>NC_058161.1:9880354-10523428 GCF_020080835.1 Cotesia glomerata
CATAAAGATGTCAGTTCAGTTCAGTTCAGATGGCAGTCACAAAAAAAATATACTTGTATTTTGTTTCTGGTGTCTCCATCTACTCAAAACTTTTAAAGTTGGCAATAGGAGAGTTGTTAATGTATTTTTCTACTAAGTCCATTTATAGGCCGTCAGGCTGAAATAAATAAGTAAATAAAAAAAAAAAAAAATAACTGACTTCCTCAGATAAGTCACTTGATTCTGAAGCTGAGGAATCTAAACGGATTCTTTTAACTGGACAATTATGTTCCGACATGTCAATTTATACAACTACATCGTTTTTCATAGGAAAGCACAAGAATTATTTTTTTTCATATTTGTCGCTTTTAAACAATTTTTTATTGCTCTAAGTGATAGAATAAACTGACTAAAGAAATTGATAAAAAAATTATTCAACTATAAAATGAATCTATAGAAATAAAAAAAATTTTCTAACTTGTACAATATGACAAATAAATAAATAAATTTATTTTTATCTTTTCAATAAATTATAGTTTTGTTTATATTAACAATAGTTAATAGTTTTATCTATTTATTAAACAAATTTTTTTATAACTTTTTTCTTAAAAATTATGATATTAGACAATTTACAACTTATGTAAATCATCAGTCAAATTTTAAAATATGACCAAATCACAATAATCGAGTGACTTCGGTTATTTTCGGGAGTTAATCGTAACAGGTTCTAAGAATTAAATTTATTGACAAAATAGATATATATATATATAAATAAATTTCAAGATAAAGAATTATCTATTTTTCATGTTCATACTTGTTAGTGATATCAGTCAGGGCTAAAGTTAGTGATATCAATTAATCAAAAAAGTTACCGGTAAGTGTACACATTATAATGTATTAAATAAATAATAAATTTATATTGAAATATTATTAAATTTTAAAGATTAATAAAACAAGTAAAAAATTGACATGTCGGAACATAATTGTCCAGTTAAAAGAATCCGTTTAGATTCCTCAGCTTCAGAATCAAGTGACTTATCTGAGGAAGTCAGTTATTTTTTTTTTTTTTTTATTTATTTATTTATTTATTTCAGCCTGACGGCCTAGAAATGGACTTAGTAGAAAAATACATAATTAACAACTCTCTTATTGACATATAAACTTCAATTTAGTTAGTTAATACGTTTAAACTAGCCCTGATTAAACAACTGAATTCGACCGAATTAAAAATTTTAATTCTGTTATATTCTGTTAAATTCGGTAAAACCGAATTCAAAAGAATTAAAAATTTTAATTCTGTTCAATTCTGCAAAACAGAATTCAACTAAATTAATAATATCAATTCTGTTATATTCTGTTAAATTCGGTAAAAAAGAATTCGAAAGAATTAAAAAATTTAATTCTGCTCAATTCTGTTGAATTTTGCAGAACAGAATTCAACTGAATTAAAAATATCAATTCTGTTATATTCTTGTTAAATTCATCAAAATAGTATTTAAAAAGAATTAAAAATTTTAATTCTGCTCAATTCTGTTGAATTCTGCAAAACAAAATCCAACTGAATTGAAAATCGCAATTCTGTTATATTTTGTTAAATTCGGTAAGACAGAATTCAAAACAATTAAAAATTTTAATTCTGTTCAATTCTACGGAATTTGGCAGAGCGAAAATTAAAAAAATTGGAATTTTCAATTCTGTTCAAGTATGGAAAATAAATCTGAAAGATTGTAACATAATGTAAATTAAATACTACTGAGTTCTTTGAAATTTAATTTTTATATTTTGAATCGTCTTAAATCTTTTACTATCGCAATTTCATTGTTATTAAATCCTAAAACTATGATTAAAATAATATCTATGAAAGGATTTTTCATCCAAATGAGAAATATTGTTATCAATTTTTGATTTTTCCTTACCAAAGTCTTGTTTTAATGAATAAATTCTAGTGATAATAAATATCTTGCTGTCGAGCAAAAAAAATAGGATACACCCCTCGAGAAGTAAATAAGAAAGCCTCAGATTACATGTTTGTTAACCTCGGCTTCGCCTCGGCCAACAATTTTAAATGTGATCTAAGACATTTCTTACTTTACTTCTCTAAGTGTTAATATACTATTATGGCCGGGAAGAGAGTTCAAAATATTATAGAGCCAAGTAGAAAAATTTCTCGGATATGAAAATTTTGAATTGAGAAAAAAAATTCTTTCGTTAATGAATATTTATTCTTCGTACGAAATTATAATTACTTACTGTAGAAAATTTTATTTTATAATCTAAGTAAACAGTTTTATTCATTTCAGAGTACTATTTACTTAACAGGCGAGACCATCTTTTTCTCGGTTTTGCTCTCACGGAGTTCAACGGAACTATCTCTGTTGCACTCCCAACAGCAGAGTACAATTGCAGTTTCGATTGGTTTCTTGAAACGAATAAAATTTTGAAAAAACGCTTTGTGGTGAAATAGTTTATTAAATTATCTATTATCTCTAAAAACGTTTTCAAAATTTCCATTCGCTTCGCTAAACCGATTGAAACTGCAATCACTGGTCTCGGCTGTTAAGGAAGTTCAAGCGAATCTAACATAAAAATAATTTCCAACTTTGAGCTTTTGAAATTAAGTATACGTATAAATAAATACGTCATTTATCTAATCCCAAAAGTTTAAAATGATTCACCGCTTAGTTACTTAGATATTAAATTTTAAAAATCACATTTTATCTCCTTATACACGAGCTCTTATGGCGGACAAACTTTTGTCGAGACTTTAATTATTTTTCAATATTAACCTCCCAATTTTAACGGATAAAAACTATACACAAGAAACTTGGATTATTGCAAAATATAAAAACAATTTAATAATAATACATTACCGATATAATTTTTGAAATATTTAAAGTCAAATTTTATGTTTGTAACTCGTTTACCGTCAGCTATTTATTCGAATAAAGATTTGACAACATCGCGTCAACAGCTGAAAAAAAGAAAAGGATAGAAGTATAGTTACAGAGATGTTTAACTCACACACTCATCCACGTCTCTGTTATGAGTATAATCAAGCGCGCTATTGCCAAATTTGTTTATTTATTCCGGCAAGTAATAAATACGAAAGTCATTTTATTACTTTACTTTATTAAATAAGTAAAAATCATCAATTATTAAATTGTTTAAATTATTTTAAATTAAAATAAAGAATTTTGACGAATATTGGGAAGACTAAAATTAAAAAAAAATTTTAACATTATTTTGACTCATTAGTTACGCTCGAACTTCCTTAATTAATACAAAAATATTCAGATTTCAACAAAATTTTTAATTTGTTTTAATTCAGTTAAATTCCGAGTCAGAGCCAAAAATCCGAGGATTATTTCCAAATTAAATAGAATTCAACGAAATTGAACATTTAAAATTTATTTTAATTCAGTCACAGTCGGAGTCGGAGTCAGAAATTCGCGGATCATTTCCGAATTTGAAAGTCGTTCAAAATTAATTGCCGAAAAAACAGCTGTAGTAGGAAGGTACTGCACAAGCGCCCCTGGTGGAATAAAATGTACATAATATCTATAGATATAGATATATCACCATCCATGTTAATTTTACATGGATATATATAGATATACAGTCTTGTAGTTTTCGTTTTTTATTAATTGCAATTAAACGACACTGAATTAATTAATCATTCGCATTCAGTGACCTACAATCGTCGATTAGAATTTTTAAAAAAAAAATTTAACTCAAATAATGGATTTTTTCACAAGTTACAGTGTTTTCGGGTTTCACACATGACGGACAGGAAAATTTTTTGACCTATTTTAGTGTTTTTTTCCAATTCTATTGCAGTAAATCAATTTTTAAAAAGTATGAAATTAATCTCCATTAAATTATCTCGACAATAGTATGCAAAATATCTTGATTCCGTGAACTAACAAGGCTATAATAATAAAAATAGCCGCCAAAATGAGGCGAAAAAAATTTTTCGATCGTAAAGCACTCTCTGATGCTTCGCATCATGAGTCGTGCAATATGAGTAGTATACAAAATATAAACCTCGAATCTTACAATAACGTTATTGAACTTAGGCGCAGATATTAATGATGCAACTATTTATAAGTATAGGCTACCTCGGAGAACGTTGAAAATACTTGAGTGGCATATACTTAAATTAAAGGCCGCTAGATTATTTGTTGATCAGAAATTTGATAATTGGATTAGTCAAGTAATGGAAGAAAACCGATTTTACAAAAAATGTAAAAAAGAAGTTAAAAAAATGAAAGAAGAAAAGTTTTACCAGTTAACTATTTGTTATTATGATTTACTGATTAATAGTGTTGATAGAGTAGCCATGTATTCAGAGAATAAAACCATTAACAATGCGTTAGATTGGATCAACTGAAGATTAAGTTTCCGTTGTATGCTGAAATGCTGATATGTCACTTAAAAAGAGGACAGCGGCGTAATCAGTTATTAAAAAGTACTGTAAGGATGTGTGAAGATATTTTGATTGGTTTGCCTTATGATTGTGTGATTCATATTCTTAAATATCTGAGCGATGATGATTTATTGAAAAGTTTGGGAAAATTATTAGACAATTCTATTGTAGATGGTTAAATATAAGAATATGGATTTGATTTATTTCAGTTTTACGTAAATTTTCATCTGTATAAATAAAACTTTTACTTTGGAAAATTAGTTGTGTTTATTCATTGATTTCAATTACTAATTAAAACTTATGTAATAAATTTTTTTTTGCAGGAAATCCAAAAGTTTATGGGAGTCAATAGTTAAAATACAGTGTTAAATTTAGGCGCAGATGTTAATCTTTCTTGCATTTATGAAAAAAAAAGTGTGATAAATATTTGAAGCAGTTAATTAAAAAACATATTCTTAAACTGAAAGCTTGCCAAGTTATTTGTAAATGAAAAATTAAATGGCTGGATCAGTCGCAGACCGAAAGAGCAAGAATTTTTTAATAAATGTAAAAAAGAAATTAAAAAAATGCAAAAAGAAAAAATCAATCAGACGAGTAGCTTTTGTTATTTTGATTTGTTGAATGAGAAGGCCAGTGCGGTAGCGGAGTTTGTAGAGACTAATTCACTGGTTTCGGAGTTTTATAGCTCTCTGGCTGGATTTCCGTTGTATGTAGAAATGCTGACTTGTCATTTCGAAAGAGCACAGCAGTCTAATAGTAATGTACTCAAGAATAAATAGTTATAAGAGAATATAATTTAAAAAAAAATTTTTTTAAATATTAAACTTTAAAAAATTTCTTAAAATGTATTATTGGGGAAATAAACGGCAATTTTTTTTAATCTTAACTACGATTAAAAACTGAGAGAATTTTCATTTTTACACCCAAATTTGATTAGATCCAGTGAACAATTAAATTATTCATATACTTATGTAGCTTTTCATCTATATTTCAATCCAAATACTTTTTTTCGTAAAATTTTAAAGTTTGTTCAATGAATTTATCGTTTGAAGCAGATTTATGAAACATTGTGTCTGATCTGTCTATAACTCTAAGATGTAGAGTACAGTTTACAGTGAATATTTTTAAGCTAATGAAACCTCCATTGCCATCGTCATTTCGATGAATAATACCAATACCATCTAAAGGCCTAATTGGTGAAACAACTGGTTGAAGATCAAATAAGGGAATTGTAGTTTGACCAGCATCTTTCCAGATGTCTGTTTGACGAAATACTATGTAGTAATTGCTGTCAGTATTTGGATAATTTTCATATGATTTTGTCGGATTATCCGGCATCTTCAATTTTATTTCCTTTCTATAAGAATTTATAATTAATTAAATAAGTTGTATTTGAAAATTGAATTTTGTACCAGATATTGATGATAAAAATACCTGTCTCGACTGTACGAGGCCGGTGGATTAGGCATATTTTTTGACGTCACCCATATTGATTCAAATGTGCCTGTGTTAAGTGTACCGCCTTCATAAATAAAGTGTGAAATATAAATTTCTATTTCGATCGGACTCGTATTAAGCTCCCCAGGCCATTGCGGAAAGGAATGATTAAATCTGACTCCAGTGACTAGAGTTTCTAAAGGTCCTGTTACATCGTCGATGAATAATTTGTTTTGCTTCGTACCAATAAATGCATAATCTATTCCTTCTTCTAAAGGTGATGAACCATTTTCTCCTACTTTATAAAATCCATTTTTCGATTCATCATATTCGAAATCTTCTAATTCAACCCATTCAATAGTTGAGCGATTTATTTGACCGTCTTTAATAAGTTGTCCTTGTTGTATTTGAATATGAATCATTTTATCTTTTTCAACAAGTCGGACGCCTGTAACTACCCTGAAAAAAAAAGAACAAGATTATTGTCTCATGATAAAAAGAAGAATAAATGTTATTTTTATTGGTTTTTCAGATAAATGATTCTAATGTAAAGTACATATTGTTTGAATAATCAGAAAATTGAGGTCTTAAACTTATCGCACGAAGTGAAGTTGCATCAGCTCGTTCTTCTACACATTGACATAGACAATTGTCGCATCGATAGAGACCACTCATTGTTTGCTCAACCTTTAACTCTGTTCCTAAACATCTATCCCTTAGTCCATATTGACCGTTTTCACTATGAATCCATTGATAACGCCTTGGAGATTCACTAGGCTACAAAGAGTAATTCAATTTTTTGATTACCTAAATTTTAATCATTAAAAAGCACCATTTGGCCACACCCGATATGAAAAGGTAGGATTTTTCAACTTTCGCACGTTATATTAATATGCTAATTTTAGAGCACTCTTAAAAATTATAAGTTCAAGAGAAATTATGTATTAATACATTGAATAGTAAAAAAATTGTAGTTTATTTCATGAGCTATAACATGCAATTTACGAGATCACGACGAAATGAGCTATGCAGAAGTTATTTGAAGATAATGCCATAAAAGTAACTACTTTTCATATTTCTGCTGATTTTAAAAACAGTGAAAAGAAATAGAAATAATATATGAGAAGAAAACAATACAACTAAATTGAATGGAATTACATGAACGTTAATGTTCCAAAAAGTAGCCGTTACAGATATAATTGACAGAATTCTATTATCAATTATAGTTTTAAAGTTATTTGGAAAAATCTCGCAAAACTTTGATTTTCATGAAATTTTATGTAAATCAAAATTTAATGTACATTTTAACATGAGTACCTCTGCAATAGGCCAATTTCTACGGAAATTTAACCAAAAATATTTTAAAAATAACAGAAAACACTTACAAACTCACATAATGTCGATGTTCCAACCCATGAACAATTCCGCATAATTCCGCGACAATACCGTTTCGGACAGTAAATGTTTGATTTAGATGAAGATTTCCAGGTATAACATCGATTAATTTTATTAGCATTAATTTGACCACAACTTGTTGAACATGTTTTAGATGGTGTTACTTGAACTTCGTTGATAAGAATTTTTTGAAAAAGGTGACTAAATTCGATAAATGTTTCGTCTTGAGAATCAAATAGTTATAAATTAATATTCAATAAAAATTATTCATTTTTTCTATATTAATTTAGTACTTAGAATATGATGTGGTGGATCACAACGATAGATCTCTCTTGATGCAACTTTCATTTTTTTTTGTACTACATTTAAATATTTTATTATTCTTTTAGCAAATGCCAGAGCAACTTTTTGTATTTCTGTTTTATATGATGCTAAAAATTAATAACATTAATATTTAATTAATTAGCAACAATGAACCAAACTAACTGTTTCGAGGTTTTTGTTAAAAAAGGCTGGTAGCTTAAAACTTTTTAAATTTATAAAATTAAATACTCACTTTTATTTTTTTTACCGAATAGCATAAAACTATAAGCCATAGCAACATATGCCATGGTTTCGATGTGAAAAAGAATATCATATAATTCATTAAGCTGATGAAAAAATGAATTTTCTGTGTCACATAAATTTCGAGGATGAGATGCCTGTAAATGTAAAAATAATTAAAAATTGAATTTAACATTTTTAAAGGTATCATCGAATAGTTTTAATTGATTAAAAAAATGTTATATTATTGATTTATTATTATTAATGTGGCCCAAAAAAAATATTGTTAATAATTATTATTATTATTTCTTATTACTTCTTTATTATTTCTTTGGTTTGAATCATGTCATAGTAAACAATAAATAGATACAATAGATGTCATCAATACATTTTTGATAACAAAATACTTAAAAACTTACTTGTCTTTGTTCAAACATGAGCTGAAAAATTCCTAAACGTATGGAATCAGATGCTGAAGGTACCATAATATGATAAATTTTGTCAAGAATGTCTTGAGTTCCACCAGTTCCATGAGAACCAAGAACTTGAAAAAAATCATTTAGTGTACTTGAGTGATAAGGACTTTCAAAACCAGTTAATTGATCCGATATTTTATAGTGTTTATAATGCTTGTGTAACGCATCGATTCGTTCAACATATCCATAAAATTGACCCAACGCTTCCTCAAGTTGACCTTTTTGAGGAAAGCTGCGTTGAAATGTATTCACAATTTCGGCTAAGCTACTCGAAGATATTTCTGATAATTCTTGATAGGAATATCTCATTTTTTCAGAAATAATTCTTATTCTGGTCTCAAACTCACTATTGAGAAACGCATCAGATGATAATAATTCATTGGATATCTTTGTAAAATTACGTGCAAAACTGATTATGTCACAATTACTGTTAACAGATAAACTTTTTATAAAAATTTTATTTTTTTCAATTAGTAACGTTAGAAGTAAAAATATTGGTATTTTTGACATGATGTTTCTAACAACTGGAAATTAATGTAAGTCTAGTTAGGTAGCATATCTGGCTATGAAATCCCATTTAAAATTATCGTATATTTTGAAAGCAATTAAAAGTGAACACACTATTCATTTTAACGACAATAATGTTTTTTCAACTCTTGATTACAGCGAAAAAAACACCAATTTATAGCTTATTGTACGAAAGTTAGAGAGATTATGTAGTTAAGTTTGCAGCTAAGTTAAACTGGAAAATTTTATAAATTTAATTTCTTTTGATTTCTTATTTGAGAGCTTTAAGGGGGTATTCTAGTCTAGAAGCATGAATTTCAGGTAATTTTTTGAAGTGTCGTAAAAAAAAGGCAATCAATATTTTTACCATCCATTTTTGAATAAGTTATTTATTAACATTACAAGAATACAGAAAAAAATAAAAAAAGTTGAAAATTCAAAAAATTAGCAGCTAATGTCGCTAATGTCGCTATGGCATGAACTAGGGAAAAGTTGAAAAAAATTTTTTCACAAAATGGCGACTGCCTGAAAAAAAAAATTTTTTTTGTACTATTTTTTTTGACTTTTACGAATTTTTTAAAAATAGTAAAAATTTAAATTTGGGGATGATCCTAGTTCATACCATAGCGACATTACTCTAGATTAATAATCTTTTTTATTTTTTCATATCCGATTGCTAGGAGGGTTGGAATCGTGGGCATGGTCACGTGCCAATTTTTTGAGACCCCTCCCACTTCATCAGCTGCTAATTTTTTGAATTTTCAACTTTTTTTATTTTTTTCTGTATTCTTGTAATGTTAATAAATAACTTATAAAAAAATGGATAATAAAAATATTGATTGCCTTTTTTATAGGGCACTTCAAAAAATTACCTGAAATTCATGCTTCTAGACTAGAATACACCCCCTTAAACAAGTATCTGACAATATTTTGATCAACTTTTATTACAATATTATTCTAGTTATGGTTAAGAAAAAAATTAGTTTTCAGACAATTTTAATTTTTTGAATCGAATAGGTATGTGAATTAAATGATATAAAATAATTAAAAAATTATTATTATATTTCTATGAAATTAATGTAATTCTTTGGTATGGTTCATCGTTTACAATAAATATTTTTAAAAAGTAATGTTTTTTTTTTAATTTTTCATGGCTTCAAAAAAGTTATAGTATAAATTTTTTACTGAAATAAATTTTTACAGCATTAAATCAGATAGATCGAACTGCTATTAAAAAATTTATAATAAATTTTTATGAAAAACCATGTAACGAATATAATTTAATGAAAAAATTATCGTGAAATTAAAGTTTATTGTTTTTTTTTTATCATTTATTCAAGCTCTAAAAATGTACTAGAAATATAATTATTCACCAGATTCTAAATGTCTTACCCCGCCTTCCCTATTAATTTTTATAAAAATAATTTTATTATGAGTTGAAAAAATTTAATTACCCACAAGTTGATCAAATCTGTGGCATAATAAACAACTATAGTACAGTGGTAAAGTTGAACGGTAATATATAATGTATAGAGTTTGTGGTAAAAGTAATTAATTTATATAAATATCCAAATAGAAATGACATAATTATATAAATTAAAAAAATAAATGTGAACTATTTATTTTGATTGATTTTTTTGTTTTATAATCCATCGTTTTTAATTTATTATTTAATTCTCTAAACACAGTACTAGCTTTTTTAGAATAATAAAAATGTCGACCATCAGAGGAAAAATATTGTGTGGTATAAAACGAACTATTGCTAAGAAAATTGTTCTGAATTAGATAGTTATTTAAAATTAAGCAATTTTATTTATATAATTAAATATATATATATATATATATATATATATATATATATATATATATATATATATATATATATACATACATACACTGAAGTGTAGATATACATTTTTTTTTCATTACGAATCATACCACTTCGATTTATTTTGTGGTATCGATGTCAATTTATCTTTATAATTATTGATAAGTTTACTTAAATTGGCTTCATCGATAGTTGGTTTCTTCTGTCCTACTTTGGGCTAAAAAAATATTGATTAATTAATACATTGTATTATTTATATTTTATAAAAAAAAAATTCTTACCTTTATTTCCTTGCGAGATAAGGATTCATTTGTTTTCATTTCTTTAATTCGTCGTTTAGCTTTTTTATTTTTCTTTTCTGTTTTTAATTGTTCGCGGTGACGAAAAGCTTGTTCTTTCAATTTAAATTTAGCCCGTAATTTTAAAGGTGCTCCAGGTTTACTATTAATGCCAGAAAATTTCTGTGCATCCTCGTCCTCAAATTTTTCCTCATTGTTATTTTTTAAACGTTTAACTGGAGGATCAGAAGATTTATTATCATAATCTCGCTTGTTGTCTTTCCATAAAGGATTTTTTTCCCGGCTACTTTTAATTCGACGTTCTTTTGCATTAAGAATTGTTTTACTTTCAATTGAAAAAGCAACAATAGGTCTCTGAAATAAAATAAAAATTTATATTTAAGCAATTTTTAAAGACTTAATGGTATGAAAATAAGAAATTGTAAAATTTGTAAATGAGTAAAATAATTACCTTTGATTTAGAAAATATGTTTGGATTATTATTAATCATCCGAAGTGCTCTTAAAGCATCTTCATGTTTTGTAAAAGCTACAAATGCAAATCCTTTCGACGTTCCATTCATTTCGCTGTTTTTATTGTTAAGATGACGCATTATTCTCGCTTCAGTTATAAATGCTTTAGGTCCAGCATGTTTTAGAAATATTGTCTTAAGAGTTGAATCTTCGAGATTCGGAGGTAAGTTATGAACAATTAATCTTACTCTTGATACAAACATCGTTAAATTACGAAGCATTTGAGATTTCCATTGCTCTAGTTCTAAACGTTTTTTCATATCTGCTGCAGAAACACCCTGTGCTGCTGGACTACCAGCCATAATAACACCTTCTTTTACTAAATATAAATTTCTCGAATCTTTAATTTTTCGAGATTTCAATGAATTTCCGTTGGCAAGTTCATTTCGATCTAAAGCTCGGTGAGGATCAAGTACTTGATTGTGTAAACGTAACTCTGTGCCAGCTGATAAGCATTTTTCTGCATCTTCAACATTGACAAATTTGACGAATGCTGTGCCTTTAGAATGTTCTGTCAAAGAATCTATACAAACTAGTGCATAATAGACTGGACCAAACTGTTCCATACACTTTCGTAATTCATCATTTTTCACGGAAAACGGAACATTCTTTAGAAAAACGGTTTTGCCCTCAGGAATATCATGAGAAAGTACACGAGGTCGTGGTTTTTCAGATTCTTCATCTTCTTTTTTTATACAATTTTTATTCTGATCTTCATCTTCTTCACTTTTTAAGTCATAATCATCATCATCATCATTATCTGTTTCTTCGTCATCATCTTCATCATTGTCGTCATCTTCTTCATCATTATCATCATCATCATTATCATCATCATCATTATCTTCATCTTCATTTTCATCATCACTTAAAACATTTTCGTTAGAAACGCTATCTCTTTCTTTAGTGTCTTTACTATCATCAATTTCTTCTTCTTTAATATCCTTAGGTTCTTCTTTAATCTCAGACTTTTTTTGAAATTTTGATTTAGCTAAAGCTAAATCTACAATAACTGGCCTATCGCAAATGGGTTTCATATTAGCGTGAAAAACAGCTTTTCTAGCACTTTGAACATGATCAAATTGTATGAAAGCACAACCAGTAAATTTCCCATCTTTTTTCAACATGTTGATTTCTTCAATGGTACCATATTGTTGAAAATGCTCTTTAATTGTTTTTTCATCAGCCTAAAAATTATAAATTATTTTCACAATTTGAATCTAATATTAAATATAATTAATGAAAAAGAACTTACTTTAAAAGATAAATTTCTCACTACGATTCTAGATCGTTTTTTTCTTTGTTTTAATTTTAATTCTTTTCTTTCTTCAGTCGTTAATTTCTTTTTAATTTTTATCGGTTTTTTAAAATTCGATTTACTTTTATCAGAATCATCCAATTTAATGAAATCATCATTATCTGCACTTGGTTCTTCCGTAGTTGTGGGAGTTTCTTGATCTTTTTCATTGTTATTTTCATTTTGTTGAAGTTTCTCAACGAATTTAGACTTTTCAATAGCCCACGTACTGGTTATTGGTCTTCCTAAAAATTAAAGAATGAAATAATAAAGAATACTATACTTGAGTGATTTTCAAGTATTAAATCTAGAAGAAAAAAAATGACCAACCAAAGAATTCTTTTTTATTCGTTTTAAAAATAGCTTTCGATGCATCTTCTAGCCTTTTGAATTGGATAAAACCACACCCTACAAGTTTACCGTCCGGTTTTCTTAATAAATCTATTTGTTCAATTTCTCCAAAAGACGAATAAAATTTTCTAATGTCATCCTCTGTAACCTGCAGATATTAGAAATAAAAAGAAATAATTAGTTTGAATTAACAAGAATAACTCTAATAACACACCTAAAACTATAATAATTACTACCTTGAATGATAAATTTCTAACAATTATTCTGGCTTTTTTATTCTGTACTTGAACATTATCATTGTTATTTGATTCTTTTTTAACAACTTTTCCTTGTTTTTTTTTATTTCGATAAGCCCACGATAATTGTTTACGATCTTTTCTCGGACCTAGAATAAAATAAAAATAATTAAAGAAGCTTAATAGTTTAAATCGAAATTACTTTTTCATCAGTACATTATTTATATAAATATTAAGCTTACCATCCATTTTTTTCATAGCTTTCATTTTTATTTAAAAAATATTTAAATCTTCAGCTCAGAGTCATTTGCAGGAATAACCTATAAAAATTCAATTTTTTAAAAAATTTATTTGCATATTTTTTTTATTTATAATTAAAACAAATAATATGATTTGTAAATAAATTTTAATTAACAACTCCAAAATTAAAAAAAATATAATTTACCTGTGTTGTAAAAAGACAATCAATTAACAAAACTGACTACAATAATAGTACTTATACTTGTACATCAATATCACATATATATATGAAAATAAAAGTTTTTGAATACAAAAATAATTTATTTATTATTCACACAAACAAATGTCAGACACTTCACAAATTTGTATTTATAAAGAAAACACGATTTTCGAGGTAGCCGTTTTTAACCTACAAGAAACTAAAAACCATGTGCTTAAAAGTCTTTAAATAGTCCCATAATAAAATTGAGATGGAATGTATGTGAAACCAATTTATTCGTGTTGTGATTGGTTGAAAATAATTATTCTCATTCTGATTGGTTGAAAGTGAATATCCTATAATAAAATTAAGATGAAATCCTATAATAAAATTAAGATGAATCCTATATCCTATAATCCTATCCTATAATCCTATAATAAAATTAAGATGAAATATCCTATAATCCTATAATAAAATTAAGATGAAATATATGAAAATATATGTGTTGCAAACTATTCGTAACGTGATTGGCTGAAAGTAATTATAATATACATAAATCCTATAATAATCCTATAATAAAATTAAGATGAAATATATGAAAATATGGGCTCGTTCAGGTTTACTAAGTTCTGAGCAGGTGTTATGTCGTAATAACTATAATGCTTTGGGTTGCATCTGGCAGGTGACACTACTTGTCAGATAAACCATGATTTAAATGTGTTAATTAGTTACATTTATAATTTAAATTTATATTTATATTTTAAATAAATTCAGAATTCCTAGTTGATTTAATATTTGATTTAATTGCTGAGTTTGGTCGTTGAGTGCACACGTGTCTTCGAAAGAGAAACTTTAATGTCGAGAAAATAATACAAAGGAATATTGTATTAGGTTCTGAAAAACCATAAAATCTTTGAGTAAACACAGAACGTGTCCTTGCCACATGACAACTTCAAGTCCTTAAAAGAAAAGCCATAAAAGACACGTGTGGAAACTCAACGGTCTCTTGTTCTCTAAAAAACAAGGCACTACAACTGAATTTAACAACAAAATAAATAAATAATAATTTATTTATCCACTTTATTTTAAGTAACTAAATAACATAAATAAATGAGTATTTAGACGCTACAACATGTGTATGTATGTATGGATTTAATTTCACAATGGTTTTAGACAAATTTAATTACATATTGGAATAATTGAATAGTAAATGGTATTAAATTGAATTTAGAAATGATTAGCAAATATTAAAGTAAATTCCGCATCTGATATAATTTATTGAGCAGATAATACCTTAAAAGCCTTTTAAAATTATAACACGTTAATTGATTCTAATGAATATATGTTAATTAAATAATAATAAATAATAGATAAGGATAATCATTGTTAACAACGATCTGATATTATATTATTATTACTGTCTGTACCTCGACCAGGTTTTCTGCGGTTTCCCTAGGTCGCTGTGCTGAATTTAAAGCCAGGTAAATACAGGTACATGAATATGTAAGCCGGCCGCAGCCGCAAATAATAAGTGTCATATATAAATAAGTTTATATAAGTACATGTAAGATAGTATATTACGCACTATGTATAAGGGTAGTTCTAGCAATAGTATAGGTGTATACGTGTAACCATAGTGGGGGAACGTGAAGCTGAGCAGTCAGAGTTGAGACTTTGTGACTTCACTTCTCCCCGAGAGCTGTAACTATTCACTCCATCTCTCCGATTTCTAAATAAACATCAACATTAAGTTCAATTGAACTCTTATCATTTAAAATCATACCTTGCCACACAATATCAATCAGTCATTTTTAAGTATATTTCAAATTAAATTATAAAATAAAATCCCGCGTGACAATAAACAACCCACTTGTTCACGAGGTGTCATCATCGGCGAATCTAGTAACCTCGCAGGACATAACACAGGGCTAGGTCATTTCTAGTTTTAATATAATCAGGGTTGTGGCGGTACTGTCAGCGCAGTCGAGCCTCTGGCGGCAGACCTGCAACCAAAAACGCCTCAACACCGCCAAGCGCTAACAACTGGGACCATCCAACGGACTATAGATCTCACACGGACACACACAAATAAATCGCTCAATATACCACCACAGCTGTGGATGCAATCTAATGTAATAAAAGTTTATTAAATAATAATTAATTATTTAAATATATTTCGTTGACTAATAAATAATAATAATCGTATCACTTTGGTCTAGTTATTTTTAGTATAGTGTATTCCCTTTGAATCCACAGAGTCCTGAATATTCAAGCGACACCTGGTAGACAAAGTTCAGTTTTTTGTACGTATAGTTTCCGTCTCTGTTCTCTATATAGTGTCGCACTACAGAAAACTACAGAAAACAGATGAATAAATATCAACATCAAGTGTCATAGTAGATTTCCTGATATAAATTTAATTATCAGTTGAAAGAAATTTTTCAGTCAAAGTAAGGTATCACCGACATATATGAATAAGTATGTATTAACATGTACATATTATACATTAAGTGTTTGATAGTTAATAAAATCTGATTAATTTACACATTTATCTGTGTGTGTAGTGTAGGAGAATGAGGCGCCAATGTGAAACGTGGAACCTTGGCTCATACTTATCGTAAATGAAACAATAAATATTTTTATTTAATGGTGATATTGTCCATACAGAATTTAATAACGAGTAGATGTTGTTAAATAGTTAATAAGTTATTTATTTGAAATGCCTTCAAGACGAAATAATGAAGGCCTTTTGGCCAGGGTTAACTTTCCTCTTTATACAATTCAGATGTTGACTAATAGACACGTTCTCGTTGGAGGTGGTGGAGGATCATCTAAAACAGGAGTAGCTAATGGTTTCGTATGTATTTTTTATTTTACATTTACACATTTTACTTATCATGGTACTGTTATTTATTTAGTATTTTTTATCCTAAATTTTGTTGTAGGAAATATTTGAATTGTCTCACGATGGTTCAAACTTTATTGCTGAAGAAGTTACCAGACATGAAACAGGGCCTAGTGTTGTCATGAATTGTGCCTCATTTAATAATAGTAAAAAGACCTGGCTGGTCGCTGGTCAAGAAAGTCATTGTCAATTATATAATGTTGTTCCAAGAGTTGTAGCAGTTGAAAATGGGGAAGTTGTTGCAGGAGCAAATTCCAACTTCAAAGAGAATGACAACAGCTTACGGCAACGAAAATTAAATGAAAAAAAAGGAAATTCTAGCTCCAATTCCAACACGGAAAAAGTTGAGAACATACGTGACAGTAATTCCAATATAAAACACAAAAAATTACAATTAATTCTTAAGCCTTCTACAAGTATTCAAACGGATTTTAGGTATAATTTTTCATAAAATCAAAAATTATTTTTAATTGATTAAAATATACTTTGTAATTTTTAGCGAACCAGAGCCACTGCAAAGAATAGTTAGAGTAAGTTCTAATGGCAAAGTGATGGCAACTGGAGGATTGGATGGAGTTATACGGTTATGGAAATTTCCTCAATTCGAGAAGATGTATGATTTAAAAGCTCACACTAAAGAAGTTGATGATATAGATTTCAACATAAATGGTACATTTGTTGCAACTATTGCTAAAGATAACCGAGCGTTTGTTTGGAACGTTGTTGAGGGTAAAAAGTATAAGGAACTTTCGTGGGTTCCACTTAATGGTGCAAAATATTTGTTTAAAAGACTCAGATTTAAAATTCCCAATGAAAAAAAATCTGCAACACAATTATATATGCTCTCAAATGCAACATCATCTAAACTTCCCAGTTATCTTCAATTGTGGGATGTTGACCAGGGTATAATAATTAAATCAGCGCCTTATAAAGAAACATTATCGGCAATTGCTGTCTCAGATGATGGAAAATTTGTCGCAGTTGGTACAATGTTCTCTGGAAGTATTGATATTTATATTGCCTTTAGTTTACAAAAAGCTTTACATGTTTCGGGTGCTCACAGTATGTTTGTTACGGGTTTAGAATTTTTGCCTATTACATTGGATGGTCCATCAATAACGAGTAATTCGGAAACTGCTGTTATTAGTATTTCTGTTGATAACAGAATTTGTATTCATAGCATTCCTTTCAGACGTAAGTGTTTTAAATTATACTATCAGTTAATTTATCTTTTAATTCATGAGAAATATAAATATATTTTTGTTGTGTTTCAGATGCGTTGCCATTTTGGTTGGTAACATTATTAATTATTTTAAGTATCTGTGGAGCATTTATTTTTTGTAGTTATATGGGTATATGACCGAAAATATTTATTTCAAGATTAGCTATTGAATATGCAATGATTGACAGAGTCTATTTTATTGACTAATTTAATTTATTACGTACGCACCATAGGTAATCTAGATACAATTAAATCTTTCAAGAAGTGGTAAATCAAATATTAATGTAAAAATGGATATTTTATGTTATAAATTATTTGGTTAAAACGTGATATTTATTGAGGATGACTCAACAATTTTATTTTTGCAGGGATACATTAATTTACCAGTTGTTATAATATAAAAATAAAATTGTTAAATATTCTCGACAAACCTTCATTCAAATATATTTTTATAAATAATTTTAATATATTTTGTCATCACATAGATTAAAATATTTGTCGACTTGTTGCGTTAGTACCAATTTCTTTTTACTTGACTATTATTAGTCATAATATTGCTCATATTTGTTGTGCTTTCATTCGTTTGTAATGTATGTATATTTAAATGTTTTTTAAATCTGTCATTGTGTGTTATAACGAATGTTTTTTTTTTTTTTTTTTATTGTGAATTGAAAATAGTTGAACAAATTTTAAAAGTTAATAATAACACAGCTTAATGATTCCGTTAGCGGAATAAACAATTTATAAATTTTACAAAGTACAAATTTTTTTAATATAAAGTTTGATTACTGATTACTTGAATAACTTTGTATTCTTATCAGTTGTAATAACTGAGTTTAAATTGTAGTTAAAAATATATTATTAAATTAAAAAATAAGAAAGTTTAACTGAGTTACTCTATATTATTGTAAATCATTGTTTTGGTAAATATTTAAACAATAAATTATGAAACTACAGTCTGCAGAATTTTCAGATAAATATAAGCTGTCCTATTTCATTAAGAAGATATTTTTTTTCTTACATATTTAATTACATCTACAGGAAATGAAGGTTTCAAAAAATCATACTAAAATTACAAATTTAATATGAACGTTTTATTTAATTTATTAATTTAATATCATTTTGTAGTATTTTGAATACTTTCATCTTCATTCTTAAATATCTTAAATGTTCATTACTTTCTAATTTAATTCTATTTCACAATGAAATTTCTATGCTTTCATTTTACAAACGTTTGACAATATTCATACTTAAATTTATTATTTTATTCAAGTAATAAAATAATTGATGGCATTATTATTAAAATTTTTTATTTTTACTGCACATTATCTTTCTATATAAAACAAAAAATATGATGCGAATGTTCGTCGGTGGATATTATTTACAAGGTAGTCGTGAGAACGTCTTTATTCAAGTTTCATCACATTTTCAAGACTTATTGTCTGATGACCGATTGAAATGAATTATAATATCTTTACCTAAATTTATTTTTTTAATTAGCATTGAATCCATCCCCAGTAGGATCAAGGAGCCAAGGATAATTATTGGGGCACTCCATACATGTAAAGAGACGAAGAGTTTCACCTGGAAGTTCTCGAGTGGTTAAAGGACATGCATTTGGTAAAGAACAGTAGGGTTGTCCTTTTTCATCACAAGTTTCTTTCCAGTCTGCGAAATCTTTTATTGCTGTTAGTTCAGTAGGGGTTTGCATCCACTTGATAACCTGATAATTAAATATTTAAAAAAATATATGTTATTTTCAAATTTTCGAATGTATGAATTGTCAATATTAAAAAAAGTAGAACAAAAAAAAATATAAAATAAAAGTTAACAAACCTGAACCATGGTAACAAAATATACATCATTTTTCGTCAACATTTCTTCAATGAATTTAATAAGTTCATCTTTGAATTCTTTTTTACTCTTAAGCCAAGATGCGTGGAAATGAAGACCAAGAGGAGCACGGTTAGAATTGTAATGCCTGTTGAAGTTATGTCTGAGTAGTCTTCCGAATTGGTCACCAGCTTGAACGTTTGAGCATGAATCCACCATGTGACAACCAGGAAGCGATTCATCAAATGTTGGGTCATCACGACGATCAAGTTCATTCATAACCATTTCCCAAACTGGATGGGATCGTGATGGACAGTTACCACCGTTACCATTACATTTGTGTGGCATTCTGAAGTAAAGAGTGTAAGGCCAGATTGGAACACGGCCAAGTGAAGCAGTAATTGAAGCATCATAAACGAAAAATTGATCAGCCATCATTTCAAATTGTTTATTGCCACCGACTCTTAGGTAAGGAGCTCTTACACCAATAATAGATCCGTCAGTTATATTTGCGAAACGTTCAATAATCAATCTGGCACCAGCCATTTCAGCAAGCCAATCATCGTAACTTCCTTGGGTCCAATACTGTGGATCGTCTTTGTGGGTTAATGAGAATATTGATATCTCATTACCTTTTCTATGCAAATCTTGAACAGCTGAGTAGTTTGTGTATTTGTGTGAAACAAAGAATGTTCCACGAATTGTGCAGCCGTTTGGATTATGACGTTGTCCATTGAAAATTTCCTCATAAAGATCGATGTTGTCAATATTAACAGCTCCATTGAAGGTAATTGTTATCATTTGAGGAACTTGTGATACTTCAATATTTCCAGGAATTCGCGTACCATCAGCGGAACAGTAACAGTCGGGAAGTTGACATTGACTGGGGTCACAGTCCGGTGCGCGGTTGGGATCCGTCTCCACAGCTGGAAAAGGCAATTTCATTTTATATGCTCATTTTATAACGTTATTATTGAAGTAATCAGTGGTTATTATTTAATATAAGTTCACTAGTTGTACAAATTAAGTTATTCATTTCATATTTTATATTACTCTATAAATTTAGTATATTGTTTACTTTTAACAAAAATGAAGTAAGATATTTTTCGTTAAAATATTTTAATAAGTTTAAACTGTGGGTTAATTTCTTTTTGAACAACTGTGATGGAAAAAAAATATATAGGTTTATAAATTCATAATTATAATTTTATAACTTACTACATGCGTTTTCATCGGACTCATCTTTACAATCTGGTTTTCCATTACAGAAAAGCTCTTTGTCGACACATTCGCCATTACCACATGAAAGTTTTCCTTCAGGACAAATAGGCTCATCGGTCTTTAGAATTGGAAGAATTTTACGTGGCTCTGTGAAGATCATGTAATGATTATTAGGTATTAAAATTTAATTATTAAATCTGCACTACGGCAATTGTATCCAAGACCCGACTCCATACGATTTTGCCCTTTAACTGTACACTACTTATAACACACAGGTTCTTAAGACGTTCTAAATAAATTATTACTTCATTTTACATTATCTATATAGGAAAAAGTGTGAGTGTGGTGTCTGTCATTTATTTTCTAACAATTTATCATTTTAGTTTATTTATTTATTTATGACGCGCTTTATCTTGATTCCATTTAACGTTTTCTAATAAATTTTTTTTAATATGCAAAACATAGTATTTGCGCGGTATAACATAATTTTTCCGTATAAATAAAATAAAACTTTTTTTTTTAGACTCAGTCGAAAACGTCAAGTAGAACGGGTACTATTTCATACGACTCACGACGACGCCCGCGCTGAAGAAGATGCCGAAAGAGAAAGCTTTCTTTTTTAATTGCCTCTTTCTGGTTATTTAAGAGGAAATATTTTCAAAATCTTTTTTATTTTATTTAAAAAAATTTTTTTTTTTGTTACACAGAAAAGCAAAACAGAGCAGCAAAGAGTAGTGGGTGATAAAAAGTATTTATTACTTGAGTTTGATACGGCTTTTTTTTTCAATTTTTTTCTAGCAATGAAAAAGAGAAAAATGATACAAGTTGAATACAATATGACTCAAAATATTTTTATTTTTTTTTATCAAAAAAATATTGAAGTAAAATGATGTAAAGTTTACATTTTTTAAACGAAATATGAACAACAAAATGAGAAATATATTTTTTCGATTAATTAGAAAAAAGTAACGGCAAAAGATTATTTAAAATGTATGTTAATTGTGTGGATAAATGCAAAAAGCAGATAGTGTATAGAAAAAGTTGCTAGTTAATCTAACATAAGAGAAGCAATCAAAATAGGATAAGCAGCTAGAGAATGTATAAAAATTGAAAGTTTTAAGCAAAAATAATGCGAGTGAAATTAGGACAGTGTGAAAGCGATTAATTATAAAATCATCATCATCTCACTAAAATGGTTAAATAAAAATGTAATTAACTATTAGAAAGCAAAAATAACATAGCTAGTTGTTAGCTTATATGTGATGAAAAAAAAATCAAGCAGTCGAGAAATAAGTAATAATCACAAATGACTTAGACGTTTTCATATATTAGAAAATCGAGTGCGCTTTGCGCACTTCTGTCAAAATGTTTATTATCGACAATTTAATTAATCAATATTTTTACAAATTTTATTCATTGATATTTAACCGTTTCCATGGTAACCGTTGCCATGGTACCCGTTGCCATGATAAGCGTTGCTAAAGTGATTACCATAACAACGAAAAGCGACAAAAATGAAAACATCACATCAACTTTTAATAAAGGATTATAAAAGACAAAACTGCTTAAATTTTTTTTTCATGAAAGAGTACTACGAATTCGACGTGCTACGGCGTGAGCCTATGACAGTGCCGGAATTCTGTCAATCTCTTTGAGCGTATTTTTAATGGTAGATTAATTAAAAAAATAATTAAACAATAAAAAAGTCGCTCAAAGATAATAAAACATGAGTCCAGCGTTTCCCCGTGCGTCACTTACTCTCGAGCTTGTCACAGTTGGTGACCTTGCCCTTCCAGTCGCAGGTCTGTTTGTCCAAGTCAAAAGCCAATCCACTAGGACACGTGATTTGCTTGAGCCCGGATCTTGTACACCTAGAGGGTCAAAAACGCAGGGTCTTGAGTCTTATGTTTAAATATAATTAATCTTACTCTCAAGTTGATCACAATTCTTGACATTTGTTTTCCAGTCACAAGTTTGCCGTTCGATGTCAAAAGCTAAACCAGTTGGACATTTAACTGATGCTAATCGAGTTACTCCAATTTCACTAGCTTTATCGCACCTGCATTGTTAAATTTATCATACAAAGTTTTACATTTATTTTTTTATTTCAAATTTTATGAGTGGAAAAAAATTTATTGTTATTTAAAATGTTCAATTTATTTATTCATGACCAAAACTAATACTTTCAGAGACTAAATTTCGGATATTTATAAGGAAGAAATAAAATACATGAGAAATAAAAAATTGAAAAATAAAAATAATTCAAGGATTTTATCCCATAGGCGTCATCGCGTGTTTGTAATTTTTTATTGTTATTTTTAATTTTACTTGAATTCACTTGATAGCCTTGAAAGAAACTGAATTATTATGATTCACGAACCAGTTTTTCATCATTTAATAACACCAAATTTTACAGATATATATCTATAAACTTTAAATAGTTATAATAAATTTATCGTGGTTATTTTTTAATTTTTTGCTTAATGTGACGATAAAAAATAATTAAAATTGAATTGATACTATTTTATTAGTGATTGCTTTCTTACCTTACGACATCGCGACAATCACCATCTGTGCTTAGTCGGAAGTATTCATCTCCAGGCCGATTATCACAAAGTTCTTCTGCGTTGGGACTCTGATCATCTCCAGATTCATCACCTTGCGCTCTTATAGAAACTATATAAAAACAAAAAATTGAGTAATTAATTCTTATGTATAAATAAATTTTCTATGTTAACTAAAAGTTTGAATTAAAGCAAAGGCTCACTAAATTAAGAATATATATGTTCAATAAATCAACAAAAATAGCAATCAACTTTTCAATAAGTGTCATCGATACAGAAATAATAAACAGCTACATGATCAAAATTTTTTTGTAAATTGCTCAGAAGTTATTCAATATATCAGTGTTATATGAATTACAACTATTTTATAATGATGAAAAAATCATTTCACTGAATAAAACAAGATTGCAGGGTCACCGAACTCTCTCGATGAAGTAGAAAGTCTTGGAAATGTCAGGGCAACAAGTCGGTAGGGGAAAGCAACAGTGGTTCTCCAAAGTAGGTTCGATCGAAATTCACTTATTAATTGATTTATAAATTAGACAATTATAAACAACGAATTAATTATTTTATTTTTACTTCAATAACTCTCTATTTTTAATTAACATTCTAACTTTAATTCATTATTCTATTTTCACTATACAAATTGAAGAGAAGCAATTCATGAGGAAGCAAGTTTGATAAAAGGGGTAAAAAAATCGTAATAGGGTGAAAAACAAAAATTACTTAAAAAATTTATAAGTATGTGTTATTATTAAAGCGCAAGTACTCACCGGCAAATAAAATTAAACATCCTAGAAGAAATAATAACTTTGGAGACATGATCTTAGTCGGCAGGACAGAAAACGTCTGGACAGCCGCACCCTCTTGCCCCGCTATATGAGGACCACCACTCCTTCGCGCTTCAATAAGAGGACTTTCACCGTCTGGATGGTGCTGCCATCGTTTATTGTCATATTTTAAAGATATTTTATTGTTTTTACGACTTTTACCATTCTTTAAATGTCTAATAGATTGTTTGTTAGATAAAAAATACCCTTCATTATTATTTACTGTTACTTTCTGATTTTTATTTCACTTTTAATAACTCATTATGTATACTCCAATGATTGGCTTACAAACAACGCAACTTACCAAACAAT
The DNA here is from genome assembly GCF_020080835.1 of Cotesia glomerata. NCBI lineage: Eukaryota > Metazoa > Arthropoda > Insecta > Hymenoptera > Braconidae > Cotesia > Cotesia glomerata. The sequence continues at coordinate 9,904,964 of NC_058161.1, forward strand.
GTAAATTTGAAACGAATTAAAGACGTTTTAGTTATAGTTAAAGTTTTCAATCCAAATTTTATATTAAACTATTTATTGAAATATATTTTTTTTTATTGTGCAACGTAAGTTGAGTGGTACAAATTTATGGCTTCAGAACAGTACATAAAAGTTTATGTCTAATCGAAAAATATTGATAGTCCCTTGATTCTTTTGTTTACGAACAAAGATTTTATTTTGTTGGATTGAAATAAATAAATATTTCTCTGCCCAATTAAATTATCAAGATGAATTTTTTATTTATTAAAGAAAAAAAAAGTATAAAAGTTCTGATTTAAATTTAACAAATACATGTTTTAACAAAACTTCTTGAAATTATTAGTTCTTCTCTTATAAGTTTGTTCTACAAAAATAAGGTTCTCAAAAAAGATTGTTGTTTCATATAATTAATATTCAATCGATACCTCATTTTTATCAAATAAAATATCTATTGAATTGTAGAATAATACATCGTTATTATATTTCAAGCTTTTACCGACATTTGAATAAGAAATGATTAAAAAAAAAGTATATTTTGTATAAATGATAACAAAGAATGATAAATAGATTCAAAAACCGGTTGTATATGAAAAATCCTCTGAATTCAGTGGATGAGTAATTTTCTAAAGCAAATTATTTATTTATTATTTTTTAATTTTATGAGAAGAAACTACTATTGCCTTCTAGAAATAATCGTTGTCACGAGTTAGTAGTCAAGAAAACAAACAATGAGCTATACTCTTTCAGTTGAAGGTTCAATAAATGTCAGTTAGTGCCAACTGGCTTTTAAAATGCTTCGACGACACGACGCCTTCAGATTAGGTACACTGACCTACACTTATCCTTATTTCCTTTCATTCTGTATATTCCGTTAACTCTCAACTTAACTTTAAGTAGAAAATTAAAATTATTTAAATAAACACTATTTACATTTTAAAAGTTTAAAAAAGTCATAAAAATAGGTAAAAGTTCAGTCAAAAAAACAATTTTTGATAAAGTTTATCAACACACTTAAAAATATCAATATAAAATTTATATTTTATTTTTATTGTTTGAGATTATTAAAATTTTGATTATTATAGTGAATAATATATATATGGGTGATTCTCTGTAAGGATGTTTTTTGCTGTCCCAGGCATTTTTTTATTAGAAAAATTGTTATTTTGTTACTAAAAAAAATTTATTATGAAAGTAAAAAAACATTTCTATTTGGAGCATTGAAAATTAAAATGAAATAAATTTTGGTTTTTTTGCTATAAATTCGTAAACCACCGAAATAACAGTCCCCTGGGCTGTCCCACTCCCAAAATTAAAACTTTAAAATTAAATTTTAAGTTATTCGTCAATAATATATCATTTGGTCTATAATGTTTATAAACTTAATTAGTTAACTAACAATCTTCTTTAATGAAAAGTACCGAAAATTAATTTGTTTAATATTCATTAAACCAAAGTTTGTCCCAGGCATTTTAAGAACAGTCCCCTGCCAGAAGTTCAAAGCCAAAAAAAAAAATCCAGCGTGTTATTTTACCTTTTGTAAGGTTTATAAGGACCTAACTAGCCTTGAGTTAATAACCATAGGGCTGTTAGTGCTTTATCGCCATTTTATTTAGTGTCAAAGCACCGTTTGTGCTAGAAATATGTGTCTGGGCTACTTCCAAACTCAGTCCCCTGGCAACTATTTTTATTTATAATTTATTTATAAAATTGGATGCATAAGTCTTAATATTATTCTAATTAATATAAACATTCATTGAGAACTTGAAAAGTTGAATGCATTGAAATAGTTTGCTTGATTTTTCTCAATTTGATAACAAAAAAACAGTCCCCTGGCAACAGTCCCCTGTCATGTTACATGGCAAAAGATACATAAATATCGAAAAAGCAAAAATTAATTCGGCTGTTTATTTATTATGATTAAGATGATAGTTTTGTAGCCCTTGTTAATTTTTTTTCTAATAAAATCAAAAATAATTTGGTCGGACAATTTTGTACAGATTTAAGACGTCCTTACAGAGAATCACCCATATATATATATATATATATATATATATATATATATATATATATATATATATATATATATATATATATATATATATATATATATATTATTCACTTAGCGGCCTTATTGTTATTTTTTGTGTTTCGTAGTTTTACCTGAAAGCATCTAAGAAACCTACCTCAGCAGATTTCAGGAATTTTAGCGGCACGTTCGTAAATTTCTTGCATTCCACAGTTTTGCTTGAAAGCACCCGAGATATTTTTTTCGCAAAATTTAAGGAATTCCAGCGGCAGTTTTGTAAATTTTTCGTATTTTAACCTGAAAGCCTTCGAGATACTCCTTTCAGAAGAGTTCAGGAATTTTAACGGTCTTTTTGTTATTTTTTGTATTCTGCAGTTTTACACAGTAATAGTATATTACACACCTAGGGAAGTAAAGTAAGAAATGTCTCAGATCACATGTAATTGTCGGCCGAGGCGAAGCCGAGGTTGACAAACATGTGATCTGAGGCTTTCTTATTTACTTCCCGTGGAGTGTATACTATTTTTTTGCTCGACGAAGGCAGAAAGCGGCAACTTCGTTTAGCGCAGCGGGCCGAAAGTTGACGCTTTCTGCCCGTCGAGCAAAAAAAAATTTTGCGTCATTGCGTCAAAAAATTTTGTTTTAAAAATTTTTATGTTAAATATTTTACACTTTTTTGTGTTAATTAAAAATTTTTCTGTGTTAATTTAACACAATTAGTGTTAAATTTACACATAAAAGTGTTAAATATTTAACACAAAATTTTTTGACGCAATGACGCAAAATTTTTTACTGTGTACCTGAAATCACCCGAGATATTTCTTCCGGAAGAAGGAGTTTCAGGAGTTTCAGTAGCACTCTACGAGTCTTTAACGTAATAAAAATAAGCAGAATTGCATATTTTGAAATACTCCGGAAACCTTCCGCTCAAAGTTCCGGTCAGTCTCATGAGCGGACAGTTCCAAATGCGGGATTCCTCAGGGTGAATTTTTTTTAACACGGGTATAAAAATAAAATTGGAATGTTTAATATTTCTGATGGTATACTAAATGATAAATTCTATGTACGACTGCAAGAGATGATCAAGATGAATAGAAGTACACAAACTGTATACATAAGTGAAATCCAACATTTTTTCCTTTTCACTTGCATCTTTTTCCGATCTATAACGTGCACCAAATTATTTATTAAGTCTCTTCCATCTATAAAATTAGATAGATAATAGGTTGTCAACTCTCTTAAAATGAATCAGTGAAATTTCACGGATTTCAAAAAGTGAATGAAAACTTTACTAGTTGAATCAGTGGATTGATTGGTTGGAATCAGTAAAATTCCATAGATTCATTTTAATAGAGAAGTTTTTGAACAAAAAAATTAATTTATGTCAAAATTATTTATTAGCTGATAGAAAAATTAGCTATTAGACTAAAGAGAAATAATCTTGAATCAAGGGAATTGTATTCGAGAAACTCAAAATCTTGATTAAAGAATTTATTATTTTGGCTTATAAATTCTTAGGTTAAAATCGTTGGATTTTTTTATCGATAATTATTAAAAATTAATATGAAATTATGTTATCTTTAATTGATTTAATAAAATTGTTCGATCAAGAACATCAACGTTCTCTTGAATTAAGGGGGGCGATCCATGTGAAACTTTTTAAAAATCAAATCTTTTTTTTTTGCATTAATAGTTAGCATAATACCCAAAAAATATGCCTGTGAATTTTCAGATGAAAATTCGCATTATTTTGTAAGTTATAATTCGTTAAAGTGTTCAGCGCTTATGGTATCGCAACAGACTGCTCTGAATCTAAGCGCGTTTTTCTCGAAACGACTTTTTTTATACGTCTACTTTATAGTAATAGCTTCTAGTTAAACCTCTAACATTCCAAGAAAATTTACAAAAATTAACCCTTTTTACCAAAAAACCATTGAAAAAGGATGAAAAATCGAACTTTTTAACTTCCCGCTAAGAAAATTGAAAATTTTCAAAAATCGGGAAGTTATTGGTTTTACCCCGTTTTTCGAAAATCGAGTTTTCATCAGATCTCGACGTTTTGAGGTCCTAGGAAGCTTTCCTGACTATTCCCGCGAGGGTGTCACTATGTCTGTATGTCTGTATGTATGTGTGTGTGTGTGTGTGTGTGTGTGTTTTTTTTTTTTTTTTTTTGTTTTAAGGGGGGGGGAATCCTTTTTACGGATTCTAGGCATAGTTGTTTGGCCTGGATATGTGGCGACTCGACGCAGTGTCATACTAAAACTCGACGCTAGCGCCCCTACCCACTAAACTCTAAACCCCTTTTCCTCTTTCCCCTAATCCCTCATGGAAACCGCCGTCAGGCATTACTTCGTGAAGGGAGGATCTAGCTACTGCTCTTCCTTCTGGTGGCTAAGGTGTTAACTATCTTCCTTCTATCTTCTGCTATTTGCTCTTTTTCTTTCGGTGGAACGCAAGTCTTTAAGGACTTCTGTTGTAAACGTGTTGGTAGCGTTCCAGGCAGCTTCTGATGACAACATTGCTTCTACTAGTGAATCTGGTTGCATTTTCTGGTTCAGGATCCTCTCCAGTTCTTCACGCTGTGGATCGAAACGAGGACATACAAAGAAGACGTGCTCCGCGTCTTCAGCAGCTCCTGGGCAGGACGGGCACTCCGAAGAGTCATCGTGCTTAAAGCGGTGTAGATACTCTCGAAAACACCCATGTCCCGATAACATCTGCGTAAGATAGTAATTGACCTCACCGTGATTCCGGTTAAGCCAAATGTCGATCCGAGGTATGAGACGGTGCGTCCACCTACCCTTCTCTGCAGCATCCCATTGTAGTTGCCATCGGCCTATGCTCTTCTGGCGTTCTTCAATTCTAAGTTCGCCCGGGCCCAGTGCAGTTCAACCTTCTCCTTGGTAAAGGGCCCGTCTTTCCTCTGCTAGAACTCTAAGAGGTAGGGTTCCAGCAATGACGCACACTGCTTCTTCTGATATAGTGCGGAAGGCACTAGCTACTCGTAGGGCACTCAGTCGGTATATTGGTCCAGCTTTTCTCCATGATTCTTGGGTTTCCAGTGCATCAGCCCAAATGGATATTCCGTAAGTGAGCACTGATGTGACTACTGATGACAATAGTAGCCTCCTGCTCTGCATTGGGCCTCCGATGTTAGGCATCAGCCGTGCGAGACTAGCCCTCACTACTGACGCTTTGGCACTGACATGTTCCACCTGCTGTTTGAAGTTGAGTCGTGCATCCAGCATCACTCCCAGATAACGGATAAATGGTTGTGATGTGATTTCTTGTTCTCCGACTCTCAACTTGATGGTTTCTACCGTTTTTCTACTGGTGATGAGCACTGCCTCGGTTTTATGCTTGGCTAGTTGCAAGTTCATCATGTCCATCCACAAATTGACTCGTCTGAATGTAATATCAAATGCCATTTCTATCTCTTCGAGGTGCTTTGCGACAATCACGACAGCTACGTCATCCGCATATGCTACAAGTTTGACTCCCGTAGGCAATGCTATTCTCAGGAGGCCATCATACATGATGTTCCATAGCAGAGGACCTAAGACTGATCCCTGTGGCACTCCTCCGGAGATTTCGTACACTTCCGTACCATTCGTCGTGTCATATTTCAGGAGCCTGTTCATGAAGTAGCTCGCTACTATTCTGCGAAGGTATCCTGGTATGTTTTTTTCTTCTAGAGCCCGCATAACGCAGTCCTAGTTAGCGGAGTTGAAGGCATTCTTGATGTCCAAAGCAGCCACCAAGCAGTATTTCTTCTTTCCACCTTTCCATCTCGTTCCGGCGATTGCATCCTTGGCTATATCAACAACCAATTTGATAGCATCCAGAGTTGACCGTCCTTTTCGGAAACCAAACTGGTTCTCTGCTAGGAGTGGATCGACTAAAGCCTCTATTCTCTGATGAATTATGTGCTCGAATATCTTGCCGGCCGTGTCTAACATGCAGAGTGGTCGGTAGGATGACGGTTCTTCCGGCGGCTTTTTCCCCTTCGGAAGTAACACTAGCCGTTGCTGTTTCCACTTCTGGGGAAAAGTCCCTTCCTTCAGGCATGTATCGTAAACGTCCAGGAATAATGTTGGTGCTGCCCTAAGGATTGATTTCAGGGCAATATTAGGAATTCCGTCCAATCCCGGCGCCTTATTATTCCCTACTCGATTTCCTGCCTCTATCAACTCGTCCAACGTGATAGTTGGGATGTCTTCAGAATTGAGCTGCTCCAACTTGCAGGTGAATACCAGCTGTTGGGGAAACAACGTAGTAACAATCTTCTCTAGGAGTTGTGGACACGTAGGTGATGGCATTGGTTGGCATTTCAAGTGGGTCATAACCACTTTATACGGTCTGCCCCATGGATCTTTCTCGACTTCTGCGACCAGTTCCTTCCAGCAACGTCTTTTGCTTTCTTTGATGGCTCTGTTCAGTTCTCGACGGGCCTTTTTATACTCTGCCAACAGCTCTGCGGAGTTAGATCGTCTGTAGCCACGCTGAGACTTTCTTCTGTTTTTAAGACACTTTGAGCGTAGAATGCTAATGTGATCGTTCCACCAGTGCATTGTAGGTCTTCAATTTATGCGACGTTTCCGAGACATACTAGCGTCGCAAGCCTGGGTGACTCTTCTCATTAGGTCCTTGGTCTTCTCTTCAGCAGTTTCTACGATGATCGGATTGCAGTCTAAGGCTACTACTAAAGCAGTGGGGTCGAGAGACTTAACTTTCCACCCAACCGCGCTAGCGCTCCTGTTGTCTCTTGTTAGTTTCTGGCCAGTTGATATTTCCCATAGTATCGCACTATGGTCGCTGGCTGTATAGATATTCAATACTTTCCAAGAAAAACCTCTTCGAGCTAAGCAACTGCTGACAAATGTAAGGTCGACAGTTGAGTTTGCCTCTCCCTTAGTATACGTTGGCGTGTCACCGGTATTAAGAAGGATCACGTCCAGAGTGGCCATTGCCTCGAGAAGTGCTTTTCCACGTGTATTAGTGAACTTGCTGCCCCAGTCTGTTGCCCAGGAATTGAAGTCACCAGCTATTGCCACGGGAAAGTGTTTTCTTGCGTCCTCAGTTAGCCGATCAAGGAAGTCTTCAAAATGGTCATTAGAGAGACTAGGTGGTGCATAGCAACTGTAGAAGCGGATGCCATCTACCCATGCTGCTACGAAGCCAGCTTCTTTATTGTTGACTGTTCTCTGAAAAGGACATTTACCGCAGGACCAGATGACGGCGTTGTTAGTGCTGTCAGATTCCCAGGGTTGGTTACTCAGATGTCTATAAGGCTCACTTATAAGTGCTACATCTGCCTCTAATTCGCGCACAGTTTGCATGAGCAGGTCATGCGCAGCCTCACAATGATTGAGGTTGAGCTGCACTATCTTCATGTTCTTGGCTTCGTTATCTTCTGGAGCGCTTCTTGGAAGATGGGGCATCTGTTCGTGCCTGCATGGTGAGCCGCCTTTTCTACGCCGTGCCGTTCAAAGCACAGTGCACATTTAGCTGGATTTTTACAATCAGCAATTTTGTGTCCTTCTTTTCCGCACCTTATGCAGAGTTTAGACCGGTCGACTTCGCTTTTGCTCTGCGATCCGAAGTGCCCAAAGTGCCAGCATTTGAAGCATTGTAGGGGCCTCTTCGTTGCTCTCATTCGGCAATTAGACCAGCCTATCCTTATTTTGCAGTTTCCCTCCAGTAACTTTTGTGCTGCAGCTGCTGGTAGTGACACTGTGGCTGTCTGTGTACCCCTAAAGGCTTTACGGATCTTGATTGCCTCTAGTGGGATTTCACAACTTTCTCCAGCTTCCCTCTTTAGAGCGGTCTGAATATGCTCTTTCGTCGTGTCGTCATCGACATCTCGGATCTCGATGGTCTCCTGTGGCCCTTTGCAAATCACTTTGGCCTCCTCCTTAAGGATGTCCGCGATCGTCTTTTGCAGACCTTGGCCTTTGTCAGTGCTCTTCCTCGAAATCGTGATCAACAAGTCCCCACTTCTGGTCTTGTTGATCTTATCCACAGTTGAACGAACCTGCTCATCTGGGACGTCCTGCTTTATACGACGCAGAATCTCGGCATACTTTGTTTTCTCGGCCGGGCGGATGATCAGTGCGTCGGGTCTGATCCATTTGCGTGGTTTTTTCTGCTTAGGCTCTGGCCTGGGCTCCTTCGGCGGCTGTTTTGAGAGTTGCTTTCTAGCTAGCCTTCTCTTCTTCTTCTTAGACTGTACTTTTTCCCAGTCAGTCGTCTTCTTGGGTTCGTCGCCCTGCCCTGCCAGTCGTTGGAGAGGGCTTTTTTTCAAGTCCTTCTTCTTTGTGACTTTGTCGGTTGACTCTGGCGAATCTCGGTCCTTTCTCTTTCCAGACCTTGTGTCAGTTTCACCCTTGTCCTCAGCAGCAGATTCACCGTCACCGTCGGCTCCAGTGTCCATTGCTTCTTCCGTCTTAGTTTCAGTTTCAATGCGGCGTCGTGATGACTGCCATTCCTCGTCCAGTTTCTTGAATCTTCCAAGAGCATTGACCACACCGGTTGTCTTGGTCTTTATCTCCTTGTGGATATTGACCTTAGTTTGGACAAACTCTTGCAGCTCAATGGTTAGCTTCTCAAGGCGCTCCAACGCTTGCGTTCTCTTCATGTCAGCGCTTGCTTCAATCGCTGCTTGTTGAGCATGAAGCCCGTTTCTATTCTTGTTTGTTTCCTGTAAGTTACTCATACTTTTTAATTTACCAGCGCATCGTACGGAGTGGAGCGGGTTGCCATAACTAGGAACGGGTGTACCCTCGGAGATAGTACTCCTACCCCAGTTCCCTGAGGCCTAGCCGACACTAAGCCAGTCCCGGAATACACGGACGGACTAGACTCGCTCGGAGCGGTGAAGATTCCGATCTCTAACACTCACTGCGTACTTCCTGATCAAGGCCCGAAGTGGCTGGCTCCTGATCCACTGCTGCAGCTTACACCTCGGTAGAGCAAGCTCACATCAGCCATGGCCTGCATCGTCGGAAACTACGATACAGGTTCCGGTCACTCCCAGTGGGTCACAGCAGAGAACGATCGTCTTGTTAGGTCAGTTAGTGCGACCAACCCATTAAAGGGGAGTTTTGTCCACGGGAGCGTATTTTGTTTGGTTATTTTGCTTGGCTCCTACCCGCTGTACCTCATCAACTAAGAGATTAAGTGTCATCCAAGGACAGCGAGCGTTCTCCCATCCGCTCGGGAAGACGCGCCCGGTAGCAGTATTTCTTCTGCCCCGAGTGTGTGTGTGTGTGTGTGTGTGTGTGTGTGTGTGTGGGTGTGTCTGTGTGTGTGTAAGTATGTAAACCTCTTATAACTTTTGAACGGTTGAACCGATTTCATCGCGGTTGGTGCCATTCGAAAGGGCTTCGCCAAACTCAGATTTCTTGTCAATTTGAACCGATTCGGACTGATAGATTTTGAGAAATTTGGAGAAATCTAAAAAAAAAAAAAAAAAAAAGAGGAAAAAAAAATTTTTTCAGAAGTGGTTTTTTTGGGATAACTTTTAAACGGCTCTACCGATCGATTCTGAAAACTAATCAGCTTTCAACCTTGAAAAACCACGTCGATAGCCGCCAATCTGGTCAAAATCGGTTGATTCGTTCGAGAGATATTGCTCAATGACTGTGTATAAACACAAGAGAGCAGAGGTTTTTCCTTGTCCGCGATCTTGGCTGTGTTTTCGCTATGGTGGAGGTAGGACAAATATACGTGCGAGTATAGCTCTTTCGAGCCCAGGAATCGGCCTCTTCGGAGGTAGGCGACAGCCTCACCACATATTCTTCGTTCGAGAGACATCGTGAACGAAAGAAAACCGAAAAAAGTGTTTTTTCGGAGTTACTCCGAAATTTCTAGTTTGACCAATTGAAACTTAGAAATTCTTTATGAGGCTTTAGAAACTGCGTAAAATGCCGCCAACCGCTTACAAATCGGATCATTCATTCAAAAGTGATTGCGGTTTGAAAATTCAAAAAATAGTGTTTTAATAAACTTCTATCAGACTTTTGAGCTCGGAGAACTTCAAATTACACGAAAATTATATTTTTGAGCTCGAAGAGCTCAAAAACGTAATAAGTGCAATTTTGAGCGCTTAATTATGAAAGTAGTGGGAACTTGCGGGGATGGCCTTCAGGGTCAACCGTTTTCCTAATTTTTTTTCCAAGGTGTGCCAATCTACGATTTTTTTACTTTTTTGATTTTTTTGTTGGTTTAACTAGAAGATATATGTTTTAAGAACACATACAAACTAATTTTTTAAATTTCATATCACCGTACGAGAGGTTAGAACGCCCGCAAATTGATGTCCTTTTCCGAAAGGGTCTCAGCAGATTCATTTTTACGGCGGCCATTTTGAAAAAAAAAATAAGAAAAAAATTTTTTTCTGTACTTCAATATATAATAAATAACCCTACAAAATTTCAAAATGATTCATTCATTCCTTCTCAATTAAAAAAATCCTCAGAAAACGGTAAAAATTACGGCGATTACATGTATCGCCTTAAGAGGGATGGCCACTGTGAAATTTCAAAAAATAAAATTTTTTTTTTATTTTATTAAATCCAAGTTTATAGATTCAAAAACATGTATCTAGAGTTTGGTATCAAAATTCCGAATATTTTCCGAGTTATAGTCATTTTTGTGACAGCGCGTCAAATGACTTTACACTCGCGGCACTCCGACGAAAACGCGTTTTTCTCGAAACTACTTTTTTTGAACTGATGAGAACTGTAATTTGCATAAATATGAACCGATTTGCAACTTTTTTTTCCCCGTATTCGTCTATTTAGTAGCTATAGTTCCACGTAGTGGATTTTGGAAATTTTGATTTTTAAGATTTTTTAGAGCTGTTTGAATCCAAAAAAATGAGGAAAAGAAACGAAAAAATTTTTAATATGTCGCCATTTTTTTTTAAATCCAAATTTTCAAAATCCTCTACGTGCAACGATAACCACATGCATGCAGATTACAACGCTCTTTCGGTTTTTTTGTTTTAGATAATCCGTTTTTGAGTTAGAGATCGCATCATGGAGGGGGAAATTTTTTTGGTGCTCCACAAAAATGCTAATAACTTTGTAACAACATGATATTTTTTGATAAAAATTTAAGAGAATAATCTTTAATATATACTTTATAAAATAAAAAAATTAGAAAAACGGTTCACCCTAAAGGCCATCCCTGCAACTTTCCGCTAATTCCATACCTGGGCGCTTAAAATAGTACTTATGATATTTTTGAGATTTTTGAACTCAAAATATAATTTATGTGATAATTTGAGCTCGCTGAGTTCAAAGAGATAATATTTCTATGCATTTGAGCTCTCCCAGCTCAAAAGTCTGATAGAAGTTTCATAGAACACTGTTTTTGGAATTTTCAAACTGCAATAACTTTTGAATGGATCAACCGATTTTCACGTAGTTGGCGGCATTCGTCGCAGTTTTATTGTCCACATAAGTAATTTTCAGGTTTTAATTGATCGAACCAAAAATTTCGGAATAATCCCGAACACTTTTTTCGGTTTTCTTTCGTTCACGATATCTCTCGAACGAATCAACCGATTTTGACCAGCTTGGTGGCGATCGACGTAGTTTTTTATTGTCTAGAGCTGATTAGTTTTTGGAATTGATCGGTAAGGCCGTTTAAAAGTTATCAAAAAAAAAACACATTTGAAAAAATTTTTTTTCTTAGTTTTTTCAAGATTTCTCAAAATCTACTGATCCGAATCGGTTCAAATTATACTCAAAATCTAAGTTTGGCCAAGCCCTTTCAAATGGCTCCAACCACGATAAAATCGAATCAGCCGTTCAAAAGTTATAAGCGGTTCACACACACACACACACACACCCACACACACACACTCGGGGCAGAAGAGATACTGCTACCGGGCGCGTCTCCCCGAGCGGATGGGAGAACGCTCGCTGTCCTTGGATGACACTGAGTCTCTTAGTTGACAAGGTACAGAGGGTAGGAGCTAAATAAAATACGCTCCCGTGGACAAAACTCCCCTTAATGTCTTGGTCACACTAACTGACCGAGCAAGAAGAAGATCGTTCTCTGTTGTAACCCGCTGGGAGTGTCCGGAACCTGTGTCGTAGTTTCCTACGAAGCAGGCCACGGCTGATGTGAGCTTGCTCTGCCGAGGTGTAAGTTACAGCAGTAGATCAGGAGCCAGCCACCTCGGGCCTTGATCAGGGAGTACGCAGTGAGTGCTAGAGATCGGAATCTTAACCGCTCTGAGCGAGTCTAGTCCGTCCGTGTATTCCGGGACTGGCTAAGTGTCGACTAGGCCACAGGGAACTGGGGTAGGAGTACTATCTTCGAGGGTACACCCGTTCCTAGTTATGACAACCCGCTCCACTCCGTACGATGCGCTGGTAAATCAAAAAAGTATGAGTAATTTACAGGAAACAAACAAGAGTGGAAACGGGCTACATGCCCAACAAGCAGCGATTGACGCAAGCGCTGAAATGAAGCGTTCGCAAGCGCTCAAACTCCTTGAAAAACTGATCAGTGAGTTGAATGATTTCGTCCAACCAAAGGTCAATATTCACAAAGAGATAAAGGCCAAGACGACTGGTGTAGCTAACGCCCTTCAAAGGTTTGAGAAGCTGGACGAGGAGTGGCGCTCATCGTTGCAGCGCATTTCCGATGCTACACCGGAGAAAGCCTGTCAGGCTGTCGTCGTGACTGACGAAGCAATGGACACCGGAGCCGAAGGTGACGGTGAATCAGTCGCGAAAGACAAAAGTAAAGCCAGCAGCAAGTCAGGTAAGAGAAAAGATCGACCTTCTCCTGACCCAGCAATCAGCCAAGTCGTGAAGAAAAAGGATTTGAAGAAAAGCCCTCCGCAAGGAGCGGCAGTACGAAGCGACGAACAGGAAAAAGCGTCGGTTTGGCAAAAAGTTCAGTCCAAGAAAGAGCTAAAGCGACAGAAGAAAGAGGTGCTCTCAAAACAGATGACAAAGGAGCCCCGATCTGAATCCAAGCGAAAGAAACCGCGGAAATGGATCAGACCGGATGCCCTCATCATCCGGCTGACAGAGAAAGCAAAGTACGCCGAGATCTTCCGCTGAATAAAACAGGACGTCCCTGATGATCAGGTCCGCAGTACGGTAGAGAAGATCCATAAGACCAATGCTGGAGATATGCTGATAACTCTTTCGAGGAAGAACACCGACAAAGGCCAAACATTGAGAAAGACCATTGCAGACATACTGAAAGAAGACGCAAGAGTAACCTGCAAAGGACCACAGGAAGTAATTGAGATCCGAGACGTCGATGATGACACAACGAAGGACGACATCCAGGGTGCCCTACAAAAGGAAGCTGGAGATGGCTGTGAGATACCACTAGAGGCAATCAAGATCCGTAAGGCCTATAGAGGTACTCAAATTGCCACAGTAATTCTACCAGCAGCAACAGCACAGAAACTACTGGATGGAAGTAGCAAAATCTGGATTGGTTGGGTTAATTGCCGAATAAGGGCAACGAAGAGACCTATTCAATGCTTTAAATGCTGGCATTTCGGACATCATGGATCCCAGTGCAGAAGCAAGGTGGACCGGTCGAAGCTTTGCATCAGGTGCGGACAAGAAGGGCACAAGATTGCTGATTGTAAAAATCCAGCCAAATGTGCATTATGTGCTGAGATTGAAAGTGCAGAGAATGTTGCCCACCATGCCGGTACTTATAAGTGCCCGTTATTTCAGGAGGCACTCCAGAAGTTGACGAACAAACAAACATGAGGATACTGCAGCTCAATCTCAACCATTGTGAGGCAGCGCATGACCTGCTCATGCAATCCGTGCGAGAACTAGAGCTTGACTTGGTACTGATAGCAGAGCCATATAAACACCTGAGTACCCAACCCTGGGAATCTGACAGCACATCCAAAGCTGTCATCTGGTCATGTGGCAAGCTCCCTTTCCAAAATGCAGTCGACAACAGCAATGCCGGCTTTGTAGCAGTATCAGTAGAGGGCATCCGCTTCTATAGCTGTTACGCACCACCTAGCCTCTCTACTGTCGAATTCACCGCATTTCTGGATCGACTTACCGAGGACGCGAAGCATTACCACCCAGTGGCAATAGCCGGGGACTTCAACGCCTGGGCAGTAGACTGGGGCAGCAAGCATACAAACGCGCGAGGAAAGGAACTACTAGAAGCCTTTTCTACATTAGATGTAGTACTGCTCAACAGTGGTGATACACCAACCTACACCAAAGGAGACGCAAGTTCTATTGTAGATCTCACTTTCGTCAGTAGCAGCCTCACCAGAGGTAATATCAACTGGAAGGTGATGGATATCTACACAGCCAGCGACCACAACGCGATTCTCTGGGAAATATCAAACGTCCAGAGCCCGAGAAGACCTAAAAAGCAACTTAACACCATTGGTTGGAAGGTAAAAACTCTTGACCCAAGTGCATTGTTAGTAGCTCTCAATAGTGACCAGATTATCGCGGGCTGCGCAGAAGAGAAGACCAAGGACCTGATGAAAAGAGTGACCCAGGCTTGTGACGCCAGTATGTCTCGTAGACGTGGCATGAACACAAGACCTTCCGTTCACTGGTGGAACGACCACATCAGCGCCCTTCGTAAAGAGTGTCATCAGAAGAGAAGAATATCTCAGCGTGGCTACCGACGACCTAACTCTGCGGAGCTGGTCGCAGAGTACAAAAAAGCCCGTCGATCCCTGAACAAAGCCATCAAAGATAGCAAAAGAAAATGCTGGAAGGAGCTCATCAACGAGGTGGACAGAGATCTGTGGGGTAGGCCGTATAAGGTGGTCATGACCCATCTTAAAAACCAGCTAATGCCATCACCCACGTGTCCTCAACTCCTACAGAAGATCGTAAACGCGTTGTTCCCCGAACAAAGCGAGTTTAACTACCTATTAGCGCAGAATGAAATGGATGACATTCCATCTGTCACGGAGGAAGAACTGATGGAGGCTTGTAATCGTGTAGGGAACAATAAAGCGCCGGGATTGGACGGGGTCCCCAATATTGCTTTAAAAACAACTATAAAAGCAGTGCCATCATTGTTCCTGGACGTCTACGACACATGCCTCAAGAAAGGGATTTTCCCTCGGAAGTGGAAGCAGCAACGACTAGTACTACTTCCAAAAGGGAAAAAGCCACCAGAAGAACCGTCATCTTATCGACCACTTTGTATGTTAGACACGGCAGGTAAGATATTTGAGCGTATAATCCACCAAAGAATAGAAGCAGTTGTCGATCCACTCCTGGCAGATAACCAGTATGGTTTTCGGAAAGGACGATCAACCCTGGACGCAATCAATCTGGTTGTTGCAACGGCCAAGGAGGCAATCGAAGGGATCAGATGGAAGGGTGGAGCGAAGAAGTACTGCCTGGTGGCCACTTTGGACATCAAAAATGCCTTCAACTCCGCCAACTGGGACTGCATTATGCAAGCCCTGGAAGAGAAAAACGTACCAGGATACCTACGTAGGATAGTGGCTAGCTACTTCACGGACAGAATCCTGAGATACGACACGAAGAATGGTCCAAAAGAGTATGATATTACCGGAGGTGTACCCCAGGGTTCCGTTCTGGGTCCACTTCTGTGGAATGTCATGTATGATGGCCTGCTGAGACTGACTCTTCCAAGAAGTGTCAAGCTTGTTGCATATGCAGATGATGTAGCTGTCGTAATCGTTGCTAAACACCTAGATGAGATAAACCACATGTTCGGTATCACCTTTGAGAAAGTTAACCGGTGGATGGACTCAATGAATCTACAACTGGCTAAACAGAAGACTGAGGCTGTGCTTATTACCAGCAGAAAAGTGATAGAGACCATAAAGCTGAAAGTCGGAGAACAAGAAATCACATCACAACCATATATCCGATATCTGGGAGTGATGCTTGATGCCCGACTCAACTTTAAGCAGCAAGTCGAACACGTGAGTGCAAAAGCATCAGCAGTGGTAGCTAGCTTAGCACGACTGATGCCAAACGTCGGAGGCCCAAAGCAGAGCAGAAGACTACTGCTATCATCTGTAGTCACATCAATGCTCACTTACGGAATATCTATCTGGGCGGACGCACTAGAGAAGCAAGAATCATGGAGAAAGGCTGGACCAGTCTACCGTCTGAGTGCCTTAAGAGTAGCAAGCGCCTTCCGCACAATATCTATGGAAGCAGTGTGTGTCATTTCCGGAACTTTGCCTCTCAGAGTCTTAGCTGAGGAAAGACGGATCCTTTACCAACGAAAGAAGTCAACCACACTAAGCGCTGAGGAGCTTAGAACAGAAGAACGGCAGAAGAGCATAAGTCGATGGCAACTACAGTGGGATGCCACAGTGAAGGGTAGGTGGACGCATCGTCTCATATCAAGGATCAACGTTTGGCTAAACCGGAGTCACGGTGAGGTCAACTATTATCTTACGTAGATGTTATCAGGACACGGCTGTTTCCGGGCGTATCTCCACCGCTTTAAGCATGATAATTCCCCAGAGTGCCCGTCCTGCCCAGGAGTCAATGAAGATGCAGAGCACGTCTTCTTTGAGTGCCCACGTTTTTATCCACAGCGAGATGAGCTGGAGAATATCCTGAAGAGGAAAATCCAACCAGAGACAATAGTAGAAGCAATGCTGTCATCAGAGGCTGCCTGGAACGCCACAAACACGTTTGTCACGGGAGTCCTCTCAGACCTGCGGTCCATAGAAAGAAGAAGAGCGAATGACGCCAATTAGAAGGAGGAAAGAATAACACCTTAGCCACCAGAAGAAAAAGCAGTAGCTAGATCCTCCCCTCACGAAGTAATGCCTGACGGCGGTTTCCATGAGGGATTAGGGGAAAGAGGAAAAGGGGTTTAGGGTTTAGTGGGTAGGGGCGCTAGCGTCGAGTTTTAGTATGACACTGCGTCGAGTCGCCACATATCCAGGCCAAACAGCTATGCCTAGAATCCGTAAAAAGGGATACACACACACACACACACACACACACACACACACACACACACACACACACACACACACACACACACATACAGACATAGTGACAACCTCGTGGGAGTAGTCAGGGAAGCTTCCTAGGACCTCAAAACGTCGAGATCTGATGAAAACTCGATTTTCGAAAAACGGGGTAAAACCTATAACTTCCCGATTTTCGAAAATCTTCGATTTTATTAACAGGAAGTTAAAAATCTGGAAAACGGTTGACCCTAAAGGCCATCCCTGCAACTTCCCGCCAATTCCATACCTAAACGCTTGAAATTGCACTTATGACGTTTCTGAGCTCTTCGAGCTCAAAAATACAATTTGTGTGTTATTTTGAGCTTCCCGAGCTCAAAGAAATAGCTTTTGTATGCTTTTGAGCTCGAAGAGCTCAAAAGGCTGATAGAAGTTTAATAAAACAGTATTTTTTGAATTTTCAAACTGCAATAATTTCTAAATGAATGAATCGATTTTCACGCGATTGGTAGTATTCTACGCATTTTTTCAGAATCTATGATATACTTTTGAACACAAACTGATCGAACCGAAAATCTTAGAGAAATTTGAAAAATTCACTTTTTCCGAATTTTGTCGTCAACGATAACTCACGAACCAATCAACCAATTTTCACGTTCTTAGTGGAGATCGACGTGATTTTTTGGGTTCTAATAATTATTTCATTTCGTCAAAAATGATCTAAAAAGAAATCTCGAAGTTATGTGAAAAAAACACTTTTTTCGAAATTTTTCGTTTTTGATAACTCTCGAACGAATCAACCGATTTTGATCGGACTGGTGGCAATCGGCGTGGTTTTTTAAGCTTAAGAGTAGATTAGTTTTTGGGATTGATCGGTAGAGCCGTTTAGAAGTTATTCCAAGAAAACGATTTTTTGAAAATTTTATTTTTGAGATTTCTCAAAATCTAGCGAACCGAATTGATTTAAATTTGCATGAAATATAATGGCAATGATACTCTTTGGATCGCCACCTATTTCGATCCGATCGGGCGAGTTGTTCAAAAGTTATAAGAGGTTTACACACACACACACACACACACACACACACACACACACACACACACACACACACACACACACACACACACATACATACAGCCGCACGGACACCATCGCGGGAATAGTCAGGTAAGCTTCCTAGGACCTCAAAACGTCGAGATCTGATGAAAACTCGATTTTCGAAAAACGGGGTGAAACCAATAACTTCCCGATTTTTGAAAATTTTCAGTTTCCTTAGCGGGAAGTTAAAAAAACCCGATCCCCAAATTCCTTTATTATCCCAGTCAAAAAAATTCCCGAAAATCACCTATTTTTTCGATCCTCACAGTGGCTATTCCGCTTAAAAATAAATTGTTTTTTCATTTCTGAGAGCTTTGCATTTTTATTATGAGTAGTAGGTTCTTCGCTCGATATGTTATCATGCAGCTTGAGCAGAAAAGTTTGAATTAAGAAAAAAACCGAAAAAAATATTTTTCTGAAATTGAATAATTTTTTTCAAGATACGAATTATTTGAAGGATCGATACTAGCCATTAATTATATACTAATAATATAGAATTTGATCAATATTGAATAATCAAAATCAATTTGTGAAATTCATAATTTTTTTTTAATTCTCATTTATCTATATTTTAAAAATCGATCTCAAATAATCAAATAAAAATAATAGAACCATTTATTAGAATTGTCAGTTATTTATAAACACGGAATATAAATATATAATTTATTGTTATTAATGACATGTTGATTGAAAAACGTAGGTGTCAATAATAAAAAAAAAAAAAAAAAAAAAAAAAAAAAAAAAAAAAAAAGAGTAGGAGAAGAGAAATGTACGTAATACTAAAAACGGATGGATATGTGTGCATCCTGTTTATATTTTTTTTCATCAGATACTTGTACCTGTCGATGCATCATGCCAAGTAGGCGAGTATAATTATACATGCACCTCTCGTATTTCGAAATGGCGCTCCCTTGATATTATTCGACCCACAGTGGCTATCAATATGACACTCCTTGAAGCTTTTAACCACGCGACAGTGAACTTTTCACCTGAAATGCTTGTAATATTTAACATTTTGTAACAGAATAACTTTTTTATAACTAATTTTTTTATCATTTTTGCAACAAATAAATGTTTAAAAATAAATCTCGGTTATTTGGTATCTTTTTATTGAAATAAATAAAACTTTTTTTTGTTCATGAACAATAGTAATAAGAATAATTAATAAACATAAATAACAATGGTAAATTATTTTAGCTTTTAAGGTTTTTATTGATTATACCGTGATCATAAATATTAGACGCATGCGTCATGTATGCAAAAAAATAAGGAAACAAAAGGAGTTAATGTGCTAAGAGAAAAGAAACGTATCACTTATGACGAAGAAATTGCGAGAGTGAATAAAGCACGAGGTGATCAAGAGGGAGTAGGAAGTTAATAGCCTACATATCTACCGGTGGTTTACCTTCGATGCAATCTTAGAGTACACCATGGCCTTCCGTTATTACAGTTGTACTTCGCAGAACTTTAACAAACAAACAAATAATTCATTCTTCGTCATTTTGAACTTACATCTTAAATAGAGTTTATATCACAATAAATAATTACTCATTATAGTTCTTATGTTAAAAATTTTATTGTAATAAAATATAGAAATAATTCAAGAAGTAATCTCTATTTATTATAATTAGAAACGTATTTTCAATCGTAAAGTGTATCTCGTGATGAAAGTATGTCAGTTGACCCGAATTTTTACTATACATCACCTTTCTAAATTAACCTTCGAGATGTCGGTATATCGTCGTCGCATCGTATCGCGTCGATTTCCAATTTCATCGAGAAACGTCTCTGCTGCAATGGAAAGTTCGAATGCTTTATCCACTTGTAATCTAATTCGATACTGAGATCTCATAGTTACATACTAATTCTTAGATTACCATTATGTTACTCTTGTTATTGATGTTTCAATAACTTGCTTATCTCATATTTTATGATTAGATTATTTTATTTTATTTATAGACCAATTAATTATAACTGTTAAACGATCGTAAATAAATTGGAAAAATGACATTATATATACTTGATAGCATTATAGTTTTTTTTTAATAAAAACAAGTTATTATTTGTTTCAATCTCAAAATTAGAACACCTTTCATTTTAAAAATCGGTTTTAAATTTCATAAAAAATTTACGTAATTATGGTATTCAATTTTTTTTTTTTTCAAATTACTCCACCTTTGATAAACTTTAAGCAAAAAAAGTCTTAACTAATATTCCATAACAAAACTGCAAAAGTTTCTATTTCTTAGGTTTATAACCTGAGTTCCTTATCTATAATTTTCAAGTACTGTTAATCCATCAGTTTATAGTCTGAAATTAGCTAAAAAATACAATTATAAAAAGCAACCAATTTATTTAATGAGTTTTCAAACCATTTGATTGAAAATCGACCAAATTATAATTATAAGACAATTTGATGTATATTTCATGAACATATCTCGCCTCGTATATACAAACTAATGAGAATTCATTGCACATACTCAGGCGGATGTGCGAGTTCGCGTACTAGCACGCTAGATTTTTTTTATTTACCTATACATAACAGTTTATCTCCATTTATCTAATACTGAACCGGTTGAAAAAAATACAAACTACTTTTATAATATTTATAATTTGTTATTTTGTTATTAGTACTGAGAATTTTATTATTATATCAAGTTTGTAATCTTACAAATTTCGTCTCATTGCTTTGGTTAATATTAATATACATGGATAATTCATACATGCTTAATGTTGGATGAAATTTTATTATTATATTACACTAGGAGTTTGAAGAGAGATTTGGGATAAAGTACGGCACTTTGCGTAGTGGTTTTGGAGTAGACTGAGTTATTGTCTATTTCTTACTTAGGTGAGAAAGAATTATTTATCTGCTTTATTTCTGCATCTGCGGTAAACTACTGGAGTATTATTATAATGTTCGATTGAGTTTGCTTTTTTGACTTACACAAATGACTGTTGTTTTATTGTTCCATGCTTGGTTATAAATTTTCGCGTAGCAATATAAAGCTGCTTATGATTCAATATCGTTAATTTAAAAATAATAATTAATTTTTACGTTTGATTGTAAGTTGTTATGATTATGATTTAGTTAATTCTTTCACTTGAATATCCTAAGATCTTTTGTACACAAAAAATTTTCTGTTATTTCGTCCAATAAAGTTTGTGTTAAGAATCTTTACGTCAAATATTCAGAACATTTTTGTTTATTGATTCTATACAATTGTGTTGAATCAACTCGTAAAAGTGTTAAACGTGTAGCAAAAAAATTCTTAACACACACTTTTTTTGACGTTATGATGGAAAATTTTTTACTGTGTAGTTATAAGATGAGATTTTCCACAAAATTGATCCATTATGTGAGAAAATAAGTTTGGTCAATATGTAATAAAGAAAAAGTAAGCGAAAATAACTAAAAAAGATAGTTTGTTAAAATGATATAAGATTCGTTTTACGTAATACTACTTACCGTGCCCGAGTAAGAGTTTATATCTGGTGCTTGATGAGACAAATAAGATCCTTGCTGTTATGGCTCGACAAACAAAGTTTGGTCTATGTTTTTTTTTTGTTTTCTTTGCAATGTAGTACATAACTCTCTATAAGTTGAGTAGTATTTGACGGCGATTTCCTGTCAACGCGACTGACAGAGACATAAGTAAAATCGTGTAATCAAATATAATACAACGTAAACATGGTGTACGTAGTTTAGATCAATCCATAATAATTTTAATTTTTTTCGAATGTTTTGAAATATTTTTATGGTAGAAATTTTTTGAATTTGCTCCGATTTTTTGATATTTTCGAACGTTCTTAAGGTATTACCCTCGCGACTTCCTTCGTCAAAAGTTTATGCTAGAGTGTACGGAACACATAAAGGATAGTCATTATTGACAAGCCTAAAACTTTTTATGTACTTATTTTAGCCAATCACGAACGAGAAACTGATCGTTTGAAAAGTCTGGCAACACTGCGTGAGCGTTGAGATATTTTATAGTGGTTATACTGTAGTGTTTTGGACTAACTGTAGATTAACCTCTGTTTTGACACATGCGTTTATTTATTTATTTACATACATTTATTCAGAAATATAATTACAATGTTTGAAAAATTGACTTATAAAGGACGATTCATAAAAAAAGTCCTTGAAAAACGACAGAAATCTCTAGCAAATATGAAAATAACTATGCAAATAAGAAATAGAAAAAAAATAATTGACAATATTGTTTTCTTTTTTCACAAAAATCAGTAACTAATTTTTTTATGTTGATGTATTAACTGATTTTAAATTTTAGTATTATTTTATTTTTTCATCTGACTATTATTTCTATAACTTATGAAAGACTAATAAATATTATTATATTGAAATTGTTAACATTTTGAATTTTTATAAATATAGAAAAATACTTATTTCCATGAAATAATCATTATTTTTTTTAAATAAATAAAATTAATCCACAGATTCGGTAGAATCTGGCGCCAAGTTCCGTTCAAATCTGCTGTAAACGGAGCGCCAGACTACCGACTGTGTTTACTGTAAGCAGAACGGTATTTTGAGGTTGCAAAATTTTATTTAATTCTACGGTACTTTTTTTTCCTAAATGGTATATTATAACAGTAATTCATACTTTATTTGGCTGTTATTAATTAATTATATTAACTTATAACAATTAATCTACTTGAAATTATTAAATTTAATCAGCACAAACTATAGCAATGCAAAAATTTCGATCCTGACTTTTTTTCGATGGGCAAAGTGATCTGCCACAGACTAAATAATTCGAGAATGCATAGTAATCCTCCTATAGATACGCAACTACAGTTAAAAAAAGTAATTCACAGCTTACATTTACGGCCGCCAAAGTGCACTAGAATTACATCTACATAAACTGTAGCTTCAAGGGGATAGTTTGCAGTAAAAAATGCAGTCAACACGAGATTTAAGTTGTTATCAATTGTAAATTTTCATTATAATTACAAAAAATACTAAAATCCGAACAAAAACAGTTTCACTGTAAAAAAATCGCGCCAAATCCACGTTCATAAGACTATTAAGAAAAAAATTTGTTTTTCTTTACAAAAAATATATAAAATAAAAATTAAAAATCCAAGTAACCGATATGATTATTTATGATTTTCGGAAATTAAAAAAAATTTTGTTATAAATTTAAAAATTAAGAAAAAAATTTTGGAACGTACTTGGTGTGCGTCATTGTGTATTTCAATTTTTTTAAAGTCCTAGTAAATAGATTTTACGAATTTCATTAAAAGTAAAATATTTTGCAACCGCGCACACTAAATACGTTCCAAAATTTTTTTCTTAATTTTTAAATTTATAACAAAATTTTTTTTAATTTCCGAAAATCATAAGTAATCATATCGGTTACTTGGATTTTTTAATTTTTTTATTTTATATATTTTTGTAAAGAAAAAAACAAATTTTTTTTCTTAATAGTCTTATGAACGTGGATTTGGCGCGATTTTTTTACAGTGAAACTGTTTTTTTTCGGATAACTATAATCTTACACCTAACTAAATTAAACTTTTCAAATTTGTCAGCGCATGCGCGTCTCATACTTCTTTCGCGGTTCACAAAACTTGCGCTGTTGCCACAGCTTTATTAACGTATCCCCTCCTCGGCTAAAGTCTGGTAAATTTTTCATTACTTATTAATAAATATCTCTGAAACTGTGTGGTAATTATCAATGAATTTTTTTTTTTTAATTGTTTAGTCGTTAGTTAACGTTACTCTAGTTTTTTAAAAAGATCCTAAGAAAAGTTTCTAAGATATAAAAATGTTTGTAGGTAAACTTTTCGATATTTCGTATACCGTAATGTATAAGAGCGTTTAAAACTCAAACTTTGGAATTAAATATCTCGGAAACTGATGGTCAAAAATTCTCAAATTGCGCCAATCGATGCAGAATTTATATAAATTATATAAATATTAATCTGCCAAAGTTGTAAAAAAAACCTAAGAAAACGACTCTGGCGAGGGTAATACCTTAAGCTTTTGAAAAATAATAAATCATTTTTTGGAAAAAATTGGCGTATTTGGAAGTTTCTAGAAAATTTAAAAACACCTCTATCACTCACTGATTTATTAAATATCGCTTACAGTATCGTCAACTATATTAATAAAAAATCAATGTATTAGTAACAGAAATATATTATTACTATTTTTATCAACAGGAGACCAAAGATGTCTATCACTACGATCGCGAGTGGGCGGAAAGTGGGTGGGTGTGAGAAAAGTTGGTCATTTGCAAACACCCCTTGTATTTTATATTTGTATTAAAGATATTGATAATTATTTTTTTGATTAGCGTAATTTAAAATTCTTTTAATTTACACGGAAAAAAATAGGTGCGGTAACATGATAAAGTCCAATGGCAGCAACAGGATAAAATCAAATTGCTGCTACAGAAAAATCATGTGGCAGCCAGAATATCTTCTTTATCAATTTATGTTTCAGCAAGAGTTACAATTTTTTTTCGAATTGACGTAATTAGGTTCTAACAGTATAATACTGCAAGAAAATTTTTTTTTAATATTTGAATTTTTTTATACTGACAAAAAAATTATTGAATAACTTTAATCTTAGTTTTTATATTTTATGTAAGTGCTTACTATTATTGTAGATAATAATGAATATTATTCGGGGATGGTAATAGTTATCACCCCCCATTTTAATCAGCAACATCGAAGTGAGTCATAGTTAAAGTATTATCTAAGATATAGTTGTCATTAAAAATGAACGATATTTATTATTATCGTAAATTTCTAAACGTGTAAGAAATTCGAAAATTAAACAAAAAGTTGGTTTTTTTTGCGCCAACTTAATATTTATTCAATTAGAACTTGATATTAATTACTATTTTAAAAAGTTCCATTGCCCAAAAAAATTTTTTTACAAATTACCCAGAATTCTTAAAAATTTCAAAAATTGTCTAAAATTGGATTGTTGTTTTTTGTACTTTATTTTTTTTCGTCTTTATCATCATGACTTATCTATTTTCCGCAAACTCTTCTGTTGCTACTATAAGATTTTCCGGTCGCTGCAACATGATTGTTTTCTGTTGCTGCTATATGATACGGTCCTGTTGCTGCAACATAATAATCATATTGCTACCACGTGATTTTTCTTTTACTTCAACACGATAATCATAGGACTTCATCGTGATTTTATTGTGTTGCTGCAACTATTTTTTAACTTCTTGTTATGAAAATCAATTTTCAGACTATCGAAAAGTTATTGATTTCACCCCGATTTTCGGAAATTGAGTTCTCATCAGATCTCCACATATTGAGGTTCTATAGCAAATTATTTTTTTTTTTTTTTTTTATAGAGATTAGGAAAAATACATTTACGTATGCCAGGACCAGATGTTTGGCCTGGGTATTTTGGACTCAGATGTTAATACCGACTAAACAATCTCCTCTCTCCTTTTCCCATAGATGTTATGGGGAAGACTGGATCGGAACCGCGTTAGCATTACTTCAATCCAGTCCGTGTTGCGTCTCACGACGCCTGCTCTTGCACTGATAGAAGAATTTGTTTATAGTTAAAAATATTTGTTAATATTTAACAAATCATTTATTAGAGACCACTTTTTAGTCCTTAACAAATATTTCTTAGTATTTAAAAAGATTTATTAATATTTAATAAATGAATATCTGATTTATTAAATACAAACAAATCATTTTAAATACTAAGCAATATTTGTTTGATACTAAAAAATGGTCTCTAATAAATGATTTGTTAACTATTAACAAATATTTTTTTAATACAAATAAATCCTTCTATCAGTGTGGTTACTGGTCCTTTTCGGCGATTGTTTCTTTCAAAAGGCGCTGCGCGTAGGCTACGACAGTTTTCTTCTTGTTTGAGCATGTAGGTTACCAAGCTCGCGGCGAAAAGCGTGGTGCCTACAGTTTCTTCGGTGCTGCTTTTGTGGTCCTTCTACCGTACAAACTCGAAAAACGTGTGTTCGGCGTCGTCGATTTGGTCCGAGCAGTATTTGCACATCGACATGCGGTGCAGTCCCATCTTAAAAAGATAGGCGTTGAACTGTCCGTGTCCTGTCCATAGCTGGGTAAGGAAGAAGTCCGTATCCCCATGCTTCCGAGAAAGCCAGACATTGATGTTTGGGGTCAGGCGCGCTGTCCATCTGCCCGTCTCCCCTGATGTCCATCGGTCCTGCCACTCATGTAGCGTTTCCTTCTTAATCTTCGCTCTTGCCTCCTTAGAGTTGTCACCATTCATTTTAGCATCGTAGAGTTTTGCCCTTTCAAATGCTAGAAAGTCGACAGGTGCGGCTCCCGCGATGACCAATACAACCGCTTCGGAAACCGTGCGGTAGGCGCAGGCAACCCTGAGAGTGCCTCGCCGCTGCACTTCTGCCATCTTTTACCGGTAGGTCTTTTGCTTTAGGATGTTTGCCCATATCGCCGCTCCGTACAGCAATACTGAGTGGACTGCTTTCAGAAGAACTCTTCTCTTTTTTGTTCGTGGTCCCATCGTGTTGGCCATGATCCTTGATAGGCTAGATACCGTCTTGCTGGCTTTCCTGCATGCACTATCAAGATGCTCGCGAAAAGATAGTTTCTCATCTACCATTACCCCTAGATAGCGCAGGGCCCTTGTTGACGTCAATGTTGTTCCTCCCATGTCCACAGCGAATGGATTTGGGAACCATTTTTGACGTGTCAGGACGACCATCTCGGTTTTGTGCTTGGCGAGTTTCAGGTGGTGTTTATCAAGCCTCTTCTACGCTGTCTTCTATTATCGTTGCCGCAACGTCGTCCGCAAAGCCCGTTAGCTCTACTTGTTTTGGCAGCGGGATTTTCAGGAGCTCGTCGTAGTCCGCGTTCCATAGGTCGGGCCCTATTATTGAGCCTTGCGGCACACCAGCCGTTATGGCATATTCTCGTGGGCCTTCCGTGCGGTTTCCGCTATGAGCTTTCTTTCGTCACGGTAGTTGTCGACTATTGCCAGATTTTCTGGCTCCGCAACGAATTTTTGCTCCAGAGCATCTAAAATATCTTCCCAATTTGCGCTGTTAAAAACGTTTTTGACGTCTAGTGTGAGGTGAAGACATACTTTACGAGCTTTGAGGCTACCAGACCAAGCTTGTGTTACTGTCTTTAGGACTTTCTCGATTGCGCCGACTGTCGATAGACCTTTCTGGAAGCCATGTAGGTTGGTGGCAAAGCCTCCAGCACGGTTGATGTCGTTGCGAAGTCTTCCTTGTATGAGCTTCTCGAGCAGTTTTCTGGCAATGTCCAACATGCAGAGTGGTCTAAATGACGAAGGTGTTACAGGATTTCCTTTACCTTTGTCTAAAAGAATCAATCTCTGCCGCTCAACCCTTCCCTCGTAGATTCGGAATTACTGAGAAATCACAGTGAAATCACTCACCGTAAAATCAGTGTCTGTTCACAGTAATTTCATAGTGAATTCATAGTCATTTTGTTCCATATTTTTATTATGGTTTAGTAGTGATTTTACTGTAATTCTGTGGTAGATTTACGGTCGATTCATTGTTGTTTTATGGTGATCTCGCCATGATTTCACCGTAATTTTACTGTCTAATCTATGATAAACTCATAATCTAACGACTGTAGTAAGACCGTGAATTCGAAATAATTTCACAGTAAATTCATAGTGATTTCTCTATGATTTCACTGTAGTTTTACGGTAATCTGACAATCGTTAAACCGTAATTTAACAGTGGCAAATCCACACGAGCACTCATCGAAATTCAAATTTGAAAACTGATCATGATAAAAAAACAATGTCAAGAAAATCTAATGCTGACAAAAATATTAATTTAACTGAAGAGAAAAAAATCTTAAACCAAAAGAATCATTGTGGAGCGAATAACTAGCTTATAATTTTAATACGATTTCATTGTGGATCTGCGGCTATTCCATCATGGTTTTTTAGCAGTAATACCGAGCACATCGAAATTGATCGGGTTATAATATTGAGCTACATATGAGCATTTAATATGAATTTGCTTAAAGTTTTAAATTTTCTTTGTTTTCTAGATAATTAATACAACATTCAGAATGTCGAATGGGAATAACATCGGTTTTAGTTGTGGCCCAATCAAAACCATCAAAAGGCACAACTCTAAACGAGAGTAGGAAATGATCTTTTTTTTCGAACTTAACACTTCAAGTATGACTCTCTTACTAAGAAATATTTTTGCGATCATGCGCCCTCCGCCAGATAGTTTTCGAAACTAATCTTCTTAATATTAGATATAGCCTGATGTGATCAAATTTATCTACACTGACGGAAAAAATAACTTTTGCGAAATAAAGGCATTCTTCGTACGAGAAATCAAATAGTTAAATATTTTCAACAATTTTTTTTTAGCGTGAAAATTAAATGTCTTTTCTGACAGTAATTGATAATTGCTTAAATACTGAAACCAACATGAATACATTTTTTTGAACGTTCAAATTTATTTTTTCTTAAATTCAATCAAAATTAGAGCACTTCAGACAAAAAAAATTCAAAAATGTTAATTTTTTTATTAAATGAAATTTTCGAAAAAAATATCCAAAAAGTCTAAAAATTCACTTGAACGAAGAATATTGTCTTAGCTAAATAATTTTTTCTCTATGTTCAAGATTTTTTCTCTTGAATCAAATTAATATTTTTGTCATCAGCGTAAGATTTTCTTGATATAGCATTTTTTTTTATCATAATCAGTTTTCAAATTTGAATTCCGGTGATTAGACGTGAAGATTTGCTACGGTAGGATTACAGTTTAATGGCCATCAGATTACCATAAGATTACAGTAAAATCATATTGAAATCACTATGAATTCACTGTAAAACCATTACGAACTCAGGTAGCCAAGTCGAGAAGTTGCAAAAGCTGCAAAAAATCGTTCCAAGTTTCGAAAAAATATGTCCGATAGCTTATTCGACGCGGAATATTATTTTGGAAAAAAGACGATTTCTGGATTTTTTTTTTCCGCCAACAGCAATTGCAATTGTTATTAACAAAAAACAAGAAAAAGCAGTTTCGTTTTTTGTTTATAACTGAAAAACTTCAACAGATTGCGACAATCGAAAAAAAGATCTCGAAAGAGGAGAAATTTTCTGATGAAAAAGTCTCAGGTCCCAGAGTTCTAGCTCCATTATTAATAATTTTAATTTGCCGATGAAAATTGGGTTCCGCACGGCTGTAACCGGTTCCGTCAAGAGTTCATCGCATAAAACAATTTTTTTAGGATATTAAATATATATTATAAAATGTTAAAACGTCGCACTGCTTTTTGCTGTTACAGTGTTGTCAAATCATACATGTTTGAGTGCGGAGGTTTATTCTTAAAAATGACAACGCTGTGAACGAAACGCTACCAATAATCTAGTCGGCAGGGAAATATTAGGCGGTTTGTTTACGACTTCTAATGCAAATGGGTAAATTGCAAACTTTTTTTTTTAAATATTCAGAAATATATGTACAGTGCGCGTCATTGATTCGTACCGGTTGAAAAATTTTAAGGTAAAATAGAAAAATCAAAATTTCGACATCTGTTAAATAAAGAAGCCAATAAAAAGAAAATCTTTATAAGCATCAATTTAAACGAAATTGAAAAAATTGTAACGGGGTGGTTAGCCCTGTCCAATTGGTCACCCCTCTCCTCTTTGAAAAGGGCGCCACTGGGATTTTATACTCGGTGTCCCAGAAACCGGGGAGCATGAGAAGGAAAGATCGGGTCGTGAGAAGTTGAGAAAGGCTGAAAAATTAATACTGAGAAACAATTATTAACAATTAACAATTCAATTATTTATTTAATATAAACAATTTTATTTTAACAAAATTCCTTAATAATATTACCCTTAAAATTAACCTATCAATTACTTAAGGGGGGAAATACGTGTAGAGGCTTGAAAAAATTCAAAATTTTTTTTTTTCATAAATCGCTTGTAAAACTATTGAAAAATATACAGTTAAAATTTCAGGTCAAAATTATTATTCGTTCAAAAGTTACAAGCGATTTAGTAAGTGCGCTCGGTACAGCGCCCGAGAACATAATTACCTGAACGGAGCGGTCGGTTAGGGTCGAGTAGGTAGTCAATAGTTAAAAACTATTGAAATTGCTGCATACTTGGCTGCTTGCTTATTCAATGAAGGCAGTTCAAGTATTTTATTAGTCATGAACGAGTTAGGTCTCATCGTTGGGAACAATAGCTTCAATCACGCACAACAATCCGACAGTCAGCGCGTAACCCGTCAGAATCGACGCAGCTCCTTGGACAGTAAAGAAGCCCGAAAAGCACGAAAAGAAAAGCTACAAGCTCAAAATGAAGCATATGAAGCTGAAGAAGGCTTACAATATGGTGCTGGAATAGCTGATTAATTGGTAAGTTGTTTCAATTCGTTTAATACAACTTTATATTAACCTTTTGGCACCGTGGCTTTATTTACCAGTAACAATTTATCGAAACAAAAATTTTTCATAAAAAATTTATCATACAAAAATTTCTCACATGCAAAAAATTCTCACTCAAAAATTTCTTGATTAAAAAATTCTCACAGAGCAAAAATTATCATTTAAAAGTTTCTCAAATATTTTATTTTCACTTTATCATTAAAAATTCATAATTAAATAAATATTAATTTTAATAATAATTAATAATACCAAATAAATTTTGACAATGAGAAATATTGCCTTTGTGAAAATATCGAACAAGAAATTATTGCTGATAATTTATGTCGCGAGAAATTATTGCATGAGAAAAAAGAGACGGTCACCTTAACTTTTTTCATCACTTATTTTTTAAACGCGTTTTTCTCGAAACTAGTTTTTTCGAACTAGTGTACACTCTAGCTTAAAAAGTTTTTAACCAATCATCTTCAAATTTAGTATATTATTTCTTTACATAATTGTGCTGAATATGAACCTCAATCAGAAGCAATTTTTTCATTTTAACTAATTTTTTTATACTAAACAATAAACAAAAAGGTAAAAACATGACTTACTTTCACAGCCGTCAAAAAAATGAAAATTTTTTTTTTTTTCTTTAAAATGAGGTTCATATAGAAGATACATGTCTAAAAAAAGTTATAATTTTGATGCATTGATTTCAGATAAAAATTATGGCCTCCATGATGTACACCAGTTGCGAAGTCGGACGACAACCTACGAGATGTATCAGCTGATATCTTTACTACTTTTTAAGTTTTATTCTTGTAAATGTAAATTTTTACTCTTCAATATATGTATAAAATAACCCAAAAGTTTGAATAAATAATATTAATTTTTTATACCTTTAAATAATTGATTAAAATCTGCTTGAAAACGGCCATCTACACGTATTTCCCCCCTTAATAGGCAAACCTGTGGCAATACCTAAGTTCGGCATGTCATGGATTGCCAAACTGTTATGAAATAACGGCAACCAAAGAGGCTTACCAAAGTTCGATTCACCAAACTCGGGCCCATTTAGGCAAACCTGTGGCAATGCCTAAGTTCGATATGTCATGGATTGCCAAACTGGTATGAAATAACGGTAACCAAAGGATTACCGAAGTTTGATTCTCCGAGCTCGGGCTCATTTAGGCAAAACTGTGGCAATGCCTAAGTTCGGTACGCCATGAATTGCCAAACTGATACGAGATAACGGTAACCAAAAGCTTACCGAACAGTAACTAAAGGTATTCTGAAGCTTGGTCTATCAAAATGAAACTTGACTAGGTAAGGCTGTGGCAAGTTCTCACTTAGGTATAATATCGGAATTTCTAATTCGACCGTTGCAACGGTAACCGAATGTTTGCCGAAGTGTCGGGCTTATAAGTATCTTGAGGCAAGAGGTCACTCATCATCGGCGTAGCGTCGCAGTTTGGTATAGGGCTCTCGTGCGTCGGGTACAGTGTTCGAGTCTCGCGTTCGACATGTAAAATTTTTAATAATTAATAATTATTAATTATTATTATTCTTAAGGTGAGTGTGAGGTAAATTTAAGTATTGTGTGTGACTAATGTATCTAACTCCATCATCTCCTTCCCCCATGACCTATAAAAATGACCGATCAAAAAAAAACTTCTTCATAGTAAGAAAAACCCTAAAAAGCGAAAAAATGACCGAAAATATAAAAACAATAATACTAAATAGAAAAAAAAAATTTTTTTATTTACTTAATATTTAAAAAATTTTGTCCTAAAGTCGATATTTATATTTAAAATTTAAAAAATAAATTTAAAAAAATAAGCATTCAGTATTATTAATTTTTGCTTTATAATAAAAATAGCTAAAAACAAAGAAAGGATTCAATTTGGATTCTTCCGTGCGAATTTAGTTTCTGAATTGATACCTAGGTAGGTAGCCAAATTTGGACCGAATGAGGCTTAGATAGTCACCAGCAAGTGTGGTTTTCAAACCACCGCCTAAGTCTCAAGCCAAGTTAGGCCCAAACTCGCGACTGCGTTACTTCCGGGACGTGGGCCAACTTTGGCTTCCTGGTTCGGCGCGAGCTTGGAATTCGGCATGCCTAATTCGAAACGAACCACCGCCGAACTTAAATTTCTGGTCGGGTATATGATGAAAAAACTCGCCTTCGGCTTGGAAGGCAATTTTACACATAGTTGAGAATGTACTTTTCTCCCAAGGTGCGTAAATTATTTCAACAGAACGATCGAATTTACCGTCAAAACGATGTTTTGTACTCAAATTTTTTTTCGTACTTAAAAAAATGCATTAAACCCAGTAAACTGCATCAAAATCGGCTGTTTTGTTCAAGAGACATCGCAATTCAAAAATTTCAAAACAAGTGTTTTTTAAAAATTACTTTTGAATTTTTAGTCGAGTCAATATCCTACACTGAAACATATTTTTTATACTAAAAAAATTACGCCGAATGTCATAAATTAAATAAAAATCAGTTCATTTCTTCAGGAGTTGTTTTATTAATAACTCCTGAACTTAGGGATGGATATTAGTTTTGTAGTATTCGTTACAAGTTATGCAATCAATACAGAATGTTCATGAGAAATTTAAATTTTTAATTACCTTTATAGTAAAGTCAAAAGTCAATATCAAAAGTCAAAACACGATAGTAATGCCATGCTTGCAACATTCTTATTTTTTAGTAACTTTGTTTATTAACAGTGTAGTGAAATTAATTTTCTCAAAAATATTGATATTGAAAATTTATAAAATTGTTTGAAATTAAAAATGATTCATTTGTTTATTTTGTTTTATCTTTATTTCTATCAGATACTCAATCAATTGATGTAAGTACGTTTACTGTGACCTTATTTCTTGTTACTTTCACGTATTGGTCAGCAACAGCAGGGTTATACTCAGATTTGTATTTACCTTCTAGAGAATCGATTAATGTTAATTTTTATTTTTATTTTATACATATATTTTTTACCCATTTGACTTTGTATACTTTGAATTTTTAATCTGATCCTTTATTACTTACACTTTTAACAAAATAACCTTGACCATGAAAAAAAAGTGATAATCGATTAATTCTGTAAGTCGAGTCCGGAAGTTTTTTCTGTCTACGAGTAATCCGAGATAATAAGAAACGATTTAACTTTGATATATTTTTATTATTCATGAGAGTACTCATCATTCATTATGCTCGTTCAGTACAATAATCTCATAAATTTTTGCAAAAATAATAATTGGACATTCTTACTCAACTATTAATTAAAAAGAAAAAAAAGCTTTTATTTATAGATATGTTGAGAAAATCTAGTTATTGTGAAATTGAGTTCCGCAAATATTGCAATCATATTGTTTGCTGATAGAAATAGGACATAAGTATGCCTAGACTATTGGAGATTCTCCATTAATAAATATATTAACCCGGTCAACAACATATGCAGTACAAAAGTAATCTTGTTAACAGTGATGTGAAATATGAGAAAAAGAAAAATATGTTTCTTACGTAAAAAATTGGTAAAAGTATTTACCTTTAAAAATTCACATCTTGTGGTAAAAAAATATTTCAATCTATTACCTGATGCACGAAGTTTGCAGTCCCTTATGCTCTTTTATAAAATTATATTTTTCTCTATGATGTATTTTAAATGTAATCAAAATGAGACTATATATTTCATATTCTGATAAATAAATAACTGATAAATAAATACATAAATATCATATTATCAAATAAAACAAACATCTTTGTTGTACATATTCATGAAATATGAATATTTTTAAAAATAAAATATAAATATTTGCAGTTGCAGGACCATTTGGAACTAAGACCTGTTTTTTTTCAGAGTGTAATGTGGTTATTTAAAGTAACAAAATTAAAAAAAAAATTGATGCAGACAAGCAAATTTGGACCAAGTGTGGTACGACTGGATAACTTTCACTGTCAAACACTATATGTCACGTAACACCAACAGCCATGCCGAGAGTCGAGAGTAGACCAACTGGTTAATCCAGAATCAGGCAGAGAGAGAATTACAGATAGAAATCATAATAAAAATGAAGAGTTCTTTTTAAATAAATTCATATGATGTTAACAAATCTTTATTAAAATATATTTTGTTTTTATTTTTTTTTATAAAAAAAAAACATGCTAATCTAGGCAAATAATTTAACGAGCTTCATTTTGATTAATTTATTGACTAATTATTAAATTATTGGTTATTAGAGTGAAAAAAATAAAATGTTTTAGTATGATTTAACCCAACAGCCTTTGTTGTTGTATTCACTGTATCAAATTTCAAAGAGAAATAAATGGAGCGTGAAACTCGTGAAGTGAAAAATTAAAAATTAAACTTGAATTGGAAAACTGAGGTATAAAATCAAAGAGTCTTCTACTAAAACAGATTTTTGTTCACTCTAATGCACTGGAGTATGAGCGTGCAGTGTTACGATGAAAAAAACTTTCATCTGGAGAAATTAAAAAAATATTAATTTTCGTATAATGTATGTCTGTACATATTTAAAAATTCCTACAGGTATAATAATAGATTTAAAAGTAGATTACACTCAGATAATTGATTCAGTCTCATTAAAAATTTGTTTACTACATTTGTAAATCAATTTTTAGTGTATCTCCATTATAGGGAGACGAAAAAGTTATTTGGAATGCTATCGAGTGGGCTTTACTTAGAGGTGTGGTACAAATTATAAGAACATTTAAAAAAATAAAGTGACAAAAAGAAAGCTCCGGTTGCTTCTAGTTTAGTGTGCAATATCAATGACAGAAGAGATAAGAATGTTGCAAGACATTTAGTTTGCGATGTTGATTCTCTGTCTGAAAGAGCGAATTCAAATTTGTGAAATTCTTTTAAAGTTTAATTTAAACTTTAATTTGACCTCTGATGGGTGTCAAAAAAAATATAACTGCCTTATAGGAATTCCTAAGTAATATAACTGATCTAGTTCAAGTAAATAAGCTACTTTTTTTTTTTTTAAACCTAAAATGAAAAGCTGTAATATTAATAAAATTATTTTAAAAACAAACGAATTATGAAGTAGTTTTTTTGGTTATGTAATGAATTGTGTGTTTTAAATTTATAAATTTATAAATTATTCAGTGATATTTATAATTAGAAATTTTTCAAAGGATGTTCGATTTTATAATGAATTATGCTTCGCTTTTGGCATTCTTCAAGTATTGATATTAAAAAATTCAAAATTATGTTAAAGTAACTGGAGAGGTAATTTGATTGCTTTCTTATACATTTTTTTATGAATAATTAAATTTAAAAAGTATGTAAAGAAAAAAAAGTAACTGTATATAAAGTTTCGAAATCTGAATCAGTACGATAATCATTTACATATCAGACTTATTTTTATTTATTCATGATTTAAATGAAAAGGTCTAATGCTTAAATGTCAATATCATAATTCCATTTTTCTCTAAGTAGATCGTTGAATAGAAATTTTTAATTATTAACATTTACACGGTATTTATTATTTCATGAAATTTGTAAAAACTAAACATTAATTAATTTTTAGATCATAGTTAGAAAACATTACAAGTGTCAGTTTCGCTCCTTAAATTCAAGATCATAATTGAAACAAACATAAGTTGAAAATCATAATTGAAACAAATTTTTATTAAAGTTAATTTTATCAAATCGTGAATCTTGACAGTGTCAATACTCGATTATGAGATTATAAATAATTAAATGGATTTACTTTCATTAAGAGTTCCCGAGAAAAAAGTTTATATCTGATCGGATACATATTCAAATACAATCATACATGCCTATATATGAATTATATATAATCCTAAATTATGGTGCATGGCTTTTTATGGTGAGGAAAAAAATTTTATTTTATCATTTTATAATTCAATTTAAAAAACATTTATATATCATCAAAGATATATATAGTTTTATCCATGTAAAATTCATCAATTAATATATAGATCTAAAATTCAAATAATCGAGAAAAAATTATCAAACTTTACCTCTTGTTTTACAAGAGGCATATTAGCTGGTATGATATAAATTTTTGGAAGAAATTGAACATTCTACAAAAAAAGCTCTCTTATAATTTTTTCATAAATTTACTTTTCAAAAGTTATTCCAAGTTAGAGTTGGACATGTTTTAAATGTTGTTTTTTTTTTTTTTTTTTTTTTTTTTTCGGCAAAACTATTATAATGTAGATAAAAATTCTCCATCTATTTTGAAGAATTTTAATTCTGACTGCATAATAACCAAAAATTGAGCTTAATAAATTGACAATTTCCAAAGTTATAACTATTTATAATTTACTATTTTTTCCGAAGATCGGTGTTTTTACTAATTAAAGAGTTCTATATTTCAAAGCCATTATCCCCCATCCAAATTGATGTTAGACTAATTTTTAATTTTACATTAAATTTTTATTTATTAAATTTATTTTCACCACTTTTATTGTTGGTATGAGCACTCAATACCATCTTCGGGTGAATATATCTAATAATTAAAAATTTTTTATTTTTAATTAAGATTAAGCAAAGAAGTTAATTTTTTACTCAGTGAAACTTTTTATTCCGGTTACCGAAAAAATAACTCGGAAAATGCTCAGACCAGGAATCGAACCTGGATCTTTTGGTGTCGCGCCAACTGCTCTACCTTTAAGTTATCCGAGACACTGTCCGTAACTATCATTCAGTTACCTATTAAGACCCACTGAGTAATTCTTGTATATTGACAATTTTTAATGATGTATTTTAGATGTTTTCAAATACGTAGACTCTAATCTCCTACTTGATTGTATGAAGATTGTAGTCCGTCTGGCCAGATACAAGAATTACTCAGTGGGTCTTAATAGGTAACTGAATGATAGTTACGGACAGTGTCTCGGATAGCTTAAGGGTAGAGCAGTTGGCGCGACACCAAAAGATCCAGGTTCGATTCCTGGTCTGAGCATTTTCCGAGTTATTTTTTCGGTGACCGGAATAAAAAGTTTTACTGAATAAAAAATTAACTTCTTTGCTTAATCTTAATTAAAAATAAAAAATTTTTAATTATTAGATATATTCACCCGAAGATGGTATTGAGTGCTCATATCAACAATAAATTAGCAGTGGTGAAAATAAATTTAATAAATAAAAATTTAATGTAAAATTTAAAATTAGTCTGACATCAATTTGGATCGGGGATAATGGCTTTGAAATATAGAACTCTTTAACTATTTATAATGTTAACTTGATGCATGATTTCATAATTTTTTTTTTTCTTATCAAAATATATGTTCTTTAAAATAGATAAGAGATTTTCATTCAATTCATTTTCATTCTTACAACTTAGGATATGTCTTATTGAAACCTAGAATAATTTTTGAAAAATCATCAGAAACATCGTTTGTAGAGAGTTTAATCGTCTTAAAAAATATGTATCACACTACTAAACCTAAAAAATACTCTTCCTATGTTATTTAAAAGGAAAATGCAAAATTTTGATCCGTGACCGATAAACGTCAATATCAAAAGCTCAAATTTTAACAGGATCTTTATTTTGGCATTTTCTGATGAAATTTCAATTCATCTCAGTCATATTAAGTATCAGTCATAATAGTTTTCAGTAGTTAGACATATTTTTTTTCCATATTTTAATTCGTCCAAAGTATATAGTCAAATCAATAATGATGTTAATTAATTCAACACAATTATTTGTTGAATTATTAATGTTTATGAATAACTTTTTAGGGCTTGTATATATGATCATGATCGGATATAAACTTTTCTTTCCAGAGTATTATTTAAATAACAATTACCTGAATAAATATTTTATAAACACAATTTTTAGAGTATCCCTACAAACAATGTCATGGTTGGAAAAAGTTCTGCTAAGCTGCCTAGCACTTTTTATTGTTTTCATGAATTGTAACGATGCAATACCATTAATATTATTACTCGGATTTGTTGGATTTATAATTATGGTATCTTAATTATTGGTATTAAAAATCATTGGTATTAAAAACAATATCATTAATTATAAATTGAGTAATACAAGTGTACATGTAAAATAAAAAATTTTTCTTTGCAGCAATGTGACTGTACGGTAAATACCTAGCGAAAATATTTATTGCACTTCTCATGAAATTGTCTATAATATTTACTCAAACTTGTAATACGACAAGCGGTTTGACTCGTCACGAGCTGCACTAATACCCGGAGTTTATTTTATGTCTACATAATAGTTAACTATCTATCTAGTAAGTACTAGGCAGAAATAGACCGAAACTATTTAAAATTGTTTTTTCTGCCTTGACTCTGAGTTGTCTACTTTACTCATAATGATATCATTTAGTTTATATTCAATGATATTCGTGAGAAAGTTAGACAGATTTGCTTTGTGGTGACCTAGAATAGTAAATTAAATCCTCAATCACGTAAATTAAGATTCATAGTTTTTCGTCATGATTTTATTGTATTGTTTGTATAAACTTTT
Organism: Cotesia glomerata; assembly: GCF_020080835.1. Taxonomy (NCBI): domain Eukaryota; kingdom Metazoa; phylum Arthropoda; class Insecta; order Hymenoptera; family Braconidae; genus Cotesia; species Cotesia glomerata. The sequence goes on from NC_058161.1 coordinate 9,943,946, forward strand.
TTTCATTATCATTATTATATTATATCAAAACATATAACTATGGAAATGATAAATATATTTTATTTATATAAATATATATTTTATATATATCAAGAAAAAATTTACTGATGATATTGGCAACGTAGTTCGTAGTGGCGGTGAAACCCTGAATAAAAAAAAGTATTGACAAAGAAAAAAGTATTGAAAAGTATTGGATTGACTAGAAAACCAATACTTTTCAATACTTTTTTCTTTGTTTCAATACTTTTTTTTTATCAGGGAAAAGATAAATTATGGGCAATTAAGTTTTTATTTGTAATATGAAGAGTACATTCAATATAGTCTCTTCAAAATAAATCTATAATTCTCTTATAATCTCATGGAAATAAAACATTTTTCTCCCTAAGGTACTAAACTATTCTATTCATAACAGTATATACTGAATTTGAAGCAATACATGAATATTTTTGTAAATCTTTCTTATTTATTTCAATTCATCTTTTGAATAACTAATCAGTTAGTTCCTAACTATGTATTTTGATTTAATTTACAGAAAATAGAGAGCTCCTTTTCTTGAATACTAAACTGAAATCTCTGAAGCTTTGAATAGTGATTAAATTTATGTACTTAACCACTTAATTTTTTAGTTAGTTGAAAACAGCGGTGATTTAAATCATCTAAACTAAAAGAACTTTCGAATTTTATGAGACATCAAAATTATTGGTATAATTATATTTTTGGAGAAATTTAGCTTCTGTTTTGGATGGTTATCATCATTAATATTTATGTTTTTAAATATTTCAAGAAAAGTTTTAATATTAGTATTTCTCTGAAAATTTACAATTTTAAGATTTTTTTTTTTTTTTTTAATCACAGGCATTTTATAATTGTACCTCATCTAAATATTTTTTAAATTTGTCTCGAAAGTAGCGAAACAAAATATCACATTATTACATATTTTAATGATTTCACTGTTAACATTTGAAAGAAATTTTGTATAATTTATTTTTTACCTGAGTGATATGTACATATTAAATTGTCTAGTCAACAGAAAAAAAAAATTTCTGTAAAAGTGTCAAATATTTTTTCAACTTTTATTATAATAATTACAAACGTAAGATTATAACTTTTGCTACTTATACATTGTAACAAAATATGACGTAGCATTCATAATATTTATTATATACAGTCGAGTCTCGTTATGAGTCCTATAAGTGTCTCTCTCATATTAACGGGAGTCTGGTTAAAAAAAAAAAAAAACAAAACAAATAGGACTCATAACGAGAATTTACTGTAATATAATAGCAGTTATTTAGTGGTTGCACTAATTGTATTTATATTTCATCAAAAAAGAAAATGATGATTATTTTTGTATTCACGGAAAAAAATAATCGGTAGCTGCTACCGAAAAAAATCGGTAGCAGATACCGATTTTTTTTCGGTAGAGGCTACCGATTTTTTCGGTGCAGGCTACCGATTACCAATTTTTGAAAATTTCTTATCTTCTTAACGAGAAGTTAAATTCTCACTTCTTAATGAATAAAAAAAAAGGAACTTCATTTGAGATACAAATAACACTTACTTAAATACAAAATATTAAAAATGAGGAGTATTTATTAGGTATTTTTTTATTATAAATTTTTATTAAATTAAATACCTTTTGGTAGCCGCAATCGAAAAAATCGGTATAGATTCTGTTTAGAAACTAACCGAGAAATATCATCCAAGTCCTAAAAAATTATTTTGTATGTGAATATATATGGGGTATTCCATGCCAAATCGACCACTTTTGAACCTTATCCCTTTAGATTTCGCTGAAAATTTTTTACCTTTTTCTACTCGATGAAAGACGTTTTTCAGAATTTTTTCAAATTTTTTTATCCAACCCAAAAAAAGTTATGAAGCTTTCAAAAAAATGGCTCTTTTATTTTCAAATAGCCATAACTCTCTCAAAAATTGACCTTTCGGGACGTTTTTTTTTTTCAAAATTTTTGTTTTTAATTGAATTTTTCGAAAAAATAAATAAAAAAAATTTAACATGATCGCTTCTATGAAATAATCGCGTTTTTTTGTATAAAATCGTTATTTTTCGAAGTTCGTCATTCTCAATTTTTTTTTTTTTTTTTTTCAAAAAAAACTTCAATCAATTCTACAATTATCCCCGTGTATCCCAGAGTGGGCCGATTTTTTTTTCTATTTTTTTTATTTAGTTGAAAAAAAAATTTTCAACATTTTAAAAAATAAAAAATTTTTTTTCATAAATATTATTTATATAACATAATTAATGTAATTATATGATTTTAAGGTATTATATTCTCTATATATTGTCCAAATTTACCATTACAACGATTAAGATTCAAATTTTAATACGTCAATACGATCGATAACCTAGGGCATGATAATTACAGACTTACCTACAGCCAGTTTACTAGAGTATGTTCTAATTTATAAAATATATACGGCTCTTTTATATTGAGATCTAAAACATAACCTATAAATCTTTTGTGCTTCATAGAGTTGAATAAAATATTTTTGCCATTACGTTTGTTAAGTAAAAATAAGCTCTATTTTATGAATTTTTTCGTGATCGATTCTTTTGAGGGTGTTTATTATTTTGATTGTACCAATCTACATTTATTGAGATAATTTGATCTCCACATAATGGCATCAAGTAAACAACGCAGCCGGTGTAAAAATCACGATGCTGTTGCTGTTCATGTTTTCATCAAAATAATTACTGATTATGTAAAAAGTCTTCCTGAACGTTGTAACAAGATTTATTATTTTTCTGATGGGGCTCCTCAACAATTTAAAAACTTTAAAAACTTTGTGAATTTATATTATCATGAAGATGATTTTGATATTCCTGCTGAATGGCATTTTTTTGCGACTGCCCATGGCAAAGGCCCGTGTGATGGTATTGGTGGCATCCTCAAACGACTTGCAGCAAGAGCAAGTCTCCAACTCGCGGTTGATAAACAAATAACGACACCTGTAAGACTTTTTGAATGGACTTCTGATTCGGACAACTTGCCAAATATTATCGTCAACTTTTCACCAGAAGAGGATTATAATACAGCAGTTGATGATTTAAATGAACGATTTTTGAAAACAAAACCAATTGTAGGAACTCAACAACTACACTGTGTAATTCCCGACAAAATGGTTGTTTGTGCGTTAAAAACTTTTCTAACTCGAATGAATACAGAATTTGTAAAATATTTAAACGCCAAAGAAGAAATTAATAAATAATTTGTTGCATTATTTTGAGTCATTAAATGTTAACTGCATCAATCATTAATCTAGTAATTATAATGGTAAATTAGGACAATATATAGAGAATATAATACCTTAAAATCATATAATTACATTAATTATGTTATATAAATAATATTTATGAAAAAAAAAATTTCTGCATTTTTAAAATGTTGAAAATTTTTTTTTCAACTAAATAAAAAAAATAGAAAAAAAAATCGGCCCACTCTGGGATACACGGAGATAAATGTAGAATTGATTGAAGTTTTTTTTGAAAAAAAAAAAAAAAATTGAGAATGACGAACTTCGAAAAATAACGATTTTATACAAAAAAACGCGATTATTTCATAGAAGCGATCATGTTAAATTTTTTTTATTTATTTTTTCGAAAAATTCAATTAAAAACAAAAATTTTGAAAAAAAAAAACGTCCCGAAAGGTCAATTTTTGAGAGAGTTATGGCTATTTGAAAATAAAAGAGCCATTTTTTTGAAAGCTTCATAACTTTTTTTGGGTTGGATAAAAAAATTTGAAAAAATTCTGAAAAACGTCTTTCATCGAGTAGAAAAAGGTAAAAAATTTTCAGCGAAATCTAAAGGGGTAAGGTTCAAAAGTGGTCGATTTGGCATGGAATACCCCATATATATATATATATATATATATATATATATATATATATATATATATATATATATAAAATATATGAAAAGTTGATGTGGGTACTCAAATGAAATTGTCAATGTGGGTACTCGAATGAAAATGTCGATAGTTTACAAGATACAAGGTCATTTCTTAATTATTGATATTTTTAAAGATGTAAGCTCATCCTGATGTCACACTCATCAAGAGCTTTCATTTGAGTACCCACATGCATTTTTGATATATACATACATATATATATATATATATATATATATATATATATATATATATATATATATATGCTATATATATATATATATATATATATATATATATATATATATATATATATATATATATAAAGATATGAAATATATGAAAAATTGATGTGGGTACTCTAATGAAAGGTCTCGATGAGTGTAATGTCGGGGTGAGCTTATATCTTTAAAAATGTCAATAGTAGACAAGATAGCAATGTCAGTTCTTAATTATTGACATTTTTTAATATATAAGCTCATCCTGATGTCACACTCACCAAGATCTTTCATTTAAGTACCCACATGCATTTTTGATATATTTTTGATATATGCATATATATAATATATATAAATATATAAAATATATGAAAAATTGATGTGGGTACTCAAATGAAAGGTCTCGATGAGTGTAATGTCTGGATGAGCTTATATCTTTAAAAATGTCAATAGTTAACAAGATAAAAGGTCATTTCTTAATTATGTGTCTAGAAATGAAGCATTTTCGAATGCAGCCTAAATACTTATCATGATAAATTGACTATCGATGAGAATGATATGAAACCTTAAAAAGGCGCAAATTCAAGTCAAGACCTTTGCAATGACACTATATTTCACTAAAAAAAACCCGATTTTATCATATGACTATCCTGGAGACAAAATTTTTGTTATTCTCTTAATAATATAAATATACTTTTTTCAATACTCACTCTTATGTCAAACATTAGAATGTTATTATATTCTGACTCTAAAATCGAAAAAGTTTAGTTTTTTATACTTCCTGTGTAGTTTTTATATGAGTACAATCATGAAGATTTTAACTATCTCCGATGGTAAAAGCTACCATCTAGATAATAAACCGTATTATCATAATTGTGGGAATTAATATATACTGATTGTACTAATTACAATCGCCGGATAGTTGCATTTATCATCTTAACTTTACAAAAATTAATAACCATCCTGCATAGTAGAAGCTATAAAAGAAGGATGTTTACCGTTAACATAAAATTCTCTCCGTGTGGTAATCGGTAACCTGCACCGAAAAAATCGGTAGACTCTACCGAAAATAATCGGTATCTGCTACCGATTTTTTTCGGTACCAGCTACCGATTTTTTTTCGGTAGCAGCTGCCGATTTTTTCGGGAGCCTCTACCGAAAAAATCGGTAGCCTCTACCGATTATTTTTTTCCGTGTTGTAGGTGTTAATATTTTTAACCATAAAAATTTTAATAATGATATCAACACTATCGTATTATATAATTTCGGCTATCGTTATTTACAGATGTTGTTTTATCTATTATCTCTAGTAGTCATGCACTTGAAGAAATTAACTCTAAGGCCGTTTACTGTCACCTATTGACCTAAAAGTTATAGAAATAGAATAATATCTTGGTGAAAATTTCACGAATTTTTAAATTACAAATTAAAAAATTTATGAATGGAACGAAATTAAAAGTATATAGGGTAAAAGACCCCATTAGTGGCGAAGACCCCATTATTGAAACTTTCTTTGATTTTGGTATTTATTCAATTAATGAAATTATTAATTTCAATAATAAATATATTATTTCTAATCTTTAAGACATTTAGATCAAAAAAATTTTTAATTTTTATTCCAAGTACACTGATAGAAGGATTTATTTGTATTAAAAAATATTTGTTAATAGTTAAAAAATCATTTATTAGAGACCATTTTTTAGTATTAAACAAATATTTCTTAGTATTTAAAATCATTCGTTTGTATTTAATAAATCTGATATTCATTTATTAAATATTAATAAATTTTTTTAAATACTAAAAAATATTTGTTAAGGACTAAAAAGTGGTCTCTAATAAATGATTTGTTAAATATTAACAAATATTTTTAACTATAAACAAATCCTTCTATCAGTGTAGAACATTTTTTCATTGAAAGAAAAAGTGCCACTAATGGGGGATAAAGGTGCCACTAATGGGGTCTTTTACCTTACATATATTTAAAAAGTAGATAACAGTCATCATATGTTTAATGCATATATATTCTCTTATAAGTATTTTAAAAGTCTTAAAAATTTTTCTTTAATCTAACTGAATTAAATTACATGAATAAAATTTTATGTCAAGGGAGATTGAATATTAATAATTAAATAAATTATATCAATGATCATAAATAAATGATATGGTGTTAGATAAATAGAAAAAAATAAGATATTTACTTTTAATAATAAAAAGTATGTTAATAGTTATCATAAATGAAATCATCTTCAAAGTTATTTTAGTAATAAAATGAAAATAAATAAAAGTACAGTATTAAAATATGCTGTAAAACATGCATTCAGAAACATATCCCGAGATGTCAAGATTCAAAGTAAAGTGTTGGCCTTGCGATTTGAGCGCCAATGGTGTCTTGATCATACGCTTTCACTACTTTCGCTTACACGTGATTTTTAAAGATGTTTAGTATGTTTATCCCCTTCGACCCATTCTTTTTTTATATTCAACAATTTCGTTTGAAACTCTTAAACAGACGATCTCTTCTTTCTAAGACGTCAAGTTTGACCCTCTACCTTTCAGGAAACTTTGTAAAACCTGAAATTTTGTGCTCAATTTAGTATGTTTGAGAAAACAAGTTATAGAATTAACTTGTTTTTATTTTTTTCCTACCTCTGTTAAATTAATGAACATTGATAAATATAAATAAGCTTTTTCGTAGTCATCTAATTTTTATTTTTATCAAAGATACTTTTAAAATTTGAATTTGCTTAAATCCAAAATTTACATATAGTTTTTAATTCATGCAGGTTTTTCTACTTCCACTTTTTAATGATTTTTAATTAATCCGTATCTATAAAATATTTTCTGTAATTTATAGTTACAGTAGTTAAGTGACAAAAACAAAGTAAAATATTTACTATGTACTAACTTATTGAAGTACTACTTAGCAGTTTTACGTAACAATGTGAAATAATGTTGAGTGTGGATAAAATTAGCAACTCAGTTACAGACGAAGCAAAATTGCAAAGTTCGAGCGATTGTAACAATCACTTTTGAATTGATATTTTTCATAAATGTCAGGTTCATTATTTTTTGCATTATCATATTTCAAATCTGTTCATACTTCTACAAAACGTAATTTTAATGTATTCAGAGAATAAATTTTGAGAATAGCACTTTCATATTCATTAAAAAACATTTTTAGATTATAACACTGTAAATAAATGATCTTTAAAATATGCGTTGAAATTAAAATTTATCATTGGTATTTAGGTATTGTGATTTATTAAATATTTATAAGCTTGGAGAAAAGATGATGATAAGATAATGAAATCGAGTATTTATAGACTACGACATACGATTACAGGAGAAATGTTGGAATGCAAATACATCGGCCGATTGGCATTTGACGAGGCTACCAACTTTCAACATTTATTTATTTATTTTTATATTCCTTAGAATATTCTACTGATCCTGAGATTACAACTTATTAAAAATAAAGAATTGATATAAATTAGCCACTATCAAAACGTAATTATCTCCAAATTTTTACGCCAACTGAGTCTCTAAATGCTATTATCATCTTCTTCATAAGAATGTATCAGCGACTTTTTTTATAAACTTATATAACATTCTCTCATAATAATTGGTGACAAAAATTTTCTTACCATCCTTCACCCTTATATTATTATTTCGATACCATAATTTCTCTTAACCTTGATCTTAATTTAATGGTCAATAAGGACGTATTAAAAATCACAGAGTTTTTTTTTACTTTATTTTTATTTTTATGACCTCGAGTTCTATCGCACTTAAAATTTAATAAAAGTCGTGAAATGTAAATAAGTTTTTTTTATTATTTTCATTGATGAAGTTTTCCAGTTTATCACTCACAACCGCTCAATAATTTATAATCGACTCGTTGATATTTTTATGTTAAGGTATTTAATTTGTAGGATAAGGTGAGTTAGATGGGTAAAATAAAGTATTTATAATTATCAGTAATAAAGTAATAAATTTTGATGTTATTTTATTGAAATTTGAGTATTTTATGTTCAGTTATAATTATCACGTCATTAAAAAGAAATATAATAATTTTTCTGCCAAAATTAAGAATCTCTTTTTTGTTAAAAAGCTTTGATTTTCAAAGATTAAAAAATCTAACAAAAAAATAAAATAAATTTATAAAAATGTTTGTGAACTGTTAAAATACAGGTTCATGAGAATAAAGTATATAAACAATATAATACATTCATCTTAATTGACAGTTTTATTATTATTTTTTATAAAATACTTGCAGAAAAGATGTAACAAGCTATTTTAATATATTTTTTTCTAATCCATTTGTATTTTTATGAGTAATTAAAATAATATTATAAATTACAAAGTTTATCATATTATCTTCATAGTTATAGTTATCACTTCAAGTCTCGAAAAATAATGATTTTTTATCTTCAATCCAAATAAAAAAGAGATGATAAATGCATCCTAATAAAATTTCAGGCACTCGATCACGTAGATCACATTAAACTGTTTTTTTTGTATTTAAAAAAACCTATATTCACAGCACGGATCTTAACATTATTACATTTATTATTTAAATCACGTGCGGTTTAAGTCATGACGAGTAAATTAAATATTTATAAAATGGAATTTAAAAGAAACCGTCGCCAGTTGGGTCATTCAACCACGGATAATTATTAGGACACCTAACGCACGATTGAAGATTTATTGTTTCACCGGGTACTTCCTTAGATGTAAGCTTACAAGTATGAGGGACCCAACATGCTGGTGGTCCATCAACAACACACTTTTCCTTCCATGGCTCAAAGTTCTTTGATTCAGTAACAGTACGTGGATTTTGGATCCATTGGATAACTTGCGTCATGGTAACAAAGTAAACATCATTATGGTTAGCTAGAATTTCGTCAATCCAATAAAGGAAAGCATCTAAATACTCTGGGTTATTTTTCAACCAAGCAGCATGGAAGTAGAGTCCAAGTGGCGCACGGTTTTGATCATAATGACGATCAAAGTTGTGGTTCAAGAAGTTGTAAAATTGGTCACCAGATAAGATGTTACTGCAAGAATCAACCATAGCGCATCCGGGTAAATATTCATCATTTTGAGGATCTTCTCTCCTGTCAAGCTCATTCATAACCATTTCCCATACGGCATGTGACCTGAAATACAAATGGTGAGTTAAATAAAATATGTGATTTGATTTGTTAAAACAGTTGATAAAAGTGAAAAAAAAAAAAAAAGAAAAAAACAAAAAGGTTAAATGTTAATTATTAACCTGGTTGGACAATGTTGAAGGTTTCCGTGACATCTATGAGGCATCCTGAAGTACATAGTGTACGGCCAAAGTGGTGGGTTGTTTAGAGCTGCGGTAATTGTTGAGTCGTATAGAAAAGCTTGTTCTTCCATCATCGTAAATTGATTATTTCCACCGACACGTAAGTAAGGTGCGCGTACACCGACAACACTATTGTCTGTTAAATTAGCATACTTTTCTGCAATTATTCTCATCCCAGCCATTTCTTTGGCCCATTCATCGACAGTTGCATCAGACCAGAATCGTTCATCATCATTGTGCCTTAACAAATGATAAAAAATACATGATTAAATAAATTAAATAGTTAATTTTTTTTTATAATTTTATCAATAGTTTACTTACGAAATAGAATGTACAGCAATTTCATGGCCTTTTCTGTGCATTTCCTGAACTGCTGAATAGTTTGTGTATTTATGTGACACAAAGAATGTTGCCTTTATATCACAACCGTTTGGATTTTTACGTTTTCCATTAAAAATTTCTTTGTACAGTCCAATATTGTTGTTATTTATTGCGTCATCAAAAGTTATCGTTATCATTTGAGGTACATCTTTTGATGGAAGATCACCAGGGATAGTAGTACCGTCTTCAGAGCAAAAGCAATCTGGTAAAACACAAACTGCTGGGTCACAAGGTGGTGCTCTGTTCGGGTCATTGTCCATGTCTATAAAATCATAAATAATTTCATGAATCTCAATAATATAGGTATTTTGACGACCAAAAATAACTTTTTACTTACCACAACTGTTTTCATCAGACCCGTCAGTGCAATCTTTTTCTCCATTACAAAACAGTCCACGTTCAATACAGGATGTATCAGCGCACGCTAAAAATCCATCTTGACAAAGTGGTTCCTCAGTTACAAGCAGTGGTTTAGCTTTTCGTTCCTTATTTTTAAGTTTACAATTGTTAACAGCGTCCTTCCAATCGCAAGTTTGCTTGTCAATGTCAAAATAAAGACCAGCTGGACAACGTATCGCTTGCAAACCTGAACTTGTACACTGGATTACATCTCGACAGTTATCACCTTCGCCAGCAACGAGCCTAAACCACTCGCCAGCGTCTTTATCCTTGCATATTTCGCTTTCAAAGCTTTCATCTTTTTTCGATTCTTCTTGACGTTTTACTCGAACATTCTCTCCGTCTGTAAGAAACAATAAATTTGTTTTTTATTTTACTTTCAATCTGATAAAGCTTTCCATTGCGTATTAGTTTATCTTTCATATAAAATATTAAATATATTCAGATAAGTTACTTTTTAGGGCATAAATTTGTCACATATGTTTATTTGAATGATATTTTTTTCGCTACACAAGCCTTTGAGTTATATGTTATGGAGAGACGGCGAAAGTTTCTCCCACTTTTAGTAGGATAGTCAGAAGCAGCAGTGACGTAAAGTTGAAAAGAGAGAAAGAGAGATTCAGCGCACTGGGCTTTCACGTTCTAATCTCTTATGCAACTTTCGTTGCGGTTCTGTACTTATTAATAAATTAAAATTATAATTAAAAGTATTGTTAATATTTCAAGAATAATAAAATTGTAACAAATAGCCAGATATTTTGTTATTAATAATAAAAAATTTAAAAATTAAGCGCAGCTAGAAAGAAATCAAGAGTGGATGATGATTTAAATATATAGTAAGAGAACCGGTTTTTATATTCAATACCATCTATTCTTTTGTATATTTTTATGTTATTTGTAAATTTGCCATTTGGCCTGTTCCTGGCATAAATAAAGATTAATCTAATCTAATCTAAAAAACCATCTAAAAAACCATATTTCTAAAACCATCATTCTAATCTAAAAAACCATATAAAATTAAATAAAAAAAGCTTAAAAAAATATTCTATATTTGTTCTACATTTTTCTAATTATTAACCATCACCTTATTAAAATATAATTAAAAATTAAAGAAACATAAAAAAGTGCTGAAATTAACAACTTACGTATGACGGCAAGCGTCGTGACAAGAAGAAAAATCACAATCGAGGACTTCATCCTCAAAAATTTTATGAAAAATCGTGCGACAGTAAATGTCGCGCACTTTTAATAAAGAAAACTTCTAATTATATATGTTATTACAATGAGACGAAGAGGATTATACGACGCCGAGTCATATGTGTCTTTTCCCTCTGGATGACACTACCACTTGCTTTTTTATAGGTCCACCGAAGACCGGCAACGGCGATAGTGGTGGTTATTCTACAGGACTGTAGTAATAAAGAAGTAAATATTGTAAAGAATAGAAATACGAATAAGTTTTTAATCGCACTAATTTTTGTTAGTTTTTATTGATAACCACCCTTACAGAACATGAATTAAAATAATTTTTTTTTTTTTATTAAAAATTAATATCTTTCAATGACACTTTAGAGTGGGGCGCGGACCTTGGATCGTAGGTATCGCTTATGAACTGGCTGAGCCGCGCCACTCACTAGGCTTTATATTGCCACCACTACCTTCATAAGTATAAGGGGTCCCCGAGAACGAGGTGTTCTTGTGTCCCCCCTTGATCAAGTTGATATCTGTGACATTCTGCAACAACTCTATTATTAAAAAAATTTATTAAACTATCATTTTGCTACTTAAGTCAGTTACTCTAGATTTTTAATTAAGTTAAAGCTGAGTTTTAAAATAATTTATAAAAAAAATCTTATAATGTTTGTTAACACATAAGTTTTGTATTCTTTTACTTGAGATACCTGGGGATTTTAACGGCTGAACTAATTACTTAAAAGCTTTATTAAAGCATACTTTCTATACTTTAATTTAATAATTTAATTAAGCTCTAAGTTAAGCTTAGTTAAGCTACGTTGCAAAGCTTGTTTCTCACGATTTTATAATTCGATCATTAGATCATTGTCGGTTTATCTGATAGGGTACACTTTTAATTTCATAAGAAAATTGTTGATTTTTTAAATTTATTTTTTAAAAATAATATTCTGTTTTAATTTAACTACTAAAAATATTTAACTATTTAATAATAATTGATTTACTTGAAACATGATAATGTTTAAATCAAAAATGAATTTTGAATATTTTTTATGATACGAGTGAAGAAATTTTTATTGCTACATGAGCCTTTGAGCTTTGAACTTTTGACTTACTTTCTCGAACTTTAGAATATAAATGATTGAAGATTCTAAAGGTAACGATAAAGAAATGACTTGATCATCTGATTTGAGATATAAGCGACATTTACTTTCATAATAAAAACACACAGCTTAGGACCTTTTATAATAACTATTGTTATTGATTTGCTTTGTTCTTATCTTACACTTAGATAATTGATATTGATTTAATTTCAAGATTTTTTATCGATTATTTATTCGTTGAAAATTGACATCCTTCGATTATATTTTAGATTAAATTATATTAAATTATTCTTCCAAAGGATTTGTAACTTTTTTTTCAAGGATGTTGGTAGTTGATTAAATATTTTTTATTTAATCTTTTGCATCCAACATATTTGATAAAGTGATGGTTTTTTTTTTTTTTGGAACTTATGCGTCAGCCTTCTGGCCTAGACACGTGGGACTTACATCCCTCCTTTACTGGACTATTTACAATACATTTACCTCCTCAGCGGCTGTGGCTGACTTACAATCTGCACCCGCATTTGCCTGTGCCCCGCCCCTTAGCACAGTGACCAAGGAAACCACAGAAACCTGGCCAGGGTACAGTCGGCAAGGGAGCAAGCCTTGGAAATCGCAGAAAAACTGCGACTGTCAGGGCTCGAACTCACGCCTGAGCGACTGTTGTACGGGCAGTTTAAGACGTAAACCGCTCGGCCACGCAGTCGCCCCTATAAAAAAAAAAAAAAAAAAAAAAAAAAAAAAAAAAAGGGATGTTTTAATTTATATTTTAGATTCTAATCAATTTCAATAAATAGTAGATATTAAAATACTTACATAAATGTCACATATTTGAAAAACTGATATAATAATAACATAATCGTACCCATATATTGAATATTAGTTCATTATCATATTATATTAAACATCCAAGTCAAATATGTGTTTCATTCCGTCTCAGGTGATGAGTCTACAAATTAATTTTTCTACTCGCAGTAAAAAACTCAAAGCGTAGGAGCTTTTATTGTGACTGCACATTCTTGAATGTTCACCACTGCGTATTCATTATTATTTATTTATTTACTTAATGTATTCTATATTTAATATACCTAGTAAAGCTAAATCTTTTAGTTTTCATTATTCAAAGCCCACACTTTTCAATCTACTGTGAGTTTTTATTATTTTATGTAATAATCATTTCGTCAGAATAGTTTTCTTTTTTAATAGCTAAATACGTAAGTTGATATTATTAATTTATTAATAGTGCAGTTGATAACAGACTTTATGATTCGAATAAATAAACTCCCGTTTTAGGCAATCCATATTTTATGAATTGTGAGTCAAAGTGATTTGAATAATAATTTCTTAACTTTTTTAATTCTTACTCGGAAGTAGTTTTTTTATGAACTAACTATTTTTTACAAATTATTTTTTCCTTTATTTCTGCTGAGAAAATAGTGTACAACGGTAGTACCATTTTCAAATATCGAGCTTTTACCGGTTTATTCATTTCAAATTCTATGAATATTTTACAAATACAAACTGAAAATTGTTAAACATTCATTTTTACAATAAATTTCGATGACTCGGTATATTTTTATTTTACTTTAATCAAGACAATTTTCGTTTTCTTGAGTGAAGAAAATTGTTTCTACAATTAAGAATTTTTTTTTCTGTGTGAAAAGTTTCAGGCTGTGCGTTTTTAAATGATTAAAAAAAAATTTTTTTTACTTTCTTAGTATAAAACTTCAGAAGCTTCAACTTATAATGCTTAGTTTATCTTAAACATTTCCGATAACGACAAACTTTTGGCTAAAAGAAAGATGAAAGAATTTTACCACGTAGTTTTGGTATAAATCATATTCAATTTCATGTAAACAATTTCCTGATGTGTTTACAAAAATTGATATTTTTTAATAATAAATTCAAGAAATATATTTATTAAAAAAATAAGGTAATACAGTAAAAAAAAATAATCGTAAAAACTTATTTAGCATCGTCATTTTTTCACATCCCATTAGTTGTTAAAGGAAATAATAAAAATTTTGAACTGATCTGAAAAGCTTTTTTCTCCGAAAGCTTTTATAAGTCCAATTTATCTACAATTTTTGACTTGATCATACTCCCTCTCCTTGATAATAATAAAAAAATAGTAATAATTGCAAGAAGAAATCGTTGAAAGTATCATAAACGCCATCTGTAGGATTATGAATATCTTATGAATATGAAGAAGATCGATATCGACCATGGATCTATAAATCAACAGAGCTGTAATCGGTAATATATCTGTGTATTAAGAACAGTTAAATTATTTATCATAATGTGTTCAGATAGAACGCTAGAAGTTTGGTGATAGATTGTAACTAGAGATGCGAGTGGTCCCGTTCATTGACATTTTTTTTGGTCATCGGACCGTCACATGACCGTTTGTTAAATGACGGACCAAGCAATCGAAAATGCTGCCATCTAGTGAATTTCTAAGAACTTAAAGCAAAATAACAGTTTGTTATCGCGAGTGAATTTTGGAGTAATAAGGTAAAAGACCCAATACCGGAACGACGAAGGGTACATGACTGGTTTTTATTACTTAGAAAAAATTCAAATGGTTCATTAGTAATAATAATTCATCCAATCATATAGAATAAACATGTAGTTACACGAAAATAATTAAATTTATCAATTTTGTCGAATTTAATATTAAAAATGTAACGTCCACGTTTTCAAAAATTATAAAAATATCTATAACTAATTTGTCCCCGGCTCGAAATTTGCTCGCCGGAGTCCAGGGTCATAAACGGGGATTACATTATCAATAACAAAATATAACAAAACACTTCATTTTAAATAAATCAAAGAAAAAAGAAAAACCTCTTTATTGGCCTGATCATGTTAATAAACGATATAAACAATATAAACAAATTAAACAATATAAACAATATATTAGAACACTCTTTTCACACATACTCGCGGTTCAAAATCGCGAACTAACTGTCAAGAGCAGGTTCCCCGCTTCCCCAGGAGACTAGCCGTCACCCCTGGGTCTAAACCTCTACCCCGAGAGCGAATGGAGAGTGTCCTCTTCGCCCCCACCTACACGGCTTATGATCACCTACCGTACCTCAGCTGAAGGCTTCGGCACGGGGAGTAGCACTTTCATCCGGTCGGTTCATGATACTTACCTGGGCCTTGGTCAGACTCCAGGTAGAGTATCATCCTCTGGAATTACTTGGTGAAGAGTATTCGCCCGAGTAATTCTCCCGAGAAAGAACTGCTTCCTTTATCGAGCCAAATTTTGGCGTTTATCATTTTTTGCCTAACTCTCTTGTAACGAAAAGGAAGAGTCGTTTTAGACACCTGTCCGGTGTTCTCGAACTAGCATTCAAAAATAATTATTTATTATTTTAATCGTAATTTCCTTCATTTTCCATCCATTCGTCTCGCCAAATTCTAAGTTTTTATTTTCGAAACTCAAGTCTTTATTATTTTAATCGTAATTTTCTTCATTCTCTATCCATTCGTTTCGTCAAATTCACAATTCTTTATTATTTTAATCGCAATTTCCTTCATTTTCTATCCATTCGTTGATTTTTCCATACTAAATTGTCCTCGGGACTTATAAAATCTTCGCTTACCTAAATTATTTCTAATCGTCATTTCTTTCATTTTATATCCATTCATCACTTTCCCATACTAAATCTTGTTCGGAACTTAGAATAAATTGCCCAGTCTTTTAATTTCTTTTACAATTAATTCGCTCGGCTTCGTAATAATTTCTCACATGCTTAATTTCTTAATTTAATCATACCTTCGGTAACAATAATATAAAATTATTAACTAAATAAATACAATAATTAAACAATAATTGTTTCTATTAATTTTTAAGTAATTAACTAAAAATAAACTAAAATACTCAAATACAAAAAGTAAAATTTGGGTCATAAACTACTATTGAAATTTACGCAAAGTATAATGTAAATACAGATGCGTCAAATTCTTCCCAGGGTACATCCAAGACTACACATTACAAACTCTGCTGGAAGGACAAGAAAAACAACTACAAGCACCAAATGGCCTGGTCTCCACTGATCACTTGTGACTTTGCTCGCTCACATACCGACATATTATGTGATAACCTCTACTCCGCCATTCTAGATGCTGCCAGTGAATGCCAACTACTGCATACTGTCTACTACTTCCAAGCGAGTTTATCACAAACCCTGGTACAATAACGAATGTGCAGCTGCCAAGGCTGCTGTCAAATACTCTCTGGCCCAATGCACAGCAGCACTTCAACCCTGGTCAAGTTACCATGACATCAAAGCCAATTACTACTCTTTATTAAAAGATCGTCGCTCTGATTTTGATCTACAGATATGCAAGAAATTTAGGAATGTTCGCAACGTAACCGAGTTCTGGTCTGTGGTGAATTCTGCCCGTAAAACTGTTTTGAAGCCATCGCAAATAACCCTCGGACAATGGGAATCTTTCTACCGCGACTTATACGCACATAATCCAGCCCCCGACTACTTATATCAGGGCCCTTCGGACCCTCTACTTGACGAGGACATCACACTCGAGGAATTAAACCTCAGCCTAGCTAAGTCGAAAATGGGTAAATCGCCTGGTACCGACGGCATACCCAATGAGTTTTACAAAGCAGTACCAAATAACTGGAAACTATATCTAGTAGCTCTCTTCAACAAAATTTTAAGCACTGGTACAACGCCCACAGAATGGTCTCACATTTTGATGTGCATGCTCCACAAAAAAGGTGATCCGTTGAATCCCAGCAACTACCTGGGCATTGCCCTCGTAAACAGTCTTGAAAAAATATTCACCCAGATTATCCACGAAAGAATCCGTGTTTGGGCTAATTCTTGCAACATCATCCCCGAAAAACAAGCCGGATTCCAATCTGGCCGAGGCTGTGAAGACAATGTTTTCACGCTTTTAGCTCTTCTTGAAATGCAATTTCGCTTCAAAGACGCTACTACCTATGCATTTTGTATAGATTTCAAACGAGCGTTTGATTCAGTACCGCATCTAAAGCTCTGGAATAAACTTATTGACCTTGGACTCAGCCCTAAGACTGTGAGCCTGTTGATGAAACTATACAAGCATCTAAAGATGTGGGTAAAAAGCAATGGCAGTCTTTCAGAGCCTATCAACATGACTGAAGGTGTACTACAGGGTGAAGTTTTAAGCCATCTCCTGTTTTGTCTTTACATCAGCGACATAATACAATTTTTTAAAGAAAGGGGCGCCGAGAGACTCTTTGTTGATGCGAAGGAGGTGCTGCTTCTGTTGTATGCCGATGACATTGTCCTAATGGCATCCACCGAAGTCCGGCTCCGCAAAAGCCTGGTGATACTCAAAGAATACTGCTGAACAAACAGCTTAACCGTAAATACTGATAAGACCCAAATACTAGCTTGTAAATCCACTGGTAGAATCTCGAAGAAACGTAGAAAATTCATGTTCAACGGCAAAGAATTATTAGTAGTCCCGAGCTACGAATACCTCGGCATAAAGTTCTGCACTTCACTCAGGGGAAACCTTGCAGCTGCACATGCAACAAAAAAAGGAAAGACAGCCATCGGCACTGTGCTAAATATCATTAAAAATCTCAAGGGTGATTCGTGGCTAAGCGCAGTCAAGCTTCATAATAGTCTAGCCCGTTCAACTGTCACATACCTTGCACACCTCAGCTGCCTGAGCCTAGACTGCATAGAACAACTGGAAACGTCACAACTTTACTTTTTCAAGCGCCTATTTTCACTACCGATGTGCACCCCTGGTTACGCCATCAGACTCGAGCTCAGCCTCGACCATACAGCTGTCTATATACTTAAGGCAGCCATCAACTGGGTAATTAAAGTACTTAGCATGCCTGCGCATAGATTACCTCTGCTCTGCCTTCGCAAACTGGTAGCCTTGAATGCCACACCTTTCCACTCATCTAAACTGAATTGGGCCCAACAACTAAGGAACTTATTAGCTCCTATCCAGGAAGACATTATGCTTGATAGACTTGAGGCTGACTGCTGGAAGAGAAGGAAAGATACCATTTTATCCAAATTTCAAATCTACATGCGCAGCTTGGACCTGAACCGCTACCGGGTGTTCTCGGCATGCCAGTTCAATTTCACCATCCAGATAGCGCCTGAATGTATAACAGTCCAACCTCTACATCTCATGAAAACCTTGCTCCAACTGAGACTAGCCAGTAAATACGCCTGTCATATAACAATCGATGGCAACACATACAAGCTATCTCCAACCAATACTTGCTCATTCCGCCACCTTCCGAACACTGAATCTGCTGAACATTTCATTTCCGATTGCCCTGCACTGTCTAACTTCAGACACAAGTACCTGAAAGATTGGCTCTTACATGAGCACCCTCAAGTGATTAATTTATCACTCCTTGAATCCTCCAACTTGGACACCCTGAAGAAAATCCATGGATATTGCCGGGAACGTTTTAAAATAAATCTCAACCTAGCCAAATTTTAAACTACTATTACTACTATTGTAAAAAGCTCACTTTACACCACATTGTACTCGCAGCCAATTGCTACGAGAGATGTATTCTTTAACACGCAATAAACTATATATATATATATATATATATATATATATATATATATATATATATATATATATATATATATATATATATATATATATATATATATAAGTAATAGTAGTATATTTTTTTACGAAAATAAACTAATATTGTTATAAAATACACAAATTTTATATTTAATAACACATTTGAAAATTTTCTGTAAAAAAATTATTACTAAACGATACGGATTTTAGGTTAAGAAATTTTTTTTTTCGTTCCAATAACTGCATAAAATATAAAAAAAAATTAGGAAAACGGTTGACCCTGAAGGCCATCCCTGCAACTTCCCGCTAATTCCATACCTGGATGCTTAAAATTGCACTTATGCCGTTTTTGAGCTCAAACAGATAACATTTCTATGCTTTTGAGCTCTTCGAGCTCAGAAGTCTAATAAAAGTTTGATAAAACATTATTTTTTGAGTTTTCAAACCGCAATAACTTTTGAATGAATGAACCGATTTTTACGAGGTTGACAGCATTCGACGCAGTTTTTTAAGCCTTTTAAAAAATCTTTAATTTTAAATTGATCAAACTAGAAATTTCGGAGTAATTCCGAAAAAACACTTTATTGGGTTTTCTTTCCTGCACGATATCTCTCGAATGAATCAACCGATTTTGACCGGATTAGCGGTGATCAACGTGGTTTTTCAAGGTTAAAAGCTGATTAGTTTTTGGAGTTGATCGATATAGCCGTTCGAAAGTTATTCCAAAAAAACCACTTTTGAAAAAATTTTTTTTTACAGTTTTTTTTAGATTTCTCGAAATCTATCGGTCCGAATCGGTCCAAATTATATCCAAAATCTAAGTTTGGACAAGCCCTTTCGAATGGCGCCAATCGCGATCGAATCGGTCAAGCCATTCAAAAGTTATTAGAGGTTTACATACTTACATACACACACACACACATACACACCCGTCGGAAGAAGCCAAAATCCCACCGGGCGCGTCCCCAGGTGGCGGATAGGGGAGTCCTAACCGGTCGTAAGATCGGCGGATTGGGGCGAAATAAAATAGCCCTCGCGGACCAAATCAGGCATCGGAGCTGAAGAGTAACAGCCACCGTCCGTGTATCCTTGTGGGTCGGAGAAAGCTCGCTGTTCTTCGGAGCAGAGGGTAAGAGCGAAATAAAATAGCTCTCGCGGTAAAAAACGAAAACTCCCCTTTCGGCAGGAAGGGTTGGTCACACCATCTGACCTAGGATCACGTACGCAAGCGGATAAGGTGACACTGCTCGAAAGAGATGTGCGAAATGATCCTTATAGCGCGGTGTACGAGGTAACTCCCGACATCTACGTGCCGCACCCACGGGAGCAAGAAGAACCCGATGAAGGAAGCAGGTGCAGGGTCGAAGCGGTTGAGATTTCCTGCTTCAATGACCGAAAGCTCTTATAGCAATGGAGGTAGCTGTAAGAGTGATCACCCCTCCACTTCCGGAGGCATCGCGTTCGGAGACGACCTTTTGCTTTGGAGTATCACTCAAAACCATGGAAGAAACGAAAAATCAAGAAAAGAACAGGAGTATTAGTGGGCCTCACGCCCAAGAAGCAGCGATTACCGTAAGCGCTGAGATGAAGCGGACGCAAGCGCTGGAACGCCTCGAAAAGCTGACCAGCGAACTGCATGAGATTGTCCAATCAAAGGTCAATATCCATAAAGAGATAAAGACCAAGACAACCGGGGTAGTTAACGCCCTTCGAAGGTTTAAAAAACTGGACGAAGAATGGCAGTCACCTCGACGACTCACTCCTCGTTTTACGCCGGAGAAGAGCAGTCAACTTGCTGTGGAGATCGAAGAATCAATGGACACCGGAGGCGATGCTGACGGTGAATCTGATGCTAAAGACGAAGGTCATACTTCCAACAAATCTAACAAGAGGAAGGACCGAAACTCCCCAGATGGAATAGATGGGCGATTGACGAAGAGAAAGGACTTGAAACCAAGTCCTCCGAAAAACGTGATGAAGCAGAACGCCGAAAAAAAAGACGCGACTGATTGGAAAGATGTCCACACAAGGAAAGAGAAACGGAGGTTAGCCAAAGAACAGCTCCCAAAGGAGCTTCCAAAGAAGCCCAGGCCGGAGCCTAAGCGCAAAAAACCGCTCAAATGGATCAGACCCGACGCACTGATCATCCGCCCGGCCGAGAAAGCAAAGTACGCCGAAATTTTGCGTCGCATAAAGAAGGACGTCCCTGATGAGCAAGTTCGCACAACAGTGGACAAGATCAACAAGACCAGAAGCGGGGACTTGCTGATTACGATTTCGCGGAAGTGCGTGGACAAAGGCCAAGGCCTGCAACATACCATCGCAAACATTCTTAAGGAGGAGGCCAAAGTGATCTGCAAAGGGCCACAAGAAGACATCGAGATTCGAGACCTAGATGACACCACAACAAAGGAGGATATTCAGGCTGCCCTGCATACGGTAACCAAGGAGCTCTGCGAAATACTACCAGAGACAATCAAGATCCGCAAAGCCTACAGAGGTACCCAAACCGCTGTCGTGACACTACCGGCTGCAGCAGCTCAGAAGATATTAGAAGGAAGCGGTAAAATCCGAATTGGCTGGGTCAACTGCTGAATTAGAGCCACGAGGAAACCTACCCAATGCTACAAATGCTGGCATTTCGGGTACCACGGATCCCAGTGCAGAAGCAAGACAGATCGATCCAAGCTATGCATCAGATGCGGCCAAGAAGGACACAAGATTGCGGACTGTAAAAACCCAGCGAAGTGTGTATTATGCGCGGAAAATAAGAGCGCAGAGAACGCTGCCCATCACGCCGGCACATACAGGTGCCCGGTATACAAAGAGGCACTCCAGAGATTGACAAGCAAGCAAACATGAGGATATTACAGCTTAACCTCAATCACTGTGAGGCCGCGCATGACCTGCTCATGCAGACCGTGCGAGAATTAGAGCTTGACTTGGTACTAATAGCAGAGCCATATAAACACCTGAGTACCCAACCCTGGGAAGCTGATAGCACATCCAAAGCTGTCATCTGGTCATGTGGCAAGCTCCCTTTCCAAAATGCAGTCGACAACAGCAATGCCGGCTTTGTAGCAGTATCAGTAGAGGGCATCCGCTTCTATAGCTGCTACGCACCACCTAGCCTCTCCATTGTTGACTTCACTGATTTCTTGGATCGACTAACTGAAGATGCGAAGCAATACCATCCAGTAGCGATAGCCGGGGACTTCAACTCCTGGGCAGTTGACTGGGGCAGCAAACATACCAACGCACGAGGAAAAGCACTACTAGAGGCCTTTACTACACTAGATGTAGTTTCGCTCAACAGTGGTGATACGCCGACCTACACCAAAGGTGACGCAAGCTCAATTGTAGACCTCACTTTTGTCAGTAATAGCCTTGCTAGAGGTGACTACAACTGGAAAGTGTTGGAAATCTACTCTTCCAGCGACCATCATGCGATATTCTGGGAAATATCAAACGACCAGAACCTCAAGAGACCAATCAAGCAGTCTAACATCGTTGGTTGGAAGGTGAAATCTTTTGACCCAGAAGCATTGCTAATAGCCCTCGATGGTGATCTGATCAACACTGTATGTGCAGAACAACATACTAAGGACCTGATGAGAAGAGTAACACATGCTTGTGATGCCAGTATGCCTCGTAAACGTGGCATAAATTCGAGACCTTCGGTGCATTGGTGGAACGACCACATCAGCGTCCTCCGTAAAGAGTGTCATAGAAAGAGAAGAATCTCCCAGCGCGGCTATCAACGGCTCAACTCAGTGGAGCTGATCGCAGAGTACAAAAAGGCGCGTCGTGAACTGAATAAAGCCATCAAAGAGAGCAAAAGAAGATGCTGGAAAGAGCTTATATACGAGGTGGATAAAGACGTGTGGGGTAGGCCTTATAAGGTGGTTATGACCCACCTGAAAAAACAACAAATGCCTTCACCTACGTGTCCTCAACTTCTTCAGAAAATCGTCACTGCACTGTTCCCACAGCAACGCAACTTCGATTACCAGTTGGCGCCAGGTGAACTGGACGACATTCCACCTGTCACTGAAGAAGAACTACTGGAGGCCTGTAACCGTGTAGGGAATAATAAAGCGCCGGGATTGGACGGAATCCCTAATATAGCCTTGAAAACCATCATAAAGGCAGCTCCAACATTATTCCTCGACGCTTATAATGCATGCCTCAAGGAGGGGACTTTTCCTCGTAAGTGGAAACAGCAACGATTGGTACTGTTACCTAAAGGGAAGAAACCACCAGAAGAACCGTCATCTTACCGACCACTTTGCATGTTAGATACGGCGGGTAAGATATTTGAGCGCATAATTCACCAGACTACCAAGCAGTAGTCGACCCACTCCTGGCAGACAATCAGTATGGATTCCGGAAAGGACGATCAACCCTGGACGCAATCAAACAGGTTGTTGATACGGCCAAGGAAGCAATCGCAGGAACCAGATGGAAAGGTGGAACGAAGAAGTATTGCCTGGTGGTGACACTAGACATCAGAAACGCCTTCAACTCCGCCAATTGGAAATGCATCATGCAGGCCCTCCAAGAGAAGAATGTACCAGAATACCTGCTTAAGATCGTATCAAGCTACTTTGAAAACAGGGTCCTGAAGTATGACACGAAGAACGGTCCGAGGGAGTATGATATTACTGGAGGGGTACCACAAGGTTCAGTTCTAGGCCCGCTCCTGTGGAACATTATGTATGACGGTCTATTAAGACTAACTCTGCCAAAAAACGTCAAACTCGTAGCATATGCAGATGACGTAGCCGTAGTGATCGTTGCCAAACACCTTGACGAGATAAATCATATGTTCGATCTCACTTTTGAGCACGTTAACCGGTGGATGGACGCAGTGAACCTGCAACTGGCGCAACACAAGACTGAGGCAGTACTTATTACCAGCAGAAAAGTGGTAGAGACCATTAAGCTCAAAGTCGGCGAACAAGAAATCACATCACAACCTTATATCCGATATTTGGGAGTGATGCTTGATGCCCGACTCAACTTCAAGCAGCAAGTGGAACATGTCAGTGCCAAAGCGTCAGTAGTGAGGGCTAGTCTCGCACGACTGATGCCGAACGTCGGAGGCCCAAAACAGAGCAGGAGGCTATTATTGTCATCAGTAGTCATATCGGTGCTCACTTACGGAATATCCATTTGGGCCGACGCATTAAAGACACAAGAATCATGGAGAAAGGCTGGACCAGTATATCGACTGAGTACCCTACGAGTAGCTAGTGCCTTCCGCACTATATCAGAAGAAGCAGTGTGCGTCATTGTTGGAACCCTACCTTTTAGAGTTCTAGCAGAGGAAAGACGGGCCCTTTACCAACGAAAAAGGTCAACTGCACTGATCCCTGAAGAACTTAGAATTGAAGAACGGCAGAAGAGCATAGGCCGATGGCAACTACAATGGGATGCTGCAGAGAAGGGTAAGTGGACGCACCGTCTCATACCTCGGATCGACATTTGGCTTAACCGGAATCACGGTGAGGTCAATTACTATCTTACGCAGATGTTGTCGGGACATGGGTGTTTTCGAGAGTATCTACACCGCTTTAAGCACGATGACTCTTCGGAGTGCCCGTCCTGCCCAGGAGCTGCTGAAGACGCGGAGCACGTCTTCTTTGTATGTCCTCGTTTCGATCCACAGCGTGAAGAACTGGAGAGGATCCTGAACCAGAGAATGCAACCAGATTCACTAGTAGAAGCAATGTTGTCATCAGAAGCTGCCTGGAACGCTACCAACACGTTTGCAACAGAAGTCCTTAAAGACTTGCGTTCCACCGAAAGAAAAAGAGCAAATAGCAGAAGATAGAAGGAAGGTAGTTAACACCTTAGCCACCAGAAGGAAGAGCAGTAGCTAGATCCTCCCTTCACGAAGTAATGCCTGACGGCGGTTTCCATGAGGGATTAGAGGAAAGAAGAAAAAGGGGTTTAGGGTTTAGTGGGTAGGGGCGTTAGTGTCGAGTTAGTATGACGCTGCGTCGAGTCGCCACATATCCAGGCCAAACAGCTATGCCTAGAATCCGTAAAAAGGATTCCCCCCCCTAAAAAAAAAAAAAAAAAAAACACACACACACATACACACATACATACATACATACATACATACATACATACATACATACATACATACATACAGACATAGTGACACCCTGGCGGGGATAGTCAGGGAAGCTTCCTGTGACCTTCAAACGTCGAGATCTGATGAAAACTGGATTTTTGTAAAACGGGGTAAAACCAATAACTTCTCGAGTTTTGAAAATCTGAGATTTTCTTAGCGGGAAGTTAAAAATTTTAATGAAAAAAAAAAAAAAAAAAAATAGTAAGTCACAACCGGAAAAAATTAAATTTCTTTAAGATCAATAGATAAATTAATATTATAATAAAAGAAATAGTGGTTGGTCATAAAAAAGTCAAATGTAAACAATACTCTTACATTCAAAAATAGCGACACCAAGCGTAATTTACTTGAAGCGAGATTTGTTAATAGTTAACAAATCTTCCCAAGTCGAAATATCAGACCCGTTTAAGCTGTAAAAGTTTCCAAATCCTTTGTAGTTCAATTCGCCGCCTTAGAAGACGCCTGTTTTGGCAGTAAAAGTCGGAGTGAACTATGGATACAGTGAAAACACCTCCACTGAGTTCCGTTTTCAATGTAAATTTTATCCAAAGAATAATAAATAATAATAATAACAATAATACTAATATCATTATTAGTAGATTTTATAATAATCTAACTATTGCAGTCGTCCTTGTAGCGCAACTTTTAACAAATTCACCCATTTTCTGAATCAGCTTGACAAACTGAGTCAGAAAATATCTTTCATTCAAAAGTTTATATGTCGCGTTCCAGATACCATAAAGGCGTATACCGGCAAAAGGCCCCGGTGAAAAGCTATCGGTGCGTATAAAATAATTTTTTTCGGGAATCGACGAATTTTCATTTGAAATGTGCGGAAATGCAGAAAAAAAATTTTATACGCCCTTATGGCTCCCGGGATCCACCTCGGATGCCATAAGGGCGTATAATAAGATTTTTTTTTTCGGGAATTAACTTATTTTTATCTAAAACGTTGAGAAATAGAAAAAAAATTTTTCTCAAAATTAAAATTTTTTTTGAAAATTTAATTTTTTTTTGTCCAAAAAAAATTTTCAGTTTGGAGAAAAATTTTTTTTGCATTTCTGCACGTTTCATGAAAAAATAAAATGATTCCCAAAAAAAATGAACCAATATATTTTTGTATTAAACGTGCAGAAAAGCAAGAAAAAAACATTTTACTTCAAATTAAAAATCTTTTTTGGACTTAAAAAAAAAAATTAAATTTTCAAAAAAAAATTTTGATTTTGAGAAAGATTTTTTTTTGTATTTTTTGACGTTTCAAGTAAAGATACCTGATTGCCGAAAAAAAAATTATTTTTATACGCCTTTATGGCTCTCGGGACCCACCTCGGATGCCATGAGGGTGTATGAAAAAAATTTTTTTTTGGGAACCGACGTATTTTTTCGTGAAAAGTGCAGAAATGCCAAAAAAAATATTTCACCAAAGTAAAAATTTTTTTTGGACTTAGAAAAAAAAAAATTAAATTTTTATTCTACGCCCTTATGGCATCTGTAACGCGATTTGTTAGCGATTGCTAAAAATGAAAATTTATTATTTAACCGAAAAATTGCATACCGTCAAAATTGATATAGTCTTAAAAAAATTA
Source organism: Cotesia glomerata (assembly GCF_020080835.1). Classification (NCBI taxonomy): domain Eukaryota; kingdom Metazoa; phylum Arthropoda; class Insecta; order Hymenoptera; family Braconidae; genus Cotesia; species Cotesia glomerata. Next base: position 9,970,809 of record NC_058161.1, read on the forward strand.
CAATATAATAATTTACAGTTGAATTTTTAATATTGAGAATTTTAAACATTAAAATTTATAATAAAACATCAAAAATGTACAGAACGATCTACAAATTCGAAAGTATTATAAGAACTTGACTTATGCATTTTTTTAATTAATAAAAATTTTTAAAAAATAGTTAATATTTATCAAAACACAATATTAAATAACATAAATTATATAAATAATGAACCGTCACACTTCGTCACTGCATAAATTTAGCTTATAAGAATGATGAAAGGTATATTAACTTATCGGTCGTACGGTGTAGGGGTTAGTTATCGGTCTGGCAAGCGCGCGTCTCGGGTTCGAGTCTCGGTTAGAACGAATGCGATTTTCACTTTATTTCTATAGGTAGCGAAAGTTAGGTCTAAATAAAGAGTCAAGCGGGTCTAAACATGTGTTAGCTCTACATTAAAAATAATATAAAAAAAAAAAAATTCGAAAAATTCTTTTCTTATCATTTTACTAATAAGAAAATTATTATTATTATTATTATTATTATTATTATTATTATTATTAAAAAAACAAAAAAAAAATCAGTCTCTAGTTGGGTTCGAACCTGCATCCCTAGGCACGGTACAACAAAAGTAATTATTATTATTTAAATTGTTATTATTATTCAACGCCTGGTTAGACTGTAATCCTGTCAAAATGGGACAAAACTCCACTATTTATAGTCAAACCAGGCGTCGAGTTTATGTAGTATTTAACTGAGTAGTCTTTCCTGACCACTCAATTTTCTAAGAATTGTTGGAAAAAAGTACAGCTTAAATGGGTCTGAATTTTCGACTCGGGTAAACATTAAATGTTACTCAAGATCAACAGGTCAAGGCTGATAAATATATTATTTATGAATTAAAGGATAAATAACGCATTAAAATGTCGCTCAGGTGATAAGACTGGAAATCGATTGAGTATCAGATCCTAAAGTGCTATGGAAGTAGCTGCAGTTTTTCTAGATTAAAAAAGGATACCAATATTATACAAATACCGGTGAAGAACACCAGCTGACTGATTGGATACCTTAGAAAAAGCATAATAATTGCCTTGGTTTGGTATGGCTGTAACCTTGACCTACGAAATAGTTTCTGCGCCGGCGTCGAGTCCTCGAGTTACTATACCGCTCTCTCTTGTGCCCACTTTCTACAACCCCTTTCTCCCAGACTGGCTATCGCTCGAGTTTTCTTCATATGACTGTCACGTTTCGAAACAAACTGATACCCCCTTAAAAGCTTTCAGACCCCCTCCATCCTTTGCTAGCTATAATACGGCTGACCTCACGCTTATAGAGTAAGGTTAGGTCCCCTGGATATGTACCCGACGAAACCAATCCGTTCTATTTACTGACGCTCAGTAGCCCGCGGTTTCTCACGTCGTACGATTCTCAATGTTGTGTTTATGTAGTATTAGTAAATTAAAGCTTTATTAATATATCCTAGTGAACTAATTAACTAAAATTGATATTATTAATTGAATAACTTTTCAAAAGTTTTGCAAAAAATTTAATTCGAGGCTGGCTGTCTCGATGGAGATGACTTCGCTCTTTTCTGCCATGAATCTCACGTTGGAGATATGCAGGTAGGTTTCTTTATAAATAAAATGTATTATTAATTAAAATTTTATGAAATTTTATTAGCGCCAATTTTTTAAATTTAATTTTTAAGTTTTATAGTGACTAGCAAAACTTAATAGTTCTGTAGTGTATTAATTTCTTTTCGAAATTGTTTTTATTTTAAATCACAGTTGCTATGTGATAAGACAAAGTTTGAAAGAGTTAATGGTGCAATAAAACGCTTTGTTATAAAATAAAATTCGAGTACCATCACTAATTCATTATCTGATATTAATAAAGAGCAAAAGATTAATTAAAAATTTTTTGGTACAATTACGATTTTTGACGATTAAGTGTAATTATCTTATGACATTTTTTTACTTCATCGTTTAAATATGCGTTAAAAAATGTAACCATTAATAATAGTTATTCAATTGTATAATTTTTAACGTAATTTTAGGCGAGACTGTAATAAAAAAAAGTCTTAAAAATATAACATAATAATAATAAAGAATGACATTGAAAATAAAGTGAAAACAAAGGTGATATGAAAGTTGCGTGACTTACTAACTCATTAACTTCTAATCGATTTCATTTACTCAAAATGACCGTGCAATCGCAGATTAAGCTAAAAGACAAACGAGAAGATTAATTGTAGCAAAAAAGTTTCGTTTATTTAATACTGAATTATTTATCAATGAATTCGGATCATTCCATGTGAAATCGACCAATAGATAGATAGATAATAAATTTTATTGTTCCTAGAGCCTAAGCTCCCTCAGGACCATCAGCAATAATAATACATTGATTTATATTTTTACGTATTATAGTAAAACTAAGTACAAATTAATTATTAATTAATGAAACGTTCACATACAGCTTTTTAGTGATAGACAGAAAGATCTTATAATTATATAATATAATTTAATTTAATATCAATTTAAAGCAATAATTCAGAGTGATAATTAAAATAATTACAAATAAATCTAAGACGCATAGGTATTCAAAAATTCCAATTGAAATTGAAAGTGAAAATCGAATTTAAATATAATTTAATTTAATTCAAATTTAAGTATCACATTGAAAGAAATGATTGAAGCAAGCATTTTTAAATTCAACTAAATTATCCACAGCCACAGTCTCAGCTGGCAGAGCATTCCAAATTCGTATGCCATGAACTAAAAATGAATTGTCATACATGACACAATTCGCCTGTGGTAGGCGGAGATAGTACTCTCTGACATCACCTCTACGCAATGCCACCGATAAAAAATTTAATTTTGAGCCAAATAGCTGTCGATAATTCCAATAGTTGGAATCAACCCCATTTAGTTTGAACGAAATTTACTAAAAATAGTATATTACAACCCTAGGCCAGAAAGTTGGATTTCCTGGTATATGGGATATGATGGCCGAGGCGTAGCCGAGGCCATCATATCACATACGTCAGGGCATCCAACATTCTGGTCGTGGGTTGTATACTATTTTTCTTGCTCTTCACCCGAAAGTACGCAACTCCGTGGAAGGGATTTTGCAAAACTGAGGCGAAGCCGAGGTTTCGCCGGGCGCGAGGGGGGCGCCGCCCGACTTTTGCATAGCCGAGGCTTTGCTGGTCGAGGCGGACATAAAAAAAAAGTAAAAATTAAGTTTACTAACAACTGTTCTAATTAAGAGTGCACAGAACTTGGCACAAATATTTAAACTCGTTCTAATAACAGAATTTATTTTTTTGAGTTGATTAAAAATTAATTTTTAATTAGTAATCGACGGCTAAGAAAGATTGAAATTAAATTATTAGAAGCTTGTAGAGTACAGTGCGCGTCATTGATTCGTACCAGTTGAAAAATTTTAAGGTAAAATAGAAAAATCAAAATTTCGACATCTGTAAATAAAGAAGTCAATAAAAAGAAAATCTTTATACGCATCAATTTGAACGAAATTGAAAAAATAATTTACTGAAAATAAATAATTCAAAATATCAATGACGATTAAAATAGAAATTAAAAATATTAGTAATTAAAATAATCACACACTTTATAAAATAAATAAAAGTAAAATTATAATATTAAAAAAAAAGACAACGATATAATTAGATAATTTAAAAATTTATCAAATATAAATATAGGCATTGGATAAAATAAAATGAACTAAATTCAGAGAAGTCAGTAAAAAGACATTTGAATATTTATATTTATAAAAATATTGATAGTTATTAATATATAAATTCTTAAACAATAGACATCTATAAATATAGACTAGACAATTTAGAAACCCGTCATTTTAGACATCTGTAAATTTTTATTTATATTAATTCATAAATTCAAATAAAAATACAATTAAATATATAATTGCTTGCAATTTAGGAGCTAATAAAAAATTGAAACAGAATTTCTATAAGGCTCTAGAGCACTAGACCACAACCCTTGAATGTTTACGGAGTCGGTTCTCCAGGAGGTTGCGGATTAGGCAGCGGCGGGATTCCCCGCGCTCCAAAAAAATAACCGAGACATTTTTAAAATAGCAAGTGTCATATTTATCAGAGTTAACTACTCATGGAAGTTTACGGAGTCGGTTCTCCAGGAGGTTGTGGATTAAGCTGCTGCGGGATTCTCCGCGCTCCAAATAAATAACCTAGCCATTTTTAAAATAGTAAGTGTCGAATTTATCGTCGTATTTATCAGAGTTAGATACTCATGGAGTTTTACGGACAGACTTGTTAAGAAAAAAAATTTTTTTTTTTAAATTTTTTTCGAGTCATTCAAAATTCAAAATTTTTTACTTTTTCTAATTTTTTAACTTAATTTTACAAATATCTCGAAAACTATTACAGTTACATAAATGAACTTTTGTTTGTTTTAAAAAAGATACTCGGGGCTATAGAAAAAAAAAAAGATTGGACAAAAATTTGCAAAATGAAAAATTTATGGAATTTTTCATTTTCAAATATCGTGAAAATCGACTTTCGACATTAAATTTTGAGCTCAAATTATTTAGAATAGTAGCTCTATACTAGTCATTCAAATAATTTTAAGTGATCCTGAAATTTACAGAAAATTTTTTTTTTCCATTTTCAAATTATGAATTTTTGAATTTCAGCAAAAAATTTTTTTTTTGTTCTTTGAAATCTCCTCTAAAATATTTACAAAGAAAGGAAAAAAAAGGCCTGTAAAAATTTTATTCTTTCAGTCTAGACAGCATCTCTGAAAATTTCATGATCTATTAAGTTTATTTAAAGGTATTATATTCACGATTTTTAAAAATTCAACATTATACGTGTTTTTCATTTTGCAAAATTTTTTTTCAATTAATTTTTTTTTTACAGCTCCAAGTATTCTTTTTAAAACAAATAAAAGTACATTTCTATTTATATATATTATAAAATCTTTGTTTTATGATAAACGGGAAATTTTTACAAAATTTCGTCTCAATTAAAGGGATGTCTATAATGATTGATCGATTTGACATAGAATAACTAATTTCTATTTTTTATTTTTTTTTAATTACGTTTGTTCCTTTTTTTATCGGATAAAATTGTTGCGTTTAAAATAAAATTCTTAAAATTTTTTTTTTCGAATGTTTTTGGTTTTTTGAAGAAATTTCGAATGGGAGTTAGAAATTTAGATTTACCATTCATAGTATCGAAACATTTAGTCAATGATTTGTTTTTCAAATTATAACTTAATAAATATAATCAACCATGTATACACAGAAAAACAAATTTACTTGAATCAAGTAAATAATTTTGAAGAACTTCATCTTCTTGATTTGAGTGAAAAAATTCTTAAACTAAGAAATTTTTCTTGATTTAAGTGTAAATTTTACTTGATTTAAAAATTTTTCATCTTGATTCAAGACAACAAAACTTTTCAAAATTGTTTTCTTGGTCAAGAATTTTTCTCTTGATTTAAGTTAATTTTTTTTTCTGTGTACAGTAAACTCTTACCGATATCTTATTCTAAAGAAAGCTGGTAAAAATTGACACATTTTACATAAACTTGCTGCTTTATTGATTTTCTTATTTAATACTTCTATAAATAAATGAAATTATTCGTTTGTCCTTCTACTTGGCACTTGTTGCTTTCAAAAGTCTGAAAAATGAATAGTTATTGAAGAAAGCAAGACAAAATACGAAAATTAAATCAACATTTAAATAATAATGTTTTAAATTTCTTTTTTGATTCTAACGAAGAAACGTTGACATTATTTGAATGAAAGATTTTTTTTAGTTAATGAAGAAATGCAGATATTTGCAATTAAAAAATATGAAATATAGAAACGATTTTGACTTTTTGTTCAGTAAATATTTTTCTTTCAAGACATAAAACATTATAGAGAAGGTATTTATGATGTAAAATTTTTCTTGTGGAATTCGATGTATGATGGCATTTTTTCTTACTCAGGAATTCCATTGCGAATTATCATGCAAACATAATGAGGGTCATATTTTAAATTAATTTTATCGTACATGAATAAATAAATGCGAATATATTCAAAATAATTGCGTTGTTTTATCCTTAGTATCTGTTATTTGAATTTTACGATTTAATGGTGCACATAATCTGACAATTAAGGTCAAGGTTAGATATAAGCTTCATCTCTTATTCTGTATCGAATGCACTTATTTGGATGAAACGGTTGTTAAAAATTAAAAATGTTTGTACTTAATTAGAATAATTACATATATCAAAACTTGGAATAATTCCGATGAAGAAATAATTAGTTATAAAATAAATGTATATTTTCTTTTATTTAACAGTGCATAATTTTTCATTTATCTAATTATCGTGTATACACCGTCGATCCTCTGTGCATGAATACAGCGTGCGAACGCTGCGTGCACACAATGGACAAATGGCATGCACATATACTGTTGGGCTCGATGTAGTGTAAATAACTTGGTTTACAAATTTTATAATGATAGTTACAACAAATACCGGGTTAAAATTAGGTGGTATAAATTTCTAATTTCTACACCATGAAACGTGTAAATGTGTAATTGGTGACAATTTTGCGTTAAGAAATTAAATTCAATCTTTTGAATATTGCGCTATTGCGTAATTTAAATAATGATTTTAAAACATCACACACTGAGAGACAATTTTATTTAATAGTAATAAAAAAGTTTATTTGGACTTGAAAAGAAAACTTAGTTAATAGTAATAAAATTATATTCCATATGAATAAAATTTTATTAGTATTTAATAAAATTTTCTTAAATACTAATATGTATTTTTAATACGAATATTAAGTTATTAAAACAAATAATTTCAAAAAAAAAAATTAATATTCATCAATTAATTATAATATAGTACACAGTAAAATTTCACAGTAAAATCTTTTAACCCTTCAGTACCCTCGCTATGAGAATTTTTCTCACGCAACAACATTCAACTTATAGGATGTCGCTGCAATGCAAGTGAGACACTAAAAAGAACGTGGGTACTGAAGGGTTAATAAATAAATAGTATAAGGATGTTTCAACGAGACATCCTAACCTAACCTAATTGTTTATTTCCCCTTCCCCTTTATTAGTCAAATAAACGTTTTATTAAATAGTAATAAAATTTTATTACTATTAAATAAAATTGTTTCTCAGTGCACTGTAAAAAATTTGCGGAGTGAACGCGGAGTGAATGAATGATTTTTAATTGATTCACTCCCAGCGGGAGTGATATTTACTCCGAGAGGGAGTTAATTTTTTTTAATAATAAAATTCACTCCGCATTCACTCCCAAAATAAATGAATTTAGATATAAATAAATTTTTGTAAAGAAAATATTTTTATAAACCCTTTTTATATTTAATTATTAAAAATTTGATTTATTATTTTTAATAATATTTCATTTTAATTATTATTATAATGTTTTTATTTGGGTCATTTCACGTCAAATCGACCAATAGTTGGACTCGACCTTTTACGATTGGGACAAATTTTGGTCATAAGTTTTCTTTTATCTTATAACGAAGTTATAAGTTCTGCCAAAGGAAAAAAATTAAAAAAAATTTTTTTAAAAGTTATGCAAAATCCAAAATTTCACTATTTTCCATATTTTTTAAACTTATGTTTTAAAAACCTCGAAAACTATTGCAATTAAAAAAATCGCATTGAGTAAGTTTCAAAGGGGATACTTGGAGCTATTAAAAAAAAAAATTTCCGAAAAAAAATTTTGAAAAATCTCCAATTTGTGAAATTTTGAATTTTTGAAAATTGTCAAAATTGACCGTCGACAATAAATTTTTGGCTTAAATTTTTTTGTGTACTACCTTGTACCAATCTTAAAAGATCCTGAAATTTTTGGAACTGTGTTTTTTGTTTTTTCAAAAATATGAATTTTTGAAATTTGTTAAAAAAAATTTTTTCTTAAATTTTTAACTTCCCGCTAAGAAAATTGAAAATTTTCAAAAATCGGGAAGTTATTGTTTTCACCTCGTTTTTCGAAAATCGAGTTTTCATCAGATCTCGACGTTTTGAGGTCCTAGGAAGCTTTCCTGACTATTTCCGCGGTTATGTCACCGTGTCTGTATGTATGTATGCATGTGTGTGTGTGTGTGTGTGTGTGTGTGTGTGTGTGTGTATGTGTGTGTGTATGTGTGTGTGTGTGTTTTTTCCCCTTAGGGGGGGGGAATCCTTTTTACGGATTCTAGGCGTAGCTGTTTGGCCTGGATATGTGGCGACTCGACGCAGCGTCATACTAAAACTCGACGCTAACGCCCCTACCCACTAAACCCTAAACCCCTTTCCTCTTTCCTCTAATCCCTCATGGAAACCGCCGTTAGGCATTACTTCGTGGGGGGAGGATATAGCGACTGCTCTTCCTTCTGGTAACTAGGTATTATTTTACCTTTCTTCTAGTTGTTGTCATTTGCTCTTTTTCTTTCGATGGAACGCAAGTCTATAAGGACTTCTGTTGCAAACGTGTTTGCGGCGTTCCAGGCAGCCTCTGATGACAGCATTGCTTCTACTATTGTCTCTGGTTGGATTTTCTTCTTCAGGATCATCTCCAGCTCATCGCGCTGTGGGTAAAATCGTGGGCACTCAAAGAAAACGTGCTCCGCGTCTTCATTGATTCCTGGGCAGGACGGGCACTCCGGTGAATCATCATGCTTGAAGCGGTGAAGATACGTCCGAAAACATCCATGTCCTGATAACATCTGCGTCAGATAGTAATTGACCTCGCCATGACTCCGGTTTATCCAAACGTCGATTTTCGGTATGAGACGGTGTGTTCATCTTCCTGTTGTCGCGGCGTCCCACTGCGATTGCCATCGTGCGATGCTGTTCTGCCGTTCTTCAGCTCTGAGTTCCTCGGCACTTAGTGTGGTTGACCTCTTTCGTTGGTAAAGGTTCCGTCTTTCCTCAGCTAGAACTCTAAGCGGCAGAGTTCCGGAAATGACACACACTGCTTCCTCTGATATTGTTCGAAAGGCGCTTGCAACTCGTAGGGCACTCATACGATATATTGGTCCAGCTTTTCTCCATGAATCTTGCACCTCTAGTGCGTCAGCCCAAATTGATATTCCGTAGGTGAGCACCGATGTGACTACTGATGACAATAGTAGCCTCCTGCTCTGCTTTGGGCCTCCGACGTTCGGCATCAATCGTGCGAGACTAGCTCTCACTACTGACGCTTTCGTACAGACGTGTTCCACTTGCTGCTTGAAGTTGAGTCGGGCATCAAGCATCACTCCCAGATATCGTATATGAGGTTGTGATGTGATTTTTCGGTCACCGACTTTTAGCTTAATTGTTTCAACTTCTTTTCGGCTGGTAATAAGCACTGCTTCGGTCTTCTGCTTGGCCAGTTGTAGGTTCACTGTATCCATCCACTGGTTGATCTTCTCAAAAGTGATGTCAAACAGATGTTGAATCTCGTCGAGGTGTTTGGCGACGATCACTGCGGCAGCATCATCCGCATACGCTACCAGTTTGACACATCTTGGAAGCTTCAGTCTCAGGAGCCCGTCATACATGATATTCCACAGAAGTGGACCAAGAACAGAGCCCTGTGGCACACCACCGGTTATATCATACTCTTTCGGACCATTCTTTGTATCGTATTTCAGCACTCTATCTGTAAAATAGCTAATCACTAGTCTGCGAAGATATGTTGGCACGTTCTTCTCGTCGAGAGCTTGCATGATGCAGTCCCAATTAGGGGAATTGAAAGCATTTTTGATGTCCAAGGCAGCCACCAGGCAGTACTTCTTCGTTCCACCCTTCCATCTAGTTCCTGCGATTGCCTCTTTGGCCGTATCAACAACCAGGTTGATCGCGTCCAGGGTTGATCGTCCTTGCCGGAATCCATACTGGTTGTCTGCCAAGAGTGGGTCGACTACTGCATCTATTCGCTGATGGATGATACGCTCAAATATCTCACCCGCCGTATCTAGCATGCAGAGTGGTCGGTAAGATGACGGTTCTTCTGGCGGTTTCTTTCCTTTAGGTAAAAGTACTAACCGTTGCTGTTTCCACTTACGAGGAAAAGTCCCCTCCTTGAGGCATGCGTTGTAAGCGTCTAGAAATAATGTTGGTGCTGCCTTTATGATGGTTTTCAAGGCTATATTAGGGATTCCGTCCAATCCCGGTGCTTTATTATTTCCTACCCGATAACAGGCCTCCAACAATTCTTCTTCAGTGACAGGTGGAATGTCGTCCAGTTCATCTTGCGTTGACTGATAATTGAGACTGTGTTGCTGTGGAAACAGCGCAGTGACGATTTTCTGAAGGAGTTGGGGACACGTAGGTGACGGCATTTGTTGTTTCTTCAGGTGCGTCATGACCACCTTATACGGCCGACCCCACACGTCTTTGTCGACCTCGTATATGAGCTCTTTCCAGCATCTTCCTTTGCTCTCTTTTATGGCCTTATTAAGTTCACGACGAGCTTTTTTGTACTCTGCGATCAGCACTGCAGAGTAAGGTCGTTGATAGCCACGCTGTGATATTCTTCTCTTTCGATGACACTCTTTACGGAGGTTGCTGATATGATCATTCCACCAGTGTACCGCAGGTCTTGAATTCATAACACGTTTGCGAGGCATACTGGCATTACAAGCTTGTGTTACTCGCATCATCAGAGCCTTAGTATGTTCTTCTGCACATCCAGTCTCTATCGGATCACTATCGAGGGCTGTTAGCAATACTTCTGGGTCAAGAGATTTCACCTTCCAACCGACGGTGTTAAATTGCTTGATAGGCCCCCGGAGGTTTTGGTCGTTTGACGTTTCCCAGAGTATCGCATGATGGTCACTGGCAGTGTAGATGTCCAGTACCTTCCAGTTAGTGTTACCTTTAGCAAGGCTGGTACTGACAAAAGTGACGTCTACAATCGAGCTTGCGTCACCTTTGGTGTAGGTCGGCGTGTCACCACTGTTGAGCAAGACTACATCTAGTGTAGAAAGAGCTTCTAGCAGCTCTCTTCCTCGTGCATTAGTCTGCTTACTGCCCCAGTCCACTGCCCAGGCGTTAAAGTCCCCGGCTATCGCCACTGGATGATGTTGCTTCGCGTCCTCGGTCAGTCGATCCAAGAAGTCAGTAAACTCAGCAATTGAGAGGCTAGGTGGTGCGTAGCAGCTGTAAAAACGGATGCCATCTACTGATGCTGCTACAAAGCCAGCGCTGCCATTGGTAGCTACACTTTGGAAAGGGATCTTACCACAAGCCCAGATCACAGCTTTCGTGGTGATATCCGTCTCCCAAGGTTGTCCAGCTAAATGTTTATATGGCTCCGATAAAAGCACAACGTCGAGCTTCAATTCCCGTACTGTCTGCATAAGCAGGTCATGCGCAGCTTCGCAGTGATTGATGTTAAGCTGCAGTATCCTCATGTTCGTTTATTTGTCAGCTTCTGGAGTGCTTCTTGGAAGACTGGACATCGGCCAGAACCAGACCGGTGAGCAGTGTCCTGAGAGCCAGGTTTTTCTGCACATAACGCACATTTCACTTTATTTTGGCATTGAGCAGCTTGATGACCTGTTTGCCCACATTTGATGCAAAGCCCAGATCGGTCGACTTCGCTTTTACATTGGGCAGTAGTGTGCCCAAAGTGCCAGCACTTATAGCATCGTAGTGGTGTCTTAATTGCTCTGACACGGCAATTTACCCAGCCAATCCTTATTTTGCCTGTCTTTCCAAGTATCTTCTGCACTATTGCTGCTGGCAATCGTACCGAAGCAGTTTGAGTACCTCTGTAGGCCGGACGAATTTTAATGACATCTTCAGGTATTTCATAGTCATTTCCAGCTGCCTCTTGTAAGGCCTTCCGGACATCGTCTTTAGTTGTTCCGTTGTCAATGTCCCGGATTTCAAGCTGTTCCTCTGGGCCTTTACAGATGACTTGCGCTTCTTCTTTAAGGATGCTCTTGATGGTCTTCAGCAAAGCTTGTCCTTTGTCTGCGGTCTTTCTGGAAAGCGTAATGAGCATATTCCCATCATTCGTCTTTTGAACCTTGTCAACGACGTCACGGGTCTGATCTGGTGGGACATCTTTTTTAATCCGACGCAGTATCTCGGCATATTTTGCCTTCTCAACGGGTCGAATAATTAAGGCATCTGGTTTGGTGAATTTTCGCGGTTTTTCCCGCTTAGGCTCCGGCCGAGATTTGTTCACCGGTTGTTTTGGTAACCGCTCTCTCGCTTGCTCCTTCTTCTCCTTCTTGGATTGGACCTTCTGCCATTCAGTCACCTCTTTTTTTCCGGCGTTCTGCACTGCCGTGTTTTTCGGAGGGCTTGGTTTCAGGTCCTTTTTCTTCACAACTTGGCAGATCGTTGGGTCGGGAGAAGATCGATCTTTTCTCTTAGTTGACTTGCTGCTAGTTCTGATTCTGTCTTCCGCGACTGATTCACCGTCACCTTCGGCTCCAGTGTCCATTGCTTCTTCATTCACGATAGTTGCTTGAATGCTTCTCTCCAGTGTAGTGCGAGAAGTGCGTCGTACTGTTAAACACCATTCTTCATCAAGTTTCTTGAATCTCTGGAGGGCATTGGCTACGCTGGTCGTCTTGGTCTTAATCTCCTTGTGGATATTGACCTTAGATTGGATGAAGTCATTTAGCTCACTGGTCAGCTTTTCAAGGCGTTCAAACGCTTGCGACCGCTTCATTTCAGCGCTTGCTTCAATCGCTGCTTGTTGGGCATGAGGCCCGTTTTCACTATTGTTGTTTTCCTGAATTTTACTCATACTTTTAAATTCACCAGCGCATCGTACGGAGTGGAGCGGGTTGTCATAACTAGGAACGGGTGTACCCTCGGAGATAGTACTCCTACCCCAGTTCCCTGAGGCCTAGCCGACACTTAGCCAGCCCCGGAATACACGGACGGACTAGACTCGCTCGGAGCGGTGAAGATTCCGATCTCTAACACTCACTGCGTACTTCCTGATCAAGGCCCGAAGTGGCTGGCTCCTGATCCACTGCTGCAACTTACACCTCGGCAGAGCAAGCTCACATCAGCCGTGGCCTGCATCGTCGGAAACTACGACACGAGGTTCCGGTCACTCCCAGTGGGTCACAGCAGGGAACGATCGTCTTGTTAGGTCAGTTAGTGCGACCAACCCATTAAAGGGGAGTTTTGTCCACAGGAGCATATTTTGTTTGGTTATTTTGCTTGGCTCTTACCCGCTGTACCTCATCAACTAAGAGATTAAGTGTCATCCAAGGACAGCGAGCGTTCTCCCATCCACTCGGGGAGACGCGCCCGGTACCAGTATCTCTTCTGCCCCGAGTGTGTGTGTGTGTGTGTGTGTGTGTGTGTGTGTGTGTGTGTAAATCTCTTATAACTTTTGAACGGATCATCCGATTCGATCAAAATAAGCGGCGTTCCAAAGAGTTCCTTTGCCCTTAGAATTCTGATACTAGTTTACAGAATTTGAGTCGATGAATTTTGAGGAATCTCAAAAATAAAATTTCCAAAAATTCGTTTTTTTAAATATCTTTTAAACGGCTGAACGGATCGATTCCAAAAACTCATCAGCTCTTAACCTCAAGAAACCACGTCGATTGTCACCAGCCCGGTCAAAATCGGTTGATTCGTTCGTGAGATATCGTTGTCGAAAAAAATGTTTTTTTCAGAATTTCTATGAAATTTTTAGTCTGACCAGTTTACGCTTAATGATTCTTCAAAGAACTCAAAAAACTGCGTTGAGTGCCGTAAACCACAAGGAAATCGGTTAATTTATTCAAAAGTTATTGCCGTTTGAAAATTCAAAAATCAGTGTTCTATGAAACGTCCATCAGCCTTTTGAGCTCGAAGAGCTCAAAAGCACAGAACAGCTATTTATTTGAGCTTGGAGAGCTCAAAATTACACGAAAATTATATTTTTGAGTTCGAAGAGCTTAAAAAATAAGTGAATTGTTGAGCGCTTAGGTATGAAGGTAGCGGGAAGTTGCAGGGATGGCCTTTAGGGTCAACCGTTTTCCTAATTTGTTTTTTTTTTTTTTTTTATTCTAATTGAGTTTGGCAAATCGCGTAATTTTGATATTTTGAACAATTGAAATTTCATTTATTGGCATAATGATGAAAAAAAAACATTTTTTTAATTTTTTTCCTTTGGCAGAACTTCGTTATAGGATAAAAGAAAACTTCTGACCAAAATTTGTCCAAATCGAAAGGGGTTGAATCCAAATATTGGTCGATTTGACGTGGAATGACCCTTATAGTAAATTAATTTCGAGATTTTTTTTGTAGAACGAAAATTCATCCTTATTTTATTTATTTTAAAAACTCCGAACGCGGATGTTTTTCGGTGTGAAATTCGAAATCACTTCGAAATCACTCTGAAATCACTCCGCAAATAAAAACTCCGGATTCACTCCCTACGCGGAGTGATTAATTACTTCACTCCGGAACTCCGAGTGATGGGAGTGAAATGGGAGTGAAATTCACTCCCGATCCACTCCGGATTTTTTACAGTGCAATGCTGTTGCTTATGAAACATTATTGGAGTTGGAATAATTCAAATAATTCTACGATCATTGTTATATGACTGATTGTATTTTATGCCAAATTTAAGTGATGTCAGTTGTTAAAAAATTCAAATTTTTATAGTGTTAACAATATTTTCAATATAGGATGGTAATTTAATCTATTGATAGTAATAGTTATTAGCTTTTGTTTCAATCTGCATTGATAACTACCCGTACAAAAATGGATTGATCAATTATTGATCAATAATTGATCACTACGAGATCACTAAGTGATCAATGATTGATCTCGAGCTGATCAATCATTGATCACTAACTGATCAATCATGAGTCTATCATAGATCAACGAGAGATCATTCAGAAATCACTAAATGATCACTCTATGGAGACAATACGGAAAAATGTCAGAAAATTATTTTTGCGACCTTTATTGATAAATTTTCGGTCGTAACATAATAATGGCTTGATGATTGGCAATCAAGCTCTCTAGCTAATTACAAATTAAATCCTACTATGATTTGAGTTGGAAGACAAGCAGCAAAATTAGCACGTGATCGCTTAAAAATTATCTAATGATTAAGTGATTTTGTAAGAAATTATCCAATGATCATTTAGAGATTAATTTCTTATCGCTGCGAGGTCATATGGTGATTATTAAGTGAAAAATTAGCAATCACTTAATGATCAATTAATAATCACTCAGTCATCAATTAATGACCTCTAAGTGATCAGTTAATGATCACTGAGTGATCAGTTAATAATCACTGAATGATCAATTATTTATTACGAGCTGATCGATCATTGATTACTGGCAGGTGTCTTATTAATCACTGAAATCAGCGATTGATCACTTTGAGATCACTCAGCGATCAATTCATGAACGCTGAATGATCAATTGATGAACACTCATTGATCAATAAATGATCTATTCTTGATTACTGCGAGATATATTATCGATCATTTAAGAATCAGTTACTAATCATTGAAAGATTATACAGTAATTCGAAAAATTCTTAAAAAATTCAAGAATTGTGTGTAAATTATATGTTACAGCCAAAAACTATTATATTAAATGAAAAAAAATAATAAAATTGAAAGAATTTAAGCATATATACAGCGTTTTGTTGACTGTTATAAAGAAATTTTTATATTTTGTTGATAGATTTTTGAATTTTTTGTAAAATTTATTGTTATAGCGAATAATCAATAAAATAGATATTGCAAACCTCACAATTTTGGAGCCAAAAATGATACAAAAAATTTTCTTGGCACAGATTTGTGAAACATGGAACGATCTACTAAAATTTTCTCAAACTTTATGGTCTGAGATCAAAATTTTACACATTAAATGGAAAAAATCGAAATTTCAAAAAATCTATATTTTTAACGCAAATAAAAACGAGAGGGTTGACGTTAGAGACTAGACCTTAAGAGCTTTTTTTACAGAATTTAATACTGAAGAAGGATCAGTGATGGTTTTTCCGAAAAATAATATTCTACATAGTTTGCAGGAGAAATGAAGGTTAAAAAATCATTTTTCCACGTTGAATCAATGGTAAATCTTCAAATTTGGTGATGGAGTTCTTCAAGTTGATATTAAGGGCTCAAATCTTTACAGAATTTTTTTTATAGCATATATAACAAGAATTTAACGTGCAATCGAAAAAAAAAATTATCGACTTTTTTTGGAACACCCTAGTATATACACGGTCTACATGTGATGTCTGCACGGTGTATACTATTAAACCATGTTTACACCGTGTATCCTCGGTAGGCCTGAGGTTTCGAGGGTTTCCGAAAAACAAAATATAAAATACATAAAAAACTATACTGTGTTCGATATTTTACAGTATATATTTACCGTAATCCATAATAAAATTGAGATGAAATGTATGTGGCATCAATTTATTCGTAGCGTGGTTGGTCAAATACATTATAAATATTAAAACATATGCAATGCTACACGGAAAAAAAATCCTATGAAAAATTACAATCGTAACATCGTAATCCAGGACTAGACTTTCAGTAACTTGATTTGTACGATGCTGCCATCTACAGAATACAATTTGAATTATTGAAAATTACGATGTTATTTAGTAAATTTTTTTTCCGCAAGAGCAAGTGAATAAGGACGCATATTATTTGTTTTAATAAAAGAGAGACAGAGTCCAGTAGTTTGCGACGCCGCCACCGAAAGATGACCAACTACTGTATGGAGGGCAGTGTAGCCAGATTGCGGGATTTTTTACTACTACCCTAGCACTAAACGCACGGTAAAAATCCCGCGATCTGGCAGCAGTGATGGAGGGTCTTATTATGGGACTGAACAGAAATTTACACATCTTTCCGATAGTGTAAGGGGATAAACCTTGGGTTCATGGCGGAGAGGACACCAGGTTCGATTGCTCGGTGATACAGAATTATTTTTTCGGTGACCTAAACTTCTTTTTAATTTGAGCGATAGAAATTTACGATGTTGCATCGTATAAATTACGATGTTTGAGTTCTGGTCTGGCACTGCAATGTCCTATACTAAAAATTACGATGTTTTCATTGTAATTTTTCGTACAATTTTCTTTCCGTGTATACCATATTCAGGCGCACGTATAATATATTCTAATAATAATATAATAATATAAAAACACAACATCAAAACTATTGTCAATATTTTTCACATAAAAACTTCTGAAAATTAATAAAACAGCTGCTTTTAGCTTATAAAAATGTATTTTTAAGGAGACGAAAAAAATTTTTACATTAGATGACTTAAGTACCCTAATGTTGGTTTAACTTAAGGTCACTCCAACACTATTAATTTTAATTGTTATTTATCTTCTTTATTGAAATAATTAATTATTCATTATGATTTCAGTTGAAGCATTAACTTAAAGTGTACACATTTAAATATTAGAAACTTTTTAAATTTATAGAAGCCTTTGAGAGAACTGAGCAGATTATGTTTGGGTACGAGCAATCAGAGTAATGCAATAGTAGTTACAGCCGACATAGCTTCTACTGAACCTCCAAGTGGCTTGCCGTTACTTCAAATATGGCCCAGCGAATCTCCAAGAGGCGAGGCCGACGGCCAAGCTTTCATTTTTCCAGATGCACAAGACAGTATCAACGACAGTGGTATCGAATCTATTCAGGTACAGTAAATTTTCAACCTATATATCTTAATTAAATATTAATACACACGATTTAAACAGAAAATAATTATTTATTATTTTACGTTAAATGTTAAGACTTAACGAATTAAAAACAACATTTTTATATTAGCGAAATAATAATTATCGTATGTATTCAATAAAAAAAGGCATCACCATCTGCATGTGGTGTGACATGCAGCAGCGCAACAGCCAGTCCTTTACAATCTCGACGCCCGAGTCTTTTACATCCAGATCATGCGCGTCTATATTTACATCACTTGCGGCACAATTATCATGCAGCAGAAAGAACTCCGTTGTCACCAGATCGGACGTCTATAGACGAAGAACAACCTCCTGCACCTCCAAGTCCATCTAGTTCAACCACTAGCAGCCTTAAGTCTATGCCCAGTTCAACAATGGCTTCTATTCATTCCTCGCATGATCGGAGACGTAGTAGCAGGTAAAATGATTTTTATTTTGCAACATATATTAATTTTCATCGTTATTCACTGAAATGTCCTATACTGAAAACAGATACAGCGTTTTTGATGCTTTGGATTTGGAGTATGCACTTTTACGAGCTGCAGCAAGAGGCTCAGTTGGTCCATATTCATTCTCAGAATCCCTTCACAAATTGACCTTCACCCAGAGTCTAGCTTTTCCAGCATTGGCACGAGGGCTCGCATTGAAACAAAATGTACCAACAAGACAACCTCAGCAGCACTCGGAAAGTGGGTTGAATGCTTTCGCAAAAGTCGTCACTGCTATAGTGTTAATGCTTGTAAGCGTTCTTGTATTCGGGATTGTGTATAAATTTGTTAGAACGTGAGGATGGTTGCTGGTACCCGATAAAAATTTAATCTCGGCAGCAGAGTTTTCCAGTACTAATGATATTGATACAACGGGTACCAGCGATCATTTTGTTATGAATCATTCAGATTGAGAGATAAAAAAAAATAACTAAGGTCTGACTTATTTTTAAGCATTTTATGGATGTTATTATTTATTTAACTTTACAGTCCAACATTTTTAACTTCCCGCTATAAAAATCAATGATTTCTAAAAATTCGGGATGTTATTAGTTTCATCCCGGATTTGGAACATCGAGTTTTCATCAGATCTCGACATTTTGAGGTCCTAGGAAGCTTTCCTGACGATTTTTACGATGGTGTCTGTATGTCGGTGCGTATGTGTGTGTGGGTGTGGATGTACGTGAGTGTGTGTGCGTGTATAAACCTATCATGACTTTTGAACGGTTTGATCTATTTGAACGAACTTGGCGGTGTTTGAAAGGGCTTTATCAAACTTTGATTTTCAATACTATTTGAACCGATTTAAACAAATAAATTTTGAGAAATTTCAAAAATAAAATTTTCAAAAAATTGTTTTTTTGGAATAACTTTCAAATTGATGTAACAATAGATTTCAAAATCTAAGTAGCTTGAAAACTTGAAAAACGACGTCAATTGCCGCAATCTCGTCAAAATCAGTTGATCCGTTCGAAAATTATTGTTGTCAAAAACTTTCAAAAAAGTTTTGTCTTTATATATCTTCAAAATTTCTTGACGAATCGTTTTTGATGTAAAAAATTAACTATTAGTGATTAGAAAATTGCGTCAAATGCGGCAAAATTCGTCTAAATCGGTTAATTCGTTCGTGAAATATTTCGTCTTAAAAGATCTTAAAAAACGTGGTTTTCAAGAATAATTTGTCAATTTCGATATCAGTTCGGATTTATTTTTGAGAATTTCCATAAAATTTTCTTAACCACGCTCAATTTCGCCAAATACATCAAAGTCGGTTGATTCATCCGAAAATTTTTGCAGTTCAAATTTATTTAAGAAAGAGTACTAAGACGTCGTAATAAGTGAAATTTGATGTGCTTTGCATCGGAAATTAGCGAGAAGTTGCAGGGATGACCTGTAGGGTCAACCGTTTTACTAATTTATTTGTGAGATATTATAAAAATGTATAAATATACTCTTTAAATATGCTTTCGCATAAATTCACGTTATCTTAAAGGAATTCGTTATCATAACATATTTATTTGGAGAACTTTGAAAGAATGAATCGGTAAATTTTAAATTATTCCCAGTGCTATTAGAATTGGTGAAACATGATGTTACTGAAACACTGAAAAAATGAACTTGTAAAAGCTGCACTTACGTACACTTAAGAGGATATTCCAGTTCTTCTTGAAATTTATATACATATAAAAAAGAAATAATTTTAAGATAAAATTCATTTCAAAGTGAAACAAAAAGTAGATTGATTGTTTTTTAAATGTGAAAAATAAAAAAAAACTTGTAAAACAAAGTTAAAAAAAGAATAATTGTGATAGGTTACTAGGGATACTCATATTTATATGTGACTCTAATTGTTTAAATATTAAATCTCAAAGCTATTTGTTAATCTTTACAAAAAAAAAATACCTCCTGCATTATTTTTATAACTTTCGATGACTTCATATGGAATCATTTTAATCATATTGATGATAAAAAATAAAATTTTATTGAAATATAATTCAATGTATATGTGTAATATAACTAATGAAATTGTAAACTACTTATCGCTAAATTAATGGCAGAAACTAAAAAATTATTTCAAAAATATCTTTGCATTAAAATAAGATAATTTGATCAAATTATTATAAGTAATGATAATAATCATAATTAATGATGATGATCAATATACAATTACAATAAGTCTATGAGTTAAATTGTGATTAATGCTCAATCTTTCTAAGTGCATTATATAATTCTTGTTCTCGAAGACAATCTTTAAGTTAATGAAAGAGCGTTCGATACATGAACCTAGAGAATATTTTTTAAAATATACGCGATGATGTTTTGCCAACTATGAAACGACTAATGCATAAAAATATCCTGCACGTTATATATAGACTCATAATAAAATGTCACGAGTCATTCTCAGCCTTATATTTTTATTCAATACCCGTACTTATTCCTATTTCTGCTCTTTTTTTTTTTTTTTTTTTTTTTTTTTATTAAAGTATTTATACTTGTTTTTCAATTGATTATCATAATTTATTTTCTCTTAAATTATTATACCTCAAGTGTTTGATGGCATTTTTATATACTGTATATTTCAGTTTATACATTAAATAATGAATAATATTCAATTAAATTTAATATAATAAAAAAAAAAAGTTCAATATTTTTCGAAAATATTATAAAAACGCATTATATTATACTATAGCTTTTTTCAAAGCAACGAAATTGTGAAATGTATAACATTTGATCAAAAATAAAACATACAATGTAATTGAATGTAAAATAAATAAAATAAAAATTGAAATTGTTTTGAATCATTCACGAAGAGAAAAAGGGAAATAGTAAAAATGTTTGGGGAAAATTATAAATTTTTTAATTCTTATTGGTCTACTTTATTTGTGGGGAAAGGGATAAAATAATATAATTTTTAGCGAAACTGCGAGTGATATCAGTTTTTTCTTCTCGAAAATAGTCAACGAGTTACCCTTGTCGGAGATAGTCTTATTTATTCCCTAGCTATGACAGTACATTAACTACTATAGGAGTAAAATGTAAAATATACATTCTGTCTATTTACAGGTTCCAGTTTTCATCGTGGGAAGTTAAATAAAAGTCAAAATGCACAAAAAAGTTTTTGATAGATCTTTTGATTTAATTTTAAATATATATTTATATTTTTTTAAATAACTGTAATTCAAAATAAAATACAATGTTCCCTCCGGAGTTGAGTTTTATTATTGCACCTTGTGTCATCATATCTACAGTGATATATTTTTATTCGCTACATAATGTTCTTTCACTCATTTACACATAAAACTTAAATTTTAATTACGATATTTAGGTGAAAAAGTTTTTTAAAATCATGCATTATTTACAAATATCAAAAAAGTGTATGATATATTTTTAGACTTTATGGCACGCAAGTACTTACTACTGAGGGTATAACAAGGACGTGTAAAAAGGTTGAATCGTCGTGCTTTTATTTTTTTATTTTCATGAATTTTTCAATCGTAAATTCAGCAATTACAAAAAAAAATTTTATGCGATCTTAAGATTTTTCAATAATACTTTTCGTTAGGATACGTTCTTAGGGTCATACATTATTAATTTCACACTGTGAAAAATTTTCGGAGTGAATGCGGAGTTGATGATTTTCAATTGTTTTACTCCCCCCGGAAGTGAAATCCACTCGGAGACGGATTTAAAATAGATTAAATAGATTTTACTCCGCGAAGTAAATTTTTAATTTTTTTCTTTAAATAAAAATAAAAAAATTGTATTGACTCGTTTAAAAATTATACAACGCGTATTTAGAGATTTAAAAAATTACAATTAATGAACCATTTTTTAATTTCTGTCAAAATTCGAATTTAAACAATTTTTTTATACAAATCAAAAAAAATTTTTTTTTTCGAAATTCGAATTTCTTAGAAAATTTTTTTTCTCGAATTTGGATTATTAAACAAAAATTTTTTTCTAGAAATTAAACTTATTTTTAATTTTTTCAAAATTTTGATTTTTTCCAGTTTTTATTCTTTTCTATTTTATATATTTCACAAATATACATAAAATGAGATATTCATGTGGGTACTTAAATGAAAGGTTTCGATGAGTGTGATCATCGCAATGAGCTTATATCTGAGAAATTGTCAATAATTTAGAAATGATATTGAATCTTGTCATCTAATGATACTTTTCAAGATATAAGCTCATTTCGATATCATCCTCATCGAGACTATTTATTTGAGTACTCACATGAATTTTTTACATTTCTTATATTTTATATATTTAAAAAATATTATGTTTATATATTTATTTATTTTATGCCGACGAAAAAAAATAATTTGTCACATAAAACTTGTTTCAGTTAAATAAAAATTTATTTTAGTATAAGAATTCCATTTGGATGTTTTCCGGATTAAAATCCAGATTCACTTCGGAATCATTTCTAAATCA
The DNA here is from genome assembly GCF_020080835.1 of Cotesia glomerata. NCBI lineage: Eukaryota > Metazoa > Arthropoda > Insecta > Hymenoptera > Braconidae > Cotesia > Cotesia glomerata. The sequence goes on from NC_058161.1 coordinate 9,993,425, forward strand.
CTCCGCTGATAAAAACTCCGCATTCACTCCGAACGCGGAGTGTTGAATTACTTCACTCCGGTACTCCGAGTGATGGGAGTGAATGCGAAGTTAAATTCACTTCCGATTTTTTACAGTGCACATGAACTAATCATTTCTTAATTTCATTTATTGTAATTTTATGGTCATTATTCGATTGTATACTGCATAGTATTTTGCAGTTAAAGAATAGTTACATATTTTTGTTTTTTTTTGAAAACGATTCATAAACTGCTATTGGGCAATATATTATAATAAATTTTTGCAGCAATCGAAAAATATGAAATTAAAATCACAGAGAATCATAAAGCGATACAAAATCAGTTTCAATATTAAAATCATATGGCTATGAAACAATAATCTTTCCATTAAAATTGAAAAACAATTATTTCTTTTAATTAAAAACTGTTTTCGAGGTCATTTTCAACAAATCTTTTTAAAAAGATTAATAAACGAAATAAAGTATGATTATTTACTATCGTCGTTTATATACAGTGTTTTTAAGATTTTTATGAATTATGATTATGAAAATTTATTACATAAGAACAATGCGTAAATTGAAAAATGAATATAAAAAAATTCTTAATTAAGAGGTTTTAAAATATTTCCATAATTCTTTAGTTCAGGTTATCACAATTATATAGTTGATAATATTTTCATATTTCATCTTCTCTAAAATCTTCATTGTACAAATGTAATCTCGATAAAAAGTTATATTTTTATCCCTAGAAGTTCAAATAAATTCATAAACATTTAACAACGGAAAAAATTTTCGTTTCGGATTTCAATGTCCTACTTTTTTTACTTGCCACATAACATGCTATTTAATCATTCTTAAAATTTTGATATCTTAAAATATTGTCTGCATACAAATTATAATTGAGTATCGTAAATTCTATATGATAGATTTAACGATTACACATGAGATCACAAATAAAAAACTTTTTCACCTGAATTGGATGTTTAGTTTGAAGTATTATTTTTCAAATAATCATCGATAATTAATATATTAGAGTTTCAATTATTTTAAATAATTTATTTTTGTCTATTTTCTTTTGAATATGCTGTTATTTTAGATAAATTATTTACATCATTGTAGTTATATTTGTATGCATATTATATAGATGTTTACGTTGTAAGTTTACATGCAAGACTTATTTTTTTCTTATTGTGTTCATTATATTATCAATAATGATATAATATAAATTACAAGATTTCGTTTGTCGATATAGAAGAAAAATAAATTTTTAGTAAAGTATATGGGGTATTCCATTCCAAATCGACCACTTTTGAACTCGACCCCTTTAGATTTAGCTGAAACTTTATCATTCTTTTCTACCCTTTGAAAAACATTTTTGAGAATTTTTTCAAATTTTTTTGTCCAACCCAAAAAAAGTTTTGAATTTCCCAAAAAAGTGGCTTTTTTATTTTCAAATAACCATAACTTTTTTAGACATTGACCTTTGGGTACCTTTTTTTTTAAAAAAATTTTTGTTTTTAAATGAACTTTTCGAAAAAATACACAAAAAAAAATTAAATATGATCAATTCTATAAAATAATCAATTTTTTTTTTTTAACAAAATCGTTATTTTTTCAAAGTTGGCCACGTTTGTTTTTTTTTATTTTTTTTTTCTCAAAAAAAACTTCAATCAATTTGACAACTATTCCCGCTCATCCCGGGCAGGGCCGATTTTTTTTATATTTTTTTTATTCAATTGAGGTCAATGTCTAAAAAAGTTATGGCTATTTGAAAATAAAAAAGCCACTTTTTTTGGGAAATTCAAAACTTTTTTTGAGTTGGACAAAAAAATTTGAAAAAATTCTCAAAAATGTTTTTCGAAGGGTAGAAAAGAATGATAAAGTTTCAGCTAAATCTAAAGGGGTCGAGTTCAAAAGTGGTCGATTTGGCATGGAATACCCCATATATTTTAAAGTTATTTAATGAATTATGATTATCCAAAAATCATTTTATTCTAATATCAATTTTTAATTAATATTTCAGTGTATTCGGTCGATGTGGGCTTTTTTATGGAACCGTTTTTTTAGTATTTCGATTGTTTTACCGCGCGAGTCTTGGATGATTTTTATTTTATTGCTATTAAAATAAAAATGAATAAGATAATTAAATGAAAATTTTTATGGAATACAAATATTAAATATTATTTATGTAATAATCATATATTTTTTTTGGTCATAAAAAAATAATGCTGTAAATAAGCAAAAATGACAGATAAATAATTTCTTCCATAGACTCGCACTTAGGCCGTGCATGTTCTTTGAATAAAGTTCAAGTATAGCGTTACTTTTTAATAATCCATCAACAAGGAACACAATAACTATCGGTGTTCAATATTTATAATTTTTAATAATCAATAGGGCCAGGAAGTTGGCGTTTTTTATTTATTCAAATTTCAAGTTAAACATATGAATGCTCATTTAAACAACTGCGAAAGTCCTGGCCCTAATAATCAATTATAATTTTACTATATGACAACATACTTTTGATTCATCAAGAAATACAGTGACGTGATGATGAAATAATCTTATTATTGTTTATTTAATTAATAACTCGGCGCTCTATGTAGAAAAATAAACTATCACCGAGTTCCCAATTTTTTTTGTTTTAAAATTTTTCAAACAGTAACTTTAAAACTTTGACGAATATATTACATCTTTTACAATAAACACATCAATTATTTATTAATATTTTTTATAGACCATTTTATTATGACAGTGATAGTGTTTTTAATGTTGTTTTTTACTGTCAAATACCTTATTAAAGACAAAGTGAGATTTAAGAAGTAGACATTTTTTTATGATCGACCTAATTAAGTAACACACCATTATTATTCAATCTTTATAGATTGTTTTACTCTCCAAGTAGTCATATCACGTACACAATCAGGCGTACAAGGTACCAGTAATCATTTAATCAATATTAATCGTAATGGTTGACAACTACAATACCGTATATATATCACATTAAGGTGCTTCGTTTAAAACGACTATTTTTTTTTCTTACTCAATTCACGAAATATTGTTGTAAACATATAAAAAAAATTCTCATAAAAAATAGGCTCTTAATTTTAATTCTAAGTACTCGCTGAATGAATTTGAAAATTTCCCATTTAATTAATACGTAAATTAGAATTTTTATTTTTTAGTTTTCTATAATTTTACGATATTCAATATTACTCCATCGGCCATAGTTGGAAATTGTAGGCAAATCTTTGTTCTTTCAAATTGTCTGTAGCTAATTTATGTTCTCTAAACCTTCTCACCGCTAAAAAATTCTTAAGTCAATTTTTGCTCAAATTTAATGTTATTTTTTCTATTTTCTGGTAAAGCACTAATTTTACAACAAAATTGTATTGAAACTTTTCGATAGAAAATTCATTTTTCTACAAATCAAGTCATTTTAGTCATACCCGTAGAGTTGACTGTTTTCAAGATAAATCTGATTCAACATCTTAAAATTCAAAAAAATTATGATTTTATTCGAGAATTTAGCAGTTTTAATTAAATAATTACTAGAAAGTGTTAATTCTTTTAAATTCTACCTAAAACCTTGTTGGAAATGAGTCAGAAATAATTCCCTTAAAATTTGTTCCCTTAATATAAACCCTTAGTATTCTCCAGTAGCATGAGAAGATTTCCTATTTAAATACACGTAAACTTTGATTTTATTTTTTTTATATTTGTAGCTTAGAGACAATTTTTGTAATCATAATGGTCTAAAATGGAATTAACTCAAAATTTAACGCTCTTTGAGAGTGCCCATAGTGAGAAAACTGTAATGAATTTACAAATTCAATCAGCGAGTACTTAGAATTGAAATTAAGAGGCTATTTTTTGCGAGAATTTTTTTTATATATTTATAGTCATATTTCATAAATGGAGTAAGAAAAAAAATAGTCATCTTAAACGAAGCACCCTAATCTCCCATAATTTAATATAACCATTTTTTATTTCTGTTTTCTTATAGTATTTTTTCTACTTAGACCTTTACACAATCACACAATCGTAGATTTAAATATTTTTTTTTTTTAATCGTCAGTTTAATTAAATATACACACGGACTAAATTTGAATTTATCACATACACGAAGAACGCATTCGATTTATTTATAATTGATCATTTATCTATACGTCAGGATGGCTTTTAATGAAGATGGCTTTGAAATGTGTGTAATTGCTTCTATGTTAGATACAAAACTATTAAGACATAATATCGTTGATTAATATTAATAATTAAAATTACCACCAAGTACAATTTTTGAAATTTTTGTTGATAAAAGAACAATTTTATTAAGAGTATTTTTGAAAATATTTATGTTAATCCTTTTGATTTTATCAATAAATAATTGAATTGAATTGATAAATATTTATTATAAAATTTCGTTATTGATGATAGTACTTAGTTTTGTTAAAAAAAACAAAGAAAAAATAAACTTTTAAGTAAAGAAAAATAATTTTTTTACTTGAGAAAATGTTAATGAAGAAAATAATACTAATGGGTGAAGTAAAAGTTTTTTAAACTATGATAATATCCTTGATTCAAGAAAAATTTTTACTTTGGTCAGAAGTCTATTTTGTTATGTGTATAAAAATGGTTGAACTTTTTTTTTTATCAATTACGTTAGATTTTATAATTAGACCAGATCATTATCTGCTGGATGAAAATTTTCACTATTTTTTTGAATGTTATTAATACAATTAAAAGTCTCGAAATCAATCACCCGAGTAAAAATGAAATTATTATTTTTTACGAAAAAATAATAAATTTTGTTTGACCGCCGAATCAGCGCCGAACCACCGCCGCACCATACCGCCGAACTACCGCTGAACTACCGCCGTTTGGCGGAATATTCCGCTGCACGCTAAAAATTTACTCCCCCTCGCATCGCCGAACCACCGCTGAACGACCGCCGCACCAATGCTAAAGCATAGCTACAATTTTATAAAAAATGGCTTCATAATTAATTTATCACGCAATAATTAATTAATAAATAACCCGACTAGAAATTTTAATGTAAGACTTATTGTACAACCTCCTTTTATTCAAATGCTTAATATTCAAATAAAAAAAAATTTTTTGAATCAGACTGAAGTAAATTATTGATTTTTTTTAGTCGTATTGTTGATGTAGATTTTTAATTTCGTCCTCGGGTTGCACAGAAGCGGCGAGCCAATCGAAATATCCTGAAAACATTTTAAAGATTAAACTGCGATGGGAATCGAACCTGGGTCGTCTGCGTGGAAGTCTCGAACATTACCAACTGCGCTGCAAGTCGTAGTTAACTGAGAGAATTTGGTTTAGTTATTTGAATGATCAACAAATATTTTATTTCAATGTATACCACCAAACGGCGGTCGTTCGGCGGTGGTTCGGCGGTCAAACAAAATTTATTAAAAGTTGACAATTTTTAATTCGTCACAGCTGTGATGCGGCGGTGGTTCGGCGAATTGATAAATTTTAACCTGTCACGGCGGTGGTGCGGCGGTGCTTCGGCAACCATAAAAAAATTCAAATAGTCACATTCATAGTGCGGCGGTGCTTCGGCGATTAAAATGCCGTGCAGCGGTGTTTTGGCGGTAATGCAGCGAACCCACTTTTACTTAAACAGTCGCGGCTATGGTGCGGCGGTGCTTCGGCGATTAAAAAGCCGTGCAGCGGTGTTTCGGCTGTGATGCGGCTAAATTCTGTTTTTACTCGGGCAATTAAAACAAAAAATTTTTTATTTGAATGTAATCTGTTGACATCGTTCGATTAGTTTATCATAAAATAAAAAAAAAAAAAAATTAAGTAAACCAAGCTCAATGGAATTTCTTAATAATACTAGGTGAAGATACTTTTATCGATTCAGAGTATAAAAAATTATATGTGGTTGTAAATAAACATTAGTGAAGAAAATCGCAAAAATAGCATAGCACGAAAACGTTGATAGCTTAATCAATAACGATTTAGATTTAATTTTTGCAATGGTTTTGCAAATTCAGTTAATAATTTGTATTTAAAAATTTTTAGTGTTCATATGGTCATATCAGTCCATATCTAATGATATATGTCCATATACAACTAAAATTATTGTAGTAGGATCATGATCTTGATCATTGATTATATGTGGTTATATAATATTAATTTTTTCTGGGCGTGTTCGATATAGAAAACAATAACACTACACGGAAAAAAAAATATTGTTAAAATGACTATCCAACGTATCCTCAAATGACGTTTCCTTAAAACAACAATCCGGATTTCTGATTTAGGAATTCATTTGTTTCACTTAAAAGCATACAGAGAATAGCTCTTGTAAATATATGTAGTTTCGTCAAAACAGGCAACTGTTTCATTAACGTGAGGATCTGTATAGTTGAATTAATTAAATGTAACGCTAAAATAATGATATGGATCGTCATTTTGATGATCCTCTGTATAGCTGAATTGGCTATACAGTGTATATCTCTAAGAAAAATGACTATACGGCGTATAGTCAGAATAACGATACGTATGCTTATTTTAACAATATTTTTTTCTCCGTGTACTTAAAGCTAACAGTTATAAAGACATTCCTATAAAAACCAGCCTTCCGTATGGTTTTATAATCATTATGATATAAAAGTTAATATATAAGGACAATTATATTTTTCAAATAACTACAAAATTTTCTAGAACACGTTCTTCCGATTCAATTCACAAATGATTCTAAACAAAAAATTTAAATGAACGTTATACAGTTAGTTTGATTGTGTTTGTTTTTTTTTTCTCTAGTTTTTATCATACCAAATATAAATAAAGACGGAATTGCATGTTATTGTTGATACTTTGCTTCACATCGTGTCTGTTATTTATAGACAGTATCAAAACAAGGTTACGTCCACGTACGATAAAATGTATCGGACGTACTGTTCTCGACATAAAAAGCCATTCAAACTTTCAGTGGAATCTTCGTGTGGTGTTGGAATTTCAGCACACTAGACTTCCACGTTTTATTGAGTTTATTTCATGACTTTTTGCGAAAGCAAAAAAAAAGTATAAAAAAGTTTCCAGATTAATATAATTACAATTTATAGACTAGGTAAAATTTTTGAATAGTAATCAAAGACGTTGATCACGCCCTTATTAATTTACTATTTTATTAAAATTTTTTAATACTTGGAATATCATTTTTTTTTGTTATTAGAAACAATCAATGAATTATTGGTAAATAATTGGGTGCGCTGGCACTACCGGTAAGTCACTGTCAAGCTCGAGATTAACTCCATCCTTAGATACCAAATAATGCGTCAGTAATTGACCTTTTCCCTTGACAAAAATCATTCCTCTTTGAATAAAGCCGTATCCAAATGGTTCTAAAATTTGTCTTGTTTCATCAGTTACCTGCAATTTTAAAATAGTTATTAGATTTTTTTGTTAGATCTACAATAAGAAATCGTATGGTGAGCAATATAAAAAACTTTTTTTTGATTCATAGATATATCTATAGAAAGAAATTTTTTTTGAAAATTATTATCGTTGAAATAACGCTAATTGTGAAATATTTTGTACAATTTTTTAAATTAAAATTATTCTACAGTATAGTAAGCTCAGTAAAATTTATGGTAGGTAAACTGTGACGAAACAAGCCTAAGGTTATGATACGTTTACTGCACATGAGCAAGATCACGTCAACTGGACCCTCTAGTTTCCACTTGATCATGAAAATTAAGTTCATGTATTTTTTTTATAAGTACATACCATGATAAAATGATCCCCCAAACGATTTTTAAAAATTTCGATTCTAACAATAATTTTTTTTACAATGAAAATTTTAGGTACTTTTAATTAAAAAATGGATTGCAATTCAACCGTTAAAGTTAAATTAATGGGACTTGAAGGATTTGTTTTTAAAATGTTTATATTTTAATAAAATATTAATAACTAAAAATTATTTGTTTATTATCATATTGTTAATTAACTTTTAAGTTAATAAATGAAAATTTCACTGAATTCTCGGTGAAAAAATGAAGTTTTTTTTTATCAGTTACATGCGTTATTTATAAAAATTTAAGATTTCAGAAAAAAATTTCACTGCTCGCGATTTGCTTAAACAATATAGATTTATTTATCACAGCGCGCCAGACGCCAGACGCTGTCAGAATACCGCGTCGTCGAACATCAGATTATGTTACACCTTCGATTAATTATAATTAAAAATAATAATTAAAAATATAATTATTAAACAAATTTTATTATTATTATGATCAATATTATGGCTAATAAAATAATTAAATAATAATTATTTAATAATAATAATAAAATAATTAAATTAAAGAGAATCTACTACCAAATATGGAACAACAATAGATGCTGTATTTGTGAGATATCTTAATAATTCTTCTAACCCGTTATCACCTATTCGGTCATTTTTATGCTAGTATAAATCTAATTTCAAGTGGATGGAAATTTCCATCTTCACTAACGATTTGAGACAATTCGTCTTCGGATAGTTAGGTCGATGGGTAACCATCGAACTTGAACACTAGTTAGCTGGTGAATGCTAGTATCTGTTCGACTATATGTTAAGTATTAACGATGGAAAGCTACTGAGCTACAAAAAAATTTCTCACCTTCAGAAAATTTTTCTCTTGAATATTTGATACCCATTTTATATTATTTTAGCGTGCAATTATATATATTGAATGAAAAAAAATGATTCGACATTATTTGATCTTCCCATTTGATATGTTAATCAATAAAAATATTAATGAAAATTTACTTCTATCTTTATATTTAATTTTTTGGAGCAAGAGACTGAATTTTCTCAAAACAAGATTTTCTTGACTTGAATAAATTTTCTTGGATCAAGATACATATTTCTTAAAACAAGAGAGTTAATTTTGTTGGAATAAGTGAAATTTCTTGTGTCAAAAAGAAAATTTTTTTTTCGCTCAAGGAAATAATTAGGAAGAAAAATATTTTCTTGGCTCAAGTGAACCTTTTTTTTGGTGTAAACTAACCATTCTAAAAGAATGTCTTTTTCAAATAACTTCGAAATTTATTCTCGGATAATTTTTGATGTCATAATTTAACTATCAATGCTCAGAAAACTGTGTCAGAGGCCGCCAATTTCTTCAAAATCATTTGGTGGGCTTGTGAGATATTTAATTTAAAAAGTAAGATCTTCAGGCCTACAAGATCATTCAACTTGAAAAAATTTTCCTGAATCTCTAAACCAAGAAAGAGAGTGCAAAAAAATTACGAATGTTTTTTTTTTCGTGCTATTGCTTGGAATTGCGTGAGAACTATGTCTAAAAAATTTTTCACCGGGAGATCCAAAAATTAGAATCTTCTCAAGGGAACTCTTTTTTTTTATCTTGATATTATTTTTACTCAAGCGAAACCCGTCAAAAATTACTACAAAATTAAAAAATTTTTTTTGCTACCTCAATTTTTGTTAGGAGTATATTGCGTCAACTATAACAATGTTTCTTTTTTGGGTGATTTGTTCATCTCTCTGGGTTCTTTCGTAGACTTATCGATAAGAAAATTTTATTTTTTTAACGACATTTTATTTTCGGATAATGAAATTTTTTTTTCACTTTTTCAGGGGGTACCCCATTTTGCCCACAAAAAAAAAATTTTTTTTCTACGGCAACTTGAAATTTGATTATTTTCCTTCAATTACGACTGAAAACGAGAAAAGTCAGCATATTTAAGTCCTTAAAATCATAACGGTTTCTTAAGTACCCTATTTTGCCCCCCCCCTCCCACCCCTATATATATATATATATATAGATATATATATATATATATATATATTAGACTGATTCTAAAAAATCGACTATTTTTTTTTCTTAAATATATCGAAAATATTGTTGGAAATGATGAAAAAAATCCTGTGAAAGTTACAGCCCTTAATATTAATATTAAGATGTCCCGCATGGTAAATTTCAATTTCCCGTATGATTATTAACATGGGAAAGCTTGTTTTTTTGAGTTTAGAATTTTATAACTCTTTAATTGTTTATCAAAAAAGCTAGACTAAATCATTTTCTTGTGTAAAATTGAACGTTCTACAAAAAAGCTATCTTATAATTTTTTGATAAACCGACGCGTTTTGAAGTTATTCAACTTTAAAATATAATTTATAATATTTTCTCATTTTTTTCCAATTTTTTGACGAAACTATCAAGTTTATCAAAAAATTTTGTCAAATTTTACAAATATTTTGTATTCTATATTTTTTTTGGTTTAACAGATCCTTTTATTTAACTGTCAAATTTCTAATACTGTCGTATCTTAATTTTTCAATAAATTCAAATTAATTTTATTTTCAATTAAAAATTATTTTCATCTATTATTTAATTGATTTTATAAGTTCATAATATTATATATTTCAAATTCATGCAATTAATTTTATTACTTTAACAAAAGTGTACTGATTTAATTTTTTTATTTATCGAAGCTAGTTTCACAGTTAAAGTCATCGAAGCGCGAAACAGAGAAGACATCGGTTGTACTATTTGTTCTTAATTAACCACACTACTATTCATACCATCAAAAAAGCTTCAAGGACGCCTCCTCCCTTAGTATCTGACCACCTCGCACTACAACGCTCATTATTCCGCGACTCGACGCTTTAACCGAACTTTTTTGATTTGGGTAATAATAACCCATTGTTCAATTGATAACTGTGAGTGATGCGGTGTTCTAACCTCCAAATTCGGACTTTGATTGCTGCTATAGTTTATCATTGTTTTTCGTGAATATTTTTGGCTTGTATTTTAAATTCATTTTTTTGCAATTAATTAATTTGTAACAGGGTAAATTACCCTTAATCGATAAGTCGCCAGAGATCGATAACTTTTCGACTAGCATTTGAGCGCATCGATCTTCGGGCCTAGAGAGAGAGCAGGAGGGGGTATTTTTGGGGTCGTTATATAGACGAGCCATGCGTGGTGTCCGGAGAAGTAGTAAAGTGTTGGAACGAGTAACATCAAGAAGTCCAAAGAAGGAAGCGAGTATCAACCATAGAGTTTCTTCAACCAAATTTACACCAGGTATTGGACTTTGGTAATGATGAGCCTTGGGGCCATATACCCGGCTCATCAAACACACTACTTCTCATTTTATTTATTCAAGTTTGGATAATTCAATTGTTTAATAATTTTGCTTAATAATAATTAATTATTTTAATCAATTTAATTTGTTAGCTTGTGAACAATTCCTCCTGGGGATTTTACACCCGAGGAATGTTCTAGACCTCCTGGGTTTAGGTCGTGAGTATCTAAATTGTTAATTCAGCTGGTTAATAATTATTAACATCTTAAGATTGGCTAAATTAAATTCATCTTTTGATTAATCAAATTTAATTAATTTCTGAACATCGAGAATTATTCCAATCAGCAACTCACGACTGGTCAAGCTTCGGTACCCGAGGTCGAGCTTAGTACGCTGTAACGAACAACGGAGTCCATTTTGAGCGCGCAAATTCCTTGAGAATTTTGTGACGCAGTAAATTTACAATATTAACAACTGGACTATTATTATAAATTATAACAATTGAATTATCATTTATTAATATTATTTGTTACAAAAAAAATATTATTTATTTAAAATAATTTATTGAGAATCGGCTACTGAGTTTCGACGCAATTGAGATCGAATAAACTGTGGATAATTTTTCGTGAATTTATTTTATATTGAGAAAAATTGTTTTATTAATTATTTATAAATCGAAAAATTCCACGTGGTTATTTATATATTGAACTATGGAAGACTAAAATTATTATTGGAAAATTAAGTATTGAGAAAATTGCGATGAAATTAGAAATTGAAATAACCGCGGATGATTTTCGGAATTTATTTTTACATCGATATAAAATTGTTGTTAATTAATTATCCAGTCGACAATAACAATAATAATAATTGTCTAGTCGGAAATTTCATGCGGTTGAATCTTATATTGAAATTGAAGCCTGTGAAAATTATAATAAGTAAAATTTAATACCATTATTCCGGTAGAAATTGTTATAAAACTATTTATTGTGTGGATTACGTCCGAGAAATTTAGTTAATTTTATAGAGAATATTCTGAGGATTATACAATGTACTGAGTATTAAACTCGTGGTAATTTTGAAATAAGTTTAGGCGTCGATTTTTAAGTCGAAAATTTTAAGTAGTAATTATTAATTGTGAAAATTGTTTACGATTTTAATCTCGAGCTAATGACTGAAGGAATTTTAGTGATAAAATCAACGTTGTAAATTTTTGGAGTTAATTTTGTAAAATTTTAATTAGTCAAAAGTAAAGTAGAGTCGGTGTGTGTGGAGAAGAGTGGGTTGTGAGTGGGTGAGTGCTACCAGCGTTCCTTCGCATACGATTAGTCTCTTTGCGAGGTGTTTCGCTGGCGTAGAAGCCGTTGTATAGACGCCAAGTGGGGTACAGCGGTAGTAAGGTAGAAACCACAGTATAGTCGCTCCATAAGAGGGTACTGTGGGATTAAGTAAATTTTTTTGTAAGCTCGCGGGAGGACATCGGTCTACGTTTAGTCACTGGGTCGACTACTTTCGTGAGCCGAATTAGAAGCCGTTGTATAGACGCCAAGTGGGGTACAGCGGTAGTAAGGTAGAAACCACAGTATAGTCGCTCCATAAGAGGGTACTGAGGGATTAAGTAAATTTTTTTGTAAGCTCGCGGGAGGACATCGGTCTACGTTTAGTCACTGGGTCGACTACTTTCGTGAGCCGAATTAGAAACCGTTGTATAGACGCCAAGTGGGGTACAGCGGTAGTAAGGTAGCAACCACGGTATAGTCGCTCCATAAGAGGGTACTGTGGGATTAAGCAATTTTTTGTAAGCTCACGGGAGGACATCGGTCTACGTTTAGTCACTGGGTCGACTACTTTCGTGAGCCGAGTTAACGAGCCTTTGCATACGATTAGTCTCTTTGCGGGGTGACAAAGCGGTAGCGTGGAGTTGAGGAGAGTAGTAATAAGTTGTAGCATTAAGTGAGTTAGTTGTAAGTGAGTGTGTGTACGTGCAAGCGCACGAGTTGTTAAATTCTTTGTTAATAAATTTTGGTACCGTTGTTAAATAAAAATTTATTCATTTTCAGAACCACCTTCCCCCAACTCTCTCTTCCCTGTAGATTAATAGAATCAGCTCTGGTTTCCGGTTCCAGGAACCGAGATACAAAATCCTGGTGGCGCCCTGGTAAATCTTAGAGTCAATTGTTGAATATATTGTTGTTGTTAAATTTTACTAAGGGCCAAATGAGCGGGAATTAAACCACCCGTTACAAATTTATATCCTAGAATTCTTTTTTTATGGGTTATTTGTCCAATTATTTGATGAACGATATTTATTCTTCTTTGAATTATTTCGTAACTGAGTCCTTTTTTAAATGGAAAAAATCGATTATAAAAAATGGATAAAGAAATTTATTTAATTGGTTTTCCAATAACTGGTATTGTTGGACGTAAATTTCCAACTTTTAAGGACGTTTTAGCTTTAATTTTTCTATAATCATAAAGTACAAAAGTGTGGTGTTAAACGAAGTGCTTCATTTACTGTGACCGAGGTTCAAGAACAATGGAAAAAGGCTCAAATTCCTACTTGTGAAACTTTAAATTCCATTAATAAGTTATTGAGAATGTTCAAAAAGTGGCAAAGTTTGCAGCGTAGTTATAAACGGAGACAATCATTCACGCAAATAAAAAATGAAACTGTTTTTAAGAATAAGTTGAAAGAGTTATTTGATATTGCTCACCCGAAAGCAGCCAAAACCTCAAGTAAAGAGGGAAATGAATTTTTGCTAGCCCAGAGATCATCAGGTCGGCGTGGATTTATTGATAATTTTCCACAAAAACCTCTAACATATGAAGAACTGATGGAGGTAGATGAAGAAAGTATGTATTAATTCAAGTTTTTCACAAATATTTCATGTTAGTTGCTTATTGATTAATTTATTGACTTTAAAATGATAGAAAAAAAATTGTAAAATATGGAGATTTTTTACTTTTCGCATTAAGTAGACAAGCAAGCACACAAAATCTTTATATTATTTTTACTTCATTAATTTTTGCAAAAAGTGTGATTTTCAGTAAAGTTTGGTTAAAAGTTTTTGGATGCTGCGGTCAAAAAGCAGTATAAAAAAAATCACGGGAAAAAAGCTTTGCGATTTTTATGTTTTTTTACTTCATGAGCTTTCAAGAATATATCGAGCTATGAACATTTTTAAAAGTACGATGTTTTAATAATTTACAGATTCGGATGAACTGGTTGACAATAGTACTATCACTCCGAGCCAAGATAGTAACACTACTTCAAGCCAAGGTATACTAACAACATCACAATCAACGATAAGTCATGTTTCAAATTTCGAAGATGAATTATCTCTGCCAAAAGTGACTTCAAAAATGTCTATAATGACACCTGAACTTGTTGCTGCATTAGATCGCGGAAATGTAAGCAGTAGAAATGCTACTTATATCATAGCTGCAACTTTAAAGATTGTTGGATATGATCTTAATGATGTTAATTTAAGCTACAGTACTATTCGACGGGCACATATATCTCTAAGAGAAGGTATAGCTAGAGAACTAAAGGAACAATTGAAATTGGATGATAATTACGTTGTTCATTGGGACGGGAAACTTTTAAGTGATATAGTTGGGTCTGATACCGTTGATAGGCTGCCTATTGTTTTATCATCATCTGGTGAAGAACAATTATTAGGAGTTCCAAAAATAAATTCTGGGACTGGAATAGAACAAGCAACAGCTGTACATTCGATTCTAGATCAGTGGGGTGTTAGTCGATATGTTAAAGCAGTGTGCTTTGATACTGCAGTTACTAACACAGGTAACATTACAAAATTTTTCTCATGTCGTTGAAATAAATTTGTAAGATTTACACAATTTCGCTTAAAATACTTTAAGATCATTAACATAAAACTGAAAATTTTTTTTGTTTCTTAAGTTTTTGTGAGCAACAACAAGTTTAAAATACAATTTGAATTATTCCAATATCTCACTTGAATTTTATTTTTCAGGTATTTATCACGGCGCAGGTGTTGAATTAGAGAAAGCTTTAGGTCGGGAACTTATTTGGTTACCATGTCGTCACCACATGTTTGAAATTATTTTAAAAAGCGTTTTTGAAGTATATTGGCCTAAACAAACAGGCCCGAACGTGCCAATCTTCAATCGATTCAAAGGTTTTTGGAACAAAATTGATAAATCAAAATTCAAAGCGGGTATAGAAGATACCGCTGTTGATCAAGCTTTGTCAGACATCACTGATGAAATTTTAGGATTCATTGGAGAATATTTGCAGGTAAGATCTGTGTTAAGTGATTAAGTTTTGTTGCATATCTTAAAAAATCGTTGAGAAGAAATAAAGCTTATCAACTTTATCGGTTCAAAAATTATTTGTATTTTGGTTCAAATTCATTCATTATTTCTTTTCTTTTCGACGAATGGAAAATAATAGTTTATAAATCAATATTTTGAATTTTAACTTCTTTGCAGAAATATCATCCAAGGAGTGACTACAGAGAATTTTTGGAGCTGTCATCAGTTTTCTTAGTTGTTCCAAAAGAAAATTTTTCGTTCAAAAGTCTAGGAGCTATGAGTCATGCTCGTTGGATGTCCAAAGCAATATATTGTTTAAAAATATTCATTTTTCGGGAAGAATTCAAACTCACAACTTATGAGATAAATAGCCTCCGAGAAATATACAAGTTTATCATCACAAATTATATAACAGCGTGGTTTACTTCGACTTCAGCGACTTTGGCTGCACAACATGATTTAATTTTCATGCAGAAATTAATTCGATACAAAGCAGTAAATTTGGCAATACCAACTGCAACTACTGAAAAAATGAAGAATCACCTATGGTATTTATCTGAAAAATTAGCCGTTATATCTTTATTTGATGGATGTGTAAAAAATGAAGTGAAATAACAAATTATTGTTAATTTGAAGAATCAAGATGGTTTTAATACGAAAGCCAAAAAATTAGAGATGAGACAAGAAGACATTGAAGGATTTTTGCAGAAAGATATGAGTGATTTTGTATCAAAAAATTCTATGTTCATTTTTACAGCGTTTGATTTACCGTATGATTTTATGGAAAGAGATGTGAATTTTTGGCCTCTTGATGAAAGTTATAATGAATGTGTGAAGTTTTTTGATAAATTGACTGTGGTTAACGATGTAGCGGAACATGGGGTAGCGTTGATCGAACATTACAATAAGTGTTTTACAAAAAATGAAGAACAATTGCAATACTTATTACTTGTTATCAGTGAATATAGGAAAAAATTTCCGAATTTTAATAAACTTACTCTAATGTCACCAGGTTAAGGAAAAAAAAAATAAAAATAATTTTTAATTGAAAATAACAATAATTTGAATTTATTGAAAAATTAAGATACGATAGTATTAGAAATTTGACAGTTAAATAAAAGGATCTGTTAAACCAAAAAAAATATAAAATACAAAAATTTGTGAAATTTGACAAAATTTTTTGATAAACTTGATAGCTTCGTCAAAAAATTAAAAAATATTATAAATTATATTTTAAAGTTGAATAACTTCAAAACGCGTTGGTTTATCGAAAAATGCTAAGATAGCTTTTTTGTAGAGCGTTCAATTTTACACAAGAAAATGATTTAGTCTAGCTTTTTTGGTAAACGATTAAAGAGATAAAATTCTAAACTCAAAAAAACAAGCTTTCCCATGTTAATCATACGGGAAATTGAAATTTACCATGCGGGACATCTTAATATTAATATTAAGGGCTGTAACTTTCACAGGATTTTTTTTTCATCATTTCCAACAATATTTTCGATATATTTAAGAAAAAAAATAGTCGATTTTTTTGAATCAGTCTAATATATATATATATATATATATATATATATATATATATATATATATATATATATATATATATATATGATTTATAACATTATAGCGAGGCAAACATCCTGAAATTAATGATTATATATGATTATGTTCGTCCATTTTTTACATATGATCATATATAACCGACTTATATATAATTATATGTATAGATAAAAATTTTTTTGTCCGGGAAAAATAATAATAAACTATTCTTTTATTCTCATATACATCCTGACATGGCCATATGTAACCAGATTACGCCATAAATGGTTTAGATTGGAAAATTTTTTCTCGGATCATCTAATTACCAATCACGGAAAAAAATAAATAGTAAATGCAACATGATGTAGTCTTGGTAAATAAACATAATGAAATAATGTTGCAGCCACATGATTTATCATGTTTCGGCTACATGACAATCATGTTGCGGTAGCATGAGAAAAATCATGTGGCAGTAACATGATTTTCATGTAGCTTTAATAACATAAAATCAAGCTGCAACAACTAAATATTTATGGTTCAGAAAAATTATTTATTATCAAGCAACTAAATTTTTTCGGATTTATAATATTGCAGATGAATATTAGAGTGATGGACCGCAGTTTGGAAAAATTTACAAAATTTATGCAATATGCTATATAGCGAACGATGTTTTTCTTGTCATGAATGGTATAACACCGATAGCATTTGATCGCCATTATCATGCGTGGAATGTAAAAATAAATAGCCACGCTAATTTTGTAAGGAACCTTAATTTTTTACCTGCAATTGTACCTTATCTATAGATAAAAAAAGGCTTGAATTATGTTGTAACAAGACACTTAATTTGAAAATAATAACAATTAATAATAATTTAATTACTTTTATCACAGACCAAAGCTATTGGCAATAAAAATTGTATATAATTTGAATAAACAAAGATATCGTTCACAAATTGTATAATTCGATAATTTACTTTTATTTTCATCTGTAAAATT
This sequence comes from Cotesia glomerata, assembly GCF_020080835.1. Taxonomy (NCBI): domain Eukaryota; kingdom Metazoa; phylum Arthropoda; class Insecta; order Hymenoptera; family Braconidae; genus Cotesia; species Cotesia glomerata. Next base: position 10,011,320 of record NC_058161.1, read on the forward strand.
ATAAATCCTAAAAAACCTAGTTACTTTATAATAAATAATGTTTCTGAAGCATAAATATTTAGTTGGTGCACACAGTAAAAAATTTTTCGTCATTTTGTAGTGTTAAAATTTGTGTGTTGAATATTACACTCTAGTGTGTAGAATTTAACATTCAAGACTGTTAAATCATTAAATCAACACATGAGAATGTTAAATTCTACACACTAGAGTGTAATACTCAACACACAAATTTTAACACTCTACACAATGACGAAATAGTATTTTTCTTACTTAGGGCAAGAAAATAAGAAATGTCTCAGATTACATGTAATTGTTGACCGAGGCGAAGCCGAGGTCGACAAACATGTGATCTGAGGCTTTCTTATTTCCTGCCCGTGGTGAGAAAACTATTTTTCTCCCCGACGGAGGTGGAAAGCGGCATTTTCATTTAGCGCAGCGGGCGGAAAATTGACGCTTTCCGCCCGGAGGGGAGAAAAATTTTTTACTGTGCAGTTTAATTTTGTGCTGTTAAGGCTACATAAAAATCATGTTGCTGCCACATGATTTTTCTCATGCTACCGCAACATGATTGTCATGTAGCCGAAACATGATAAATCATGTGGCTGCAACATTATTTCATCATGTTTATTTACCAAGACTGCATCATGTTGCATTTACTATTTATTTTTTTCCGTGATTGTGCTACTGAAAAATCAAAAATTGGTTTGCAGGACTTTTTGATTATCTTAATTTTACATGAAAGCAATCCAATAACTTACTTGAATATGACCAACTTTGCCGGTACTTTCCATTCTTGAAGCAACGTTAACAGTATTTCCCCAAATATCATAGTGTGGTTTTCTAGCGCCAATAACACCAGCCGTAACTGGTCCATGGTTGATACCCATTTTTAGGACAAAGTGATTAAAGCTTTGTTCATTAAGGCTTGAGAGAGCTTTCTTAAGTTCTAAGGCAAATCCAACGAGAGTTGATAAATGCCCCCATCTAGGTCCCTCTTCAGAATCTGTGCATTCGGAAATTCCTGAAGCTGCCATATAAGTCGAGCCAATAGTTTTTATCTTAATGATGCACTTGAACTCACTTCTATCTAGAATCTATATAATTATAGAATAACAAAAAATGAATTATTCTTTTTGGTGATTGAGATCTAATCAAGCATCATCTACGAAGATTAATTAGCCAAGATAATATTACACAAAAAAAGCTTTTAATTAATGTGTACACCGAGGAAAAATGTTGACTCACCGCATCAAAGTCAGATATAACTTCGTTGAGAAACCTCAAACACTCGAGTCCTTGATTGTTAATACTTTCTTCGCTGTAGAAGTCAGCAAAGTTCGGCATACTCGCAAAAAGTACTCCTATTTCAGCGTAACTTTGACTGTAAAGATCGTCATGATATCGAGTTGTTGATAAAAAGTATGCTGCCACATGAGGTGGTAGGATATTATAAATCAATGCACCGTTTCTTCTCTTCATGTCCGATGCACGCTCTCTCTGGGCTACTACTTCTCTGCCTCGTAGGTATAATATTCTACGAGCTTTCTCGGCCTGTATTATAATAACATGTTTATAATTACAAATCAAGATTAATATTATTACGAAAAATGTAAAATGATTAACCGATTGGCTAAAGTTAAAAAATTAAAAAAAAAAAGTTTGGAAAATCCAAAAGTGCACGACTCATAATGCTCATTTAATTATGAAAAAAAAAAAAAAAAAAAAAAAAAAAAAACATAAGTCGTTCAAAAATAGACGCCGAAAAAACAGCTGTACTAGGAAGGTAATACACAGACGCCCCTGGTGAAATAAATGTACACATACATAATATGTATAGATATATCACCATCCATGTTCATTTTACATGGATATATATATAGATATACAATCTTCTTGCTTTTTTATTTTATTAATTGTACATGAACGACACTGAATTACCTAACCGTTCGCATTCCGTGACCTACAATTCTCCTCAAGAATTAAAAAAAAAAAATTTAATTCAATTGATGCATTTTTTCGAAAGTTAGAGTGTTTTCAGAGTTTTCAGGGTTTCATACATGACGGACAGGAAAATTTTTTGACCTATTTTGATGTTTTTTCCCGTTTCTAGTGCACTAAATCAATTTTTGGAAAGTGTCAAATTAATCTCCATTAAATTATCTTGACAATAGTATGCAAAATATCTTGATTCCGTGAACTAACAAGACTATAATAATGAAAATAGTTGCCGAAATGAGGCGAAAAAAATTTTTCGATCGTAAAGTACTCTCTGATGCTTCGCATCATGTCGTGCAATTCATACGAATATAAAATAGTATATTACACACCTGTGGCAAGAAAATGAGAAATGTCTCAGAACACATATATGTTGCCCGAGGCGAAGCCGAGGTCGACATATATGTGATCTGAGATATTTATTATTTTCCTGCCATAGGTTTGTATACTATTTTTCTGTCCGACAGAGGCGGAAAGCGGCAATTTCGTTTAGCGCAGCGGGCCGAAAGTTGCCACTTTCCGCCTGGAGGGCAGAAAATTAATTTTTTTCAAAATAGCCAAGTTTTTCGCAATTAAATTCTAGATTTTTGAGAATAGGTGCGACTGCTGTAGTAAATTTAGTTTCGGAGAAATTGGCTTCCAAAAAAAAAGCGGTTTTTTGATTTTTAAAAATCAAATTTTTGAGATAAAAATTTTGAAAAATGTTCCTTTTATTACCAGAAATATGTGAAAAAAAGCAAAAATGAAATCGGTTGATTTTTCAGCTTGCTAGCTCAATTTGTTTATAAAACTTCGATTGTTAATAACTAATAAACTATCAGCCTGACAGGGATTTACCCAAAAGCAAAGTTGTAGATTTTTTTAAGCTCTACAAATTTTATGCAAAAACAACCCGCCAGATCAATAGTTTCAGAGATATTTAATTTTTAATTTACGTTTTTTTTGTTTACCTGTAATTTATAAACAAATTGAGACCGCCATTAGATACTTGTTAGAATTTCATATTAACCTACTTGGTATCGAAATTTCAAGAAATTATAATTTTTTGATCAATTTCCAGTTGGCACAGCCAAACTGGGTAAAACTAACTAATTTCTGTGGGCTAAAAGTTGAAATTTCGACTTTTTATCAACAATTTATCGGTGAAGCATTAACTTTTCAACGTTGGTATATTTTTCTTCATGCTGTGCATCGAAAGTAGATCGTAGGGGAAAGTAGTATCAATTTCAAAAAGAAAAATTAATGATATGTTGAAATTTGAAGAAAATTTAAAGAACTCTTAATTTAATTCATTTATTAAAAAAACTTCTAATGAGTTTTCAATCGGTAATAATTCATAGGCATGTCTATGCATATTTATTGAGTTCAAACTATTAAGATTTTAATTTTTCTACTTAGAAGAGACTGTAACAATTATTTTAAATAATTGAAGACTGGTTACCGAATGCAATTGAACTAGAAAGATATGAATAACGCAAATATCTATTTATACATTATATACACATATCTATTTACTCAATTTAAACAAATAGAATAATCTTAGAAATAATTTAATATATATTTAGTTCAAATAAATGGTTACTGAAATCAATAAAATGTCCTTCAAGTGAATCCTTTCTTTATATTAACTATAAATTATTTAAAAACTTATGTACACAGTCATACCTTTGTAAAACTTTATAAAATTATTCTACCTTTTATAACTTTTATATAATGTTAGTAAAATTTGCCATTTGGCCGATTGGCTTTGGCTTGAATAAAGAATCTATCTATTTATTTATCTATCTGTATTTGTAGTATATTAATAGACTTTCAAAAATTTGAAAATTACATCAATGGTTATATAATAGCAAAAATACCGGCTATTTTATCTTATATTCATAAAAATAAATAATTCTCAATAAATTTGTTATTCGATAGTTTTAAACTTTCCAATTATATTTTTCAATAATAATTTTCTCAAGTATGTTACTTAATCTCCTGGCGAGGTAGATTTTGACGTACTCTTCATCATCTTGCAATCCTACCTCTCTACCACTAATCACCTACCCACGAAGCCAGCTTCTACCGTTCTAGCTTGGTACTAGCTGGAGGCAGATAGTAACGTATTTTCATGCACGTAGTTGAGCATTCGACTACTGCTATATATCAATATCTATTTCTTAAAATGTCCAATTTATTCTGTAAGCTTTCGTTGAATTTTTTTTAGAAAAAAAAAAAAAAAACACGGCAGTTTACCCAACAGCAGTAAATAATTCATATTATTTTAATTGGAAAATTGTTATTCCATCTGAAATTCAAAGTACTAAAATTAATTGAAACTATAACAGTACATAACTCTATACGAGTAAACAATTTAAGCTTCTAGTGTACTTTGAATACTGTTACTATCTTTTTAATCCACTGTGGAATTGAATAGATTGTATGAGTAAATCTTTTTATGTATATTTTGATTTGTTGATTATTTCGGAGTATAAGAACATGCATTTTCATTGGAAAAAGACAGTTTTTTGAGTAATAATATTATCGATAATTTAGTGATAAACAAGTTTACTGAATGTTTTTGCTCTGTGGTAAAATAAAATTTGATCCAATGATAAAATTACTATAAACTGTGATTCATATACTCTGAAAAAAAAAAAAAGCTAACTCGAGGAAAGGACTTTGTTCAAAATTTGACTCTAGTTTCAAGATATTTGCTTTTTGTAACTCAAGAAATTAATTTTTAAATCTAAAAATTAAAATTCTTGGATGAGTAGAAAGTTCTCCATTCAAAAATTTCATTTTTCATAGAAATATTTCACTATATTCAAACACGATATTCTTATACATTGATTAAAAATTTTTTTTTCTTGGGTTAAGATTCGTGGTGACATTAGTTCAAGATACCATCAATCTACTTCAAGAATTCCGTTAAAACATAAAAATTGTCAGACTTCTGCTATTTTGTACATGATAAAAAAAAGTCTCAAAAAGTTCGGAAAATACAAAAGTGAATGGCTCATAACGCTTGTTTATTAAAAAGAAAAAAATTTTCAAACCAAGAAAATTATTTGAAGAGATTCGTAATCTTGATTTAAGAAGAAAAATTCTTGAATTTAGAAATTTTTTTTAGTTCAAGTAAATTTTCAAATTCAATCATAGGATTCAAAAAACTGCGTCGATTACTACCAACCCCGTGGAAATCGGTTTATTAATTCAAAAGTAATTGCAGTTTGAATATTTAAAGAATATTTTGAGCCCTCCCAGGGCTCAAAAGCATAGAAAAGCTAATTCTTTGAGCTCGGAGAGTTCCACAACGTCATAAGTGCAATTTTAAGCGCTTAAAGCGCTTTACAGCGCATTTTCCTAATTTTTTTTCAACGTACTCTTATATGAAGTCATAATAGTTATCAATCAGAGAACTTGGTTGATTAAACCACGGTCACGAGATTCAAGAAAAGAAATTCTTGTCGCAAGACAACTGGTTGTGGTCGAAATAAGTTTTTTGGATTAAAATAAACAGTTTTTCTATTTATTGTAGAAACATTTTTAATAAAATGTCCCTAGATTGATAATTTTATAATTTTTATATTATTACTATGAAAATTTATGAGGATAAATACATCATACTATTAGCTGTTATCCACCCGCTTCGTTGGGCGATTTATAGAATTGCATTTTTAGATCTAGACTTGAAATTTAATTGGAGTATTGTTTTGATTTGCACAGATATCAAATAAGCATTGAAAGTTTTAGTTAAAGTCATTGCAAGTCTCATAAGTGAAGTTGAAACCTGTCTACCGGGGGAAAAAAAATTGTATATCTAATATATAAAATTCTCGTGTCACAATGTTCGTTCCCATACTCCTCCGAAACGGCTTGACCGATTCTCATGAAATTTTTTATGCATATTCAGTAAGCCTGAGAATCGGCTACTATCTATTTTTCTAACCTCTAAGTGATAAGGGGTGTTCACCCTAAAAATTTTTTTTTCTTATTTTTTTGATAAAATTTTTTTTTTTTATTTTTTTATTATGTGGAATCAAAAAATACATACAACTCTAAATTTGCACTTTTTTATCACCAACCCTTGCTTTTTAATAGTCATTTTCATAATTTTATCATTTTCTATCCCGCTCGATAACATCAATTATTATCACTTGGTAAGTTATCCCCTCCATGTGTCTACCGGTGTCACTTCTCACCCTGTTAACAGCACGGAGTAGGGATGCTACCTCTACAGTTTTCGGCTATTATTAGTGTTTATGCTTCAAGCGTAGTAGTTAAACATTTTTACTATCTCAGTGTAACTCTCATATCAAATATATTCTCGAGTAATTTTATTATTTATTTATTAATAACTAATATTATTGAATATAATTAATTATTAATAACTAATAAAATTAATAATTTTGAGTGTAAATCGCACGATCAGTTAATTAAGTGACTTACATAACCTCTAAAATACTCAACACGTGTCACGAGTTCCCGCAAACAACGGCTATTGAGTTGTAAGTATAAATTATTTTTTACGTTTATTATAAAATCAAAAATTATTCTTTCTTATTTATAACGAAAATATTGTTGGGAATGGTGAAAAACGAATTCGGTGAAAGTTAGATTTTTATTACAATTGGGAAATTTTTTTTTGTGTTTACTTATAAGAGCTCTAACTTCGACAGAATTTTTTTTTCACTATTTCTAACAATATGTATTTTCGATATAATGAAGAAACGTAAAATTTTTCGCTTTCGTGAAACTATCTAATTTTTACATGTATATTTAATGTAATCAAAGATAAAATAAATGATTAATATAATAATTATATAATTCAATCAGTTCTATTCATGTGTGTTTTGTATTGTACAGTGAACAATGCCAACAAAACGCAAAGGGGCCAATTTGAGCCGTGATATAAATAAATCTAGAAGCATTCGAAATAGAAGAGCCTAAAGAACCGAAGAACAAGTTCAGGAAGAAAATACTGGAGCGCGTGTGAGAATGGCGCAACTGCGTCAAGAACAATGACGATACACGAGCTGAACGCAATGAAGTCATGAGACTAGAACAAAGACAATCACACCGTTTTACTGTCAATAGACGCAGAGCGAATGACCAACAACGCCAACATCGAGCATTTGTAGCTACATCATTTCTGCGTCTAGCATTCCAGTATGAGCCCGATATTGAATATTATGCTCATTCAAAAGTAGTAATTGGTGCTATGAACAAAGAATGCTCGTATTGTCATGCTTTGAAATTCAAAAATGAACCAGCCGGGATGTGTTGCACGTCAGGGAAGGTACAACTACCTGTAATTGAAACACCACCGGAACCATTGAATGGTTTGCTTATCGGCACAGATCCAGATTCTAACGTGTTCCTGAAGTCCATTCGAACATTCAACTCATGCTTTCAAATGACATCGTTCGGAGCAACAGAAATAGTTCAAAATACTAATGCAAATGGTCAACAATATAATTCTACATTTAAAATCAGAGGCCAAGTTTATCATAAAATAGGCTCATTGCTGCCAATGCCAAACGAACCACATAAATTTTTACAAATCTACTTTATGGGCGGCGAGGACTCCGGAAACGCACTAGCCAATCAGGTGGATGCACGTTGTGGCTACAATAACCTTGATTCATTCTTTGCTAGACGCATCGTCAGCGAGCTGGATGCTCTATTGAATGAGCATAATGAATTGTTGAAAATATTCAAATCCCACATGCACAAATTAGAAAGCGATAATCACGCTATTGTTATTAATCCTGATAAAACACCAGCTGGAGAACACATTCGTAAATTCAATGCACCTGTTGCTGACGACGTTGCTGGAATCATGGTTGGCGATCGTACAGGTGCACGAGAAATTGTGATTCGTAGGAGAAATAATAATCTTCAGTTCATTGCTGATACACACCGTTCATATGACGCTCTCCAATATCCGTTAATCTTCTGGAAGGAACAAGACGGATATAGCATAAATATTAAACAACGAGATCCCGTATCACCGTTTTCGAGATCAGCGTTCCACCGCCGTAACAAGAACGTTAGCTCGAAGGATTATTATGCGTATAGATTGATGATTAGACGCGGGCTGGATAACGTCATCCTACGATTTCTCTGAGCAAGGCCTCGTGACGTTGTCAAAATTATTTGGCAACGCAGGTAAGCTCAAAGATTCGGGGACTAGACTAGACAGACGAACGAACGAGACTCTTGTAAGGGGGGATAAGTGTTATGGCTCAAACAGGTCTTACGGCTGCACCTCCCCGCATGGGCCCCGCTGGTAACTGGTCGGGTTGTCATTATATTACTGATCAGGCTAACGCAGTCGTTGAATGGGTTGATACAGTTAACTGAGTACGAGGACAGATTGACATTAAATTCAACTCAATTCACATCTGTCCTATGATAGCGTAAATGCTTGAGGGCAGGGTTTTTCCTTGCCGGCAAACTTGGCTGTGTATTTCCTATGTGAGGGTAGGATAGATATACGTGCGTGTATAGCTCTTTTGAGCCCAGAAAACGGCCTCTTCGGAGGTAGGCGACAGCCTCGCCATATATTCTTCTACGATTTCGAGAGCTTTGTCAACAATTCATGGTCGACATGTACGCGAAGATAGAAGGTGAACAACTACGATACTTACGATATAATCAACTCAAGCTACGTATGGAAGAGTACATTCAGTTGCGAGATGCTATTGTCAACAACGCCGGCGCCGCCGAAATTGGTAACTGTGTCATTCTACCATCATCGTACGTAGGCAGTCCACGTCATATGCAAGAGTATATACAGGATGCTCTGACTTTCGTGCGCGAATATGGGCGACCGTGTTTATTTATCACGTTCACATGTAATCCAAAATGGCCAGAGATTACATCTTTGCTGTTGCCTGGCCAAAATGCAATACATCGTCATGACATTACAGCACGTGTGTTTCGACAAAAGCTGAAGTCATTAATAAATTTTATTACTAAATCCCATGTATTCTGTTCCACACGTTGCTGGCTGTATTCGGTTGAGTGGCAAAAGCGAGGATTACGTCATGCCCACATTTTGGTTTGGTTAATCGACAAAATCCGTCCTGAAGAAATAGATAATATAATTTCTGCAGAAATTCCCGATTCGTCTACTGATAAATTGCTGTTTGATATTGTTACAGCAAACATGATATATGGCCCATACGGTACTTTTAATTGTTCATCGCCTTGCATGTCAGATGGAAAATGTACAAAAAATTTTCCTAAAGATTTCACTAACGATACAATCACAAATGTCGACGGATATCCAATATATCGTCGAAGGAATCCAGATAATGGCGGACAATCATTTATTAAAAACATCAGCAACACAGACATTGATATTGACAATCGTTGGGTCGTGCCATATTCGCCCCTGCTGAGCAAAACATACAATGCTCATGTTAATGTTGAGTTCTGCAGTTCTGTGAAGAGCATCAAATACATTTGCAAGTATGTCCATAAAGGCAGTGACATGGCGGTGTTTAGAGTGGAAAATACCAATGTAAATGCTCTTCCAGTAAATAAAAACGATGAAATAACGCTCTACCAAATAGGTCGGTACATCAGCTCCAATGAAGCTGTTTGGCGTATCTTTGGTTTTCCAATTCATGAACGGGATCCAGCAGTTGTTCAGTTAGCTGTTCATCTTAAAAATGGTCAGCGTGTATATTTCACGAACGAGACAGCGATTGATCGTGCTATAAATCCACCAAAAACTAAACTCACTGAATTTTTTGAATTGTGTAATCGTGCGGATGATTTTGGTGCCTTTGCACGTACATTACTCTATTCACAAGTACCACGCTGTTTCACATGGGCTCAAACAAAACAATGGATACCCCGCAAGCAAGGCTCACCAGTTGATGCATGCCCCAATTTATTCAAATCAAACGCCTTGGGGCGAGTATTTACAGTGAATCCAAGACAGACTGAGTGCTTTTATCTTCGACTATTGTTGGTTAATGTTACTGACCCATTGTCATTTCAAGATATACGTAAAGTGAATGGGTAACAGTATACAACGTATAAAGATGCATGCCTTGCACTCGGCTTGCTAGAAGATGATAATCAATTCGCTATAGTGTTGACTACATGTTTTCCAGCCCGAGCAGAGATATTGTGAGATAATCACAAAGATTTAATGACTGATGATATATTGCATCAACATCGTACACGGTGTAACGATCTAGCGATAACATTCAGCGACGATATGTACAATGAAGCATTGATTGCTATTGAGGATCTTTGCATTATCATTGCCAACTTACCACTCAGTCATTTCGGTATGAATTCGCCAAATCGAGGTGCAACTGATTTAATGAACACTGAAATGAATCATGAAACGCAGTACAACACTGTAGAAACGGCGGCGATTGTTACTCGCAATGTCCCACTAATGAATGAGGAACAAAGAACCATTTACGACCGCATTATGCTCGCAGTTTCAGCAGGACAAGGTGGGTTCTTCTTTTTAGATGCACCAGGTGGAACTGGCAAGACATTCCTTATTTCGCTAATTCTCGCCAAAATACGATCCAATAATGGCATCGCATTGGCCGTTGCATCATCGGGCATTGCGGCAACTTTATTGGATGGAGGCAGAACTGCTCATTCAGTATTTAAGCTACCACTAAATATTCAAAATAACCCTGACGCAGTGTGCAACATAAAAAAACAATCGTCCATAGCCACAGTGCTGAAACAGTGTAGAATTATCATCTGGGATGAATGTACCATGGCACACAAACATTCGCTTGAGGCGTTGAACAGGACATTGAAAGATATTAAAAACAACGACAAACTATTTGGTGGCACTCTGTTAGTCCTTTCAGGTGACTTCAGACAAACACTTCCCGTCATTCCACGTTCAACATACGCTGATGACATCAACGCCTGCTTAAAATCATCGACATTGTGGCGTAATGTTGAAATAGTACAGCTGAAAGTAAATATGCGCGTTCAAATGCTTCAAGATCCATCCGCTGAAACATTCTCAAAACAACTCTTAGATATCGGCGATGGAAAAGTCACTATAGCTGAAACTGGATACATAAAATTAGCGAATGATTTCTGCACAATCATTGATTCGCAAGATGCTCTCATTGAACAAATATTTCCCGATGTACACACGAATTACATAAATCTCGAGTGGCTTGCAGAAAGAGCAATGTTAGCTGCAAAAAATGTGGACGTTGACATTTTAAATCTGAAGATACAACAGTTATTGCCAGGGGACTTGGTATCATATAAATCTATTGATACAGTTTGCGATGACACTGAAGCTGTAAATTTTCCAACAGAGTTTTTGAACTCACTAGATTTGCCAGGCATGCCACCACATAACTTACAATTGAAGGTTGGATCTCCAATTATTTTGCTTCGTAATTTGAACCCGCCACGGCTATGCAACGGTACGCGATTAGTCATTAAAAAATTAATGAAAAACGTTATCGAAGGCACCATTTTAAATGGCAAGTTTCGAGGTGAAAATATATTGATACCACGAATACCTATTATACCCACAGATGTGCCAATTCAATTTAAGCGTATTCAATTTCCGATTAGATTGGCATTTGCAATGACTATTAATAAATCCCAAGGCCAAACAATGTCTGTTTGTGGCTTAGATTTGAGCACACCATGTTTTTCACACGGACAATTATACGTTGCATGCTCTCGAGTGGGTAAACCATCAAGTTTGTTTGTATTAGCTAAAGACGGGCTAATAAAAAATATTTTTCACGCTGCAGCATTAAGAGATTAATATTATGTAATTAATTAATTATATAAATAATTATTACTTTTAATAAATTAAAACAATTAATGTTTGGTGTTTTGTTATTTTTAAACAACATTCCCTCATCGTTCACAGCGCTCCAGATCTTTTTCACTCATATTCCACATCCTTATACACTTCCAATAAGTTAGTAATTTTTTTTCTACACTAGAAATTCTCTAGAAATTATTCACATGGCAAAACAACGTTTGCCGGGTCAGCTAGTAATTTTATATAATTATATATACATGATTATATATAATTATGTATGAGTTTTGGCCATAAATAATTATATATAATTATAAATAATTATATAAAAAAAAATTTTATATTTTTTTTAATTACAAAAAAAATTTTTTTTTATTTTTAAATTAAAAATAAGTAGGAATTGGGCCTTTCAGAATACTTGCGATCAAATATCCGATGAAAAATTCTGAGTGTGGACGGGATTTGAACTCGGGTCCTTCTAGTTGCCAGTCCTGCGCGCTGTCACTGGTCCGCATTACACGATATAGCTACAGGACATTATTTATTTTATTTGAATTGAAACACAAGATAGGCTAGGTTTTTATTAAAATTCCATAAAATTCTTCAATATTTCATGGAGCTTCACAGAAGTAGTAGTTTTAATTTTTGATTTTTGATTTTATCTGTTATTTATGGTTTTAACTTTTATTTTTTATTGTAATTATCCCCTGGTGAAAAAAAATATATATAATTTTATATGATCACATATAAATCATGATATTTAAGGAGTGAGCTGTTAAAATTTCAAAGCGGTCCAAATATTTTCCCGAGAGTTGAAGCATTTCTTTATAAAACTAGGCTGAATTTTATTTGTTTATAATTTTTGTGCTATTGGTCAGACGTGGATGTTTTAAAATAGATGAAAATCTTTGAAGTTCAACGTTAGTCAAAACTTGCAAATAAATAGCTATGATTCCTGATTGGTCAAACGGGAAACTTTACTCACTTACTATTTTTTTAAGCTCTACAATTCATTTCTGCACCTCGAAAATCTCAAATCAATTAGCTCGGAAAAAGAATTTACTCAATTAGCATTTTTGCAATTGCCTATAATTAATTAACAAATAGTGACCGTCATTCAGTTTGTTCTGGAATTTTATAATATTCTGTTGAACTATCTAGAAACAACCTCCTGAGTCCAATTGAAGGTAATGCTATTTAATCGAGTAAACCCACGTAAAATTGACTATCTTTTTTGGGCTATTTAACTGATTTTTTACGTTAACTAGTATTTGGAAAATTTAACAAAGAAGGTTTGCTTTTTATTTTACTACGTATATAACAGCAGGTTGAATTATTGGGAACTACTTTGCTCTCATGATCATATAACGTAAGTAAAATCGTAATGGGATACTTTGGTCACATTTTATTAACAATTAAAGTCCGTTTCAATTGATTTTTTCAACATTTTGCAAAATAAGTAAAAATTTATCTGAAAAAAAACTTTAACGCTGATTATATTAAAGTATTTTGTAATTGAAAAATTACATTAGATTTCTCAAACGTATTGTCAACTGTATCTTTAGTGCAGCTTTGATGCACTCTATTTTTTAAATTAATAAACAAATAGAAAAATGTTTTAAATTATATCTGTGGAGAATTTTACTCTTTACAAACGCTCAATTAGTTGTATTTTCTGTGATTCCAATATAGTTTGAGCTATTGTGAAAAAGTTGAGAAAACTTGTGAATTTTCGGAAAATTCTACTCAGACATTATATAGGATTTTATATAATTATATAGAATTTTATATAATTATATATATTTATATAAAATTTTAAATTACAATTCGATAAAATTATATAAAATTATACATAATTTTATATAGTTTTGTATAATTATATATAATTTTACATAATTATATACATTAGATATAAAATTTTAAGTTAACAATTATGTATAATTAGATAAAATTATATATAATTATACAAAAATATATAAAATGATACATAATTTTATATAATTATATATATTTATACAAAATTATATAAAATTATACATAATTATATTAAATTTTATATATATTTATATAAAATTAGATCAAATTATATATAATTAGATATAATTTTATATAATTATATTTAATTTTTTTTCCCCGGGTAGCTTCAAGTGCGACGAATTTTTCTGTTAGTTAAAATTTTCTTAGTGACATCAATTTTTTATAAAAAATAAATTTAACATGTTTTTTACGAATTCTATCTAAATAAGTAGCCAAATTTATTTTTCACATATCAAGTGTTTGGAAAATGCATTCATTTTAATCCATATTTTAATAACCGGGTACCCGGGTGGGTACCGCAGTTTATTTATCTGAATAACTTAAAGAAAATTCAATATTTTATCTTAAGCTCTCGAATCGTCGTTTTTTAACTCAAAAGAAAGTTAATTGTGAGTGCATTTAATTAATTTATTTTTTATTTTTTTTTTTTTTAAATAATCTTAAACTGTAAATTTGGTTATTAACATAAGGGTTAATCCGTTTCATTCCCACGATCCCGCAATAGGAACAATTTATCGGTTATGTGATCAGAAAAAATAACATGTATGTAAAATTCTTAGTCCGTTGACTGAATAACAACATGTAATGTTAAGTTTTGAAAACCTTACAATGACTTTTTCCCCGCTGCCAAAGAGATGATAGTTGTAAGGAAATTTTTAGTAAATGTTATTGAAACTCAACAGACATGTCCTAAATTTCATATCTCAAAAAGTCCTAGTTTATAAACAACAACATTTTTTCTATTCTACTAATCTCTCTGAAACAGCCTGCATATGAAGTCAATTGTCGTGAAATTCGTTTTTAGCTGATGTCTAATTCCCGACTAGAATTTTAGTGAGGCATGCCGAAAAATCAGTTCGGGGCGAAGTTGGCTTTCCGAACTTAGGCTAGCCCAATTCGGATCTTATTTGTTTTAAATTAGGCAAGCCGAACATTGGTATGCCAAAAGAATTCCACATTCGATGTAATCTCGTAATAGTTTGGCACTGCCTAAGTTCGGCATATCATGGATTGCCTAATTGGTACGAAATAACGGTAACCAAAGGTTTACCGAAGTTTGGTTCACCAAGCTCGGGCTCACTTAGGCAAACCTGTGGCAATACCTAAGTTTGGCATGTCATGGATTGCCTAATTAGTATGAAATAACGGTAACCAAAGGCTTACCGAAGTTTGGTTCACCAAACTCGGGCTCACTTCGAAAAATCTGTGGCAATGCCTAAGTTCGGCATTTCATGGGTTGCCAAACTGTTATGAAATAACGGTAACCAAAGGTTTACCGAAACTTGGCATACCACGATCGAGCTTCTTTAGGCAAAACTGTGGAAGTGCCTAAGTTCGGTATATCATGGGTTGCCAAATTGTTATGAAATAACGGTAACCAAAGGTTTACCGAAACGCTTACCCGACTAGAATTTTAGTGAGGTATGCCGAAAAATCAGTTCGGGGCAAAGTTGGCTTTCTGAATTTAGGCTAGCCCAATTCGGATCTTATTTATTTTAAATTAGGCAAGCCGAACATTGGTATGCCAAAAGAATTCCACATTCGATGTAATCTCGTAATAGTTTGGCACTGCCTAAGTTCGGCATATAATGGATTGCCTAATTAGTACGAAATAACGGTAACTAAAGGTTTACCGAAGTTTGGTTCACCAAGCTCGGACTCATTTAGGCAAACCTGTGGCAATACCTAAGTTTGGGATATCATGGATTGCCAAACTGTTATGAAATAACAGTAACCAAAGGCTTACCGAAGTTTGGTTCACCAAGTTCGGACTCACTTCGGAAAACCTATGGCAATGCCTAAGTTCGGCATTTCATGGGTTGCCAAACTGTTATGAAATAACGGTAACCAAAGGTTTACCGAAACTTGGCATACCACGATCGAGCTTCTTTAGGCAAAACAGTGGAAATGCCTAAGTTCGATATGTCATGGATTGCCAAACTGTTATGAAATAACGGCAACCTGTATTCTGAAGCTTGGTCTATCAAAATGAAACTTGACTGGGTAAGTCTGTGGCAAGTCCTCACTTAGGTATAATATCGGAATTCCTAACTCGACCGTTGCAACGGTAACCGAATGTTTGCCGAAGTGTCGGGCTTATAAGTATCTTGAGGCAAGAGGTCGCTCATCATCGGCGTAGCGTCGCGGTATGGTATAGGGCTCTCGTGCGTCGGGTACAGTGTTCGAGTCTCGCGTTCGACATGTAAAATTTTTAATAATTAATAATTATTAATTATAATTATTCTTAAGGCGAGTGTGAGGTAAATTTAAGTGTTGTGTGTGACTAATGTATCTAACTCCATCATCTCCTCCCCCCTTGACCCATAAAATCGACCAATCAAAAAAAACTTCTTCATAGTAAGAAAAACCCTAAAAAGCAAAAAAAAATGACCGAAAATATAAAAAAAATAATACTAAATAAAAAAAAAACAAAATTTTTTTTGTTTACTTAATATTTAAAAAATTTTGTCCTAAAGTCGATATTTATATTTAAAATTTAAAAAGTAAATTAAAAAAAATAAGCATTCATTATTATTAATTTTTGCTTTATAATAAAAATAGCTAAAAACAAAAAAAGGATTCAATTTGGATTCTTCCGTGCGAATTTAGTTTCTGAATTTCTGCCTAGTTACGTAGCCAAATTCGGACCGAATGAGGCTTGGATAGTCACCAGCAAGTGTGGTTTCCAAACCACCGCCAAAGTCGGAAGCCAAGTTAGGCCCAAACTCGCGACTGCGTTACTTCCGGGACGTGGGCCAACTTTGGCTTCCTGGTTCGGCGCGAACTTGGAATTCGGCATGCCTAATTTGAAATGAACCACCGCCGAACTTAAATTTCTGGTCGGGTTATTAAGAAAGACAAGTATTTAAATCGGTTGACCCTGGAGGCCATTCCTAGAATTTTCTGTTTCTCTTGGGGTTCTATTAAATTTTATGTTTGTAGGTACTGTGTTTGAAGAATATGAATTTCTTGACAATTAACACACCTGCACTCCTATATGGGGGAGAAATTTCCTAAGACCCTGTTCGAGATACTTTCTACAACATAAATAAAAGATTCCTACAAAATTTTGAGTTCATAGAAACTATTGTTTGGAAATAAGAATTGTTTATTGTTAACGCCCTCGCAATCCCTATTGGGGTTGGAATTTGATAAAATCCATTCTTAGCTGAACTTGAAACGAAGATTATACACGAAGATTTTTACCAAATTTAGAGTCTATAGAAGTTACAGTTTGGAAATTGAAATTAAAAATTCTAACACCTACCCCCGCAATCCCTATTGGGAAGTAGAATTTATTGAAATCCGTTTTGAGATGACCTTTCCATGACAAATAAAAGACTCCTACCAGATTTGGAGTCTGTAGGAACTATAGCTAGGAAATTAAAAATTTTAATTGTTAATATATACCCACCCCCGTAATCCGTATTGAGGTCAGGTTGTCGTAAAATCCTCACTTAGATCACTTCTACATCACACATAGAAGACTCCTACCGAATTTGGAGTCTGTCGGAGCTATAGCTAAGAAATTTAAAATTTTCATTGCACTGATAGAAGGATTTATTTGTATTAAAAAAATATTTGTTAATAGTTAACAAATCATTTATTAGAGATCATTTTTTAGTATCAAACAAATATTTCTTAGTATTTAAAATGATTTGTTTGTATTTAATAAATCAGATATTCATTTATTAAATATTAATAAATCTTTTTAAATACTAAGAAATATTTGTTAAGGACTAAAAAGTGGTTTCTAATAAATGATTTGTTAAATATTAACAAATATTTTTAACTATAAACAAATCCTTCTATCAGTGTGTTAACATCCAACCCCGCAATCTATATTGGGGGTAGCTTGTCGTAAAATCCGCTCTTAGATCATTTCTACACAACATATAGAAGTTTCTTACTAAATTTGAAGACTGTAGGAGCTATCGTTTAAAAACGGGAATTTTTTATTGTTAACGCCCCCGCAACACCCCTTGTGGGTGGAATTTTGTTAAATTCGTTCTTAGTTGACCTCTATTTAGCGAAAGGAATATGCCTACCAAATTTCAAGTCTCTAGGCTTTATGGTTCCAGAGATATCGTGATGAGTGACTATATCTCTTACATAATAAGTCTTTTGTATAAATATATACATATACACGGAAAGATTAGAACCCGAGTGGTTCGTGTTCTGCACCAGACTGAGTCGTGTGCGCACACGACTCACTCGTGTTCTGCACCAGACTCAGTTGGGTGTTGCACCAGAATCCGGGCATAATAACCACTCTGGCGCCGCACATGAGTCTGGTGCAAAACACAAACCAGTCGGATTCTAATCTTTCCGTATATATGTATATATATATATATATATATATATATATATATATATATATATATATATATGCTATATATATATATATATGCTGCTATATATATATATATAATGAAAATGGTCTTCGTTTGAGGCTCAATCACGCCTAAACCACTGATCGTATCGACATGAAACTGCAACCATTCGATGCGAAATTTTTCCTAGATGGTTTATGGCTATTTATTTTTCGAATTCCAACGTTTCTTCATTTTTTTATTGCTGTTTTACTTTTATGAACATTTATCCCGCTAATAAAAACAAAAGACAAGCATTTTCTCTTTATTCTTTTGTTTTCATGGATTTCAATGGAGTATATTAAACGGATTATGTTCTTTTACATTCAGCTAAGAATCTACTTACACACTCCCACGCACCCACCCACCTACTCCCCCTTATACCCAATGGAATAACTGATGAAAAACAAATTTTCTTATGAACTCCGCCGTCCATCTTACAGCATTAAATAAATATTTTTATTTTTAAATTAGAAATTTTATTAATTTTTTTTTAATTACTTGAGAACGGCTGGACCGATTGGGCTATTTTTTTTTCGTTATCTTCAGAATTGTCAGGAGAAAGTTTTGTAGGTAAGAAAATTTTTAAAAAATCCGCTAAAAAATTAAATATTTTGATGGTAATCGAAGGATTCCCATCTATAGAGTCACTCATCATGAAATCTCGGGAACCATAGGACTTAGAAACGTGAAACTTGGTAGGAATATTATTTTTGCTATGTAGAGGTCAGCTAAGACCGGATTTTAAGAAATTCATCCCCCAAAGAGGATTGCGGGGGCGTTAACAATGAACAATTCCCGTTTTTAAACTATAGCTCCTATAGATTTCAAATTTGGTAGAACTTTTCTGTCAGAGATGTAGAAATAGTCTATGAACGATTTTCACGATAGCTCATCCCACAGGGGGTTGCGGGGGTGAGTATTAACAATTAAAATTTTTCATTTTCCAGCTAAAGCCCCTAAAGGCTCCAAATTTTGTAGGAATTTTCTATAAGTGATGTAAAAATGATTTATGAACAAATTTTACGATATCCCACCCCAAAGACGATTGCGGGGGCGTTAACAATGAAAATTTTTAATTTCCAAGCTATAGCTCCTATAGACTCCAAATTTAGTGAGAGTCTTCTATATGTAATATAAAAATGATCTAAGAGCGGATTTTACAATGAATCACATCCAGTAAGGTTCGCGGGGGTGGGTGTTAACAATAAAAAATTTTAATTTCGAAATATAGCTTCTAAAAATTCTAAATATGGTAGGAATCTTTTATTATTCATGTAAAGATTATCTCAAAATGGATTTCAATAAAGTCTACTTCCGACAAGAATTGCGAGGGTGGGTGTTAAAATCTAAAATTTTAATTTCCAACCTGTAACTTCTATAGACTCTAAATTTGGTGGGGATCTTCGTGTATGTGGGGATATTCGTGTATTCCTTTCAACAATCGTCTCTTCGGCAGCGGAGAAAAAGTCATTGAGAGGTTTCCAAAGCTTAACTTTACATGTAGCTATCCAATCAATGGACTAAGAATTATACATTCATTTTACTTTTGCAGATCACATAACCGATGAATTCTTTTATTGCGGGATCGCGGAAATATAACAGATTAAAATGAATGCATTTTCCAAGCACTTGAGATGTGGAAAAGAAATTTAGTTACTTATTTCAATAGAATTTATAAAAAAACATGAACAATTAATTTTCTATAAAAATTGATGTCACTGAGAAAATTTTAGTTAACAGAAAATTCGTCGCACTTGAACCTAGACAAATTTCAACTTCACATATGAGACTTGCAATGACTTTAACTAAAACTTTCAATGCTCATTTCAAATTTTTTTCTTCGTGTCAATTATTATCAATTTTTGGAAGAAAGCCACAGAAATATTATAATGATTCCACTTTGAAAGTTACAATGAAAATTAGCTAGAAAAATCACATGGATGAAAGATACAAGCTAATTCAATGGAATTTGGAATTTGTGCAAGTCTAAACAATATCGATGCTTGCAGTTCTATCCACGGGGCATATTTATGTTCATACAAAAATAAAAAAAAAAAATTAGAAAAACGGTTGACCCTAAAGGCCATCCCTGCAACTTCCCGCTAATTTCATATTTAAACGCTCAAAATTGCACTTACTACCGAACTTTTACTATCTGGTAAAAGTTTAATAAAACAATATTTCTTAAATTTTAAAACTGCAATAACTTTTGAATGAATAAACCGATTTCCACATGGTTGGTGGCATTAGACGCAGTTTTTCAGGCCTCATGAAAAACCTTTAAGTTTAAATTGATCAAACAAGTAATTTCGGTGTAATTCGAAAAAAACACTTTTTTTCGATTTCTTTCGTCAACGATAACTCACGAACGAATCAACCGATTTTGACCGGCTTGGTGGCGATCGACATGGTTTTTTTATGTTAAGAGCTGATTAGTTTTTAGAATTGATCGGTCAAGCCGTTTAAAAGTTATTAAAAAAAAACCACATTTAAAAAAATTTTATTTATTTATATACGGATTTCTAGTGTACAGGCGTAATAACGCCCTTTTACACCCTAAGTCTTATCATTCTGCTTAGTTAATTCTGCCTTATCATTGCGGCTGTGAACCGACTTGTGCCTTCTGTACCGCATTTGCCCTGATCCTCACCATTCGGCTATTGGAACAGTAACATGGGAAAACCACAGAGAAAACCCATGTTAGTACAGTCGGAGCTGGGTTAAGTCTACAGTGATTGATAAGAAACTCTTCTTTATCGACCACTGGAGCATTAGGCTCCTCTCCTAGTGTGCAGAGATCCCTCGCGCTAGCCAACGCTGACTAGAGTGCACAGTAAAAAATTTTTCGTCAAATTTAACACAAAAATTTATGTTGATGACTTTTTTTACACAATTTGTGTTGAATCAACACTCTATTGTCTTGAATCAACATACTAAAATGTTAAATTCTACACACTTAAATGTTAAATTCTACACAAACATTTTTACACTTTACGCAATGACGAAAAATTTTTTACTGTGTGGTCACCCATTCAAGTTGTTGCTTAAAATATGTGATCGCCCAAGTCAGACGTGTGCCACCCGGCTATCTCTGCCACTTTCAGAGGCTGGCAACGTAACGTAACGCACATATTTTTAATTATAATCACTGAAAAATATTGGTGCGTGCTGGGATCGAACCCGGGTCCCACTCTTTCGAAAAGCGAGCACCGAGCCGACCAGGCCATTGCCAACCTCTCACATTTAAAAAAATTTTTTTTCGCAGTTTTTTCAAGATTTCTCAAAATCTATCGGTCCGAATCGGTCCAAGTTGTATTCAAAATCTAAGTTTAGTCGAACCCTTTTGAATGGCACCAACCGCGATCGAATCGATCAAGCCGATCAATAGTTATGAGAGGTTTACATACATACACACACACACACACACACACACACACACACACACACAGACGCCATCGCGGCAATAGTCAGGGAAGCTTCCTAGGACCTCAAAACGTCGAGATCTGATGAATAAATAAATAAATAAATAAATAAGCTTATTAAATAAAAACAAATCCTTCCATCGATGTAGTTTTGATGGTAACACAAGAGTTTAATTACTTCCCTAGTAATATGTGTTTGAACAAGATTCTGGAGTAAGTATTTTGAGCAAGACCCCTAGTCACTAGTGTCTTTTTCTAAGTATGTATCTTCCGCAAGATTGAGTTACAAGAAACTTTTGTCCAGATTTGTATATGACTTGCTCATGGCATTGTACGCAAGAATATTGGTGATGTTTTGAACATATTATTATAGTAAATTATTCTATTTTTTATAAATTAAATGATTTAATTAATTCATGTAGTTACTCAATTAAAATCGTTTCACTGTTATAACATAAAAAATTCTTTTGCGATACTCATTTATCGATTAATTTCATTTATATATATGTGTATAAATATATATATATATATATATATATATATATATATATATATATATATATATATATAGATTGTTCTCAAATAAACATAAAAGTTGATTTTTTTTTTTTTTTTTTTTTTATTAACCCCGCTTTTCAGACTTCTGTCTCGATGGGGATCCCGCTGAGACCGGAGGGGGACTCCAGGCTGATCGGTACATTAAGTTTGGCAGAATAAGTTTGGCGGTATTGCATACTTTTTCAGCCTGGAGAGTAATGCGGCGATGGGCCGACTTTGGGGAAACTGCACGCATTTGCCTGTGCCCCACCGGTAGCACAGAGCTTGGGGAAACCATCGAACAACCCAAACCTATACAGCCCGTCGTGAGTTACGAGCACCGATGTTCACTGAAAATTAAATTTCAGCTCACACCGGGATTCGAACCCACGCCTCACCAGTCCCAAGCAAGCATGACAAGCGTTGTACCACTTAGCCATGAGACTGGCTAAAAGTTGATATTAAGGAGGTATTGTGAAAAATTACTTTTCTTACAATATTCCTTAATTTTTGAATACGCGTACTTCTAAGTGTCCTCTATACGAATAAATTTTTTTTAATAGTCCTTGCGGTGGTAATTTTCGAAATATTAGCAATTAAAAATCTAACATGTATTCCCTATCCTGACCGTAGTTAGAGTGAACATTTTATTGAATAACAACCAAACTTTTCTTAGAATTTTTTTGAAAAACTGAGAATATTTAATTGAAGTTATAACAAGTATTTTCTATCAAAAATAACATAAACGAGCGGTATTGATTTTTTTATAAAAAATATTTGAAGTTAGCGACTTACGATATTTTACGTAAGTGGAAGTAAGTGAGCGATAGTCTGTAAAGAGGGGCAGCACTAGTGCGTGAGAAAGAAACCAATCGTCATAACCTATTGGTGTCTTTATTTGCCACAATACCTCCTTAATAGTAATGATGATGATAGCTTCATAATATTTACTTAAGGTTTAGTGGATATTTTGTCGCGGGAATTTTATTGCTCATTCAATTGCAACGAATCCATTGTTTTTATACTTATAAGAAGTTTCTTTATATCTATGAATTTTACTGATCATAGAGTTCGTAAGATTGAAAGAGGAAGAGCAATTAATTACTACCACGCATTTTTACAAGTTTGTTAGCAAAAAAAAAGTTACCAAGCGTGCCAAATACACGTTTACCGTTAATTAAACTTATTCTAATTGAATTTTTGAACAATCAATACTAATGATAGGCCATAAAAATACTTAGTACTAAAATAAAATCTTTACTACTAGATGAATGTAATTTGAGCCAAGTAAAAAATCTAAAAGCTTAAAGTTTGTGAATATGTATGGAATTATTTCATATACTTACATATCTTGCAACGACGACAAGTGTTGAAGCAACAGTAAGCAGTGTTGCAGACAGTGAATACTTGAGTGGATAAGCAACTGGCTGATCAGGTGGCGGCAAAGTTGAAGCAGTATCTTCACGATCAAGACAGTGTCCAAGCATGAGAATGTTCATCGCGCATTGTGCACCAGCGAGTAAAAACATTAATACTGATTTGCCTAAGTAACTGATGTATGTTGGCATAGAAAGAACGATTAATGAAAGTACTCCAACGTAAGAATAATACGATGGATAAGGACAACGTGGAGTCCAATTTAAGGATGCGTTAGTAGATGCTGGTGGATCAACATCTTCAATTATTCCACAGTTCACCTAAATTGTTTTATCATAAATAGTGATAAGATTAAAATTTATTGGATGTTAAAGTAGGATCAGATGCAAGATGAGATGGCGAGGCAGAACGAAATACTTCAATAATTTTGTGAATGTAAAATTTTTTTTTTCCAACAAGTTATTAAAGATTAAAAATAGCTCTATGGAATCTTCAAAAATTTTCCTTATTAATCGCTGAAAATTATTTGTAAATCGTATCTTTATTAAAGAATATTACGGCATATTATTTGTTTACAAACGATTTTCACATTGCACCGTAAAAAAATACACACTCCAAAAACAATTTATTAATTATTTAAAAATATTTGTTAACTTATTATAAGCATACTTTTCTTCCAAAAAAAATAATTATCACTAGTTAGAAAACAATTATTTATATTTAGTAAATGAATGAATTGTTTTTAAATAAATGAATTTATTAACAGTTAATAAATTATTCTATCAAAATGTATTGATTATGAGTGCAAGAAAAAACATCAATCCGGTATATTTTAGTTAAAAAATACTTAATTTTAACTCAGATGTTCGTTCTGCCTCTCCTTTTCCCTCCTTTCTTATTATTAATGTTAACACTGTATAAGATAATTTTACCATATCTAGTAGTAAAAAAACACTGAGAGAAAAAATCATAAGTAGGGCAAGAGTTCGTCTAAGCCATCGTGCTCGAACAGCACTACTTAGGCATGTTGCACCAGCAAGAACAACTCCAAAAAGAGTGACAACACCTGCACCACCCCAGGTAAAAAGACCCCAAGGTTGTAATCTCCATATTGGCACAGAGCACACCAGCACCAAAGGACCACCTGTTATAAATATTTTATTAACACAATTTCAAAATTAAAAATACCTCTATATTTCTATATTCTTTTTATTCAATAAAAAATAATAAATACCCAAGAGAGAAAGAGGTGAGAAGGCCTCTCCACTACAATGAAACGCAGCCTCGACGTTCGGATCTATAAAATGTAATGTTAACCAAGAGGCGTGTCCTTTCAATTCAGCTCCCCCATCTAAGTAAATAATTAATGATATTAATGAAATGTTAAATTTAGCTGGATTATATATTCATTTATAATTTTTTATAAATTGAAAATAAAACCTCTGTTGCCGAGTTCTTGGCGTAATCGTTCACGGAAATCCTCAGAATCCTCTTTAACATTAACGTTATTATTATTACTCTTTATATCGCCGTGACTCATCATTCTTTGTGTATTATTTTCAGCGTCATCGAGGGATGCTAAACTTTTTGTAATTGCTGGTTTAAATGGTTTTAATGTCTTAACTATAAAATATGTCACTATTCCAGCTTTAGCTAAAGCTTCTTCACGTTTTTCCCCATACGCTGGTTCGACTTGAAATTCATCATTCAAGAAATTTAATGTTGCGTTTGAAATATGAACACGCCTATGAATGAAAAGTAACAATATTTATAATTTATAATAAATAAGAATTATTCTTTGGAAGTTTGAGTTGAAAAATCTGAGCTACTTATATTTTATCCTGAAATTCAATTTTTAACACCAAAATTTTTTAATTCTTAATTAATGATAGTGACAGATAATTTAATTTATTATTATTATTTTGTTCTAATTTTCCATGGGAGGATTTTGTTAAAATTATTTATATTTTTTGAAACATACGAAATTAACATGAAAAAAGTTTCGTGCATAAAGAGTGGTTTCAGAATTTAAATTATAGCATGATATTTCATGTGAAGAAATGCGTCATTCATTTTCGATAAAAAAAAACTACTTAATAATAATATATATTTAAATAACTATTGTTATCAGAAGATTATTTTTATTCCGATACACATGATTCATGATAAATTTATCTGAATTCAATTAAAAATGTAATTTTATTGCTGAATCGAATCAAAATAATGCTATTAACGAGAGTCTAGCAGCAGCAGCAGCAGCAATAGCCCCGACTAGAAATTACTTTGGGATTACCCAGCGTATACATCTGGACCTGATTGGGTCCCGAAGAGGCACGCCCAATTGGGAAATCCCTATAAGGGCCTAATTAGCCCCCAATCGGGCAATCCCAACGTAAAAATAAAAATTTTTATTCAGTTTCTCCCAATAGGGTCCTGTGTGGGACCTAAGAAGGATAATCCAACGGAAAAAAAATACAATTTCTAAATTTTCCCCAGTGGGATCTGTGTGGGATCTAAGAGGGATAACCCAACGAAAAATAATAATAAAATTGCTAAGTTTTCCCGAGTGGGATCGGTGTGGGACCGAAGAGGATTTTCCCAACGTAATGTAAATAAGGCATCGATGGGTTTTCCTAACTGGGCTCGTAGTAGGATCCAATTGGGATAACCTAACCTGAGAGTAGATGCATGAAGAAATAATTTTTAAATTTAGACAATCGTTTATTTATATAAAAAATCAATCACCCAAAGATCTGTGAGCTTATATTATTAGCATATATTCATTGTAAATTAATAAGAAATAAAAATAAAAATTAGCCGATAAGTATAGAAAATAATTAGGAAAAAAAATCATCTAACATTGTTAAATAAAAACTACAAAATTGAGCTTCATCAAATTTTACATAACCTTATATTTTAAAAAATTTAATTTTACGAGATTAAAAATACATTGTAAAAAATCGGGATGAATTCGGAGTAAATCTTAATCCAAATTAAAATTTAATCCCATTACTCAGAGTTTTGGAGTAAAGTAATTAAACAATTCGCGTCTAGAGTGAATCCGAAGTTTTTTTAGCGGAGTTATTGTTACGGCCCCGTGTAACTCATGTGGATTTTCCGATTATTATTATTATTTCCTTACAAGGGAGATATATTGTAATTGTAATACTTCTCTCATACTCACTTATCCCCACGTTTGGATCCTCATTCCGTGTCGTATTTTTTTTTTCACAACAACCTGACATCAATTTGATACCATTTTTCTACGATAACTACTCCTACGCCGGTAAAGTAACTAACCCCAGTAGAGTAGACATCATCGACTATTCAATACGAAGAGTGTTAGTAGTGGTAGTCATGAGACATCGGTAGCATTAGTATTAGTAAAGATGCTGCACGTGTAATGCCTCACTCGACCTACTTAGAGAATTTATTGCTTCCCTAAGAAATACGCTAACTCGGTACACTCATGAAATAAGTACCAGAATCAAAGTCGGATGTTGGTTAACCCTCGCGAATCTATTCATCCAAGGTACACCAAACGTACCTCGATCTATGTTGATCATAACAAGAGATGGTCAACCTCACAATAATCGTCAGAAAGCACAAGCAAGGCTTTCATATACCAGATTAGATAAGCAGCGGAATCGGTATGTGCGTATCGAGTTAGCCATCGAAAGACCACGGGAAGTATATCTTCATAACAGCTTAGACCAATCTTCAGAAATGCTGCGTTGCCGTTTGAAGCATCGAGAAGCTGAGTATTGAAAGAGACCAAGGGAATTACCTACGCGTATTGTTCCAGATTCATCGACTGTTCAGGTACACCGAGTTGGCCCTTGCGAAGGCTACCAGAAGTATAATCTATATCGGTTCATAATAAAGTCTAGCAGCACCGAGACCTGTCCGTTACAGATACATTCATAACAATCACAAGTAAGGTTAGGCTTATAAACATAAGCAATAGAGTGAGCGCGACTACCGACTTTCGGACTTTCTGCCGTCTCGTGTCTCGTTGTCAGTGCATAAATACATTATTTCGGCTCCCCGTCGTAGGGCGCATGCGCGACTTGATCACGGCATAAAACTGAGGCTTTCTGCCATGAAATCGCAGCGGGAACCCCGTACTTTCGACCAGCGTAGTAAGAAAAATATTTTCGCAAATGTCGGGGGCAGGCATCAATTTTTTTTCAAAGCAATTTTTTGTGTACTTTCGACCGGATAGCAAGAAAACTAGTATACACTACACGGGCAGAAATTTCAGAGCCCTGAACTGCGCGCCATGATGCCCGAGGCGAAGCCGAGTATATTCCTAAGCCAGGAATCTCAACTTTCTGCCCTTGTAGTGTAATATACTATTAAAGTGTTTTAAAAAATACATTTAATCGTATCGTAACAAAAAAATTATACAAATAAAGTAAATAAAAAAAACTATAAACAGAATTTATTATTTTTAGGGCGAATATTAGTGTTTGAGAAATAAAAAAAAGAGTTACACGTTCTAACCTCACATTGTAAACAAAAGGTAAAAATACATTTGAATGTTTCTTAAAGTAAAGGACTTAAATGTATGTTTAATGTTAATTTTATAATATAATTTAGCAGATATTTGATAATTTTAAGAATTTTTTTAACAAATAAATTATGGTAAAAAAAATTGACATTTAGAAATTTAAAAAAATTAAGAATGAAATTTTTTAAAAATAATTTTTTGGAACAAATTTATTTATTTGTTAAAAAAAAATTAAAAAATAGTCAAGTGACTGCTAACTTTAATGTCATATATAATAAATACTTATTTTTAGGCCTAAAATCTTTTATTTTTATTCTAACACAAAGTGTCTAAAGCCATACTAAATGATTGTTCAAGTTCTGGTACAGAGGTGTTCAAGTACTGCAGCCTGTCACAGTTTAATGTTCAACTACTGGGGCTCTTGAAGGATTTTTTAAATAATTAAAAAAAAATTTTTTCTTTATGTAATTCCGATTTTTTTTTTTTTTTTAATATATTTAGGATTGAATATATTTTACTTGTCATATTAAAGCAAATTTTAAGGGAGTTGGGAAAGAACGGATAGGGGAAAGGGGGGGACCTACTCAGTGGGAATTTTTCCGTAATTGAAAAAATAATCAGACAGCCCAAACTGGGAATCGAACCCAGATCTCTCGGTTACGCGCCAAGGGCTCTACCAGTTAAGCTATCCGAGACAAGTACTGACTACTTTATTCAGTCACGTATATATTATGATGGCGCGGTGCCCAATTATATTTTAATTGAATAGAATATATTTTATTAAGTCACTTTGATTTAGTCAGTTATGATGAAATTTACGTGCTAAAATGTGGTCAAACACAATACACCGTCAAATCTGTTCAAGTACTGGGTACTTTACCTAATTCAGATAGCACTTAACAAGTAGACTGTACTCAGGGACTATGCAAATTTAGAAAATTTTTTTCAGATGAGAGTCATGTGAAAATTTTCCAATAGCGTACACTCAGAAGGTGTTGCACCACAAAAACACACCTTAGATTCATGTTATTGATTCGTTTCAGGCTATTTCCAGTCACACTTAAAAAATTTTTGACTTTGTTTACAGCACTTAGAAAATTTTTATGAAAATGGGACTTAGAAAAAATTTTTGGTGTAAACTTGGTGTATACTCAGTGTATATACGCCGCGTATACACCGTGTATATTTGGTGTATACTTAGTGTATAGCGATCCGCTAGGGTGCACACTAAAATAATACAAAATCGGTGTCAAATATTTAAGAGAAAAATTTTCTCAAGGTGAGGAAATTTTTTTCTTAACTGACGTAGGTGGCGCTGCTTCCTTAAAGTATCTAAAAATCTTGATCAAATATAAAAATTTATTGTATCAAGTATTTATGATAAGTTGAATTAAGAAAAAACTACTTCCACCAAGAATAGAATTTCAAGAAAAATTTTTACTTCGGCCAACACAACTTCGTTCTTCCTTCAGGCATCCGAAAATTTTCTTGAGCCAAGAATTTTGGTCTCCAGTAAAGGAATTTTTCTTTCTATATGAGTTTTTAGACTGAAATACATTTTGATGTTGCTGAAACAAGAATCATACTCAGAATTTTTTCTTCTCAGTATAAAAAAAAATTTTAATTGAAGATAATTTTTATTATCAGTATGTAAATATTCAATTTTTGAAAAATATCCAACTTTTGAGGATTCACATTTGCAAAAGAATTTATATTGTAAGAAAAATTAAACTTTTTCATAATTAAATTTTTATCTATACAATAAAATTTCAAAAAATAACTTGCATTTCAAAAAAAATTTAATTTTCAAAAAAAATTTTTTTGTGTTAGTATAAGGGGGATTCCAAATTAAATCGGACAGTTTTAAGGAATTTTATTTTTGATTTTTTCAATTTTTTTACATTTTTCGGTAATTTTTTTTTGTTTTTTATTTTTAAATTTTTTATTTAATTTATGCAAAAATTGTATTTTCACGTCAGTAAAGTGGATAAATAAAAAAAAAAAAAACAATTTCTTAAAGCTTGAGCATAACATGAATAATGTCTCAGTCAACCGGTAAAGTTCATGTATATACGAGATAGGAACTTTCCTCATCAGCACTCCTGCTTGGACCAGCGGTAACGTCAAGGACTAAGGACCCAAAGGACGCAAGTTCGAGCCCAACTCACGACAAGGATTTTTTCGATCAACGATTTCATTTCAATTCAAATTAAATTTACTAATGAGGTCTAATATAATATGAGTGATCTTAAATTATTTTTAATCTTTTCGAAAATCATAATATTTTTTCTTTCAAAATTTAGATTGGGTTCTGATGGGGATTTCCCCATTGGGACCTAAAAGAGATTGCCCAATGAGGGCCGCATAGGACTTTGCGTGACATCCCCATGTGGGGTCCCTATTAAGAAACCCAACACGGGCCCAATAGGTCTTACATTAAAATTTCTAGTCTGGAGCATAATGTAGGAAAAGAGCATGTAAGTCACAATTGTATGAAAAGTTAAAACATTTTGTTAAATTACGAAACTTTAAACAATAGTTATAATATTGTAAAAGTTTCAGGTGTTTTTCTGAAAATATTTATATTTATATTTTTAAGAAATATCAATTTATATTGGTCATTTTGTCGTTTATGTCGATGTTTACATTTGTAATGGAGAAATATTTTCAGCAGGGATAGTATAAGGCCGAGGCCCGATAGGGTCGAGGCTTTATATCCCTGCTGCAAATAATTATCGCCGAGAACGTTTTTGCGCGTGGCTTGCCCATGGTGCTTAAAAAATTTTTCGTCCTAGGCGGACGTATGGGGATTTTTACGCGCAGACGACACTCAATTTGTAAATAATACGCGTACGCGCCAGTATCTACTGGGCTGTATAGAACTTTATACAGTTCCGGACAATGCCACGCTTGCGTCACCAATTTCTATACAGCCGACTAGCTTACGTTTTAACTGTCATTTTAATTGAAAAGCGCACTTATGACTAACTTCAAGACTTTCATGTATTTTTATTTATAGGATTAGAAGGTTATGGCGTCGTACGCTATTTATTTAAAAATTGAGTATCCCCTGCACATAAAAACCCGCATACGTCCGCCATAGGACGAAAAATTTTTTAAGCACCATGGGCAAGCCACACACAAATACGGTCGAGATGATATCACCTCGACCGTATAGGCGCGTGGCTCGCCCAAGGTACATAAATAACTATTGCAGCTTTAAGTTTTTTCTTTTATTTTTTTTACTTAATTATGATTTTATTAATTTTAATTTTTTGTTATATTTTCAACAAAATGAGCATGTGACATGTGTACTTGTGGAATTTTTCCAAAATTTTTTTATCCATTTTCTATCGAAGTATAAGGTAAAGGGCCTAATAGCGGAACGACGAAGACCGTGTACCAGTATTTATTATTTTAAAATTATACAGGAAACTTTGAAAAAGAAATAATTTTATGACGCAGATTTTACTTTTTGTATTTGAGTATTTTAGTTAATTATTTGAAAATTAATAGAAACAATTATTGTTATTAGTGCGGCGATTATTATTTAATTTTTGTAATTTTATATTATTATTACCGAAGGTATGATTAAATTGTAAAAGAAATTAAAAGACTGGCAAAATTATTCTAAGTCCCGAGGACAATTTAGTATGGAAAATCAACGAATGGATATAAAATGAAAGAAATGACGATTATTATTATTATTATTTTTGTAAGAAATAAATTAGGTAAACGAAGATTTTATAAGTCCCGAGGACAATTTAGTATGGAAAATCTACGAATGGATATATAATGAAAGAAATTGCGATTAAAATAATAAAGAATTGTGAATTTGACGAAACGAATGGATAGAGAATGAAGGAAATTACGATTAAAATAATAAAGAATTGAGTTTCGAAAATAAAAACTTAGAATTTGGCGAGACGAATGGATAGAGAATGAAGGAAATTACGATTAAAATAATAAATATTTATTTTTGAATGCTAGTTCGAGGACACCGGACAGGTGTCTAAAACGACCCTTCCGGTTCGTTACAAAAGAGTTGGGGGAAAAATGATAAACGCCAAAATTTGGCTCGATAAACCAAGCAATTCTTTCTCGGGAGAATTACTCGGTCGAATACTCTTCACCAAGTAATTCCAGAGGATGATACTCTACCTGGAGTCTGACCAAGGCCCAGGTAAGTATCGTGAACCGACCGGATGAAAGTGCTGACTTGACCATGTGGGGGAAATTTGGCCACCGCGTAGCCAGAAAGGGTTGCTTTCCAAGCACCCAAACGGGATTAGGGGTAAGTGTAGCCGGAAAGGGTTGCTTTCCAAGCACCCAAACGGGATTAGGGGTAAGTAGGGCCGCGACTGAGGGTGTATCCATCGGTAGGATTACCACTTTGTAAAGATAGTAGACAGAGTTTAGCCACCAGGTGGCACAGAAAACGGGAAAAGAAACGATATGTCCGATTATTGTTAAATTTGACATCAAGTTTGTACATATTATCACTTAAGCTTTTGATATTTGTTGTTCTAATGTATTGTTTATATTGTTTAATTTGCTTATATTGTTTATATCGTTTATTAATATGATCAGGCCAATAAAGAGGTTTCCTTTTTTGGATTTATTTAAAAATGAAGGGTTTTGTTTATATTTTGTTATTGATAATGTAATCCCCGTTTATGACCCTGGACTCCGGCGAGCAAATTTCGAGCCGGGGACAAATTAGATATTTATACTTTTGAAAACGTGGACGTTACAATTTAATAGATCGGTTGAAACAAACATTTAGTTGTGTGAAAACAAATTCAAATATAAGTTTAATCAAAGTTTAATAAATAAAAAAAATGTTTTTCGAAAAAGTCCAGAAGACCCAGTACCGGAACGCTAAAAATGACTAGCCCTAATAACGGAACATAGTTGTCCCAATACCGGAACAGTGAATCATAAAAATTTCTCCAAATGCTAAAATTATGCTTCATCTAAATTATAATGAAGTTAATGATTAGTTGAGGGATTAAACTTATTAAAAATAGTATTTAATTATAAAAGAGATAATTTTATTTATAAAAAATATAATTTTTATACTGAACATTTATTATTCTCTTTGACCTTTGGCATCTTAGTAAAACCTGTACACAATTTATTAATTGATATATAAATTTAACGACGAATATTTTTTCATAGTGTGAAATACTCTTGAATTAAATAATATTTCATGAAAAAATATATCATTTCAATTTGGTAATACAAATAAACACAAGATTTGGACGTTAAACTTTATAAATTAGTTTTAGAGAAAAATATTAACTACAAAAATTTAGTTTTATTTTTAAAACTGAAGTTTATGCATATTTGATGATATTGTTATAACAAACATACGCACTGTATTAATTATTAAACCACAAATAATTTTTTTATTGCACTAAATCTTGCTCTTTAGTACAATACACTGCATGTGTCAGGCGGCAGAGTGAACATGGCAGTCTGTTCCGGTACTGGGTCGAGCTAATTTTAAGTGTACCAATAGACGAACAGCAACAATTAATACTTTTAATTAATTTTGTTTTTATAAACACTTAAGACTGTGAATTCTTAATAGCTCTACGAACACATAAAAAAAAAAAATTACTGAAAAAGTTGCTTTTTAAATTTTTTACAAGCTTAAGACTACTGACTATTTTCTTAGCAAATTCCTTAAGGAATCGAGGTAAGTCATAGGACTCAGCTTGGTCCGATAACGTTTATTTTTTTTTTAATATTTTTGATAGACTTGTAAATTTTACTTATATTTTATTTCATACCCAAAACATTGAGATTTCGAAAAAATAAAAATTCTTAAAATTCCACATCATACTCAACAAGATATAATATAATAATCCTAAAATCGTTCAGGTACTGGGTCTCGTTCCGCTATTGGGTCTTTTACCTTATAGAACTTCAAAATAAATTGAATCTTATTGAAATATTACAATTAAATTCATCTTCTGAAATCAATTTAGTTTCTATAACAATTCAAGATTGTTATTACAAAAAAAAAAAAGTATGCACCAATTCAGTCATTGCAGTATTAAAAATATCAAAAGATTATGATTATTATCATTATTTTTTGGTTATTGTAAGCTCAATTTTTCGATTCGAGTTGATGAGTTATTAAATAATTACCCAGCCATTCCACTGCTCTCCATTTTATTAGCCAGCTCAACGTCCTTGCTGTATACATCAAATTGCCACTGCCTCTGACCAAGGACACCAGCGAGTACAGCTCCTGTGTGAATACCAACTCTCATGTCTACAGGACTTTTCGTCGTCGCCTGAACATATTTTATTGCTTCTACCATTGATAAGCCCATGTGTACACACAAAATTGCATGGTCTTGTCGCTCAACTGGAGCACCACTGATACAATAGTAACAATCACCCAGAATTTTAATTCGCAATTGCTCGTACCTTAAAAAATTATACACTATTAACTGTTTGTTATAACATATTTTAAGCAACTACTCATTTCCAAGAATAAAAGTATTATAATATGGTTCTTGGTGCAAAAGCGGATTTATATTTGAGATAAAATTTATGAACTTTTATGAATGAAATTCGTGTTAACTACCTATTTTATATTAGTAACATAGAATAAAACTAGTCCATCACATCAATTTTATTCTAATTAAAATATTCAAATAATTATGTTTGTATATATTTTCAAGTGATTGTGATAATTATGTTTTATTATCGTAAAAACTTAGATATCATTTTTTTCTAAAAAAAATCTTATTTATAATAGGGCGGAGGGGGGGGGGGTTATTTGAGAAAATGCTTAGTTTTCAAATGCTTAGAGACCCAAATAATAAAAAAATAAATAAAAAATGCTTAAAACATTTTCTTCGAAGTTTAGAAAACGCTTAAAGTACTATTCACAGAAAAAAAAATAAGTGCTGCAACACTTATTGAAATTTTTTTTTTAATTAAAAATTTTTTTTTAAATTGAAATTTTTTTGAGTTCGAATTCATTTTTTCATTCGATTTTTTTTTTTTCAAAATTTGAAATTTATACAAATTTTATTATTTTTTTCAATTTGAATATCTCTTTAACCCCGACGAAAAAATCATTTTACTCCCACAGGATTGCATCATGTTGCAGCACCTATTTTATTTCCGTGTTGTTGAGTCAAGAAAAATTTTTCTCTACCCAAAAATTTATACTTTCTGTGTAGCTGTAATTTTCTGGAATTCCTATAATTTGGTATCATGTAGATTGCGACGATTGATAAATTTCTAAGAATACG
The DNA here is from genome assembly GCF_020080835.1 of Cotesia glomerata. Lineage (NCBI taxonomy): Eukaryota > Metazoa > Arthropoda > Insecta > Hymenoptera > Braconidae > Cotesia > Cotesia glomerata. The sequence continues at coordinate 10,046,635 of NC_058161.1, forward strand.
TCTATGTTTACTTTTATTATGTATATTGTTACCCCGTGGTAAGTACCATAATCTTATAAATAAATAAATTACTTATTGATTGAAACATCGTTAATTTTAAACTTGAAAATTTTGGAAATCTATTATGATGACATAATATTTTTTCGTCTAGGTCATTAATATAACTTATTTATTGTAATGATATTGTCATTATTCAAGAAAAAGCTTAAATAAAAAAATAAAGCTTGAATTGATAGCTTGCGTGATGAAAAATATATAAACTATCTGAAACTCGATAAATTCTATAATATCAGGTTTAATCACGAAATGTTACAGTGTTTTATGAAATCTAATATTATAATTTAACGTGAAGTTTAAAATGACTAACGTTTTATTTATTCATTAATTTGAATTTTTTTATACCTAACAATTCTAAAAAATTTTATTTGATGTTCGTTTTCGTATTTATCTATATCTACAACAATCGTTTTCTGATTGTGTTACTTGAATTCACTCTATGTTTCTTCTTTGTTGTAGCTACGAGTTATAGAGGAAGAGAGTTTAGTAAATCGATAAAAAGTAGAAACTGAAACTACATATGAGAGTAGGAAAGAGGGTTCAACTCCGATTCAACATAGAATAAAGCTATTGTGTTTGTTCATGTGCCGAGTGTAGGTGTGTAATTTTATTCTATTGTCGAGAATAAAAATATTGATACGATTATTTACCGTTCGCTTAATTGATCAAAACGAGCAAAAAGCTCATTTAAAATTTTAACGAGTTCACTTGCGCTGTATGTTGATGAAATAGCCGTAAATCCAACAATATCAGCGTAGAGTATCGAAACATTTTCATGCCTTGACATGTAAATTTTTTTGAACTGGGTGTCAAATGATGCTCCCAAATCTTGACGCATTTTTACAGCCACGTGTTCCGGTAGTACACTTAAAAGTAATCGTTCTTGCTCGGCACTTTGCTCCTCGATTACTAGCTGAACCTGCAAACTTTGGCGGGTCTCTAAGAATGCTCGACGTTGTTGGAATTCTGCCAACGAGTAACTTGATGCACCGAGAATCGCTGCTCCAGCTGACAGTGTCACTGTTATTATCTGAAATATTTCATTCATGTCTTCTATTCTCTTTGTTACTTTATGTAGTTATTTTTTAACACTTTTCACATTCAATTATTTTGAACTTTATATAAACTTTTATTTTGAATTTTCTCGGTTTCTTTACTACTGATTTTCTAAAGTATCAAAAAATTTTAATTATTTAAAATATTCTAGACACATATTGATAAAAGAATTAATTTTATTTAAGCGAAAAATTTTAAACTCAACAAATCAATTTGACGAATTTTATTATCTTAATTTAAATAGAAAAATTTTCAAACTAAATGAAAGTTACCTGAATCAAGAAAAATTTTTTAACTGTGTCAAGACTTTTCTCTGCAATTAAGTTAGTTTTTTTATTCGTATAGTTTTGGAATTCACTTAAAAATTTCAAGATTTCTCGATTGTCTAAAATGATTTTAATAGTTCAAGAATTTATACAATGTATTTGACATTGAAGAGTTCTTATTTAGTTCCAATCAATTGAAGATTTTTCTATAAAATTTTTAAAATCCTTTCAAAATTAAAAAAATTCTAAAAGCTTATAAAATTTATTTGAGTGTTTCAACTAATCCAGAATTTTCAAAATCATTGATGAATGTAGAAATAATCTTCGAATAATATTCTCAAATAAATCATCTATAAAAAGCGCAGAATAGTAATTAGATCAAGGTGAAAAGATTCGTGTAATATTGAGTTTTAAACTGTAGATTGACAGATAAAAAAAATGCAAAAAGTACTAAAGAAACATGAAGTTAACCGGATAATTTAATTTTTTTACGCGTCAAAAATAGAGCGCGCTTTATTCAATCACAGAAGCTCGGAAAAGCAGAGGAAATGATAACAGAACAACTTTCGGCGATTGCAGCGTAAAATTATATTTATTCGAATACATATAGTTTCAATTAACTCAACGTTGATTCAGAAGTGATTTTATTAACTTAATTGAATTATATTTTGTATGAACAAACGTTAATTAACAGTCATAATTGTGCCATGTTGTTTATTTAAAAAAAAAAGTATTTTTTTTTTGCTTTTAATAGATGACATGAATTTTTTTTTACTAACTATATATAATTCGTTAGTTAATTAGTTTAGAAACATTTTATAATTATAAAATGGAACTTGTTCTAATTAAATTTCAATATAATTTACTCTGTTAAATAGATATTCATCAAATTGATCATCAATTAGCAATAGGATATTACGTATAATGACTATCCAATATATCATAAATCATGTTATACAATATAGGATTAAAGAGAGGTTGTTAAAGTAATGTGTCAATTATTTTTAACAAAAAGAATTACATCTTGGCTCATAATAGATTACGTCGATATTTTATAAATAATAATCAATTAATTGATATCATTTATTTATAAATATTTGTAAGCTCTGTTGAATGAGTTAATTCAAAATCAGAAACCACGGTACTCGGGTTAAGTTTATTTAAAACTACCATTCACTTAGTTTCACTCAACTGTAATTAATGCATCGGCACATGTATCAAAGTCGTTTATAGATGTATAGATTACCTTCGGTAAATTGTATCTTTTTAGTAGTACGTTATGATAGAAATTAATGTTTATTATTGATATAACATTATGTTAACCACACATATCTTTATTTATAAAAAAATCATCAAAATTACTCGAGAAACTACTAAAATAATTTTTATAAAATCTTATATTCTCCGTTTTAAGTAAAGAATTGATAATGTTGAGCAAAATTTTGTACGGCTCATGATATTAAGCTATATAGAGAATGGTTTACAAAAATAAACTTTCCCCTATTTTTTTTTACGAATATTTTTATTGTTATACCTTCCTTCGTTCACGGAAACAAAATAGTTTTCACACCATTATTTAGTCATAATTTAATTTAAGCGTAATAAAAAAAAAAAGTACTCAAGACTACCTAATAATTATTTCTTTAATGTACTATTCATCTTTCAAATTTTGTGTAGAATATTTAATTTGATGAGTTGAAAAAATTTATTCCAAAACTAGATTGATATTCATCACTTTATTTATCTACAAATATTACATTTTTTGTAGAATTATATACATGGATAATTCTTTTTTTTTAACATGGTATGAATAGTAATATAATAAAAGAAGATTGATACTTATTTGATCTTCTACTTTATTTTGGTAGGTTTTGATAATGTTTAAAAAAATAAAACGGTTTTTTTTTGCCATTATTTGAGATCTGATTTTTAATTATTTAAATTTACGTAGAATAAATTTGACGAAATGAAATTATTATACAATAAAAATTTTAATACTGAAGTTTTTCTTCTCTTTTTCCTATAAGAATCAAAAGAATTAGGCTAGTAAAATAAATAATAAAAATTGTTAAATTTTTCATTAAATTAATAGAAGTAATTCATTAATTTTATATAAAAAAATATTTATCATAAAATCATAATTTTTAATTCCAGTTATTTGAATCTTTGGATGTGTAGTTATAGTTTTTTCGCTTCATACATATATAAAAATATTTGTGTTTGAGGTTTTTGTTGAAAATTCCGATAATGAATACAATTAAAAAAAAAATTTTAAGTATATAACAAAATTTGACTTACCAAAACTTCAATTGGGGTTTGCGAAGGAATTTTAGCCAGTCCAATCACGGCAACGATATAAGTTGAGGCTGTACCAAATACGAGTAACGCGACATGGAGCAGTCTAAGTGGTAGAGTAGCAAAAAGAAGATAAAGAAGTAAGAGTAACCATCCAAAGCTATCTCTCGGTGTGACAGCATTGTTTTTAAGAAACAAGTGTATTAATATTTGAGCCGTAGATAATTGCCAAGCCAAGTGTGGCATTGTAGTCCAAAGCTTATCTCTAGCTCGGGTGCCACGTTCAGCGAGAGCTAATAATCCCAGGTTTAAACCCAAAAATACTGCGAATATTCCTTTAGTCGTTACTTCGACATCCGGCGATATTAACATGTACATGTCATAAAGAATAGCTGATATAAGAAAACAATGAAGTCCACCTCGTCGTTGTTGAAGTGATGAAGCTCGGTAAAGCCGTTCAAGATTGGGGTTCGCGAAACTTGTTTTGAAAATTCTCGAGGGTCGACCTGATTTCAGGTACGACTCCTCGTTTGGTAAAATTTGCCTCTGGGACATGGTTTATTTACTTTTTAGATGTACCTTGTTATATTATTTTTATTCGTATTTTTATTATTCAAACAGGGTTGATGTAATTTATAAGCCGAGGCATATTTAGTTGACCTTGAATACTTTTCTCGTTGTCAAGTGGATTCTTTGTATTGAGCTTATTTTCTTTGTTTCTTTATTTACTTTTCAAATTAAATAGGTAATTTTTTGTATTCTTACATAAAATTTACAATAATTATCGGACGTGAGGGCCGGATATTCGATGCCTGATATCGTGAAATTAAATAATTATCTAAAAGTATTCAATTTAAATTCTTAATTCCGTTATAATAAATAAATAAAATCTTTATATTTATAATTTATAATTATAGTATTTCCATTTTTTCATTTTTAATAAAAGCTATTTTTACTGGTTCGTTCGTTGCTTACTAAATCATTCCAGTCGTCACATATTTAATAAATAAATCCTCAGTTTTATTTTATATCTACTTAAACTTTCCTACAAGTTACACTTGTACACAATTGCACTGATAAAATAGTTTAAAAAAACATTATACATTTCCGTAACTTTCATATTAATAAAAATATTTTCAGTTGCAGTAGTAAAAAATTAAAAAATAATCAGTTATCATTTTTGCACTAAAAATAATATAATATTAGTAATAATCAAAATCCGTGATTTAATTTTTCGGTAATTGATAAAACTCAATCTGTCGAAGCATGTATAGAGGGTCTGTCGGATCCACCGCCCGCGCGCGGGGGACTGTCCAGATTACTACCAATTCCGTTATCCTCTTCCTAGTTCTCCGGCGCCACCACTTGGTCCAACAATCATGTCGTCCAGGCTTGCGCCTTGCGATTCTTACCCTCCGTGGGTCGATATTTTAACAACCAGTGTTGAATGTGCCCAGAACCACCTGGAGCTACTAGAAAAATTTTAACAAGTAAAAAAAGGTAATAACATCTCCAGGGTTTGAGTTCAATTGCCATCTAAATCCGCATCTTATAGTTCTCAAATTATTATTTTTGCAGCTTTTTCCTCCTAAACTACACCGTCTAATTGCGCTTACTTTGTTATCATTTTAAATTGTACCAAGCACAGTTTTCGCTTCACTTCAACCTCTAGTTACTTTTTTTAACCCTCTTCATGGTTATTCTAAGCCCCGTATTTTATCTGTCGACTTCGGTCGCCAGTTGCACTCGATCTACGATCTCTTAGATCCGATAAAGGATGATTTACTTTTTTTTATCGTATAATAGATGTTTTATATTTGTTTTTTAATTTGGTTTATCTACTTGAGATTTAATCTCAATATTTAAGAATAAATGACGTGGAGATCATAGTTTTAGCTTTTCATTCCCATCCAGTTTAAGTTTAATAAGTTTTGGCTCTATTTTCTTTGTTAGTATTGATCTTTTATAACTAAAATTAATATACAGTGCTACTAATTGAGTTTAAAAAAACTTTTTTGTTTATTTTAATTAAAAAAAGTTTTATTCTACAAAATCAAGTTAATTAATTAAATCAATATGTTTTTTGAAAATAATGCGAAGATCAGAAAACATTTCATTTTTGTTTATTATTAAATGAATAAAAAGAATGTCTACATTGTTAGAGTTAATATGATTAAATTCTTATCATACATGCTCTCATACTAAAACTCAACTATTCGAACAATTATTTATTAAAATAATTTCAAACCATTCGTAAAAATTTTACTAAACTAATTTGCATTTATCTAGCTAAATTTTATTTTGATAACCTTTGCAGTTGAAATGTATTTTTGTGATCTATATCGATACATATAGAAATATATATTAAAATATTCGGGATTACCCGGGAAAAACGGATTAGATCTGGCCATATATAAACAGATCTGGCCAGATCTTTAAATTGCCCGGGTAAAAAAGATTATATATAATTATATATAGTCATCCATAATTATATACGAAAAATGGCCCTATATGATTTATAGAGTATATAGAGTTATTTCCATAAAAAAAAAAAAAAAAAAAAAAAACCAGCGCGTGCGGGAACCGAACCTGGAACCTGACGCTTGAAAGATTAATTTACTACCTGTTTACCTACAAGACCTACTTGAAGAGCAAAGTTTGTAATAACTACAAGTTATGCAAATCGTATCCATGATCGATGCGTAATGAACAAAGTTTTTTATCAAATTTGCAAATTATTGATTATCAATATACGCTGATAGAAAAATTTAATAACTATTAATAAATTAATTTATTCGAAGACAATTATTTAATTTATTAAATTTTAATAAATATTTTTTAACATTCAATAAATATTTATTTGAGAGGAAAGTAAATTTATTAAAATAGTTTATAAGTACTTATTAATAGTTAACAAATATAGTTATATCTGGCCAGATATAATAAAATCTTTTTATGTCTGATGTATTTTTCAACCCAGATATAGTTATATATGTTTAGATCTGATCAGATATGCCTAGATCTGATTATGTCTCCGATCCCATATCTGATCAGATGTAAATAGATCTGACCAGATATAATTAGATATAATTATATATCAGATATAATTATATCTGGTCAGATCTAAACCTTTTTCCCCGGCTAATTAACTTTGAGATCAGATGGCTCAGCAGTATTACTGGACAAAGCTTTTGAAATGAAAGCAAACGATCTGGGTTCTAGTCTCAAGTTTCACAATTTTCTATATAGTGAGTAAAACATTCTGTCATGTAATGATTATTAATTTTTAGGTAGATTTCGAAGATATCTACCTACTGCATTGGTCTTCATATCGAAATTTACTTAGAACTGTGTCATAATATCACCTAAATAGTCAAGTAAGGTTCAAAAATAGCATTAGTTTAAAAGTTTATAACACGGCTTATGAATACGATATTAGCTCCTACAATTCTTGATAAATCTTAATGAAATTTAATGCATTTATTCCTTGGACAAATATCTTGAATGAGTTCGAAACTAAGAAAAATTGGGCGATAAGTCTAAAAATGGTAACCATTTAAATTTGTCAAGACAATGAAAATTGCATTTTCGGTCATTTTATCAGTGAATAACTTTTGATTAAGAAGAGATAACTCATTTCTGAAAAATAAACATTAAAGCTTATGAAATTAACTTTAATTTGACCTATAAACCATTTACTTGCAATATTTACTTCACAAGTTATTAAAAAATAAATGAAAATAATCCATTTCTGAGGAATCTACCCTCCATCTCGGTTGAGGCCGAATGGCGTTTTTACTTATACAAAAATAAATAAATAGACACAGGTCGAGTTTTGCTAATTTAATAAAAAAATAAACTCTCAAAACAATCAAAACATGAAATGTGTTTAATTCAATTGAATTTTTTATTTGAAAATATTTTGTATTTATAACATTTGGAACAAAATAGTAAAAAAAGAGTATATTAACCGAAAAATTGATGATTAATAAAATTGTAGAAAAGTTGTGGAACATTTCAATTTTTACGTAAAATTGCTGAAAATACTATTTATAATCTGAGATTCTTATTCATAGAAAAATTCTATTCTGCAGTTATATAGCGATTGCAGTTTTTCTAGTTATAAGTAATAACTGAGAAATATTTTACAAAAATTGTGTCAATTATTAATTATCATATATTTACAATTAATAGGACAAAAATAAAATTATTAAAATATTGTGTTTTTGTTACAATGACTATCGTTTATTTATCCTTACTATATAAAATAAAATATTATGATGAAAAACGAATAAAGATTAAAAACCTTTAATCAGCTCTTCGGGTACAACATAACCAAGAGAGTGCATTTCCTTGACAATTTTAGGTTTTAAGCTGAGTGAATCAATCCACTTATAATATGGCAACTCTTCTCTCATACCTCCATATTTCTTGGGTAAATGCGTAGGCGCAATATGTTTATGGAGGCTTTCCATATTATCACCATGGAAAAACACACGTTCCTTCATATCTTTGTTTATAAGAGGTTTGAACATTGCATATATCATGTCAAATACCCAAGATTGGTGAAGAATATGAATTGCGTACGTTTTCATTGGAAACGACGATACCATTAATGCCATTACCATGCTGGCGATCTGGAAAATTTTTTTTTTATTTTAGACACAAGTTTTAAGAATATCAGATTAGTGTTTAATTATTAAATTACATTATTATTGTTAGTAAGCCTCTATGTTTTTTTCGTTAATAGTCACATTTTTAATATTGTCATTTAATTTTAATACTCATGTTAGTAACTTAGTAAATAATTTTATTTGTATTTCAGATATTTAGTATGTTTTACTTGTATAATGTTGCATCAGCTGTATCAAGTTTTTGTTTATTTGTTGAAGTAAGAAGTTAAAAACAGCAGAAACAATAATTCATATAAAAGGATAAAAAAATTTGATTAGTGTTTTTAGCAAGAAACTACAGTCGTCGTCATTAATTTGTAACGGTTGGCAATGATTCGGGTAGAATAAAAAATTCTCAATTTGGACATCTCTCACTAAAAATTTCAATTAATAATATGTTCAGAAAATAAAAAAAGTATACGAAACTATGAAGAAAATTCACATAAAATAAATAATTGTAAGCTCAGACAAACATAATTATAGAAATTTATCCAAATAAAAATTACTATGCATAAACATAATTAAAGATGAAAAATTCCTACATGGTAAATCACCAGAGAAATAATTTGAATATTAAAAACTATACGAATAAAATATTTCAAATAAATTTGATGTTTCAATTAAAAGAAAATAAATAAAATAGTCTCCTTATAATTACAGTCTTAAAAATAAACAATATCAAATAACTATAGCTCAATATAAAGACATTTACTAAATTATTAGATCATATTATCATACAAAATTAAAATTGAAAAGGGCTAAAATTAGAAAATAGTCCATTGAAACAATTTAAATTTAAAAAAAATGGAATTATAAAAAGAAGATACAAATGATATTAAAAAATAATGACAAACCTAAATTCAGACAATTTGATTAAAAGACATCAAGGTTATTTGACATATACACAAATGAACAACTCTGAATATAGAAAAGCTTTACAAATGAACATCTCTAATTATGGACAAGAAAATTCTAAAATCTTTCAATTTGGACATCTCTCATTGAAGAAAACAAAAAAAAATACAATATTTTCCGAATTAAAAAATTAAAAAATAAGTAATAGTTTAAAAAAACACGCTTTAATATAAAAACCAAACTAAAAAGTAGGAATAAATTTTTTGGATAGGGGAGGGGGGGGGGCAAAATGGGGTACTTAAGAAACCGTTATGATTTTAAGGACTTAAATATGCTGATTTTTCTCGGTTTCAGTCGTAATTGAAGGAAAATAATCAAATTTCAAGTTGCCGTAGAAAAAAAAATTTTTTTTTGCGGGCAAAATGGGGTACCCCCTGAAAAAGTGAAAAAAAAATTTCATTATCCGAAAATGAAATGTCGTTAAAAAAATAACATTTTCTTATCGATAAGTCTACGAAAGAACCCAGAGAGATGAACAAATCACCCAAAAAAGAAACATTGTTATAGTTGACGCAATATACTCCTAACAAAAATTGAGGTAGCAAAAAAAATTTTTTAATTTTGTAGTAATTTTTGACGGGTTTCGCTTGAGTAAAAATAATATCAAGATAAAAAAAAAGAGTTCCCTTGAGAAGATTCTAATTTTTGGATCTCCCGGTGAAAAATTTTTTAGACATAGCTCTCACGCAATTCCAAGCAATAGCACGAAAAAAAAACATTCGTAATTTTTTTGCACTCTCTTTCTTGGTTTAGGGATTCAGGAAAATTTTTTCAAGTTGAATGATCTTGTAGGCCTGAAGATCTTACTTTTTAAATTAAATATCTCACAAGCCCACCGAATGATTTTGAAGAAATTGGCGGCCTCTGACACAGTTTTCTGATCATTGATAGTTAAATTATGACATCAAAAATTATCCGAAAATAAATTTCGAAGTTATTTGAAAAAGACATTCTTTTAGAATGGTTAGTTTACACAGAAAAAAAGGTTCACTTGAGCCAAGAAAATATTTTTCTTCCTAATTATTTCCTTGAGCGAAAAAAAAATTTTCTTTTTGACAAGAAATTTCACTTATTCCAACAAAATTAACTCTCTTGTTTTAAGAAATATGTATCTTGATCCAAGAAAATTTATTTAAGTCAAGAAAATCTTCTTGTTTTGAGAAAATTCAGCCTCTTGCTCCAAAAAATTAAATATAAAGATAGAAGTAAATTTTCATTAATATTTTTATTGATTAACATATCAAATGGGAAGATCAAATAATGTTGAATCATTTTTTTCATTTAATATGTATAATTGCACGCTAAAATAATATAAAATGGGTATCAAATATTCAAGAGAAAAATTTTCTCAAGGTGAGAAAATTTTTTTCTCAGCTGAAGTAGGTGGCACTGCTTCCCTAAAGTATCTAAAAATCTTGATCAAATGTAAAAATTTATTGCATCAAGTATTTATGATAATTTGAATTAAGAAAAAATTACTTCCACCAAGAATAGAATTTCAAGAAAAATTTTTATTTCGGGCAACACAACTTCAGTCTTCGTTCAGGCACTTGAAAATTTTCTTGAGCCAAGAATTTTGTTCTCCAGTCAAGAAATTTTTCTTTCTGTGTAAGATTTTTCTTCGACACATTAGAGGTTTACACTCACATACACACACGCCGACAGATATCCTCGTAGGAATATTAAGAACTAGTTCCTAGGACCTTAAAAATGTAAAGATCAGATTAGAACTTGATTTTCGAAAACTGGCATGGAACCAATGACTCCCCGATTTTTTTTTTTTTTAATCATTCATTTGTAAAGCGAGAACTTAAAAATTTAGAAAAAGTAATCGTAGATGTGAAAAAAAATTTATTACGATGCACAATGACGATAAAAATTACTGTAAGAAAAGTTAGAAAAAAAAATTTTTTTTTGTTTTTTGTTAAAAAATTTTTTTTTCTTTTAAATTGTAGGAAATGACGTTAAAATATATTTTAGGAAGCTGAAAGAGCTTTTTGGAAAAAAAAATTTTTCTTACGAAATTTTGGGGGTACCCCATTTTGCCACCCCTACCCCATTTTGCCCCCCCCCCTCCCCTAATTCAAAATGTAGTCGAAGTGATTAATAAAAAAAAATCGTTTTTATATAAATAAGTGTGGGATCAGATAAAAACAATTGTTCAAGGGTTATAAACTATGCAACAAGACATCTTCTTCGGAGAACTCATTCAATTCATCATAGATAATGTACGATTTTTTAATTTTTCGGTAGATTTTTGAGGGGGGTGGTGCCGATTGAGTATCAGTACCGGCACGTGTTAAAGTCGCGGCTAATTGTGCGGTTGTAATTTCCATTGCGCCGATACGCGATGATTCGTTTTGATTATGCACTGAATTTGATGATTGAGACAAGTCGCCCGCCATTTCGTCGTCGCTCAAATTGCTCAGGTCGTAGGAGTACGCGGTTAATGCAGCGTTCATCGCTGATGACTAGAGTCAATGACAAGGGTTACTTATGTTGAACTTTTCTTTCTTGACTAATAACGTGATACTATGATAAAATTCATAAATACTAGTTCAATAGATAGATTTCTAAAAAATTTGGTTTTATATTAAAGCGTGTTTTTTTTAAACTATTACTTATTTTTTAATTTTTTAATTCGGAAAATATTGTATTTTTTTTTGTTTTCTTCAATGAGAGATGTCCGAATTGAGAGATTTTAGAATTTTCTTGTCCATAATTAGAGATGTTCATTATTTTTTAATATCCTTTGTATCTTCGTTTTATAATTCCATTTTTTTTTTAATTTAAATTGTTTCAATGGACTATTTTCTAATTTTAGGCCTTTTCAATTTTAATTTTGTATGATAATATGATCTAATAATTTAGCAGTGCTGCCAGAGCTCAGCTATCTCATTACCCGTGTGACTAGCCTCGATTACCCATTCGTTTTTACCCGACAGAGGGCTAGGCTTTACCCGAATTTTACCTAACTTCAGATAACTCAAGTGCAATGTAATGAAATATTTTTTTTTCGCGCCAAATTACAAAAAACATCTACATTTTAACAATTAAACTTTAAACAATTAAATTTCAATTTGATGCTTTCAAATAATTATGAGGATACATAAATAATTGAAATCAATAAATTATGTAGTTGAATTTATTATAATAAATATTTAAAAAATTAATAACATTTAAAAAATATTGTATTCTAATATACATTTGGTAGTTATTAAATATTTTAAATTAAGAATTAAATATTAAGCACTTACGATAGCTTTGAGCAACTAAAAAATAATTATAAGCTATAATAATTATTTATTGATCAATATTCCAAATATTTGCATTTATCATTTTTTCCGATGGTTCAAAGTCGAGAATACTGTTATTTTTTGACAGTAAATTTTTAGATGCTATCAAAGATTTGAGTGTTTTAGAACTCAAGCAATTGCGATGGTCAGTTTTGATGATTTTTAAATCACTAAAAATTCTTTCCACTGAAACATTTGAAAAAGGTAAGACGAGTAAGAAATTAATAACAATTTTAAAATTTTTAAACTTTATTCCACCAACTGGGTTAGTGAGTTTAAAAATTTGTTGCCAATAAATCTCAGCCGTAGAATTAATATCAATATTATAGTCTTCTAAGTTTAATAGAGCATGCTCTTTCCACTCATTATCAAGTTGTTGCAAAGTCACATATTCATTTAGTACCGAAAATCTTTTTAATACGAGGTCGAAACTTTTTATATTGAAAGTTCTAGCTACTTTTGGATCAAGTAAGTCTAAGAACTCATAAATTTTATCCTTAAAATCAAATTTTTGTTTAAGAACCGTCACAGCTTCAATATAGAAACTTAAAACTTTTTTCCTAAACTCGTCCACTTCCAATTTCAAATTATACCACCATAATAAGATTATAATTAAAAAAAAAATCCCATTTTATTTTTAATTTTCTATTATCCGGTTTTACCCGTTTTTTTAGATTACCCGAGGAATTACCCGCAAAGAGTAAATTTACCCGAAAAACGGGTAATTACCCGCACATTGGCAGCACTGTAATTTAGTAAATGTCTTTATATTGAGCTATAGTTATTTGATATTGTTTATTTTTAAGACTGTAATTATAAGGAGACTATTTTATTTATTTTCTTTTAATTGAAACATCAAATTTATTTGAAATATTTTATTCGTATAGTTTTTAATATTCAAATTATTTCTCTGGTGATTTACCATGTAGGAATTTTTCATCTTTAATTATGTTTATGCATAGTAATTTTTATTTGGATAAATTTCTATAATTATGTTTGTCTGAGCTTACAATTATTTATTTTATGTGAATTTTCTTCATAGTTTCGTATATTTTTTTTATTTTCTGAACATATTATTAATTGAAATTTTTAGTGAGAGATGTCCAAATTGAGAATTTTTTATTCTACCCGAATCATTGCCAACCGTTACAAATTAATGACGACGAATGTATAACAAATGTTAAAATAAAATATTATTTCTTTTTATTCCGTATAAATTGGAAAATTAAATCAGTGAATTTGAAATCGTACTGTAGTGTAGTATCAATCATAATTTAAGTGCATTCAGTTACGCAATTCTAGGAATAGCTGCTACTTTATCATATAAAATATTGAATTGATAGTTATGAAGCTCATGAAGATTTAATGAAGCTTGCTCGTAGATAAACAAGTGTTATATACAAGAGTATATGTATATAAAATTCATGAATTCAATTTTTCAGATCAATGATTATGCTACATTCTAAAGGTTATATTTGACTATCATATAATACCGTTTGAAAAAGTTTTTTTACGACATGGCTACAAAATTATGAATTAATAAGTTTTCATCGGTTATAACCAAAATTTTGATTAATATACAAAAAAAATTTCGATAATTATGAACTTTGAATTAGGCAGTATTTTCATTCCACAGCAATCAACTGCTACACGGAAAAAAATAAATAATAGTATTTACTATAAGGTAAAAGCCTCAATAGATGATCACGTACCAGTATATGATCACTCCATGTATCTGTATATCTATATTCACAAATATAGGTATACAAATACATGGAGTGATCATATACCCGACTAGAAATTGTAGTGAGGAATGCCGAAGAATTAGTGAGGGGCAAGTTTGGCTTGCCTAACTTAGGCAAGCCTAATTTGCGCCTTCTTAAATCCACGTTAGGCAAAACGAAGATTGGCATGCCAAATTTGCATGTAATTTGGGACATCTATGGCAAGCCGAACTTCGGCGAACCTTTGGAATGCCTGACTAGCTGGAAGTAACGATAACCAAAGATTTGCCGAAGTTTGTCTTGCCATAAATGTCCCTAATTACCTTTAAGTTTGGTAAACCGAACTTTCGTGAGCCTTTGGATTTTATAATTTCCTACAAGTTAGGTATTCCAAACATTCGCCAAACTTCGTCTTACCATAGATGGCCCCAATTACTTTCAAGTTTGGCAAACCGAACTTCCGTAGACCTTTGGATTTTATAATTTCCTGCAAGTTAGGCATTTCAAACGTTTGACGAACTTCGGCGTTTCTTGCCAAAGTACTCTAAAACGGAGTGGGAGAAGATATTTGGCTTTAAGTCTTTCCAAGGTTAAGCCTTTTAGTTCTATACATATAAAAGTGTGTATTTATGAGAATATTTGTGTATTGTACATATAAACATGGTGTCTCATGTACCCGACTAGAAATTTCAGTGAGGCATATGCCGAAGAACCAATTCGGGGCAAGTTTGGCTTGCCTAACTTAGGCTTGCCTAGGTTGTACCTCATAAAAACCAAGGTAGGCAGAACGAAATGTTTGGCTTGCCATATTTGAACGTAACTAGGAAAGTTTCATGGATTCGTTAAGTCTGATATATCATGGGAACGCCGAACTGGTTTCAAGTAACGATAACCTGAGTTTTGCTAGTTTGGAGCGAACTTGGCTTTCCGAACTTAGACTAGCCCAATTCGAATCTTATTTGTTTGGAATTCGGCATGCCTTACTTGCGCCAAATCACTGCCTCACTGAAATTTCTAGTCGGGTACTGCTACATGATCATCTATTGGGGCTTTTATCTTACGAAAATATTAACTCCTACTATTTGAAATGGTAATTAAATTAATTAGTCACAAAATAATAGGTGTTATCATTGACAATTGTACTAGTTACTATTAATAATGGTAACGATTGCTATCGAAAATAATAATTGTAATTATTAAAAATTATAACTGCTATAATCGAAGATGGTAACTGTAACCATCTCAGATTGTAAAAATTCTGAAAGAAAAAATAATATAAATTTATTTAATTTAATTCTTTATTTGCATCCATATTTTAGTGATGAGCATTTTTTCCTTTAAAATATTAAAACAAATAATAACACAATCGTTTAAATCCATATATGATAAAAATTTCCAAATATTAGAGCTGTTATTGATTATTTTGAATGATTGACTATGATTATCAAAATAGCAATCATCCAAGATTTGGGTTACTAAAAAAGTCTTATTATTATCAATTATTAATATTTTTTCACAAGATAAAATTATGAAACATCATTTGATGGTTCCATTATAATTTAATTAATTGTAATCCTATCATCTATATTATTAAGAGAATATCATTAAGAGAAAATACTCAATTTCTAGATTCATAATTAATAAATAACCTTATATCTTGTGAATTATTGACATTTTTACAGATATAAGCTCACTCCGACATTATACTCATCGAGACCTTTAATTTGAGTACCCACATCAATTTTTCATATATTTATATATTATATATATTTGTATGTATGAAAAATATATAAAAATGCATTTGGTTACTCAAATGAAAGCTCGTTATGATTGTAATATTGGGATGAGCTTATATCTTTATAAATGTCAATAGTTAAGAAAGTAAAGTACACTTTAACGAAGATCATTATATAATTAAGCAAAATTTTATTTATTATAGTTCGCAATTCTTGGCAGTCACATAGGGACTGCAGGTTGCTAGTTTTGATAATTTGTGCATTGAATTTCTTCAACAGAATGCATAACTAGAACAGGTCAATGAGTTTATTTCATCTGCTAGCTTTAAGAATATCATTTAATTTAATGCAGAAGAAAAATTACATGTAGTCAAGCTGATTCGGTGCATTTCAAAATACGATACCATCAGCTGGAGCAAAGAGTATGCTCTCTTTAATTGCAATTGTTAAAGGGAAAATTTTAATTTAAATAATTAGATAATTATGATTAATAATTAGTTTAAAGCTTCATTGTATTTAAAATTTTTTTTTGAAAATCTTAGATTTTTTGAAAATTATGTTTATTAAAAATTTTTTGTAAGATTAAATTTTTTTTTTTGAAATTTTAATTTTTTTGAAATTTGAATTTTATTGAAAATTTTGATTTCTTTGGAAATTTCAAATTTTTTTTTTTTTAAATTTGGCGTTGAAACTTGTTTTAGACAAATAAAAATTTAAATATACATTCAATCCGAATTTAATCCCGATTTTTTATGTATTATACTGCGCTACAACTGCTTTTAGTTTATTCAGAAATGCATCCATGCTAACGCAAATTTTTAATTTTTTTAATATTTTTTACTCGCTTAGATAGTAGCTATTATTATTACTGATGGTAACTGTAAACATCAGGTTATATTAGGAATTACGATTTTGATAATAGTAGTAAATAGTTAAAATAATAATAGCTATTATTACTGATTACCATCATAATAGTAGTAGTAACCATCAGGATGGCAACTACTACAATTCAGATGGTTTATATAATTATTTAAATAATATTTACTACTATCGAATTCAGTTAATAGATTTTACCATAATTAGATAGTAATCTCTACTATAAAATTTTCTTCGTGTAGGTCGTCAAAAGTGTCATTTAAAACGATTAACGCAAAAAATTCAATGTTAACTACTTTTGTGCATAAATATAATTGATATCATAAATGATTATGATATTCGATATGAAATATAAATTACCTGAGGTGTAATAGTCCAAGCGTGCGCTATAGTGATATCTTGAAGATCAAAAATAACAACTCCGCCAAGAACTTGTGCGCGTGGTTCCAAAATACCCAATTCAAGGATAATGACCGTCGCTTTGAATATTTCTTCAATGCCATATTTTTTGGGATCCCAATTACTCATTCTATAAATCATCATTCTACGTCCACACTGTGTTCTGTACGCTGGCACTGTCATTACGTCATCATCCCCAATATGCCGCATTTTCAGTGGATTTACATCTTTATGGATTTCTGGATGGTCTTCTTTGAAATTGAGATACCTCACAACCTGTCAAACATAAATTAAACGATAATTAAAGTTCAAAACATCGTTATTTAATTAAAATTAGAAGTAGGACATCGAATTAAAAAAATTTTTAACTTTCTTCGCGAAAAGTGAAAATAGAGCAAAATTTTGTTTAATGCAGATAACATGACATTATATACGTTAAATAAATATGTTCGGTGGTCTATTAATGTTGTAGTTAACTTACCAACCGATGCGCTCGATTAACATTGAAATTGCGTGCACGAAGAAATCTAATCAAAAAAGCGTCATCCATCCTGTGGGGAGTACATTCACCTCTTTCTGTAAAACAGTGGATTATATAGTACGATTCTATAATTATTTCAGAGTTGTACTTTTTTGTGGCATATTCGTGATTATTGCTAATTATGAATATTTGAGGACTATTATTGTATTAATTTAAATACAATTGTGTTAAAATATTCAAAAAATAAAATATTCATACTCATTAGGCAAGCAAAGCAAGCTTCTACATTGATGAGAATTTTACATTTTGTGGTACATTTTACAAAAAAATTAAATAGCATCTAGACGTGATTTTTGATATTATTATTTATATTTATATCTTAATGGGTTATCAACTATTATTTTTAAAAAAATTAATGTTTTTTATTTTCAGTGTGTGAATTGTTCTTTCAGTTTGTAAAATTATGTAAGGACATCATACTTTTCTTTTAGTAAACTCAATAT
This sequence comes from Cotesia glomerata, assembly GCF_020080835.1. Taxonomy (NCBI): domain Eukaryota; kingdom Metazoa; phylum Arthropoda; class Insecta; order Hymenoptera; family Braconidae; genus Cotesia; species Cotesia glomerata. Next base: position 10,064,912 of record NC_058161.1, read on the forward strand.
CTTTTAATTAATAAATACTTTGTAATATGTAAAATAAATTTTCTTTCTTAAGAATATTTTGTATTTTATGAAGTACGATTCGCCAGCCATCATATGAGGTTGTACTTTTAGCTAGTTGTTATGACTATTGTTATATTAAAATAGAATCATTGATCGTATTTTTTAAAGATACATATAAATTAAATCTCCTTGCTGTTTTTGTTTATCTTGAAATTGATGAAACACAAAATTTATTTAATGAAATCTGTGTAACATTTTTTAGATGACTTAATAGACTATTTTCATTTTATCGATTATTGAATAAATATGACTATACACGGAAAGAAAATTATGGGAACTATTCCTATACCATTATGGGAATGGTTCCCATAATGCTGTAAGAATAATTCCTATACTATTATAGAAACTATTCCTATATCATTATGGGAACTAATCCCATAATATTATGGGAACTATTCCTATAATATTATGGGAATGGTTCCCATAATGCTATAGGAATCATTCCTATACTATTATAGGAATGGTTTCCATAATTTATGGGAACCATTCCTATAATAGTATAAGAATGGTTCCCACAACATATAAGTTTAAATCCTACATGGAAAAAAAAAATTGGGGCTGCCGCATGATACATTCCTGTGGAAGATACATGACTTTCATATGACAGCAACATGATTTTCATGTGGCAGGCAATAATAGTTAAAACAACAATAATGATTAAATAATAATCATAATAATAATTTATATTATTAAGAGAATAAGAACAATTTTGTCTCCTGGATAGTCACATGATGAAATCGATTATTTAGTGAAATTTAGTGTCATTGCAAAGGACGAATTGAATTTGTGCCCTTTCAAGGTTTCATATCATTCTCGTCGATAGTCAATATATGATGATAGTCAATTTATAATAGATATTTAGGTTGCATTCGAAAATGCTCTATCGCTAAACATATAATTGAGAAATGACCTTGTATCTTTTGTGAACTATTGACATTTTTAAAGATATAAGTTCATATTAATGTTACACTCATTGAGACCTTTCATTTGAGTACTCACATAAATTTTTCATATATTTTATATATTTATATATATTATATACATGTATATATGAAAAATATATCAAAAATGCATGTGGGAACTCAAATGAAAGCTCTTAATGAGTGTAAGATCGGGATGAGCTTATATCTTCAAAAATGTCAATAGTTTACCAGATACTAGGTCATTTCTTCATTATGTATCTAGACACAGAGCATTTTCGAATGCAGCCTAAATTCTTATTATAATAAATTGACTATTGGTGAGAGTGATATGAAACGTTGAAAAGGCACAACTCCAAGCAAAAACCCATTTTATCACATAAATACACTGGCCACAAAATTTTCTTTACTCTCTTAATAATATAGATGATTATTGTTATTATTTAATTATTACTGTTGTTTTAACTATTATTGCTTACAACATAAAAATCATGTGGCTGTACCAATTTTTTTTTTCCATGTATATTAGACTGCGTCAGAATAAAAAAACTTTTTTTTTTTTTTGAGTAAATACATCTAAAAAGTTTCTTTGTTAGACCAAAAAAAACCTCCTAAAAGATGAGCTTGATATCTTGAAAATTGAGCTGGCGCATGGGGGGGGGGTCCCTTTTCCCATTTAAAATACATTGAAAAAAAACTTTTTTCTGCACGGAATGAACAATAACCCACTGTACATCCTCGTATAGTATACTCCGTGGTATTTGTAGTGAAAAAAAATTTCAGACTATAGCCAATATCCTTCAAAGTATACTAAATTATTTTTGGACTGTACTCAGTGAAGTCTCCGATTTAATCGATTAATTTTTCTGGTTATATCGCGTAAAACTTCACGAGATATAATCTGAAAAATTATTTCGTGTAAATTAAATTATACTCGGTTGAAATTTGGATTATGCCCACGGTGACTCCGCCATTTTTTTTTCTAGGGCCTGCGCGTAAAATGCTGTTTATAATTTGTGAGTTATAGTCAATCAGCATATTGGACATTAATTAAAATATAATCAGTGAATTATATGAGTGTGTGACTATTTATATATTTTGATATGTAAAAATATTTTTTTCTTAGCCTAACATTTTTAAGTTCAAAGAGTCTAAGAAAAGAAAAAAAAGATTTTTAACCCCAAATTATCGGAAAAATTGTGCTTTAATGCTCCTTAAATGTTTTTGATGTATGTAATAATTATTTAAAACAATATTTGACTAACCTAATATTTAAAATAAATAATAGATATGATAATGCTAAGTACGCAGGCGCTAGAAAAAAAAATGGCGGAGTCACCGCGGGCATAATCCAAATTTCAACCGAGTATAATTTAATTTACACGAAATAATTTTTCAGATTATATCCCGTGAAGTTTTACGCGATATAACCAGAAAAATTAATCGACTAAATCGGAGACTTCACTGAGTACAGTCCAAAAATAATTTAGTATACTTTGAAGGATATTGACTATAGTCTGAAATTTTTTTTCACTACAAATACCACGGAGTATACTATACGAAGATGTACAGTGGGTTATTGTTCTTTCCGTGTGTATTTTCATTGTAAATCGTCAAAAAAAATTTTTTTTTCAAATTTCCCTTCTCGTTATCTTATAGGAAATTAAATTCTCTACAAAAAAGGTCTCTTTTATTTATTCGCTAAAATGCATAAGAAAAAAGTTACAGGGCTTAAAAAAACGAAAATTATAAAAAGTCAAAAATAACTTTTTTTTTTGTTTTTCGACAACAAATTATTTTATTTCGTGAAATTCTTTACTCCATTTATCTATATTCAGTCTGTCAATCATATCTAAATTCGGTCTATATATATATATACTAGCTGATACCCGCCCGCTTCGCTGGGCATGCAATAAAATTTTATTGTGTAACCCAGACGAAAAATATAAACAAAATGATTAATATCATCAATCTTAACGAAATTATATCGCTTTTTATCTATAAAATAATTGTTTTTACAGCTCTGAATTTGTTAATAAATTACATAAAAAAATATGTTATATTATTATTTTGTCTGAGCGCCAACTTCAATAACGTAGTTAAGATTGTTAATTCAGATTATTATTTCTTATCTCAGCGCCATTTTTTATAAAAATATGGATATTAGTAATCAAGATTATGAAATAAATCACATATTAATTGAAAATATAAACAACAATGTTATCATATTAATTTGACTGAAAATTAACATCGATAAGTTAAAGAATAAATTTATTTCTGCGTATAAATATAAAAATGAATATTTTTAATCTTTGTTATCAAGAAATTCATTACAAATTAAGTGGTATTAAAAAATATATTTATAATTATTCATTTTACTAAGAATTAACTTAAATCGACCGTTTTTTTATAATAATTTAACGATATCGTTGTGAAATTTTAGAGAAGATACATCAGACACAATTTACCATTTTAATTTTAATCATTAAAATCAATATAATCATTTAAAAATATCAACTTTATAAATTTATGTTTTATTTAGTTGTGTTATGATATAATGGAGTTCATCCTTTATGATCATTACAATACATTTTAACTATTTCAGTTATTAATGATTTAGCTAGTCTTTCTTAAAAAAAGTACGATTATAAATTCCTACTATCCCAACAAACAATCGATAAAATTTGAAATCAAAATGTATTTGCCTAACGTATAGAATATTAGTATTTAGTAACTTTCTACTTTTATTCTAATCATTCCTCTGAATTCAGTTGACACCCGAATTTGTTATTACAATTTATTTATTTTGACAGTTATTATGGTAACATTAACCATGGTGACGGTGACCATAGTAACGGTAACCATAGCAACGGTTACCATGGCAACGGTTACTATGGCAACGCTAACCATGGTAATGGTTACCATGGCAATGGTAACCATGGTAATGGTAACCATGGTAATGGTAACCTTGGTAATGGTAACCATGGTAATGGTAACCATGGTAATGGTAACCATAGCAACGGTAACCATAGCAACGGACCATTTCTTTTATGAGCGGGCCCATGCAGGAAACTCCCAGAGTTGACAAAGGGGCCAGGCTTGGGCCAGTACTGGGAAACCTAGCTTCGGCGTACCTGTATTGGCCCATGCGTGAGCCAGGCTGTTTAACCCAGCCTTGGCCATGCCAATGATTATCCAACCTTGGGCCAAGACTGGCTAACCCAGCCTTGGCCATTCATTGGGGACCCAAGCGTGGGCCGAGACTGGTTAACCCAGCCTCGACCATGCCAATGATTATCCAACCTTGGGCCAAGACTGGCTAACCTAGCCTTGGCCATTCATTGGCGACCAAAACGTGGGCCAAGACTGGTTAACCCAGCCTCGACCATGCCAATGATTATCCAACCTTGTGCCAAGACTGGCTAACCTAGCCTTAGCGATTCATTGGCGACCCAAGCTTGGGCCAAGACTGGGCAACCAAGCCTTGGTCGGCCCAATTATTACCCGAGCCTGGGCCAGAACTGGGTCACTCAGTCACGGCCACAATGATTACCCAAGAGTTAGCCAAGATTGGGAAACCTATACTGAAAAAAAATTAACTTGATTCAAGAAAAAAATTCTTGAACCAAGAAAATAACTTTGAAGAGTTTAATTGTCTTCAATCAAAACGAAAAATTCTTTAATTAAATAAAATTTACTTAAATCGAGAAAAATTTTTTAGTTTAAGAATTTTTCTACTCAAATCAAGAAGATGAAATTCTTAAAAATTATTTACTTGATTTAAGTAAATTTTTTTTTCTTTGTAGCCATGGGCGTTGAATGGCAACCCAAAATTGAGCCAGAATTGGGTAACCTAGCCTTAGCCATTCAATGGGAAATTCAAATTTAATAAATCATTAAGTAATAGAATTTTATACAGTAAATATTTATTGTTTAACAAATATTTGCTAACAAATTCTAAAATTTAAAATTTATTATTTAACCAACACAATTGCATATCGTCAAAATTGATATAGTCTTAAAAAAATTAAAATATAATAATTTACAGTTGAATTTTTAATATTGATAATTTTAAACATAAAAATTTATCATAAGATATTAAAAATATACAGAACGATGTACAAAGTTTAAAGTAATATAAGAACTTGACTCTTGCATTTTTTTTAACTATAATAAACATTTGTAAAAAATAGTTAATTTTCATCGAAACACAATATTAAATAACATAAATTATATAAATAATAAACCGCCACACTTCGTCACCATATAGATTTAGCTTATCAGAATAATGAGATGTGCATCAACTTATCGATCGTACGGTGTAAGGGTTAGTTATCAGTCTGGCAAGCGCGCGGCTCGGGTTCGAATCTCGGTTAGAACGGATACGATTTTCACTTTATTTCTATAATTAGCAACAGTTAGGTTCGAATTTACTTTACTTACAAAATAAAATAAAAAAATAACATCCCAATAATTCTTTTTTATCATTTTTTATCAAATGGCATGGGCCAGACTTGAAAATTAACTATGGCTCAGCCCTGGTAACCAGGCATGGGCCAGTCCTGGTAACCAGGCTTGGCCCATCGTTATCAACCTAGACTTCAACCAAGACTGAGCCAAGCCTGGCTTACAAGCTTAGCCCAGACTTTTACATAGTTGGGCCAAGCTAGGCCCCGTGGTACTTTCCTCTATGGGGGGGGGGGGGTCAATAAGTGAAAATCCATTTCCGATAGGAATTCCGTAATATCGCTTCTTATCTCTCATCTATGGTGAAAAAGGAGTACCTATGCCAAATTTTAAATGAATCGGTCCAATAGTTTCGGAGATCTGGTGATGAGTCAGTGGTATTTCGCTTATATGTATATAGATAGAAGAAAAAAAAATATATTTACTTATATTATATTTTTATATTATATATGGGGCATTCCATGCCAAATCGATCACTTTTGAACCCGACTCTTTTCGATTTTTCTGAAATTTTGGTATTTTTCTCTACTCTATTGAAGACAATAGAATTTTTTATTGTTTATAGAATTTTTAGATATGAAAATAATAAAATACGAAAAAATGATTCAATGTTTCTTTTAATTTTTTATCTAACTTTATTGGAAATTAATCAAATGTTATCGATGATTGTCACTTTTCATTTTTGTTTTTATATTTTTCCTCAGCTTTTAAAGTTTTCAAAATCTGCTAAAAAATTTTCAGAGTGGTATAACAAAAAACAAACATTTAAGAAATAATTTTTTTTTTTTCATTTCTAAAAAAAAATAGAAAGAAAAAAATACCCCGTGAAAAAATATTCTGATCAGGCTTGATATGAGTTGATAAGGCCATATAAGAATTTTTGATAAATTCATATCTGGCCTGATATGACCTGATATGGCCTGATATGAAAATTGGCTATATCAGGCCATATCAAGCCTTATCAATTTGATATGTCTATATCAGACTTGATATAGCTTGATAAGCTGATATATAATTTTATATTAATTCTTAATAGGTCCTGATATGGCCTGATATAACCTTATAAAGTTATATATGCTTTGATAAACTTGAAAAAAAAATCCCTGATCAGAGTTGATATGACTTGATAAGGCTTCATATAGTCAGATATACCCTTATCAGTACATAAGTAGTCTTATCTAGTTATATCTTAGTTATATACTCATATAAAAGCATACCAGAGTAAAAAAACTATATATAATTCATATATAATCGTTTAGATGTATATATAATTCATATATAATTATGAATATATAAAATATAATATATAATATTCATACACTGAAAAAAAAATTTTTTTCCACCGAGAATACTAAATTTTTTACTCGAGTTTTCTTGATTTAAAAAAACTGGTATTCTTAACCTTAAAATACCACGTTTTATTATAAGGCTAGTTTTTTTACAGTGACAAAACTGTATTCTTATAGTTAAAAAACTTTTGTATTTTAATCATAAGAATACCAATTTTTTACCCATAAAGAAACATTTCCTTGTTAGAAAAAAAAAACTTTTTTTTCAGTGTATATATGAATCATATAGAATTCTATATAATTTTTTTTACTCAGGTGGGTATTTTGTGATTACTATAAAACATTCTCTTTTTTTATCCAAGAATCTGTTACTCCAATGATTAACAATCTTTCAATAAATAGTATTTTGCGAATGAAATAATAGGAACTTAAAAAAAATTAGAAAAACGGTTGACCCTCAAGGCCATCCCTGCAACTTCACGCTAATTCCATACTTAGGCGCTTAAAATTGCACCAATGACGTTTTTGAGCTCTTCGAGCTTAAAAATAAAATTTATGGGTTATTTTGAGCTCTCCGAGCTCAAAGAGATTGCTTTCCTATGCTTTTGAGCTCTTCGAGCTCAAAAGTCTGATAGAGATAAGACACTATTTTTTGAATTTTTAAACCGCAATAACTTTTGAATGAATAAACCGATTTTCACGCGGTTGGCAGCATTCGACGCAGTTTTTCAAGCCTCACAAAGAATCTCAAATTTTGAATTGATCGCACTAGGAATTTCGGAGTTATTCCGAAAAAACACTTTTTTTCGGTTTTCTTTCGTTCACGATATCTTTCGAACGAATCAACCGATTTTGACCGAACTGGTGGCGATCGACGTGGTTTTTCGAGGTTAAAAGCTGATTAGTTTTTGGAATTGAACCATAAAGCGGTTTAAAAGTTATTCCAAAAAAACCAAATTTGAAAAAAATTTTTTTTTCAGTTTTTTGAAGATTTCTCAAAATTTATTGATCTGAATCGGTCCAAATAGTTTTCAAAATCTAAGTTTGGTCAAGCCCTTTCGAATGGCACCAACCACGATGAAATCGGTCAAGCCGTTCAAAAGTTATAAGCGGTTCACATACTTTCACACACACACACACACACACACACACACACACACACACACACACACACACACACACACCTCGTGTCGGGCTTGCTGGGTCCCGCATCGGGCGCCTCCCCAGGTGGCGGATAGGGGAATGCCCGGCATATCTGCACGTCAGATGCGTCGGGTACCGAGGAAAGAGAATACTCGGGGTGGACCAAAACCTAGCAAAAGATGGTATGGAAATGTCAGAACAATTTCAAACATCGTCTACGGTGCAGAGGAGGGATACCTCAGTGCCGGCGAGGGAAGGCGTACAAACGGGCCTGAACTCGTCGTTATCAAGCGACCGTTTGAACAGTGGAGTAGACCCCATGGCTCTGCTGTCTAGCAATGCTACAGGGAGTAAAGAAACAGCTCTGATGGAAGTAGACGCACAGCAAACAAACTTTCCTCCAATAGGTGGAAGACCTGTTGCTCCCGTCAACACTCACATATGCCGAGGGAGGATAAACTCTCTACCGACTGTCACCGGTCAACAATCGCCAATGGAACGGCTCGGTAGCAAGATCGAAGAATTAGCTGAGTTCATAAAGGATAAACGAAATCTCCACCATGAACTCAGAAAAATAGTAGCGTCCATTGCCACGGCATATAAGTTGGCCAACAAACCAGCAACGAAGTCGGCGAGAACCACGCAAACATCTCCGGATCTGAACAAAAAATCCCAGACGTTTTCGGTCACTCCTGAGAAAACACAGCATTGAGAAGAGAAAAACAAGAAGAGGCCGCTATCCACGCCCAGCCCTTCCTCGGAAATCGATAAGCCAGCACATAAGAAGACAGCCCGGGGTGATACCTGGACCAAAGTGACTCGGAAAAACAAGAAAAAGGAAGAACAGGAGCCAGTGGCTCAATCTGCTACAGCCCAAAACCAGCCAAGCAATGTTGGCTCCAAGAAACCGAGGAGGAAGAAGATAAAAACTAAAGCTGTGCTTGTCCAACCAGCTGAAGGGCGAACATACGCCGATCTCCTCAAGGAAATCAAAGCCAAGGTTAATCCGACAGAGACTGGAGTAGACATAAAGTCTATCAAACAAACGAAGCGAGGGGGCGTTCTTCTAGAAATAGGTCGCAAGACTGAAGACACTACCGCTTTCACGGCTGCGATAAAAACAGCAACTGCAAACATCGGTACAGTCAGAACGCTTACACCAAAAGCAACGATCGAGATCCTGGACTTGGATGCCATCACTACTGAGAACGACGTCCGCGAAGCACTCAAACGTGACTTCACCGACAGCCTGGAGATCAAACGGGTAAATTTGACAAAGCCTACTCGACGGGGCAACCGGGCAGCCTTCTGCGAGATAGACGAGGCTAGCGCGTTCAAAATCCTTGACAAGGCTCGTATAATGATCGGATGGGTCAACTGCCGCATTCGACCAGTTGTAAAAGTAACACGCTGCATCAGATGTCTCGGATACGGGCACGCGACGAACTCCTGCAAGGGGCCTGACAGAAGCAAGTGCTGCTTTAAATGCGGAGGAGGAAACCACAAAGCTTCAGACTGCGTTGAACAGCCAAAGTGCTTCCTTTGTACAGATGAACAAGAAGCTCCAGATAGCTTATGTCATATTCCAGGCTCCGGGGCTTGTAAGGTATTCCGCACCGCACTTGCCGAAGCTACAAAAGGGCAGAAATGACACGCATACTTCAAGGAAACCTGAATAGATGTGCGTTGGCGCAAAATTTACTTTGCCAGCGAGTCTTTGAAGAGAGGATCGACGTTTGCTTCATCTGTGAGCAATATCTAAACCTCCAAGATAGATCATGGTTCGCAGACAAAACTGGCACGGCGGCAATCTGGATTGCAAATACAAAGAACGTTACCACCATCAACAGCGGAAGTGGAGCAGGTTTTGTCTGGATTCAAACCCCCATAACCTACTTCATGAGCGTCTATCTCTCACCTAACGAAGGGATTAGTGTGTTCCGACAGAAACTGGCAAATATAGAGGATGTGATCACCAAGTTCGACGGCGAAGTTATCGTAGCTGGTGACTTCAATGCTAAATCGGCTGAATGGGGCGCTGATTTCTCCGACACCAGAGGCAACGAGGTCGCTGACGTCGTGGCTAGACTCGACCTCATAGTGCTAAATACTGGGAGCACCACGACTTTCAGAAGACCGGGGTACCAAGAGTCCATCCTCGACATTTCGTTGGCGACTCCAAAAATTGCCAACATGATTGAAAACTGGACAGTATCCGAAAAATACAGTGGCAGTGATCACCAGTTCGTGACATTTAACGTTGGATTGGCATCTGCTCCGGTACCACAACACGATCTTTCTAAGCGAAAGTGGAATGTCAGGAAGCTTGATCCAGAGGCACTGCGAGCTTCACTTGCACGGAGCTGGTCTACCCTTCAGAACAACCCGACTCCGGATACTTGCAGCGAGACAGAAAGGACAGTACTAAATACGATGAAGGAGATTTCCGCCGCATGTGACGCCTCTATGCCGCGGTTTAAAAACCGGAGTTTTCGCAGGCCGGCGTACTGGTGGTCAACAGACATAGCGGAACTTCGCAAAATGTGCCATCAACTACATCGCCGCGCATCGAGAGCCGCCAAACGCTCCCCAAGCCAGGACTTGTATTCAAAAGAGTACAAGCAGGCCAAAAAGATGCTAAATCGAGCCATCAAAGCAAGTAAAGCAAAGTTGTGGAAAGAGATCTGCAACGATCTCGACAATGACATCTGGGGTAAAGCCTACCAAATTGTCGCCAAACGACTTGGAAAGGCTTCACCAGAGGCGCCGAAGTCTCCAGTCTTAATGGATAGCATCGTAGCGGAGCTTTTCCTCAAACACCCGCCGCGGGAGAAGAAACACTACACTAAAAACAACGAAGTAACGCCCTTCACAACTAAGGAACTACAAGACGCGGCCAAGTCACTCAAAACAGGAAAGGCACCTGGACCTGATGGCATCCCGGCATCGGTGATCAAGATTATAGCCCTGGAATACCCAGACTTACTCCTGAACACCTACAACGCATGCTTGGCAACTGGCACCTTTTCCGCGGTCTGGAAACGGCAGAGATTGGTTCTCTTAGACAAAGGTAAGGGAACCCCCATAACACCTTCGTCGTTTAGACCACTCTGTATGCTAGACATTGCTGGAAAACTGCTCGAGAAGCTCATACAAGGGAGACTTCGCGACGACATCGACCGTGCTGGAGGTTTTGCCACCAACCAGCATGGCTTCCGGAAAGGTCATTCGACAGTCGGAGCGATCAAGAAAGTCATAAAGACAGCAACACAAGCATGGTCTGGTAGCCTCAAAGCTCGTAAAGTATGTCTTCTCCTCATGCTAGATGTCAAAAACGCATTTAACAGCGCAAATTGGGGAGACATTTTAAACGCTCTGGAGCACAAGTTTGACGCGGAGCCAGAAAATCTGGCACTAGTCGACAACTACCTTGACGATAGAAAGCTAATAGTGGAAACTACTGAAGGCCCACAAGAATACGCCATAATGGCTGGCGTGCCGCAAGGCTCAATAATGGGGCCTGATCTATGGAACGCAGACTACGACGAGCTTCTTGAAATCCCGTTGCCAGAGCAAGTAGAGCTAACAGGCTTTGCAGACGATGTTGCAGCCACTATAGTGGCGGACAGCGTGGAAGAGGCCGAACTGCTAGTTCGGGAAACCATCGACACCGTCGAGACTTGGCTCGATAAGCATCACCTGAAACTCGCCAAACAGAAAACCGAGATGGTCGTTTTGACCCGTCAAAAATGGTTTCCAAAACCATTCGCTATGGACATGGGAGGAACAACGCTGACGTCAACAAGGGCCCTGCGGTATTTAGGGGTAATGATAGACGAGAAACTATCTTTCCGTGAACACCTCGACAGTGCATGCAAGAAAGCCAGCAAGACTGTGTCTAGCCTAGCACGAATTATGACCAACACCATGGGACCAAGAACAAAAAAGAGAAGAGTTCTTCTAGAAGCAGTCCACTCGGTACTGCTTTATGGAGCGGAGATATGGGCAGACATATTAAAGCAGAAGACCTACCGGCGAAAGATCGCAGCAGTACAGCGGCGAGGCGCTCTCAGGGTTGCCTGCGCCTACCGCACAGTTTCCGAAGCGGCTGTATTGGTCATTGCAGGAGCCGCGCCCATCGACCTATTAGCGTTCGAAAGAGCAAAACTCTATGACGCTAAAGACAGTGATGATAACATGAAGGACGCAAGAACGAGGATAAAGGCGGAAACGCAGCAAGAGTGGCAGGACCGATGGACATCGGGAGAGACGGGCAGATGGACGGCGCGCCTGATCCCAAACATCAACGTCTGGCTCTCTCGGAAGCACGGGGATACGGACTTCTTCCTGACCCAGCTATTGACGGGACATGGGCAGTTCAATGCCTATCTTTTCAAGATGGGTTTGCACAGCACACCAACGTGCAAATACTGCCCGGATAAAATCGACGAAGCCGAACACACATTCTTCGAGTGTGCTCGATGGAAGGACTACAGAAGAAGCACCGAAGAGATCATAGGCACCAGGCTCTCCCCCTCAAGCCTGGTGACCTATATGATCAAACAAGAGGAAAACTGGTCAGCTGTTGCAGTTTATGCACAGCACCTCCTGAAAGACAAAATCGCAGAAAGGGACCAGTAGCCAGGAGTAGGCGTCGTGAGACGCAGCACGACTGGATTGAAGTAATGCTAACGCGGTTCCAATCCAGTCCTCCCCGTACCATCTAGGGGAGAGGGGAAGAGGAATGTTTTTTTTAGTGGGTAAAAATCTCCACACTACCGACTATCGATATCTGCCGGAGGATGGGCGGCAGAGTTAACGATACCGGTGTCTTTTGAAGATCTTTTTTCGTACCTCTTTACAAAAAAAAAAAAAAAAAAAAAAAAAACACACACACACACACACACACACACATACATACAGACACCGTGACAACCTCACGGGGATAGTCAGGGAAGCTTCCTGTGACCTTCAAACGTCGAGATCTGATGAAAACTCGATTTTTGCAAAACGGGGTGAAAACAATAACTTCCCGATTTTTGAAAATCTTAAATTTTCTTAGCGGGAAGTTAAAAATTTAATTTCACATAAATTATTAGTTTTGTCAAGTTCATATATTGTTAGCCGGGCCCTCCAGCAATATATAGTTTCATATACTAAACAAAAATAATTCCATCAAAATTTGAGCTTTTAATTCTGATTCTACCTCTATTATTTTTTTAATTTTAAAGGAATTATATGTAGATAATTTTATAAATCTACATATAGATACCATTGTTACTTATATATTGATAATTAATAATTAATAAATTAGATGAAAAATTTTGTTCACTACGAACCGATTATGTATACGATTTGCATTACTTGTAGTTATAACAAACAACGCACTTCAAGTAAGTCTCTTAGGTAAGCATGTAGTGAATTAGTCTTCCAAGCGTCAGGTCCACGGTTCGATTCCCACACGCGCCGATTTTTTTTTTTCTATGGAACTAATTATTTATAATGATACTTAATGCTATATAATTATATATGGCCATTTTTCATACATAATTATATAATATAATTATATATAATTTTTTTTACCCGGGCGGGTATATAGTCTGATATACTTATATCAAGGCATATATAGTCTGATAAGGCCAATTTCCATATCAGGCCTGATATGGACGGTTTATATCAGGCCTAAAATAGTCTGATCAGAAAATTTTTCACGGGACCAGTTTGAAAATTTCAGGAAGTTCGCAGAAAATAATGAAGTTTTTATAAAAAAAAAATCGAAAATCATGAATGTCAATCATCCCGAAATTTTCGTTTTTTTCAAAAATTAAAAAAAAAACGCTGAATATGAATGCAAATTATTATTTTTATTTTTTTTCTAAAAAGTACATTTAAAAACGAAAATTTCAATAAAAAAATCATCCCAATAAGTTAATTTTCAAAAAAGTTATGGCTATTTAACAGAAAAAAGCTGTCTTTTTTAAATAACTCGTAACTTTTTTTTGATTGGGTAAAAAAATTTGAAAAAATTCTGAAAATTAGTTTCAATAGAGTAGAGAAAAATACCAAAATTTCAGAAAAATCGAAAAGAGTCGGGTTCAAAAATGATCGATTTGGCATAGAATGCCCCATATCTTCTAATATATAAAATTCTCGTGTCACAATGTTCGTTCCCATACTCCTCCGAAACGGCTTGACCGATTCTCATTAAATTTTTTATGCATATTCAGTAAGTCTGAGAATCGGCTACTATCTATTTTTCTAATCTCTAAGTGATAAGGGGTGTTCACCCTAAAAATTTTTTTTTATTTTTTTGATAAAATTTTTTTTTTTTTAATTTTTTTATTATGTGGCATCAAAAAATACATACAACTCTAAATTTGCACTTTTTTATCACCAACCCTTGCTTTTTAATAGTCATTTTCATAATTTTATCATTTTCTATCCCGCTCGATAACATCAATTATTATCACTTGGTAAGTTATCCCTTCCATGTGTCTACCGGTGTCACTTCTCACCCTGTAAACAGCACGGAGTAGGGATGTAACCTCTACAGTTTTCGGCTATTATTAGTGTTTATGCTTCAAGCGTAGTAGTTAAACATTTTTACTATCTCAGTGTAACTCTCATATCAAATAATTAATTATTAATAACTAATAAAATTATTAATTTTGAGTGTAAATCGCACGATCAGTTAATTAAGTGACTTACATAACCTCTAAAATACTCAACACGTGTCACGAGTTCCCGCAAACAACGGCTATTGAGTTGTAAGTCTAAATTATTTTTTACGTTTATTATAAAATCAAAAATTATTCTTCCTTATTTATAACGAAAATATTGTTGGGAATGGTGAAAAACGAATTCGGTGAAAGTTAGATTTTTATTACAATTGGGAAATTTTTTTTTGTGTTTACTTATGAGAGCTCTAACTTCGACAGAATTTTTTTTTTCACTATTTCTAACAATATGTATTTTCGATATAATTAAGAAACATAAAATTTTTCGCTTTCGTGAAACTATCTAATTTTTACATGTATATTTAATGTAATCAATGATAAAATAATAATTAAATATAATAATTAAATAATTCAATCAGTTCTGTACAGCAATACAAATTCGTCTACTATTCGCTATAGTGTTGACTACATGTTTTCCAGCCCGAGCAGAGATATTGTGGGATAATCACAAAGATTCAATGACTGATGATATATTGCATCAACATCGTACACGGTGTAACGATCTAGCGATAACATTCAGCGACGATATGTACAATGAAGCATTGATTGCTATTGAGGATCTTCGCATTATCATTGCCAACTTACCACTCAGTCATTTCGGTATGAATTCGCCAAATCGAGGTGCAACTGATTTAATGAACACTGAAATGAATCGTGAAACGCAGTACAACACTGTAGAAACGGCGGCGATTGTTACTCGCAATGTCCCACTAATGAATGAGGAACAAAGAACCATTTACGACCGCATTATGCTCGCAGTTTCAGCAGGACAAGGTGGGTTCTTCTTTTTAGATGCACCAGGTGGAACTGGCAAGACATTCCTTATTTCGCTAATTCTCGCCAAAATACGATCCAATAATGGCATCGCACTGGCCGTTGCATCATTGGGCATTGCGGCAACTTTATTGGATGGAGGCAGAACAGCTCATTCAGTATTCAAGCTACCACTAAATATTCAAAATAACCCTGACGCAGTGTGCAACATAAAAAAACAATCGTCTATAGCCACAGTGCTGAAACAGTGTAAAATTATCATCTGGGATGAATGTACCATGGCACACAAACATTCGCTTGAGGCGTTGAACAGGAAATTGAAAGATATTAAAAACAACGACAAACTATTTGGTGGCACTCTGTTAGTCCTTTCAGGTGACTTCAGACAAACACTTCCCGTCATTCCACGTTCAACATACGCTGATGAAATCAACGCCTGCTTAAAATCATCGACATTGTGGCGTAATGTTGAAATAGTACAGCTGAAAGTAAATATGCGTGTTCAAATGCTTCAAGATCCATCCGCTGAAACATTCTCAAAACAACTCTTAGATATCGGCGATGGAAAAGTCACTACAGCTGAAACTGGATACATAAAATTAGCGAATGATTTCTGCACAATCATTGATTCGCAAGATGCTCTCATTGAACAAATATTTCCCTATGGACACAAGAATTACATAAATCTCGAGTGTTATTGTTACAACAGTTATTGCCAGGGGACTTGGTATCATATAAATCTATTGATACAGTTTGCGATGACACTGAAGCTGTAAATTTTCCAATAGAGTTTTTGAACTCACTAGATTTGCCAGGCATGCCACCACATAACTTACAATTGAAGGTTGGATCTCCAATTATTTTGCTTCGTAATTTGAACCCGCCACAGCTATGCAACGGTATGCGATTAGTCATTAAAAAATTGATGAAAAACGTTATCGAAGGCACCATTTTAAATGGCAAGTTTCGAGGTGAAAATATATTGATACCTCAAATACCTATTATACCCACAGATGTGCCAATTCAATTTAAGCATATTCAATTTCCGATTAGATTGGCATTTGCAATGACTATTAATAAATCCCAAGGCCAAACAATGTCTGTTTGTGGCTTAGATTTGAGCACACCATGTTTTTCATACGGACAATTATACGTTGCATGCTCTCGAGTAGGTAAACCATCAAGTTTGTTTGTATTAGCTAAAGACGGGCTAACAAAAAATATTTTTCACGCTGCAGCATTAAGAGATTAATATTATGTAATTAATTAATTATATAAATAATTATTACTTTTAATAAATTAAAACAATTAATGTTTGGTGTTTTGTTATTTTTAAACAACATTCCCTCATCGTTCACAGCGCTCCAGGCCTTTTTCACTCATATTCCACATCCTTATACACTTCCAATAAGTTAGTAATTTTTTTTCTACACTAGAAATTCTCTAGAAATTATTCACATGGCAAAACAACGTTTGCAGGGTCAGATAGTATAATATAAAAATATAATATAAATAAATATATTTTTTTTTTCTTCTATGTATATATAGATCGAATTTAGATATAATTGACGGACTGAATATAGATAAATTAAGTAAAGAATTTTACGACATAAAATAATTTGTTGTCGAAAAACAAAAAAAAAAAGTTATTTTTGACTTTTTATAATTTTCGTTTTTTAAAGCCCTGTAACTTTTTTCCTATGCATTCTAGCGAAAAAATGAAAGAGAACTTTTTTGTAGAGAATTTAATTCTTACAAGATGACGAAAAGGGAAATTTGAAAGAAAAAATTTTTTGACGATTTACAATGAAAATACAGAAAAAAGTTTTTTTTCAATGTATTTTAAATGGGAAAGGTGACCCCCCCCCCCATGCGCCAGCTCAATTTTCAAGATATCAAGTTCATCTTTTAGGAGGTTTTTTTTGGTCTAACAAAGAAACTTTTTAGATGTATTTACTCAAAAAGTTTTTTATTCTGACGCAGTCTAGTGTATATATTATAGGATTCATTTCGAACTCACTCTGCACGAAGATTTTATCTTTATTTTATTTTGAGGATGATTCCCATAATGGTATAGGAATGATTCCTATAATATTCTAGGAATCCTTCCTATACCATTATGGGAATAGTTCCCATAATGATATAGGAACCATTACTATATCATTAGGGGAATATTTCCCATAATATTATAGGAATGGTTCCTATAATTGTATAGGAATAATTCCTATAATTATAGAAACCATTCCTATACCATTATGGGAACCATTCCCATCATTATGGGAAATTTTCCCATAATTCTGGGAAAATTTTCTATAATTATGAGAACAGTTCCTATAATTGCCTGGGAACTGCTCCCATAAAATTATGGGAATAGTTCCCATATTTTTCTTTCCGTGTAGTAGTTATTAACTTGAAATAGTTCGATGACATTATTTGAACTTTTTAGACGTGATAATAATATTAAATCGAGACAGTAATATGTTAAAAAAAAAAAATTTGTGCCCCTTTGGGATATGATAACCTTCCGATTTTTGGTACACGGCAAAAAAAAAACTCGAAAAATTACAGTATATAATGCAACGTGGCGCTTCGTGATGAAAACTGGAAAAATTACAGTTTCAGATTGTAATTATTACAGATTTTATAAGATTTACATTGTAGAATGTAATATTTACATTGAAAGCTCTGAAAATTAAATTCAAAAATTGAATTTAGAAAAATGTTATTTCAAACTGTAATTTTTCTAGTTTTGATTACGACAGGACCGATTTTACATTTTATAATGTAATTATTCCTGTTTTCTTTTTTCCGTGTAGTCGAAAATAGCAGGTGCAGCGCTTCAAAGAACTACTCAAGACTATACCGTGAAAATTGAAGAGACAGTAGCACATGTTCATTGTTAAATTTAAAATGATAATAATTACCATAAATCATATCTCTTAGCTCTTGTAACGTTTGACACTTGACTTCATCTGTTTCACCAAGTTCCCGTTTAGCGTACTCCATCACCTCAGGCGAAATTTCTTCCAAGTCCAGATCGAGTTCTTCATCCTTGAGTTTCATTTCCTCTTTGCTTAACTGCTTTACTTCGTCTAAATTATTCTCGATTATATCCAAGTTCTCCTTGACAGATTTAGTAGCTATTTCATTTTGGACACACAGCATTGGTTGCCACATTTTATGAATATTTCCTGATGATTCTTTAGATATTTTATCACCGATTAACGAGGCATCTAAGCTTTTTCTCCTGTTTAAATGTTTATGTAATTGTAATAAATCCTATTTATGTAATAATAACGTTTAATAAGAGAAAATTTTTTTTTTAATTACCCATTACTGAATTTGGTACTTTTATCCTCCACATCCGTCTTTTTCGGTGTTCCAATTTCGTGGTTATTGACAAAATTTTCATCATTTATCATCCTTAAAGTTCAAAAATTTATTTCCTTTCGATACGAATTTGTATTATTTACTTTTTCTCCCTTCCGGGCGTAAAGCGTCAACTTTAGCCCCGCTGCGCTAAACGAAGTTGCCGCTTTCCGCCTCCGTCCAGGAGAAAAGTAGTATACACACCATAGGCAGTAAATAAGAAAGCCTCAGATCACATGTTTGTTGACCTCGGCTTCGTGTCGGCCAACAATCACCTGTGATATGAGATATTTCTTACTTTACTGCCCTACACGGAGAAAAATTAATAATAGTATTTACTATACGAAAATATTAACTCCTACTATTTGAAATAGTAATAAAATTAATTAGTCACAAAATAATAGGTGTTATCATTGACAATTGTACTAGTTACTATTAATCATGGTAATGATTACCATCGAAAATGATAATTGTAATTATTAAAAATTATAACTGCTCTAATCGAAGATGGTAACTGTAACCATCTCAGATTGTAAAAATTCTGAAAGAAAAAATAATATAAATTTATTCAATTCAATTCTTTATTTGCATCCATATTTTAGTGATGAGCATTTTTTCCTTTAAAATATTAAAACAAATAATAACACAATCGTTTAAATCCATATATGATAAAAATTTCCAAATATTAGAGCTGTTATTGATTATTTTGAATGATTGACTATGATTATCAAAATAGCAATCATCCAAGATTTGGGTTACTAAAAAAGTCTTATTATTATCAATTATTAATATTTTTTCACAAGATAAAATTATGAAACATCATTTGATGGTTCCATTATAATTTAATTAATTGTAATCCTATCATCTATATTATTAAGAGAATATCATTAAGAGAAAATACTCAATTTCTAGATTCATAATTAATAAATGACCTTATATCTTGTGAATTATTGAAATTTTTACAGATATAAGCTCACTCCGACATTATACTCATCGAGACCTTTCATTTGAGTACCCACATCAATTTTTCATATATTTATATATTATATATTTATATGTAATATATTACATATAATTTATATATTATATATTTATATATATATATATATATATATATATATATGCATATATATATATATGTATATTAGGGTGTGCCGAAAAAATCGGATATTTTTTTTTCACTTTCCGCTCTAAATATCGTAGAAGATGCCGAAACAAAAGGCCTGTCTAAAAGAGAGTTCTTAATTTTAATCGATTCTGAAGTTTTTCCCATTTAAATAGCACGGGAAAAATTTTTTTTTCATTTTTACTGCCGCAACGTCTGAAGATTTCAGTTTTTCATAAAATAAACTATTAGACCTCATTTGGGATTAAATTTTGAACGAAAAATTTCATTGGTTCATATTGCTACCATCGAAGCCTGACTTTTTATAAAGCTTTACAGTATCAATTTTCCCCAAATTTCGTGTTTTTCGTAATTTTTAGCTAAACTATCCAAGATAGAATAAAAAAACAAATGACAATTTTGTAGTCCATTTAACGCACTACAAAAAACATCCAGATAAATTTTCGGTATCATCAATATTTTCAAAGTTACAGACCAACAAAATCCTATTTTTCTAATTTTTAGCTTTGTTCAAGTGAACCATCGATAAAAATACAAAAAATTTGGTTCTTATTTTTTAGTACATCAAATTTGCTACAAAATTGTATAAGAAAGATTCGTTTCCGCAATAGCTCAGAGTAACAAGCCTCCCGAGAAAAAATATTTATATATAATTATATATATTTATATATAAATTGGTTATATATGATTATATATGAAAAATGGCCAAATATAATCATATATAATTATATATAACAATATTTAATTATATATTTATTACATCTGATTAATTATTGGGTTAATTTTATGGATATAGTATTTAATATGATCCTACGCAATTCTCTGTAACCAATTATAATGCAAAAAAAAAATCTAGCTATAATTTTACGGCTATAACACCAACGGTCACCCATCCAACTATTAACCCTGCTCAATGCTGCTTAACTTTAGTGATCTCCGTGCGTCTTGAAGTTTCTGTCTGCTGTGCTGCTGTCTTAGATGACAATGATTCTATGATCTACATAATGTATCATATGAGTTTATCATAAATAAAATATAAAAATTGATTATATAATATATTTGGATAGTCATAATTCATAATTTATTTATTTGACCGAATCTCATTATAATATAACACTTATTTAAATAATAAAATAAATAATGATTTTACTATTAGGTAGTAGCGGAGCAGACCAAAACATCTCATAGGAAATGTAACAAATTTTGTATTTCAGAATTATTTAAACGTAATTATGATCATCATTTTACACTTTTCGTGATTACCAAAAAAAAATTTTTTTTCAAAGAAAAAATTTTTATATATGTTAATTATATATAAGCATATATAATTATATATACTTATATATAATTATATATGGGATTATATATAATCTTGGATGGCTGTATATTGCTCCATATATAGTCATTTATAATTATATATGATTATATATGACCTCATATACAATTCCATTTATAATTATGTATGATTATATATAATCCTGAATGGCTGTATATTGCTCCATATATAGTCATATATAATTATATATAATCTTGTATACAATTCCATATATAATCATGTATGATTATATATAATTATATATGATTATATATAATTGTATATAATTATATATGTGATTCCATATATAATTATATATAGTCATATATGATTATATACAATTATATATGATTATATAGAAACATTTTTTCTCGGGCTGATAAGTCATATTTTCATAATTTTTCAACTATATTTTCTAAATTATTGACGATAAATGACAAATTTCAATTAAAAATTTTAAGTATATTTAATTCTCTAAAAAGTTAGCCTAGATTAATTTTTTACATTATAACTTGCTTAATAAGTCAACAAATATTATTGTTATTTATTTCGTTTTTGGTCTATTGAGGTTATTTAACCAATCCTCAAGACAACCCTAATTAATTAAACATATTGAAAATGATTTGACACATTCCATTCCCACAAGATATATTATTAAAAATAAGAAAATTGAATGATTAACAAGTATTCGATATAATCAAACATCAAATTTTTTCTAGTACTTTGTAATCCTATTCTGTTTCAAACGATCTTCTATTTTTCGAACTGAAAAACATGCTAAATTCTATATTGAGTTAGAAAAGCGTTTTAATGTTCCAATAATAAAATTTTTGAAGGCTTTTAATTATAATCCACAGCAGAAAGTTTTAGGGATAGTCTGCAGGATCAACTGAATTTTCGGATAAATGGTTCAGGATTAAATACACAGTATAAAAAACAAATCCGAGGAGCAACTAGTTTCAACAGAATGCATAAGAATAAGAAAAGGTATTTTTGAAAAATTGAGCCTTTATTGAAGTAATTTACTACAAGTAAATAATTGTTATTTATAAAACTATACTTAGATTCACACTAATAAATCGGATAATGCCGGCATAAATTACAAGTTTTCTATATAAAAACCAGATCTATTGTATTCCAGACATTTAAACGTATTTGGTTTGTAACTTAGTAATGTAGTAACTCTTAGTAATATTAGGAAATTTTTTCCTATGCTCATCAACAACTTGCAATAAATATTGCCTTTGTTCTCCACTCCTGGTCAAACAGTTTTTGTACTCCTGAATTAATGCTACGCCTCGTTCAGCGAGATCATTAATCACTTGTAAGTCAGACAGCACTGATTTACAGTGTAAATAATTTTGATCAGATGCCCAGAGATCTGGATCCTTGTCCACGAATTGATGCGGTAATTCAAACTGTTGAAATAAAAGCAATGATTGCTTGCTAGCAAAATCACAGAGATTTTTCGATAATAACAAGCTTATATCTTTGGCAATAAACTTTTTCGAGTTTGCAGCATTACTGTTCCGCACTTTCATTGCAGCTACGGTTTGCCTTTTAATTTGTAAGGGTACACTGTCATCAAATAACGCTAAACCGACTAACTCTTCGGATAAGTACCATAAATGTCTTAATAATGTCGAGCTTGCTGCGTCAGCAATTTTTTTATGAACAGAACGGTATTGATATAAATTTTTAACCATATTCAAATCTTGATTAGGTGACTTTATCGCAGAAGGTGCTTGAAACCATGAAATGACATAAAATTCGACGAGGAATAAGCAGACATATCTTAGTCCATTTACCTCAGTGGAATTCATTTGAAACTGTTTTCGAAACATAAACAGTTTCAAAGCGTACAGAGCTTTTGACATCCATCTGGCATGGTGGTTGGATCCTGGAGCTTTAAAGCTTATTCCATTTTTTGTAGAACCGCCTAAAAATATCAACACCAATTCTAAAAACTCTTTATAATCGTCTCGGTCATGCTTTTCCTGAAATATAAAATTTGTAATTGAATTTTGAGGATCTGAATCAAGATTTGCGACTAATCAATAAATTAACCGCAATTATCATTTAGAATTTGAAGAAAACACTATGATCCGGTTTTAAATGAGTACTATGCGAATAACGCTACTAAGTCAGACAATTAGGAGAGTAAAATAATTTCCAATTTTTTATAGTGAGTTCTGAAAGGATGTAACTTTATTAAAAGCTGCTATTTCGAGATGAAATAAAGCATTTTAACTCTTAAATTCTCTACTAATAGAAATGAGACACAGAATTTTTTCACAGGTTTTCCTTTCAGCCCGATCAGAACTAATATTAATCAAAATAATTTTTAAAATTTGTTGATTTTCAAATCTATTTCTAAAAGAGGTTCATTTGACCAAAAAATGTAGACGAGAATCTTGACAATGAAAAGAAAAATTTGATAAGATAATGATAGAGCTCGATAAACAATTACGATTGTTATAGAATATTTTGTAGTTGGTATATGATCGTCGGTGTTTTTGTCTTTGAGTTCATTATTGCAAAACCATCAAATACTCTCCAAAATAACCAAAACGATGACCTTCTTAAAACTAATGTGCAAATGTCAATAATTAGAAAAAATGATTATAATTTAAATATCTGTAGTCGATCAATAATGAAACCTATTATTTCATTTTTTTTTTTTTTCATGAATTCTTTCATTTATAATTGAATCCTGAATACCAATTTCAAATTTTGTTTTGTCTATGTTTTTCCAATTATTTTGGAATCGTACAAAAACTGCTACATTAGGAGAACTTACTCCTGACTAAACAACTTCGACAACGCTTCTTAAAATCAATTCATACACATGATGTTGACATGCCAAATAGAATAATGGCTTTTTTAACATTTTTTCTAATTGGCCGCATGTTCCTTTATCAACTCCTTAAATAAAAATGATTAAAAATATTAACATTACCAATCATCATCCGGAAGTATAAACTATAATATCGAAAAATATATTCTTGAACCAGTATTAAAAGTAAGTTGCATGCAATGAACATAAATGACAAGATCTGAAAAATTTTCTGCACACAAGGTTAGTTTCTTTAAAGTTGTAACTTGATGCCAGTAGAAAACGAGGCATTGAAAATATCATGATTCTGGTTTGAAAAATTTTAAATAGGCAAATTAAATGATATATTTAAGAACAACCGTGTCGTCCCGAAGCAACAATATTACAACTTTAAAAAAAGCTTTTTTTATATGCGTCATTTTACCAAATAAAATCGATTTAACTCATATTGGAGCTTTCACAAAATCAGACGTGATTTTATTAATATTGGTACTTATTTGCATAAGAATAATGAAGAAATAAAAATATTTAAAAAATGAATGAAATTTTAAAAATCATCACTCAATTGTAAGGGCTCCAATTTTTAAAGGATTTCTCTCTCTCTCTCTCTCTAATAAAAAAAATACCTTCAAAAAATTTTAAAATAATAGGTAAAAATTGTCTTGTCAAAATGACATCGTTTGGTGGAATGATCCACATATTTTTTCGGGAACAGGTGAATGTTGTTTACTAATTCATTTACCTGTATTTGTCGCACTTGTGTCAAAGTACATAGCTTTAATCCGATCTGAAATATTCCACTCATTTATGGTTTCTTTGATGGTGATTGCTTGGTTTAAACCAGTCCCACGGTCAAGTTTTAGTACTCCCAATAACTGCTGAGTATTGACACCCTTATAAGATTATTGGAAGTCTTTCGACTTTATTCCGGCCAGTAATATCAGGCAGCAACTTTCCATCCCAGTGGATGACAATGCATTGAGCAACTCGTAGATCAGTTTTCAAATCTTCAGCAATCTTTTTTCTTATCTCGATCCGATTTCGATGGATCGTACGGTGGCTTACAGAAATCATTTAAATTGATTCCTAAAGCTGATGCAAATGCGCAAAAAAGATACGTGGCTTATCTACTACTCACATTCGCTCTATCTATTGCCGAAACCACTTCTGGTGTCATAAGTTTTAATTTTTTTAGTTTTGGTTCAACAGGTAGCTCATCGAAAAAATCAGAAGTAGTAGAATGATTTGATTGAATTGATATAGTAGAAGTGGTAGAATGTTGTGAAAGAGGTAACAAAGAGACTATAAATAGAAATTATAGAAAAATAATCATTAAAAAAAAAGAAGAAAAAAATTGAATGTTATTAGTTCATAAAAAAGATCTTTTGAATTGCGAGAACTTCATAAACATTAAGCTCACACTCATTTGAAAATGTTAACAACTTTCTGGTCTACTGTAAATGATGATAGAATATTACTTTTATCTTAAATAGCCGAAAACACATATTTGGTTTCTAGTGAAATTGCTCGTATATTTTCAGTAATGTACAGTATTACATAAAGCATTAGTAAAGTGTGAGCGAATTGCCTATCAAGTAAGTGAAGAATATAAAAATTATGACGTTAGTATAGACTATTCACAGTACATTTACTCAGTAAAAAATTTTTTGTCATTGCGTAAAGTATAAAAATTTTTGTGTAGAATATTACACTCTAGTGTGTAGAATTTCACATTCTCATGTGTTTATTTAACACACTAGAATGTTGAATTAACATTAGTTTGTGTAAAAACAGTCAGTAAAACAAATATTTGTGTTAAATTAGACGAAAATTTTTTTACTGTGTAAAAATCATTCACAGAATATTAAATTAAAAATTAATTGTAAAGTTATTGCTGTGAGAAGAATTCTTTAAAATGGATTATTAAAAATAAAAGCAACGAGTAACCATTCGATTTTACCTGCTTCATCAACTTCATTAGTATTTACATTTGTCCCAGAATTTTCCATCGAAATAAAATTTGAATTGTCTTCCACACAAAAGGTCGATGTATTTTGTACATCTTCAATATTGGCTAAAATCTTTATCAACTGACTACGTTTGCAAATTTCCCGACTAGCAATCAAAACTTTCATTTGTGGTGAGCTTAATGTTGTCAAAACATTCTGCGGTGCAATATCGAACATTTTGTCGAGAGAATTGATAAAAGTTTTTTCGGCCAATTGTTGTGCGGGAGATTTTTTGCGAGCTTTATGTACTTGAGTTTTTTGCCAGTTTTTATGTAATTTTTAAATTTTTCCAATTGAACGATGTGAATTGTTTCCTGGTAATGTGAACTTATTCCACACTTTGATAAACTCACACAGAACAAATCTAGCACTTTCGCGAATGAATAGTTTATCTGTTCGATGTTTATAGAAAAATGAACATAAAACATCATGATTCGTAGGTAATTTCAAATCACTTAAAGTTTTTGACTCGAACCCAACCAAGTTAATGTAATTTTTACTTGTTTTACAAGACATTGTTCATCAATAAACTGGTATAATTGTTGATACGATAATGATTCATTAAAAAACTAACCTCAATTAAGGACCAATTATAATGAAAGACAATAGAGTCCTCTAATAGCCGATTTCAAGCGGATAATTGATCAATTACGCAAAAAGTCAATAAATACTCAGAGGGCGTTAGTTGAGAATTCTGTAGAAAATTTTAATTTGACTAAACCTCAGCCAGTAATGATAACTCTTTTTACCAGAAAGTGAAAAGTTCCATACAAAAGTTAATATTAATATGAACACGTAAATATGGAATATAAAAAATTTTTTTATAATTTAATATGTCGTAAAGATTAGTAAAAATGTAATAAGTTTTACAATGTAATATTGTGAAAGGTTAGATATGGAAGGTTTTATCCTGGATTACTATATGACTAAAGTAATTTGTTGAACAATTCTGTTTTTTCGCAGCAATGTTAATAAATAAATTAATAGATACGAAAAAAAAATAATAATTTAAAATACATATAATTATATATGATTAGATATGATTATATTTGGCCATTTTTCATATATAATCATATATAACCAATTTATATATAAATATATATAATTATATATAAATATTTTTTCTCGGGAGGCTTGTTACTCTGAGCTATTGCGGAAACGAATCTTTCTTATACAATTTTGTAGCAAATTCGATGTACTAAAAAATAAGAACCAAATTTTTTGTATTTTTATCGATGGTTCACTTGAACAAAGCTAAAAATTAGAAAAATAGGATTTTGTTGGTCTGTAACTTTGAAAATATTGACGATACAAAAAATTTATCTGATTGTTTTTTGTAGTGCGTCAAATGAACTACAAAATTGTCATTTGACTTTTTGTTCTATCTTAGATAGTTTAGCTAAAAATTACGAAAAACACGAAATTTGGGGAAAATTGATACTGTAAAGCTTTATAAAAAGTCAGACTTCGATGGTAGCAATATGACCCAATGAAATTTTTCGTTCAAAATTTAATCCCAAATGAGGTCTAATAGTTTATTTTATAAAAAAATGAAATCTTCAGACGTTGCGGCAGTAAAAATGAAAAAAAAATTTTTATGTGTTATTTAAATGGGAAAAACTTCAGAATCGATGGAGGACCTCTTAAAATTAAAATTAAGAACTCTCTTTTGGACAGACCTTTTGTTTCGACATCTTCTACGATATTTTGGGATAGTAAAAAAAAAAAATATCTGATTTTTTTGGCACACCCTTATGTATATATGAAAAATATATAAAAATGCATGTGGGTACTCAAATGAAATCTATTGATGAGTGTAACATCGGGATGAGCTTATATCTTTGAAAATATCAATAGTTAAGAAATGACCTTGTACCTTGTGAGCTATTGACATTTTTAAAGGTATAAGCTCATCCCGACATTACACTCATCGAGACCTTTCATTTGAGTACCCACATCAATATTTCATATATTTATATATATATGTTATATATATGTATATATGAAAAATATATAAAAAGGCATGTGGGTACTCAAATGAGAGCTCTTGATGAGTGTAACATCGGGATGTGCTGACATCTTTAAAAATATCAATAATTAAGAAATGATCTTGTATCTTGTGAACTATTGACATTTTTAAAGATATAAGCTCATCCCGATGTTACACTCATCGAGACCTTTCATTTGAGTACCCACATGAATTTTTTATATATTTATTTATATTATATATATGTATATATGAGAAATATATCAAAAATGCAAGTGGGTACTCAAATGAAAGCTCTTGATGAGTATAACATCGGGATGAGCTTATATCTTTAAAATATATATTATATATATGTATATATGAAAAATATATCAAAAATGCAAGTGGGTACTCAAATGAAAGCTCGTTATGATTGTAATATCGGGATGAGCTTACATCTTTATAAATGTCAATAGTTAAGAAATTAAAGTACACTTTAACGAAAATCATTATACAATTAAGCAAAATTTTATTTATTATAGTTCGCAATTGTTGGCAGTCACATAGGGACTACAGGTTGCTAGTTTTGATAATTTGTGCATTGAATTTCTTCAACAGAATGCATAACTAGAACAGGTTAATGAGTTTATTTCATCTGCTAGCTTTAAGCATATCATTTAATTTAATGTAGAAGAAAAATTACATGTAGTCAAACTGATTCGGTGCATTTCAAAAAAAGTTTGAAAAATCCAAAAGTGCACGCCTCATAACGCTCATTCATTTTTTAAGAAAAAAATTAACTGTGTAATTTATTAAAAAAAAAAAAAATTATAATGAAGTAATTTCTTACAAAGTATTTTTTATTTTTTTTTTAAATATCGGCGCCGTTTTTTCTTGTCATAAGCGCACGCAATCTTAAAAAATCTAGCTTGATCAAGTGGCGCCATAGTTTTCACGTGACAAAGAAGAAAGTTCGTTTGGCTTTGTACGGTTGTATTGTAGTGAATTTTAATAAAAATTCAATTTTAAAAAAAGTACGTCAGCTAGGCCACTGATATGAAATACGGACCCAGTTCATCGAATTCTTAAACTAATAAAAAAGGTCCGGTCTTGAAATATCAATTTGTTCGGTAGTAATCGCTGGTACATCCAAAATGGGGTGACATCCGGACGTCCACGTAAAATTTTTTTCAAAACGTTTTTTTTTTCAAAATAGCAACATGAAATGATTTTAGAAAGTAAGAGATGGTTTAATTTAAGTGTTTTTTCGGTGTACATCTACTTATATCATTGTATAAGTGTAATATGGTTGCGTTAGAGGCATTTAAAAATCACAAAATTGCTTGACCTTGACGAGTCGAGTATAAAGCACAACCTCACGCGCTTCGCGCTCTGAGGCGTGCAATACGATACCATCAACTGGAGCAAAGAGTATGCTCTCTTTAATTGCAATTGTTAAAGGGAAAATTTTAATTTAAATAATTATGATCAATAATTAGTTTAAAGCTTCCTTGTAATAAAAATTTAAATATACATTCAATCCGAATTTAATCCCGATTTTTTGTGCACTACACTGCGCTACAACTGCTTTTAGTTTATTCAGAAATGCATCCACGCTAACGCAAATTTTTAATTTTTTCAATATTTTTCACTACCCTAGTAGAAATGAAATCAAGTTTTTAGCCAGTAACTGGCCAGTTTTACTAGACTTAAACCAGTAACTGGCCAGTGTAATATCCAGTTTCTGTCTAGTAACTGGCCAGTTTTACTAGAGATCTAACAAAACATTATGGCGGCTTTAGTGAAACTGTCAGTTTCGAATTCTGAGGTTATTAGGCGTTATTAAAATTGTCAAATAAATTCAAAATAATGTTTAATAAACGATATGATATAAAAAAGTTTCATTTATGTGTACATTATAAAATAGATAACATCATTAGTCTGATAGACTAATAATAAATCTAACAATAGAATAAGAAAATAATTATTTTGAATTGGAGATTTGTTTTTAATGCCCACAGTCGCAATTTATATATTGTGTCATTTTTTTTCACTGTATCCATTTTGAAATATATACTGGAAATTATTTACACGTTAATAAACACTAATTTTGATTGATTTATACTGTTTTTTAATAATAATAATTACAATAATGATGCGTACAGGTTAACAAAAAAAATAAACAAACATACACACACTAGTAAAGATACACTGTCGGTGTAACTAATGTTTATGACTTAGTTGTAGGTGGCGCGATTTCAAGTTTTTACTCGATATCACTGGCCAGTTACTGGTTTATATCCAGTGAAAACTCGATTATTTCTACTAGGGTAGCTTAGATAGTAGCTATTATTATTACTGATGGTAACTGTAACCATCAGGTTATATTAGGAATCACGATTTTGATAATAGTAGTAACTAGTTAAAATAATAATAGCTATTATTACTGATTACCATCATAATAGTAGTAGTAACCATCAGGATGGTAACTACTACAATTCAGATGGTTTACATAATTATTTAAATAATATTTACTACTATCGAATTCAGTTAATAGATTTTACCATAACTAGATAGTAATCTCTACTATAAAATTTTCTTCGTGTAGGTGTGTAATATAATATTATTATTTTTATGACTTAGATTTTTAAAATGTTCTTTGAATTCGTTATTTAATAGTTTGTTATAACTCATTAAAAAACATTATATTTATTCTGGATTTCTATTTGATACATTCAATCGTTAAATTGTTGGCCCATATATGCAATTATTATTATTTCTTGCATGCTTATTATAATTATACTTTGACACGAAACCACACAATTATATTTCACCTCAACTTTTCTTATTTACATAGCTTTTTTTTACGTCCTTCATATGTCATCGCAATCATGATCAATACCTGTAAATATTTCGTCCGTATTAATTCAATTTGAGTAACTCCATCCGTCAATACCCTATTGACAGTAAAAATGAAATTTTTAGGAACCGATAAAAAATAAGTATTTTTAAAAGTTTCTTTGAAATTGAACGTACAGATGCATAAAATGCGCTTTTTTACTACACTAAATAATAATTGAGTAGTTGATTTGGTAATTGATTGATAATGTTTATTATTTGATCACTCATGACAAAAATTAAAGACAAGTCATCTTCTAATCATTAGAACGTGTATTATTATTTATTCGAGTATATTAAAAAAAACAATTTTTTTTGAATGATTTTTTTTTTAATTTTCATCAGAGATCGTCAAAATAAAGAATTTGCAAAAATTTTAGCCCTTAATATTAATGCTTAAAATCGCGAACCGAAATTTTCCATTTTTCATTTAAATAATATAGGAAAAAATAATTTTAAACTTTTGAATTTCATATCTAGTCTTATGTATAAAGTGCTATTCTGTATCTGAATATTTTAACGTCCTTGAGATAATAGCGAGTATGTTTTACTTGAATAATTTTCATGATTACGTGAAATTATATTGTATTAAATTTATCCGAAGCACTAAACAACACTGAACAGTTTTTATTAAAATGACTGTATGTAAATAAAAAATATAATATAGGTTACTTCAAAAATACACTATTTGTAACCTAAATACTTGTGTTTCGATTTGACAACGACCAAATATTGATTCTACAGTTTGTATACTAATGATATATGTCACTTTCTTTTTAAATTGGAATTACACTATCGTTTATTATTATATAGAAATTAACGAATTTGCTTATTAGAAAAAAGAATTTGGAA
Source organism: Cotesia glomerata (assembly GCF_020080835.1). Classification (NCBI taxonomy): domain Eukaryota; kingdom Metazoa; phylum Arthropoda; class Insecta; order Hymenoptera; family Braconidae; genus Cotesia; species Cotesia glomerata. The sequence continues at coordinate 10,096,673 of NC_058161.1, forward strand.
ATATTACCTCAATAAAAAATGTATATCTATATATTGCTCAAAACAAATCTTTTTTAATCTTTTCAAATCGTTTAACTCATTTTAAATCTTTTTTTCTCATCAGGGTAAGATTATGGAAACAAAATAGATTTTTAATGATTTGAAACAGTTTTTTGTACTGAAGCTATATAATTAACTTGCAACCTATGATCTCACGCTAAGGCAAATAAAAAGTAAGATAAAAAATATAGTAATAACCATGCAATGTTGACTAAAATCAAAAACATGAGTTGACTTTGACAGCCTAATTGCGTATATATTAACCGTCTTCATTTCTTATACTAAAAAAGTAAAAAAATTTCAACATGTAAATCTTTAATTTTTTATAATTTATTCTGTTGTATAAAATGATTTATTTTGAACAAATTTTAGACACCTCGAATAAAGGCTTCTTCCTTTGTTACTCGGAAAGAAGTCGTAACAGTGTTAAAAAAAGTTAAAAAAATTAGGAAAACGGCTGATCCTGAAGGTCATCCCTGCAACTTCCCACTAATTCCATACCTAACTCTTAAAATTAAGCACTGATGACGTTTTTGTACTCTTCGAGCTCAGAAAAACAATTCATGTGTTATTTTGAGCTCTCCGAGCTCAAAGAGTTATACAGCTGTTCTATGCTTTTGAGCTCTTCAAGCTTTTAAACTTTCAATAAAAGAATACTATAATATGATACATATATTTGAATAATAAATAAATTACACATCAGTTATCAGTACAGATGTACAGTGAAAATTGAGGTACACAATAGAAAATTTTGCGTCATTGCGTTAAAAAATTTTGTGTTAAAAATTTTTGTGTTCAATATTTAACACTTTTATATGTAAATTTAATATTTATTGTGTTAAATTAATACAAAAAAGTGTTAAATATTTAACATGAAAATTTTTAACACAAAATTTTTTGACGCATTGACGCAAAATTTTTTACTGTGTAACTTTGCAATTAAATAGTCAGATTCAGCATAAAAATAATATCTGACGATTTGTGTAAATTTACCTTCTAATTTTCCTCATATATATTCATCAAACAAAAATGTATATCCAGAGTAAAATCTTTAAATTTTCATGTTTAATTTTTATCATGCTGTAGAACATTGCGAATAGTTATAAATATTTAATTATAATAAAACTCTGGATTTATTAAACATAAAATAACTCCGTAATCAGCGAACTTCAAGCTGTTACTACTTATAATTTTTATTGATCATCTCAGATAATTAACTACCGACTCAAAAAAAAAAAAAAAACGAAGTTACTAATGACCTGCTAAAATGATTATGAATGTAAATGAAAGATGATATTGTTATAAGCAGTAGATTATATAAATATGTTTATTATTATAAATGTTGGACAATCACAAAAAAAATGTGATAATAATGTAAATGTAATTGCAATATTTAAGAGCAAAACAATTGTGTAACTAACTTTACTTACGCTGTATATTCACTCAACTACACTGTAGCACATCGATCATAAAACTTCAATTGCCTTTTACTGGCCACGGTCAACTCACGATTACTACGATCATGTTCAACGTTTTATACCAACCACTCCAAGCTTTGTTATTGAATAAGAAAAAATTATTGTGGAAATATCTATTTTTTGTCTGTTTACTAATTATTTAAATTTTCTTCAGTTAATTTTATATTGATATTTCTGTGTCATACTACACAGTAAAAAATTTTTCGTCATTGCGTAAAGTGTAAAAATGTTTGTGTCGAATTTAACATTTAAGTGTGTAGAATTTAACATTTTAGTATGTTGATTCAACACAATAGAGTGTTGATTCAACACAAATTGTGTAAAAAAAAGTCATCAACACAAATTTTTGTGTTGAATTTGACGAAAAATTTTTAACTGTGTATAGCTTGTTAAGAAATTAAAAATTGTAATTACGGCAAATATTTGAGGGCGTATAAACTTTATACAAAACTTTATTACAACAGTAAAAAATGTCTTCTTGAATTACTTATTTCATAGTTTTACATTATGAATTTTTATGATAGTTGCAAATTAATTATTGAACATATAATACAGAAAATTTAATGGATGAAACAATGAAGGTCAGACGTAAGGACATTATTTTTTTTTCCTTTATAAAGAACTAATATAAGACTACTGTTTTTTATGCTTCAAAAGGAAAATAGTTAATCGAATTGTGCGGCAAGGGTCATATAGATGGTACGAAAATATTACGAAACGTGGTCAGGGTCAGGCTTCTGCGTCTCCAGATCGATGTGCTTTCACTAACGATACTTTCACATAATCTCAAGCAGGTATTAGTATTTGTTACATTGACTGCGTACGATAAAGATAAAGTAACAACTTACATTAATTCAAGGTCACATTAAGGGGGATGGCCACTGTGACGATCGAAAAAATAGGTGATTTTCGGGAATTTTTTTGACTGGGATAATAAAGGAATTCGGGGATCGGTTTTTTTTTTTGTTTTATAAAGTATGCATTAAAGATTATTCTCCTAAATTTTTATCAAAAAATATTATGTTGTTACAAAGTTATTAGCATTTTTTTGGAGCACCAATAGTATATTACAACCCAAGGTTGTATCCCATACGTCAGGGTATCCAACATTCTGGTCATGGGTTGTATACTATTTTTCTTGCTCTCCAGCCGAAAGTACGCAACCCCGTGGAAGGGTTCTTGCAAAACTGAGGCGAAGCCGAGGTTTTGCCGGGCGTGAGGGGGGCGCCGCCCAACTTTTGCAAAGCCGAGGCTTTGCTGGTCGGGGCGGGTATAAAAAAAAAAAAAAAATAAAAGTTAATAAATTGAAAAAAAATGTTATTTTAAACTTTACTTACAAATGCTCTGATTAAGAGTGATATGATGCACAGAATTTGTCACAAATATTTAAACTCATTCTCATTACAGAATTTATTTTTTTAAGTTGATTAAAAATGAGTTTTTAATTAGAATTCGACGGCTAAAAAAGATTGAAATTAAAATATTATTACAAGTTTGTAGAGTACATGGATCGTTTTATAAACATTGCTTTACTAACTATCGAAATATAAAAAAAAGCAAATAAAATTCACAAAACTATTATGTTTTATTTTTTAAACTTTTTATATAAATTATTTGTGCAGTATTATTATTAAATAGTTCATTAACAATGATCTAGTTAAAAATTATTTTTATTTTTTTGATATTTTTTGGTTAGTTTATGCGCTGACATGTTACATACAGACGATGTTGTGACTGTTATATATACAGTTGAAACTCGCTGTATAGGCCGGTCGCGCCACGAAAATGCGAAAGAAAGCGAGGTTCTGTGCTGCCGAGCCAGAAAATATGCGTAGCGCGCATGCGTTAGAGCAGGCCATAAGTTGCTCTTCCTGGAGTAAATTGCTGCCAGGAAGAGCCTACTTTCGGCTAGGAGAGCAAGAAAAAAAATTTCCTCCTCCATGATGCGATCTCTAACTAAAAAACGGATTATCTAAAACAAAAAAACGAAACAGCGTTGTAATCTGCATGCATGTGGTTATCGTTGCACGTAGGGGATTTTGACAATTTGGATTGAAAAAAAAATAGCGACATATTAAAAATTTTTTCATTTTTTTTCCTCATTTTTTTGGATTCAAACAGCCCTAAAAAATCTTAAAAATCAAAATTTCCAAAATCCCCTACGTGCAACTATAGCTACTGAATAGACGAATACGGGGAAAAAAAAAGTTGCAAATCGGTTCATATTTATGTAAATTACAGTTCTCATTAGTTCCAAAAAGTAGTTTCGAGAAAAACGCGTTTTCGTAAGATGGACGGTGTGGCTTAATGTATATAGAATAATCGAAAGGAAATTTAGTATAGACCGGATAGCTCAAATGGTAGAGTAGCCGACATGTCTTCGGAAGGTTCTGGGTTCGAATCCCAGTCCGAGCTATCTAATAATTTTTTCTCTCATATTCTATAAACTCACATTAAGATGATCCTCTCCACATTCCTTTCTCAATCCTTCCCTACCAATATCCTGTTACGTGAATGTGGAACGCTTCACGTAATAATTACCGTAACTCCTATTCTTTCCCGCTTCACAGCATTATTTATATTTGTAAAAAATGTGGAACGCTTCACATCAACTCTTCACATCCTTCACAGGATGACACGCAAAATCGTGAAGCGTTCTACATTTTTACAAATATAAATAATGCTGTGAAGCGGGAAAGAATAGGATATGAATATATCCTGAAGCGGGAAAGAATAGGATACATGCGCAATTCACTAAATAAATTAACCTTTTTAATATTTATAAATACAAAAGATAATTATGAGCTATGATAGAATTCGGTATTTTACAATAAACGTTATTATAATGTAATATAATTAATACAAATAATTTATAAAAATTATTTTTGTTTATAAGAAATCTTCATATCATATGATATTACAAGCAAAACAAATTCACTCAACAAAATATTTATTAACTGTTAATAAATATTCGTTAACTATTAATAAATAGTTATTAACTATTAATAAATGTACTTTCCTACCAAATAAATATTTATTGAATGTTAAAAAATATTTATTAAAGTTTAATAAATTAAATAATTGTCTTCAAATAAATTAAATTATTAATAGTTAATAAATCCTTTTATCAGTGTAATAATTGCAGTTTTGTTTTTTAGTTAAACGAATCAACAACAAGTACGTATAATGATAAAAAATAAAAAAGAATGCAGTAAATATTTCTGCTGGTATTTTTTAAGACACAACAACTCTGGTGTCTCATTTTTTTTTAATTTATTAAAATTAAAACAAAATAAATACTTCCACGTGTACTTGCTTATAATTTTAGGAATAATAGCCTCCCGTAACTCCGAAAGTAATCACTGCGAACGCTTCAGTCGATTTCATTTCCCCTACCATGGCTTCACTCAGAGCGAATAGGTAACATCCCTACTCCGTGCTGTTTACAGGGTGAGAATGACACCGGTAGACACATGGAGGGGATAACTTACCAAGTGATAATAATTGATGTTATCGAGCGGGATAGAAAATGATAAAATTATGAAAATGACTATTAAAAAGCAAGGGTTGGTGATAAAAAAGTGCAAATTTAGAGTTGTATGTATTTTTTGATGCCACATAATAAAAAAATAAAAAAAAAAAAATTTTATTAAAAAAATAAAAAAAAAATTTTTAGGGTGAACACCCCTTATCACTTAGAGGTTAGAAAAATAGATAGTAGCCGATTCTCAGACTTACTGAATATGCATAAAAATTTTCATGAGAATCGGTCAAGCCGTTTCGGAAGAGTATGGGAACGAACATTGTGACACGAGAATTTTATATATTATATATATATGTGTATATATATATATATATATATATATATATATATATATATATATATATATATATATATATATATATATATATATATATATATATATATATATATATATATTACCGGCTCTCTCTTTTATAACTCTCTTACACGGAAAAAAAAATTAAAAATATCGCTCTCAGAGCCATACTGTAATGCTACTGTAGCTATCCCCACTTTACTAACTGTTAGATTCTTACTAGAGCCATTTAGTAGATCGCTCTGACAGGAATACATTAGTTAGCTAAAATAGCTAAACCGTATTGCTAGGAGAGCCAAACGGGATTGCTGAGAGCAGTAAACGCCTCGCTGTAGTCTGATTTCGCGCGCAGTCTTATGTGTTGACATACTTCTTAACCTCAAAAATATTTGTTTTGTTTATCGTGAATTCCCTGATGACTACCAAATAAAATATTATTTATGGATTGATGCAAATTTATTTATTATATCGAGTAGTAAATTAATTTTATAGTGATGGATAACTAATAAATTAGTGCATAGCTTATGTTTTTTTTTTTATTCTTAAACAAATTTAAACTTAGTTAAAATAAAAAAATTATACTGAAAGTTTTTTTTCTAATTTTTAGACATTTTTTTTTTAATTGTTATTTTCGTATATTTATTTATTATTTTTTTAAAATTGTCAAACTTCTGATTATAATTTTATTTAATGACGTTAAAGTTAACAGTCACTTGATAATTTTTTAATTTTATTTAACAAATAAATTTTTTCTGAGAAATTATTTTTAAAAAATTGCATTTATGATTTTTTAAAATTTCTACAAGTCAATTTTTTTTTTCATTTTTTTTACCATAATTTATTTATTAAAAAAATTCTAAAAATTATTAAATATCTGCTAAATTAATTTTTATTTATATTTATTAGTAATAAATAATATGGAACCATGTTTTTATTTAAATCATAATTTATTATAATTATCAAAATTTTTTATTGACTTTGTTTATGTCATTTAATTTAATTTTTTTATCCAATCAAAATTGAATAAATCATTTCAAATTCATCAATTAATAAATATAATTTTTGACATTATTATTTATAAATATTATTATGTATTGAAATCATTATTTATAAATATTGTTATTCAGTTAATAGATATTGGTACGTGTGTATGAAGTTATGTTAGACGGCGCCGTTGAAAAATGTAGTTAGCGATTCTAGCTAACTAAAGTATTCCTACCAGAGCTATATAGTATCGCTACTGTAGGAAAACGTTTTGCTGTCGTAGCGCTCTACGAGTAGCTCTCTAATAGATGGCTCCAGTAGCAATATTTTTTTTTCCGTATAATTCTGAACGGATTTCAATGAAACATAACATTCTCATTTTTTGGACGATTTCTGAGGTTAAGTTCTAAGATAAGCCAAATCTGTTGATTTGTTTAGAAATGACAGCGATTCAAAAATTTCAAAAAATCGCAAAAATTTTCACTTTTACCATATTTCTATGCAATTACAATTGAACGCGATATCCTATCAAAATTTTTATAAATTGCATCTGAAAGCTTATCAAATAAACTTTAATTTGCATACCTCACCATTAGTTTGGGCCAAAAATTACTTACTTTCTCTGTCTATTTAATGGAATTTTACTCTTGCATTCATTTTGGAAATTATTATTTTAGTAGTTGTTGGATTCACTCTAAAATCTTCTTCCATTTCGGCTATCGAATGGTCTTTTTTTATTGTTATGTCGGTAAGATCGAAAAATATTCTTCATATTTCATCAGTTTGTAACTCGTATCTAAATATAATTTCTAAAAAACACGATTTACCGAAAAAAAAAAAAAAAAAAAAGACCGAGCAAAGCTCGGCCATCCAGGTACTATAAATTTAAATCTAAACGGTAGAGATTGTTACTTATAAATATTCAATGAGGATAAGGAAAATTAATCTATTAATAAACAACTAATAAAGTATCAGTGAAAGTAACAGAAAATGAATAGAAAACTTGATTTACACCGAGCAAAAAAATCTATTTTTATCTACTAATCAGAACCATTCTCAATTTATACGTTCACTAGACGCGACATTAACATTTGCGATGTAGCAATCATGGTCATAAAAATTTATTTTATAAACATATTTATTAGTCAATAAAAACAAGCAAATTTCAGACTAGTGTAAATAAATGAGTAGATTTGATTTTCTCTCGAGGGAACTAGTTTCCAATTTCATTACAGACTTACCAGAATAATCATATTTCACTGTAATAAAGATGACATTTGAATTAGAATATGAGATCGTGGTCTTAATCTTAACCCGTATCCTAACCACGTGTGTTGCGTAAAAATTTAATTTTTCGATGTGCGTAGTCATGAAACATATAATACAGTAGGACATAGAATAAAACATAGTTTCAAACTTAGTGTCGTGCTAGACCTCACCTTCAGCTCGTTCAGTCACCTCAGTCCTTGTATGAAGTCATCTTATTTCATTCCATTTAAGAAAAAATATTTCATTGGTTTAAAAATACTCGCCTAACATCTTGTGTACTTATACAATTTATAAACCGTGTACTTGATCTCATTGAAAATCTAGCGTAATGCAACCTTAAACGACTGTTGTCAATTCAAGTCTACCGGGTTCTTCATTTTGCACGACTCATGATGCGGAGCATTAGAGAGTACTTTGCGATTTAAAAATTTGTTTTGCCACGGTTTTGCAACTATTTAAAGAATTACACAATTGGTAATCCTTGTCACAGAGGAAGCAAATATTAAAGCAAATTTTAAGGGAGTTGGGAAAGAACGGATAGGGGAAAGGGGGGGACCTACTCAGTGGGAATTTTTCCGTAATTGAAAAAATAATCAGACAGCCCAGACTGGGAATCGAACCCAGATCTCTCGGTTACGCGCCAAGGGCTCTACCAGTTAAGCTATCCGAGACAAGTACTGACTACTTTATTCAGTCACGTATATAAGACCCACCGAGCAAACAACGCCACCGTCCATCTTACGGTAAAGAGCCATATTAAAGCAAATTTTAAGGGAGTTGGGAAAGAACGGATAGGGGAAAGGGGGGGACCTACTCAGTGGGAATTTTTTCCGTAATTGAAAAAAAAAAAAAATAATCAGACAGCCCAGACTGGGAATCGAACCCAGATCTCTCGGTTACGCGCCAAGGGCTCTACCAGTTAAGCTATCCGAGACAAGTACTGACTACTTTATTCAGTCACGTATATAAGACCCACCGAGCAAACAACGCCACCGTCCATCTTACGGTAAAGAGCCATATTAATCCCTCCATCCCACCTGTCACAGAGGAAGAATTGATGGAGGCATGCAATCGTGTAGGGAATAATAAGGCGCCGGGATTGGATGGAATTCCAAATATTGCTTTAAAAACATCTATTAAAGCAGCGCCGGCATTATTAATAGATACCTACAATGCGTATCTCAAGGAAGGAGTCTTTCCTGAAAGGTGGAAGCGGCAAAGACTTGTACTGCTCCCGAAAGGAAAGAAGCCACCTGACGAACCATCATCTTACCGTCCACTCTGCATGTTAGACATGGCGGGTAAGATATTAGAGCGGATAATTCACCAAATAATAGAAGCAGTAGTTGATTCACTCCTGGCAGACAACCAATTTGGTTTCCGAAAAGGACGGTCAACCCTAGATGCAATCAACCTGGTCGTTAACACAGCTAAGGATGCGATTGCTGGAAAGAGATGGAATCGCGGCACAAAAAAGTATTGTTTAGGGGCTGCATTAAACATAAAAAATGCTTTCAACTCTGCTAACTGGGACTGCGTAATGCGCGCCCTCGAAGAGAAACGAGTTCCAGGGTATTTGCGTAGAATGGTAGCAAGCTACTTCACAAACAGAGTCCTCAAATATGACACAAAAAGTGGTCCTAAGGAGTATGATATTACTGGTGGTGTACCACAGGGCTTAGTTCTAGGTCCTCTGCTATGGAACATCATGTATGATGGTCTCCTGAAAATAGCATTGCCAGCAGAAGTGAAACTGGTAGCATATGCAGATGATGTCCGTGGTGATTGTCGCGAAGCATCTCGAAGAGATAAATCTGACCTTCGACATTACATTTAGACGGATTAACTTATGGATGGATACGGTGAACTTGCAATTAGCTAAGTATAAAACCGAAGCAGTGCTCATTACCAGCAGGAAAGCGATGGAAACCATCAAGTTACAAGTTGGAGAACATGAGATCACATCACAACCGTACATTCGGTACCTGGGAGTGATGCTTGATGCTCGACTCAATTTCAAGCAACAAGACGAACATGTGACTGCCAAAGCATCAGTAGTTAGAGCGAGCCTAGCACGACTGATGCCTAACTTTGGTGGATCAAAGCAGAGCAGAAGACTACTGCTGTCATCAGTAGTAACATCCGTGCTCACATATGGCATATCCATTTGGGCTGACGCATTAGAGACGCAAGAATAATGAAGAAAAGCGGGTCCAATTTATAGACAGAGCGCCCTGAGAGTTGCCAGTGCCTTTCGCACAATATCAGAAGAAGCAGTGTGCGTCATTGCCGGAACCCTACCTCTTCGAGTACTAGCAGAGGAAAGACGGGCCCTTTACCAACGAAAAAGGTCAACTGCACTGAGCCCTGAAGAACTTATAATTGAAAAACGGCAGAACAGCATAGGCCGATGGAAACTGCAATGGGATGCCGCAGAAAAGGGTAGGTGGACGCACCACCTCATACCTCGGATCGACATTTGGCTTAACCGGAATCACGACGAGGTCAATTACTATCTTACACAGATGTTGTCGGGACACGGGTGTTTTCGAGAGTATCTACACCGCTTTAAACACGATGATTCTTCGGAGTGCCCGTCCTGCCCAGGAATTGCTGAAGATGCGAAGCACGTCTTCTTTGTATGTCCTCGTTTTGATTCACAGCGTGAAGAGTTGGAGAGGATCCTCAACCAGATTCACTAGTGAAAGCAATGTAGTCATCAGAAGCTGCCTGGAACGCTACCAACACGTTTGCTACAGAAGTCCTCACAGACTTGCGTTCCACCGAAAGAAGAAGAGCAAATATAAGAAGATAGAAGGAAGGAAGTTAACACCTTAGCCATCAGAAGGAAGAGCAGTAGCTAGATCCTCCTCTCACGAAGTAATGCTTGAGGGCGGTTTCCATGAGAGATTAGAGGAAAGAAGAAAAGGGGTTTAGGGTTTAGTGAGTAGAGGCGTTAGCGTCGAGTTTTAGTATGACGCTGCGTCGCGTCTTCACATATCCAGGCGAAACAGCTATGCTTGGAATCCGCAAAAAGGATTCTCCCCTCTAATAAAAAAAAAAAAAAAAAAAAAAAACACACACACACACACACACGTACGGATATCATCGTAAAAATAGTCAGCAAAGCTTTTTAGGACTTCAAAACGTCGAGATCTGTCGAAACCTCGATTTTTGCAAAACGGGGTAAAACCAATAACTTCCCAATTTTTCGAAAATCATTGATTTTCTTAGCGGAAAGTTAAAAAATTAGCCGGTTAGCCGTTAGCTAAGCTCAATTAACCGGTTAATTTAGCTAACTTTTCTATTCGGCTTAACTAGCCAAATTGTACAGCCCTATAAATTACATTAAAAAATACATCTTTTTACGCGTCATTTGTTATCCCTCACAAAAATATATACAATCATCAATTTTGTAAGGAGAAAACTTTGAGTTACATTTTTAATAAGTCAGTTAAAAAATAATAAATCGCAATTTTTAAGAAAAAAAAATAAGTAAAACATCAACCCTACAGACCATCCCGGCAATTTCGCGCTAACTTCTAATGCAAAGCGCTTCAAATTCTATCTTTTATGAAGTTTTTTTTAATCTATTCAAGTAAAAACATTACAGCTATTTTGTGCTCTCCAAGCATCAAGATAGAATTCTTTGAGCTCAAAAATCAAATTTGTATTCAGTAAGAACATTTTCTCTGAAAGAAATCCCATTCGACCTAGAATTCATAAATTATTTCAAAAAACCCCTTTTTTTTTCAAATTCAATTTTCCAAAACTAAATGTCTTGGGTATGAACACTGATAAAAAAATTGACTTGACTCAAGAGCCAAACTCTTGAACCAAGAATTTCATTTCGAAGAAAATGATTTTCTTGAGTCAAGAGAATAAATTCTTGACTCAAGAAAAGTTTCTTAGACCAAGAATAATTTCTTAGCTCAAGAATTTATTCTCTTGACTCAAGAAAATCATTTTCTTCAAAATGGTATTCTTGGTTCAAGACTTTGGCTCTTGAGTCAAGTCAATTTTTTTATCAGTGAACCATTCAACCGATTTTGACGACCGTGGTGGCGTTCATTACAGGTTTTAAAGCCCTAAAAGTTGATTTATTACGTTATAGACAATCCGAGAAAAATATAGAAATTGTTTGAAAAAACATTTTTTCGAAATTCCTTGGCAACGATAATTTTCAAACGGATCAACCGATTTTGATGAAATTGGCATCAGTTAAAAATTTACCGGTTCGAATTGGTTTAATTAGTATTGAAAATTGAACTTTGGAGAAACCCTTTTTTTAAAATGTGTACGGAATCTCTATTTTAAAATAGTAAGCTTTCTATTCAATACATATTTTTCTCACTTCTACCTCTTCTCTAGTTTTAGATTGAAGCTTTAAATAACTAATATTAAATAATAGTAAAGAAATAACTAATATTAATAATAGTAAAGAAATATGATCTAAAATAAAGATTTCTTTCGTTTTATTTTTTTTTTTTTGTTATTCCGACCAATTAATGATTCACGACTAATTCCTTTCAATCAAGAGATAAAATATTGCGTGAAAAACAGTATGCTTAAAAGATTTATTGACGGGATCTAATAATTTTTTTTTAGATTATTATGTGAGTCTATCAAATATACTTTCTATCGAAGATTGTGTTTATTTAATATCTCAAGGATTAACTATTTTCTAAAATAAAAAATTTTAATGAAATCTACATTGAAGGAAATTTTACTCGGAGGAAAAAGTTCTTTAATTGTATTAATGACTAAGTCTATTGAAATTATTTGAATAAAGTAAACTTTTGAAAGCTTATAAGGAGAATTTTCTTCGTATAGAAAATTTATTTACCAGATCACAGTTAATTGTAATAAAAGTGCAGGAGTTTTTATCTTTAGAAATTAATTGAAATCAAGTTGTTAATCAATGTATCATTTAAAACAGTCAATATTATTGTAAATTAAGAAATTTATAAATCATAACCAAATCATGTATGAGTAAAATGTAATTTTTAATACTGATAGAAAAAAGTATCAGTTATAAAATATTTTTTTTCTACAATAAAATTATACTTAAAAATTAATTTCAAGTCACTTGAAATCATGAGTTTTTAAGCCTTTTTTTTTTTTTTTCTTTTTTTTATTAGTTTATGGTTTACGACCGATATATTGTTGACTTAAAGAACAAAGAATACCATCGTCAGCTGGCTAAGCGTGATAAATCAGTTTATCATGAGCAACGCTTCAAGGATCTCAGGCAATCACTTAAAGCTCGAATTAAACAAGCTACCCGAGTCGAAATATCAGACCCGTTTAAGCTGTAAAAGTTTCCAAATCCTTTGTAGTTCAATTCGCCGCCTTAGAAGACGCCTGTTTTGGCAGTAAAAGTCGGAGTGAATATGGATACAGTGAAAACAGGTCAACTGAGTTCCGTTTTCAATGTAAATTTTATCCAAAGAATAATAATAATAATGCAGAGTCGAAACATCAGACCCGTTTTAGCTGTAAAAGTCGGGGTGAACTAAGGACATAGTGAAAACAGCTCCACTGAGTTCCGTTTTCAATGTAAATTTTATCCAAAGCATAATAAATAATAATAATAATAATAATACTAATATCATTATTAGTAGATTTCATAATAATCTAACTATTGCAGTCGTCCTTATAGCGCAACTTTTAAAAAATTCATCCATTTTCTGAATCAGCTTGACAAAGTGAGTCAGAGAATATCTTTCATTCAAAAGTTTATATGTCGCGTTCCAGATACCATAAAGGCGTATTCCGGCAAAAGGCCCCGGTGAAAAGCTATCGGTGTGTATAAAATAGTTTTTTTCGGGAATCGACGAATTTTCGTCTGAAATGTGCAGAAATGTAGAAAAAAAATTTAATACGCCCTTATGGCTCCCGGGACCCACCTCGGATGCCATAAGGGTGTATAATAAAAACTTTTTTTTCGGGAATCAACTTATTTTCACCTGAAACGTTGAGAAATACAAAATAGTATATTACACACCTAGGGAAGTAAAGTAAGAAATGTCTCAGATCACATGTAATTGTCGGCCGAGGCGAAGCCGAGGTTGACAAACATGTGATCTGAGGCTTTCTTATTTACTTCCCGTGGAGTGTATACTATTTTTTTGCTCGACGAAGGCAGAAAGCGGCACTTTCGTTTAGCGCAGCGGGCCGAAAGTTGACGCTTTCTGCCCGTCGAGCAAAAATTAGTATATTACACACCTGTGGCAAGAAAATGAGAAATGTCTCAGAACACATATATGTTGCCCGAGGCGAAGCCGAGGTCGACATATATGTGGTCTGAGATATTTATTATTTTCCTGCCATAGGTTTGTATACTATTTTTCTGTCCGACAGAGGCGGAAAGCGGCAATTTCGTTTAGCGCAGCGGGCCGAAAGTTGCCACTTTCCGCCTGGAGGGCAGAAATAGTATATTACACACCTAGGGGAGTAAAGTAAGAAATGTCTCAGATCACATGTAATTGTTGGCCGAGGCGAAGCCGAGGTCAACAAACATGTGATCTGAGGCTTTCTTATTTACTTCCCGAGGAGTGTATACTATTTTTTTGTCCGACGAAGGCGGAAAGTGGCAACTTAGTTTAGCGCAGCGGGACGAAAGTTGCCACTTTCCGCCCGGAGGGCAAAAATAGTATATTACACACCTGTGGCAAGAAAATGAGAAATGTCTCAGAACACATATATGTTGCCCGAGGCGAAGCCGAGGTCGACATATATGTGATCTGAGATATTTATTATTTTCCTGCCATAGGTTTGTATACTATTTTTCTGTCCGACAGAGGCGGAAAGCGGCAATTTCGTTTAGCGCAGCGGTACAACATATATGTGTTCTGAGACATTTCTCATTTTCTTGCCACAGGTGTGTAATATACTAATTTTTGCTCGACGGGCAGAAAGCGTCAACTTTCGGCCCGCTGCGCTAAACGAAATTGCCGCTTTCCGCCTCTGTCGGACAGAAAAATAGTATACAAACCTATGGCAGGAAAATAATAAATATCTCAGATCACATATATGTCGACCTCGGCTTCGCCTCGGGCAACATATATGTGTTCTGAGACATTTCTCATTTTCTTGCCACAGGTGTGTAATATACTATTTCTTACTACGCCGGTCGAAAGTACGGGGTTCCCGCTACGATTTCACGGCAGAAAGCCTCAGTTTTATGCCGTGATCAAGTCACGCATGCGCCCTACGACGGGGAGCCGAAATAATGTATTCATGCACTGACAACGAGACACGAGGCGGCAAAAAGTTCGAAAGTCAGTAGTCGCGCTCACTCTATTACTTATGTTTATAAGCCTAACCTTACTTGTGATTGTTATGAATGTATCTGTCTTGTTATGTGTCGATGATTTTAGGTTGAAACTAAGTTAAATAAAGAAAATAAATATTTATTTTAATGAAATGAGACTTATTAAATATTTATATTACAAAAAAAAACGAGAAATATTTTTTATTCTGATAGATATTTTCAAATAAATAAATTCATTATTTTTCTATGCATTTTACGATTATTATTTAATTTTTCTATTTTTTTTTAATTTTTAAAATCAAAGTTAATTTATATTATATTTATAATTTTAAATTTATTTAATTAAATTAAGATCTTTTCTCAAAAGAAAGTAGTAATATGATAGATTATAAATTAATATCTTTATTGACAGGTGTATTTGATGCCTCTCCCCCCCCCCCTCCCGACCAGCAGCACTCGCTTCGCTCGTGCCGCAAATGTCGGGAGCAGGCATCAATTTTTTTCAACGCAATTTTTTGCGTACTTTCGACCGGATAACAAGAAAACTAGTATACACTACGAGGGCAGAAATTTGAGAGCCCTGAACTGCCCGCCATGATGCCCTCGGCTTCGCCTCGGGCACATGGTGTGCAGTGTAGGAATCTCAACTTTCTACCCTTGTAGTGTAATATACTATTTCTCAAAATTAAAATTTTTTTTGAAAATTTTCTGTAACAAGATAATCCCAATTTTTCACAATTTTTAAGGATATTTTACAATTTTTTTAGATTTAAAACGGTTTATGATTAAAGTACGATCGAAATTAGTATTTAACAGATCAAAATACATGAAAATTATGCTTGCCTTAGATCTCAAAATTTTTTTTCTTACAAAACATCGAATTTTCGCTAATTTTTGGGGTTTTTTGCAATTTACTCGAAATTGAAGGCTGGACGGCCTAAACTGACTTGAAATTCGTGTTCAGTGGGTCGAAAAACATGCCCGTAGATAGGTGGCGCTCGGTGTACAGACACCTTTTTTTTTTTGTGTGCCGGTGTTATTATTTAGAGTCGGTTTTAACTGCTGTGGTCATATCGCCGACTTTAACTGTTGGGAGTGGTACGTTGGGGTCTTTTTGGGTTGTGTAAATCTTAACCTACGCGGCAAGGGCCGAATATCAACCAGGTTGGTTTCTAAGACCAGCTTGGGATTCGAACCACGCCTGGCCGGTAAGTTAGTCCGAGTCCTCTATAGGCCATGCGCCTCAGACGACTCGGCTAACGTCACCGGTTTAAGTCTTTTAAAAAATAGAAACATTCATTATTTTTCAAATATTTTATCGATGACGCACTTTTTGAAGAAAAATAACCAATTAATTTTTAAACATTAGACGCAACTTTTTAAGTGGAAGTTTTAATGAGATTTCAGAAAATCGATCGTTCAAGAAATCTAAAAAATATTTTTGTAAAAACATTTTATTAACTTTCTTCCACAATAATATCTCACAAATAAACCATCTGATTTTGATCCAGTTTGCAGTATTGAATGAAATTATTTCAAGGATAGAAATGATTATTAGATTTTAAAATTGTTCGAAACAATAGCTTGAAAGTTATTGAAGAATAATTTTTTTCGTAATTTTTTTAGAAGATTTCAATAAAACTCTTTCAAATGTTGCGAAAAACTACAAAAATTTTTTTTTCAAACTATGTTGAAAACAATAACTACCTAAATTTTCTCTCATTTACAATTTTCTTCGCGGAAAGTTAATCAGACCCAATGTCTTTGTTCTGTAGCAAACCACTCGTTTTGACAGGATATTATTTGGTAATAGTTGCAAAATAACTAATTCTCGTTACATAAGCTATTCCGCATACTATTAAAAAATATGTTGCAACCTTAGAAAATATTATTCCACAATTGCACTTTACTAAGATAAAATTGCGATGCAGCAGTAGTCTTATTATTAGAGTGAAATATACAGAATCTGGAAAAAATAATAACAATTGTGTTCAAATTTTTTGAATTATTTTTTAAAGCTATAAAATTAAAAAACACGACTTGTCTTTTCGAATTTTTTATCACTGGCGAAACGATACATATTATGGAAATTACTCATATAAAGTGATCACAACTTATCAAGTTTTTCCTTGTAAATAAAATCTTTAATGAGATAGTGATGTCAACACGTAATACATAGACAAATATAACCGTAGAATAATTAGAATATTTTAAATATATTCGGTATTTGTTTATCACTATTACATTTATTAAAGACTATAAATCATTATTCAGGAAAGACTAATTTTAGTGCAAGTTATAAAGTTTAACGTCAAAAAATCTACAATTTATACATCTGATTATCGACATTTTCTTATGTACGGATAAAAACTTTATCGATAAATCTCGATATAAATAAAAAATGAAAATAATATTTAGATTATTGTACTTTTAAATAAGAATAAACATTAAGAAGTTCAATCTTTCATAAAAAAACAAAATTACAGAAACATTAATTTATAATGGTGTCATTTTTTTTCTCTTATGTATTATGAATTAGGCTTATGAAAAAATTGAGAGACTAAAATATTTTAGAGAGCATTGTACTGATATTAATTATCAGTAAATCGCGAGACTCTGTTCTACTAATTTCTACTGACAGTAAATGTAGTTATAGTTCTAAAGTAATGCTTAAAATATTTATGAATGTATATGTGTTGTAATTAATATAAATATAATAAAATTTGTAGATATGTAGTTACTTTTTTAACTGTTTAATTAAGAACAAAAACCTAATTTTCAATTTTTGATCATCTATTTAGCTACTTATTTGTTCTAAAAATATCTACAAAATTAATTATAATTATAAATATGAAAACATTTATCATACTTGTCTATTTAAATAAATATATACTCTTAACTTCTATAGACAGTAAAAACTGTTACAGTTTTATCGTTAGGTATTTTTCTGATCGTAAATTATTATTGTTAAGCTTCAAGTAATAATAAAACTATTTTATACGTGTTCTAAGTAATAAATACATTCAAATAGACCTAATAAATGTTTTTCAATATCAATATTCCGCATTTAAATTCATCAATAAATTCATAGTTATTATCAGAAATAAAAGATTAATAACTACTTGTTATTTCTATGATAATAAACAAAATTTATTTTTTTCCTAAATAGATTTTATTACTTTTAGTCGTATGGTAATTTTTCTATTACTTACTTTTTTATTATAACTTATAACTTATAATTATCAGTAAACAAATAACTAAGACTATTTTATCGATATTTGCATTAAAACTATTATATTTTTTAAAATTCACGTCGTATAAACAGACATTAAAGCATTAATGTACAAAGCACGTGTAAACACGGTGAAACTGCATGAACGCGCGCATATTCTCTTCTCTTGCGAACGTCACATCACTATGAACACTGTTGCTGAACAGACTATGAAACTCCTGGTGTACTATCATATAGTATACCTTCCGCGTTTGCGATTCCGCCGACACGAGAAAGTTGCTCAGCCAGCTGGGTGGATAGGCCTCACATAACAGACGAGGCCCCTTACTACATCTACATGTATACGTATAACGGTTATGTCTATGGGAAACAGCACACGCCTATTCACTTATTCAGCTCATAAAAAATCTTACGAACAGGTAACGTAGAAGATATAGAAAATATAAGCAACAATATTGTTGTGGTGTGGAAATTGTGACTCTAGACGAGACAAGAGCGGATCCCGTGTAGGGTTTTATGAATGGCCAACTGTCGGGCCATGATTGGGTGCCAAGCATACTAGTCTGGCACAGTAATGGCAACCAAGATTGGCCGTTCAACGGGTAACGGCTGGAACCTAACTTGGGCCCAGCCATGGCGAACTATCATCAGCCGAACATGGTCTACTAGAGTGGCCACATGATATTAATTAAAGACGACCCATAGATAATAAATTCTGAATTTAGAATACGACGTAAAATCTGAAAAGTAAATTTTTTCAAAAATAAAACTTGCAAAGTTTAAATAATTAAACTTAAGACGTTATTGAATACACCGGCACACAAAAAAAATTAAGTAGAATGTGCATTTGACCGGACCTACCTAAGGGTACGTATTTTGGTCCGCTAAATCCGAATTCGAGGTCAGTTTGACCCCTACACCCTCGAAATTTCGAGAAAACTTCGAAAAACCGTAAAAATGATGAAAATCGGCAGTTTTAATGATAAAAAAATTTTTTGGAACTAAACTAAGCGTGATTTTCATGTATTTCGATCCGCTGAATATGAATCGAAACTGTATTGAGACCACGAGCCGTTTTAAATGTGAAAAAATCACACAAATTCTCACATGTTACATCGACTACAAATTGTATGTGGAATACATGCTTAATCCAAATTAGTAATTTGGAGACCAAAACATTCTTCATAAATTTGTTTGATCTTATCAGATAAAGATCTTCGATTCCTTTCCAAATTGAATTCTCCACAAATGTAACAAAATGAATCAGGACTTTTATTACACAGATGAGAATTACTTCTTGTAATAGTATACTCTCCAGTAGCCAAGTTTCCCACTTCTGAAGAGCTGCAGTCGCTTGATAACGACGCCTGCGAGCCTGCTTTCTCACCCTGACCAGACGCCGATACTGGGGCTCCGACTCCCTGCATCGTAAAGTACTTATCACTTGTACCTGCCATGACGGCACACACGCCGTTAACCCAGGGACTCTGCCAGATGGTTCTGTTGCCTACCGTCACCACGTGAAGGTGCCCTGGTTACAGGCACAAGCAATTAAGTCTTCAAAAGTCAAAAACGAGAGTAAAAAAACAAAAAAAATTACTTTTTTCGGAATTTTGGAGGGTTTGTGTGATTTTTTTACATTTAAAACGGCTCATGGTCTCAATAAAGTTTCGATTCATATTCAGCGGATCGAAATACATGAAAATCACGCTTAGTTTAGTTCCAAAAAATTTTTTTATCATTAAAACTGCCAATTTTCATCATTTTTACGGTTTTTCGAAGTTTTCTCGAAATTTCGAGGGTGTAGGGGTCAAACTGACCTCGAATTCGGATTTAGCGGATCAAAATACGTACCCTTAGGTAGGTCCGGTCAAATGCACATTCTACTTAATTTTTTTTGTGTGCCGGTGATATTTATTATAATAAATCAATATAAATAAATTTTAACATACTTATATGTAATCAATACTACATTATTTATATAATTAAAAAACAGAGATTAGAATAAATTCTTTCATAAATTTTTTGTTGCCATCATGAAAATTTTCAAGTCTCGGTTTCTCAATGTTATTGGAAAACTCGATATTATCATTAGTTAACATAGATAAGTAAATTTCAATATTTCATAAGTAATCACTATTATATCACTTAATTTTATAGATGTACCTATTTTGATAAAATCGCATAATAAATTTTAAAAATATAACGAACAAACTGAGATAAAAATTAATACTTTTTTTTGCCCTCCGGGCGGAAAGTGGCAACTTTCGTCCCGCTGCGCTAAACTAAGTTGCCGCTTTCCGCCTTCGTCGGACAAAAAAATAGTATACACTCCACGGGAAGTAAATAAGAAAGCCTCAGATCACATGTTTGTTGACCTCGGCTTCGCCTCGGACAACAATTACATGTGATCTGAGACATTTCTTACTTTACTTCCCTAGGTGTGTAATATACTATTTGTTAATAACTTATTGATAAGGAAAATTTTCAACTTCAAGTGTCTTGAGATTATTCGAGAGCTTGGTGCATTCTTCAAGCTCGCCCACGTTCTCGATCAGGCGCTCCGGCCAACCAAGTTCCAATTAAGGTTCTTAGTTTAGCTGCTTCTGGTTGGTCGGGAAATTTCTCACGGATGACAGCTGAAAAAAATTATTTAATTTTCTTAATAGGAAGTTAAAAATTTTGGTTATTAGCAATTGAAAAATATTTTGTCAAGAAACTTACCTTCAATACATTTAAATGTATTAGTACTGCTGAATTTAGTTGTACTTAACTTTAATTATACTTAACTTAAGTTAAGCTTTCCAACGCTACGTATTTTTTTACCCGTTCCTGAATAATTCCATTATCATTTTCAATATTATGATCATCGCTATCACTATATTACCACTAGCACAATAATTAAATTCACCGTTATTTTCAATTACTTGATCACTGTGATCAATAGTATTTGATAGTAATTCATAACCTTGAGTTTCTAAATGAATTAACCTCTAAATCTTCTAATTTATTCACCTCATCTCTAACTCCACTATAATTATCGCCATCATTATCATCTACAGACTTTAATTCATAATGTTTTTTATTCGATAATAATTATGCGACATAATAAATAATTGAATGAAATAAGTAAAATTTTTTTTTTAATTTCACCTAACACACCACGTGTAGGGAGCGAGGTCTCACAATATATTATAATCTCTATTCGCTATGAGTGTGACTGCAGCGCCAGTCAAAATATGAACTACGGGAGGCTGTCAGAGTATGTTTTTATACGTATGTCAATAGCAAGAAACATAAAAATAAATAAATTTTATAAATAATTGTAAAAAAAAAAGTTATAAAAAATATGTGACAATTTTATACACCGATAGAAGGATTTGTTTGTTAATGAATATTTTTTAACTGTTAGCAAATATTTATTTAAAATCAAAAGCAAAAATAGCATTTTCTTTTGACACTTTTTATAATCCTATAGCTGGAATACATGATAATAATTCAATTCACTAAATAAATTAACCTTTTTAATATTTATAAATACAAAAGATAATTATGAGCTTTGATAGAATTCGGTATTTTACAATAAACGTTATTATAATGTAATATAATTAATACAAATAATTTATAAAAATTATTTTTGTTTATATGAAATCTTCATATCATATGATATTACAAGCAAAACAAATTCACTCAACAAAATATTTATTAACTGTTAATAAATATTCGTTAACTATTAATAAATAGTTATTAACTATTAATAAATGTACTTTCCTACCAAATAAATATTTATTGAATGTTAAAAAATATTTATTAAAGTTTAATAAATTAAATAATTGTCTTCAAATAAATTAAATTATTAATAGTTAATAAATCCTTTTATCAGTGTAATAATTGCAGTTTTGTTTTTTAGTTAAACGAATCAACAACAAGTACGTATAATGATAAAAAATAAAAAAGATTGCAGTAAATATTTCTGCTGGTATTTTTTAAGACACAACAACTCTGGTGTCTCATTTTTTTTTAATTTATTAAAATTAAAACAAAATAAATACTTCCACGTGTACTTACTTACAATTTTAGGAATAATAGCCTCCCGTAACTCCGAAAGTAACCACTGCGAACGCTTCAGTCGATTTCATTTCCCCTACCATGGCTTCACTCAGAGCGAATAGTCTCGACTAACGTCCACAAGTATATGAATCTATAGTCTAGTCGCAAAGAAAAAAAATTTAATAATTTAAAACATAACTCGTTTAATATTTAAACTAAAAAAGAAAAAAAAACGAGAATCACTTTTTGTTAATAAAAAAAAAAATGTTTAATCCCCGGCAAACCATCGATAGTGATTGATCGGTCTACCATCGGCTGGATGACTAGCCGATTGTCTAATAAGTGTCTTTGATACGAAATCCATGGGCCGATTATCGAATATTACTGGCCCATTGATGTAATTCGATCATCGGCCAACCAAGGTTACCTATTGATCGGCCAACCATTAACTGAATGACTGGCCAAGTGTATCACTAGCGATTTCGATACAAGATCCATGGGCCACTCATCACCCATTAATGGCCCAATACTGGTATTTTGACCATCGGCCAATGATTGCAAGCCATTAATAGGCCAGTCATCGGCATTGTTGTATGCCTGGCGGTTCCTACACGGGATGTTCAATCCACAGATTCGGTAGAATCTAGCGCCAAGTCCCGTTCAAATCCGTTGTAAACGGAGCGCCAGACTACCGAGTATGTTTACTGTAAGCAGAACGGTATTTTGAGGTTGCATAATTTTATTAATTTTACAGACTTTTTTTTCCTTCAAGAATACTTTATAATAATACGTTACATCTTATATTATCAATATTAACTAATTATAGTTAGTGATAAATATGAATTCTATTTAAAATTCATAAAATTCACTGGCACAAACTATAGCGACCCAGATTTTTAGATTTTAACTTTTTTCTTATGGGGAACATAACCTCCCGATGATAGAAAAGTATGAAACTATAGTTAAAAAAAAAAGGTGGATACGCGACGGAAGCTTATGCGCTGTGAGCACGTGTGTATATTATACATGTATATATGTCGCTGTATAACGTGTTATAGGTGTAGTGCTGTAAGCGCTTAATGCATCCAACGCGAACGCACCCAAAGATATTTCACATCCTGCATTTACACATGCCGGGGTGCGTTGGAATTATTTTTACGTAAAGTATAGCTTAATGGAAATAGTTTTCCATGAAAAGAAAAATGCAGCCAACGTAATATTAAAGTTGGTACTGTAGAATAGATGAAGTAAACTAAAATCTTAGAGACTCTCACAAATGTTAATGAACTAAAGTATCTTGTCTGCAATTATTTTGTTCCCTGATTAAACAACTGAATTCGATCGAATTAAACAGAATTAAATTTTTAATTCTTTTGAATTCAGTTAAATTCTGTTAATTCGGTACCTAACTTTAAAATGAATTCTGTTTAATTCGGCAGGTGAGCCAGAATTTAACCGAATTAAAACAAATTCAAAATTATTAATTCGGTTCAATTCTGTTGAATTCGGAAATAATCCTCGAATTTCTGGCTCTGACTCCGAATTAGACTGAATTAAAACAAATTCAAAATTATTAATTCAGTTAAATTCTGTTAAATTCGGAAATAATCCTCGAATTTCTCGCTCTGACTCCGAATTAGATCGAATTAAAAAAAATTCAAAATTATTAATTCGGTTCAATTCTGTCAAATTCGGAAATAATCCTCGAATTTCTCGCTCTGACTCCGAATTAAACCGAATTAAAACAAATTCAAAATTTTCAATTCAGTTCAATTCAGTTAAATTTGGAAATAATCCTTGAATTTCTGGCTCTGACTCTGAATTAGACCGAATTCAAACAAATTCAAAATTTTCAATTCGGTTCAATTCTGTTAAATTAGGAGATAATCCTCGAATTTCTCGCTCTGACTCCGAATTAGACTGAATTAAAACAAATTCAAAATCTTTAAGTCAGTTCTATTCTGTTGAATTCTGCAATAATTCTGGAATCTCTGGTTTTGACTCCGAGTTAGACTAAATTAAAACAAATTCAAAATTTTCAATTTGGTTCAATTCTTTCGAATTCGGAAATGATCCGCGAATTTCTGACTCCGACTCCGACTGTGACTGAATTAAAATAAATTTTAAATGTTCAATTTCGTTGAATTCTATTTAATTCGGAAATAATCCTCGGATTTTTGGCTCTGACTCGGAATTTAACTGAATTAAAACAAATTAAAAATTTTGTTGAAATCTGAATATTTTTGTATTAATTAAGGAAGTTCGAGCGTAACTAATGAGTCAAAATAATGTTAAAATTTTTTTTAATTTTAGTCTTCCCAATATTCGTCAAAATTCTTTATTTTAATTTAAAATAATTTAAACAATTTAATAATTGATGATTTTTACTTATTTAATAAAGTAAAGTAATAAAATGACTTTCGTATTTATTACTTGCCGGAATAAATAAACAAATTTGGCAACAGCGCGCTTGATTATACTCATAACAGAGACGTGGATGAGTGTGTGAGTTAAACATCTCTGTAACTATACTTCTATCCTTTTCTTTTTTTTTCAGCTGTTGACGCGATGTTGTCAAATCTTTATTCGAATAAATAGCTGACGGTAAACGAGTTACAAACATAAAATTTGACTTTAAATATTTCAAAAATTATATCGGTAATGTATTATTATTAAATTGTTTTTATATTTTGCAATAATCCAAGTTTCTTGTCTATACTTTTTTATCCGTTCAAATTGGGAGGTTAATATTGAAAAAAATAATTAAAGTCTCGACAAAAGTTTGTCCGCCATAAGAGCTCGTGTATAAGGAGATAAAATATGTGATTTTTTAAATTTAATATCTAAGTAACTAAGCGGTGAATCATTTTAAACTTTTGGGATTAGATAAATGACGTATTTATTTATACGTATACTTAATTTCAAAGCTCAAAGTTGGAAATTATTTTTTATGTTAGATTCGCTTGAACTTCCTTAACAACCGAGACCAGTGATTGCAGTTTCAATCGGCTTAGCGAAGCGAATGGAAATTTTGAAAAAACGTTTTTAGAGATAATAGATAATTTAATAAACTATTTCACCACTGTTACGTCAGAACGCAACTAAAATTAATTATTTTTATCCTAGCCGTTAGGCTAATAGATAAGGATCTGAAGCTTATGGGAATTGGTTAAATTAAATAACAAAAAAAGAAATAAAATTAGAATTCAAATTATTAGATGTATTCAAAAATTCTAATACATTACTTTTGGACTTACACTATATGTCGATGTCACCGCTTCTTGCCTGTTTCAATAAAAAGAATAAGAAAAAATATAAAAAATAAAAGGAAAGATAAATGCAACTGAATCTACTTTAACTTGACTCGTAACAACGTAAAATTTTACTAATTATAATAGACTGAGGAAAATATTGTGTTACGTTAAACTACTAAACTTGACCTCGTGTTGAGGGTGTAAAAACTAAAACTGGACTACTAGAAAACAAAAAAACTGAAACTGACAAGAATTTTAGGTGGTGACATTTTCCTAATTTCTATGTTTGGGGGAAACTCTAGGCCAATTACAGTAACACCAAGTAGTCACGAGTTTCCCTTTCTTCGAGAGGGCCCAACGTTTCAGGTAGCGCACTACTCCCTCCACGTTGTCTCAAAGGCCTGTTGTCTCCCTTCTCTTAAATTCTATGTTAACAATCGAAACGTAAATCATTGTTAAATTTTTACTTTGTTAACTAAGTTATTTATTTAACTAAATCTAAATTTACATTACTGTAGTTTATTTGTTTATTCGGGAGATTCTATTAAATTAATTAACCGAGTAATTAATTTATCGTAAGTTAAAATGTTTCGCGAATTATATTTAATTCGAAATAAACCTTATAACATTTATTTCCTTTTTCTAAACTTAAACTATTGTTATTTATTAATGTTATTTAACTATTAATATTTTAAGTATTTTGCTTTATTATTACATACGTTGGTGTTCCTTATTTAACTTATTATACTAAATTATCATTATTGAGGAATATTATTTCTTTCAATATTCAAATTTGTTACTTAGATTATCATTATTTAAAGATATTATTTTTTATATTATTCAAAAATTTGTTTACTTAAAATTATCATTATTTAAAGATATTATTTTTTATATTATTCAAAAATTTGTTACTTAAAATTATCATTATTTAAAGATATTATTTTTTATATTATTCAAAAATTTGTTACTTAAAATCATCATTATTTACCTTTTTTTGTATTATTTAAAATACTGTTATCTTTATAATATTTTCTCTTTCTGTACATTTATTTTATTATCACAAAAAAATTTCTATTCCGGATCTAGACAAAGGTTAAAGTCCATTAGACTATTTGTTCAGGCTCGGAGCTCTTGGTCGGCCCAACCAAACGCGGAAAATTCCCAAGATGTAACTAGATAAATAAGACTATTTCCTTGAATGTTCGGGTCATAAAATTATGGTTTACAACCCGACCCATATAAACCGATTACCTGGCGTAAAATAGAAAAATAAAAAATATTCTTTTGGAAAAATTACTAATGGCAATGTCTAGAGAGGAAAGTTTTAAAACAATAAAATAAATGTATGTAAAAAATATGAATTATTAGTGGATAATTTATATCCAATTAATTTAAAATGTCGAACGTTGAGTCCGACATAACACCCCATCGTTTGATGGAAGTACGATTGAAATGAGTACGACATCAGTTTGATGATCGTACTTTTAATTATTTTCAAATTATTCTATCAATTAATTTATAAAAGTTCGGCCTCCATTCGTCGCTGCTGTCGCTGATAAATCCGTTGGAGTTGACGAAACTGGTTGGTCTTTTGGGTTAGGCGAAGCTGCTGGCAACTTAGGGTAGAGGTCAGGGTTCATTATCGGGGCTGTAGGTCCATTTCCTGGTTCAGGATCTTGTCGTTGAGCACTCGTTGGATCGTTTGGTTCGGCTAAATGGAGCAATAGGTGAGTTGCTGAGGCCCACAAGGCTGCAATTAATTTTACTGACCATCCATAAACTGAATGGAGAGTGTAACCGTGAATGACTGTATCCGCAATTGCCTTGAACATCTTTGCGATGACGTAGATTCCAATTACTCCGGCGCTGAAGGTTCCAAATTTCAGGAACTTCCCCCAGGTCTTATCCCAGGCGTTTTCTGCTAATTTTTCCAGGGCCTCCTCGTCCAGTAGATTCATTACCGATGGTTGGTTGCTGTATACTCCGTTGGTGATCCTCTGCATAACGTTGGCAACTATAGCGTTTTGTTCCATAGTGAACATTATGCGGTTCTTCATGTCGTTCAACTCCTTTTCAGTGTACACCCCACTTGTGGCTAGATGGTGCGGATTCTTATAATTCCATGTTACCTTCGTACTAGGCTTTAAACTAATTGGAGCTACGGTCTCGACAGGACTAGGCAGGAGTTTATACCAAGTTTGTCCCACCAAGTAATATTGAAGGAGTAAAGGGTTGCAAGGAATTTCAGCTGCCTGTGTGGTAATGACATGAGTGCGAGGTGTGAGGAAAAGAGTTTGATTCCCTCTTCTGACTGGTAATCGGTTGTAACATTTTTCTGCTGCCCAAAGTTTTAGCTCCACTGGCACACACTTAATTAGATGAATGACCTCTCCCGCTAAGATCGCCATGTAACCTGGCCCTCCCATGTATCGGTAGGCGAACTCATCTGGCTGGGTCGCTGCTATCGCTAGGCTATTTCGTAATATCTCCCTCTCTATTCTACAACGGTGTAACAATACATCTCTATACAAATCACGGATCTGAGACCTAATGAACCTTTCTACGTATATAAATTTTGTATTCATGTAAAGGAAAATATCCATGTTATCTGAATGCATAGTTACGATATTCTCTTCATTTAACATATTTAAATCGGATTTTTGAACAATAAAAAGCTTAGGATGTTCGGTTCTAAGTATAGGTAGGCCGCATGAGGTCTCTTCCCCGGTTACAATTAATGAAAACTCGTATCTCTTACATTTACTGAATATATAATGTCATTATTTGTTTTGAGCTTAGTTACGGCTCCTTTGTACAGTACAGAATAGGTATTAGCCTTACAAAATTTTTTAGGTAGAGGGTTCCAGAAGGTATACCCTCCTTCAGGGTCAATACAAGATCCCGTTTCTAACTTGCAAGTGGATCCTGATGGCATATAAATTTTATTAGATTCAGACTTTACTCGGGCCCAAGAGGATTGAATTGTGATCGTTACGCTTCCTGTGACTACAACATTGTCCCAGGTACCGTAAGTGATCCGAATATTGGGCCCCTTTACAAGTTCCATCAAGACCCGCTTTTCCTGCAAGGGTAATACTACGAGTAGTAGTCGAATTTGGTGTTAAACCATCGATTATTGCGTTACCGAGGTGAAACGTGCCATGATCGTGCGCTATCTGACACGCTTCTCGCTGGATCGCATGGACATACCCCATATAGGCATTATTAACTATGTATGTATGTTCCCAATATCCGCAATAATAAATTAATCGAGTCACTTCAATTTTACATTGAAGGATCTCGGTATGTTCAAAATCATTTAATTGTAATAAATGTATGTCTACTAGGGTTATGTCCACATGATCCGGTTCAATATCGCAATCATCTATGTCCACTAACGATATGGTGGTCATGTTCGTTATTTTATTACTACAATCATTTCCTATAATTGCGTAGCTGTAATAAATAAAATTAAATAAGAAATACAAATACGAAATAGCCATTGGTATATTAGTTCCCATCCTGTAAAACAAATAGTATTAATAGGTGGAAATTAAGGTTTAAAATCAGGATCTGGGTCCTTTTCGTTTCTTGTCCCCTTTCGTTTTAGGTTTCATTTTCGTTTTTGTTTCCGAAATTTTCGTTAATTTTAACCGATTTGGATGTACTGTTTTAATTTGATTGTTCATTTTGATTTGAATATTTCCGTTAGGTAAAACTTGTAAAATTTGGTAAGGTCCATCATAATGGTCACCAAATTTGTTTGGTTTAGGTCCCTTTAGTAAGAATACTAGGTCGTTTTCTTTAAAATTAACTACTTTTAAATGTCTGTCATACTGAATTTTTGACCTTTCTTTAGCATTTATTAGATTCTCTCGTGCAAGTTTTCGGATTTCGATTAGTCTCGTTACTAAATCTTTGATATAATTGTTATAAGTAGGTAAGCAATCTAAATCATGGAGGGGTTCTTCAGAAGGAACTCGCGCAACCTTTCCATAAACTAATTCAAAGGGAGTGAATCTGGTTCCTTCATGAACGGAAGTGTTATACGAAAAGGTGGCTACTTCCAACCATTCATCCCAGTCTTTTTCCTTGTTGACATATTGTTTTAAGAATTCCCCTAACACATGATGCGATCTTTCCAAAGAACCGTTAGATTGGGGTCGGAAAGCCGTGGTTTGGATCTTCTTAATTTTAAAACGTTTAGCGATTCGCTGCATAAAGGTACTGACGAAATTCCGTCCTTGATCTGTAAGTAGAGCTTTTGGGGCCCCATAAATACAGATGAAACGTTTAATAAAAACGTCAGCAACAGTTACAGCTAACATATTGTTAATAGGAATTGCTATACAGAATTTTGACAAGGAATCTTGTATCGTCAAATATATTCATTACCTCCCTCTGAAACTGGCAATGGACCGACAATATCCATTGCGATCTTTTCGAAAACAGTTCCCGGTGTGTCGGTAATGAGCATAGGTTGACGAGTCTTGATTCGTACTAGTTTTTTTAATTGACATTCGAGGCATTGTTGAATGCGACGTTGAATGTCATCTTTTAGACCCTCCCAATAATACGTGTGCTTAATCCTATTATACGTTTTAGAAACTCCCTTGTGTCCCCCAAGAGGAGCTTTATGAGCTTCATAAAAAACTCTGTCACGCTCCTCAGGTGAAACGTAACGAACTTTCCCTAGACAGACGATAACCTTGATATTGATCTGACTACTAAAAACTTCGGTCAACATTTTTTGAACCTCTACCCAAGGCACATTAGCGATGTGTTCGGATGAGGCTATGGAGAAAGTATTCAAATTTTTATCTCGTAAGATGCCCTTTAATTTTACTAAGGTTTTCCCGATATTGCTTTGAATGCGCAGTGAAGATTCCCCACTGGCATTCAGTACAATTAACCCAAAGTAATTTTTCTTGTTAATTTTAGTCCAGAAAACTTGTCCTGTTTCTATTACCCCTACAAACGGTAATTTGTTTAATTTCTTTAAAGGTCTTGAACCGTTGTCACAAGGACAACCGTTCGAATCAAGGAAGTATACTAAATTATCTTGTCTATATTGAAATAATTCTTTTGACGTTACTATATTTGGTGTTTGTGTTGGTAAAGTAATATTGTTATTCTCAAATGCTACAGTGTTCCCTATTCGATTTGACTCAACATCGGATGGTTCGTCATCCTCCGTATCAGAGTCACTACTCTGGGAAGTTTCCGAGTCTGAACTTGATTCAGCTCGTTCGACTTCCACTGGATTTTCCAAATTAACAACCACTTTGCGTGGCCTTCCCCTACGTACCTTAGATAATCCGCATGTCTTTCCGGGGACTATCTCCGTACCTTTTGATCTGTCAGCAACCGGTGACAACCGAAGTTTAGGGGATTCTGGTTCGTTTGATTCTACTGTTTGAGTTGTGTTATTCTGTGTAATCTCTGACTCAGGCCTGCCAGCAACCGGTGACAGCTGAGGCTCTAGGAGTTGTGGCTCCTGAAAATTATCTGATTCTACAATGTTTTTCTGAGAGTTCTCGAAATCATCTATTTCTTTTGTAATCGGTCTTCTAAAATTTCACGTTCTTCTATCCTTCTTTGAGCGCGGGTTGTAACGTTAACTGTTTCTGTTGGATTTCGTGATAACGCGTCTGCATTTAAATTAATCTTTCCTGGCTTGTAAATTACGGTGTAATCGTATTCCGCTAAACGTAACCGCCATTTGAGAATCCTCGCGTTACCGTCCTTTGCGGTTCGAAACCAAACTAACGGTTTATGATCAGTTACCACAGTGAAAGCTTTTACCGTATACATATGGTCTGAAATTTTTAACCGCTTGTACAATCGCTAAAGCTTCCTTTTCGTAAGTGTCATATCGTAGTTCAGCTCCTCGCAGGACCCTTGAATAATACGCGATTGGAAGATCTCGACCGATCTCTCCTTGAGATAACACGGCTCCCAAAGCAAAACCCGACGCATCCGTAGTTATAATGAATGGTTCTGTAAAATCGGGGTATTGAAGAACCGGAGCGGTACATAATGTTTCTTTTAAAATGTCAAAAGCTTGCTGAGTTTCCTCAGTCCATATAAAGTCTACTTCTTTCTGTAATAGCTCGGTTAATGGTTTAGAAATTTTTGCAAAGTTCTTAATGAATCGGCGGTAATATCCTGTTAAACCCAAAAATTCTCTGATGTTTTTCTGCGTTTTTGGCACCGGAAATTTCCTAACTGCTTCAAGCTTCGACGGATCAGGTTTTAAACCCTCTTTACTAATGATGTGACCTAGATAATTTACTTCGGGTCTAAGGAAGTGACATTTTTCGGGTTGTAATTTTAAATTGGCTTTTCTCAATCTAGCCATCAAATCATCTATGTGTTTTTCGTGTTCCTCCAAATCTTTAGCAAAAACAATAATGTCGTCCAAATATACAAACATTGATATTCCTTGGAGTCCCGTTAACACCGAATCCATCAATCGTTGAAACGTTGCAGGAGCGTTTTTCAATCCGAAGGGCATACGAGAATATTCCCAATGACCTTGCGGAGTGGAGAACGCTGTCTTACAACTGTCTCTCGGATCCATTTCGATCTGATGATAACCGGATGCCAAGTCGAAAACGGAGAAGTATTGCGAACCTCCCAATTGATCCAGAATCTCTACAATGCTCGGCAAAGGATAAGCGTCTGTAATTGTTCGTTCGTTCAAATTTCTGAAGTCGATTACTAACCTCCAACGTTTATTTCCTTGTGAGTCACATTTTTTGGGTACAATCCAGATGGGACTGTTATAGGGCGACTCCGAAGGCTTAATAATGCCTGAGTGGAGTGCCTCGTTAATTTGATTTTCTACTTCTGCCTTTAAAGAATGAGGTAATCGGTATTGCTTAGTCGTGAAGGGAACATCGTACATTGTTGGGATTCTATGTTTGTAATTATTAGTTGAACCTAAAGGTTCACCAGGGATGTGGAAACAATCTGAATATTTTCTTAATAAATTTTCTACATGAATTCTCTCTATTTTCTCCAAATAATCTAAGTTTATTAAAGGTTTTAATTTTTCAAATCTACATTCATCGAATTGATTTTTAACTACTGTAAATATTCTCTTTGTGACTCCAAGGTTTTCGATTAGATTTTCATAAGAATTTTCTGGATCAATCGTACGAGGTGCGTACGCTTCTTCTACCTCTCGTATAGCTAAGATTGGAATTTTAATTCCTACTTCATCATTAGTTGTGTTAAAGATCTGCATATAAGCTCGGCCATTACTAACACGGACTAGACAATTTCCTGTAAAAACTCCTTTACAGATCTTAACTCGAGGGAGGTAACCCTCCTTTAATTCCGGATTTTTGACCTCTGCTAATAATGTTGACTCGCTCCGAGGAGGTATATACATAACTCCGTCTTCAATTCTATTTGTTTTTTTAAAAGGGTGTTTGACGTTATCAATTTCTAAAACGCGGTTTTCGTAATCTATTTTCGCTTTGTGTGAAGAAAAGAATTGGGAACCTACAAGACCGGCATGAGGAATTGCCATTTCATCCGGTACAATATGGCAAACCGCTTCCTTTCCGAATAATACCAAACGAACACTACCTAGAGTAAATAAGGGTACATCCGCTATTCCGTGTAATTCTATTATGTCCTTTGAGTTTATTATCGAAGTTGATTTTACATATTTTCGTTTAATTAAGTTTGGAGAGGCTCCTGAGTCTAACATCATTATTATATCTTGGTTTTGGGGCGATTTGCCTGCAATCGAATATGGCAAATCGTCCCAGTCATAATTATTTTCTATTGTCATTACTCGATATTGTCGTCCAGGGTAACTTCCTGAACTACATGGACTGGGCGCACAGAGCGATCGTTCATCCCTGCGCCCGAAGGGTTGAACTGTACCCGGTTTCCTGGGAGATTTTCATATTTTTAACGCAAAACAATTATCTTCGCTGTGAGACCTACTATTATGATAACCACAATATTGTGAAATTGGTGTTACTCTAGAATTACCGGTTAATGTAGGGCAATTTTTAGCTAAATGCCCGTGTTGACTGCATAATTGACATCGTACGGCTCCCGAATTCCTATTTTCACTATTTCCCATTACTACTGGACAAGCTTTCGCTGTATGTCCATTCATATCGCAGACTTGGCATTTACTTTCAGGACAATTTCTTGTAGTATGTCCGGGGCTTTTGCAACGATAACAAATTACGGTTCGACTTTGACTATTTGTTTCGTTATTACTATTATTTCCTTTGAAGTTATTATTATTATTAGGTTTATTAAACTGATTATTATTACCATTATTAGAGGCAATATTTTGATTATTGACTTTATTATAGTTGTTGTTATTTAACGTTTTCTGAGAAGCTATGTTACCGACATTACTACCCGACGTAAAATTAACCGGTTTATGAGGTGTGCCCTTTTTCTTTTCTTCCGTCTTATTTATATTCGAATCTTTCCTTGATTCCTTTCGTGCGTTGATTTTGTGTTCGATTTTAAGAGCTTCCCGGAGCGCATCTTCTGTCGTTTGACAAGATGGCATCCTATGGTCAATTTCGTCGTTTAAATTTTGAATGAAACATTCTGAAATGGACTTATCTATTGTGTCTTTAAATGCTGCTATTTGCTCAGGGGTTGCTTCAGGGTTTTGAGTTTGATAGCAATCAACTATTTCCCGACCTTTCCTTTTTAATCTATTCACGAACTCTGTTACCGTTTCGGAATTTCCTTGAAAAATACAGGCCAGTTGCCTCTGTAACTGAGTAATTGACGATACCGGAATATAAATTTTTTCAGATCTCTGATTAAACTTTCTATATTAGCAGGTGCTGTGTTATTGAGAGAACTTTTGACATCAGTACTTAATTTACTAGAATATATTAATTTAATTAAATTTACTTCCGCGGCTTCAGGTAACATTCCTTTCGCATCCCTGCAGCATGTCGCAAAATCTATTAAGTCACCCGGATTGCCTTGAAAACGGGGTACGCAGACTAACGCGTCGTTTAATGATATGTGTTGATTCGCGTTTAATGCCATTCTTTCTAAATTAAGTTCGATTTCTGGGTCGTTATTATTAGGTGGATTAACTACTAGATTTTGAGGTGGATTATCAACTACTTGAACTTGAGGTATATTAATAACTACTGGAACTTGAGGTTTTGGGTTATTAGGTGGTTCTTCCTCCGAGCTTTCGTCGTCTGTAAATTCTGGTATTGAAAGAGCGGATACTCCTACGCCAGAATCTTTAAAAGTTAAATTATGCTTCTTTTCCCGCTTAACCAAAGGTAACCCAGGAAGAAGTTCTTGTTCTGGCTTACTTCTCAAAGAATAGGATGATTTAGGTTTATCATCAGACATTTAGTTGATTAAAACTTCGGAAAATTCTGTGCTCATATTCTCAATAGATAAAAATTAATGTTTTATATTGGAGAAAAATAAAAATAAAAATAAAAAAAAAAAAAAAAAAAAAAAATATTTTTTTTTTCATTGAGTCAAAAATTCATAAATTGTTCGATTTAGATTATTAATTATTCCTAGTATTCAAACATGAGGGACTATTTTTCATGAAAAATCGAGAAATTTCAGTTATAATCATATGAGCCTACCAAATTTGTTTTACCCCGAAAATAATTTTTAAAATAAAATAAATTTTTAAAATAAAATAAAATTTAACGAAAGGTTGCAAAAAAAGTATATGTATAACCCAGTAAATCAATTAGTAATAAAATTTTATCGAATTAAATTTAAAGCCTGGTTAATTCTTAAGTTAATTGTTCGTTGTAAAGTATTAGGACAAAACATTATACAATATTTTGAAAATAAAATCAATAAATCATAAAAAGAATTTTAAATAAATTTAAATTTTAGAGTATATCTAGTTTAATTAACTATAAACTTTATGAAATCTATCTTTATTCCGTAGTTTTTGGAAAAGAAAAAGGAGGAAAAAAAAAATATAAAAATAAATTTTAAGTAAAATTTAAAAATGTGAATTTCTGTATCAAATATTTCTTAGTAATTTTCCACATAAAGCTTCATGATCCCGGTTGAGCTCCCCAAAAATGTTACGTCAGAACGCAACTAAAATTAATTATTTTTATCCTAGCCGTTAGGCTAATAGATAAGGATCTGAAGCTTATGGGAATTGGTTAAATTAAATAACAAAAAGAAATAAAATTAGAATTCAAATTATTAGATGTATTCAAAAATTCTAATACATTACTTTTTGGACTTACACTATATGTCGATGTCACCGCTTCTTGCCTGTTTCAATAAAAAGAATAAGAAAAAATATAAAAAATAAAAGGAAAGATAAATGCAACTGAATCTACTTTAACTTGACTCGTAACAACGTAAAATTTTACTAATTATAATAGACTGAGGAAAATATTGTGTTACGTTAAACTACTAAACTTGACCTCGTGTTGAGGGTGTAAAAACTAAAACTGGACTACTAGAAAACAAAAAAACTGAAACTGACAAGAATTTTAGGTGGTGACATTTTCCTAATTTCTATGTTTGGGGGAACTCTAGGCCAATTACAGTAACACCAAGTAGTCACGAGTTTCCCTTTCTTCGAGAGGGCCCAACGTTTCAGGTAGCGCACTACTCCCTCCACGTTGTCTCAAAGGCCTGTTGTCTCCCTTCTCTTAAATTCTATGTTAACAATCGAAACGTAAATCATTGTTAAATTTTTACTTTGTTAACTAAGTTATTTATTTAACTAAATCTAAATTTACATTACTGTAGTTTATTTGTTTATTCGGGAGATTCTATTAAATTAATTAACCGAGTAATTAATTTATCGTAAGTTAAAATGTTTCATGAATTATATTTAATTCGAAATAAACCTTATAACATTTATTTCCTTTTTCTAAACTTAAACTATTGTTATTTATTAATGTTATTTAACTATTAATATTTTAAGTATTTTGCTTTATTATTACATACGTTGGTGTTCCTTATTTAACTTATTATACTAAATTATCATTATTGAGGAATATTATTTCTTTCAATATTCAAATTTGTTACTTAGATTATCATTATTTAAAGATATTATTTTTATATTATTCAAAAATTTGTTTACTTAAAATTATCATTATTTAAAGATATTATTTTTTATATTATTCAAAAATTTGTTACTTAAAATTATCATTATTTAAAGATATTATTTTTTATATTATTCAAAAATTTGTTACTTAAAATCATCATTATTTACCTTTTTTTGTATTATTTAAAATACTGTTATCTTTATAATATTTTCTCTTTCTGTACATTTATTTTATTATCACAAAAAAATTTCTATTCCGGATCTAGACAAAGGTTAAAGTCCATTAGACTATTTGTTCAGGCTCGGAGCTCTTGGTCGGCCCAACCAAACGCGGAAAATTCCCAAGATGTAACTAGATAAATAAGACTATTTCCTTGAATGTTCGGGTCATAAAATTATGGTTTACAACCCGACCCATATAAACCGATTACCTGGCGTAAAATAGAAAAATAAAAAATATTCTTTTTGGAAAAATTACTAATGGCAATGTCTAGAGAGGAAAGTTTTAAAACAATAAAATAAATGTATGTAAAAATATGAATTATTAGTGGATAATTTATATCCAATTAATTTAAAATGTCGAACGTTGAGTCCGACATAACACCACAAAGCGTTTTTTTCAAAAATTTTATTCGTTTCGTGAAACCAATCGAAACTGCAATTGCTCTGCTGTTGGGAGTGCAACAGAGATAGTTCCGTTGAACTCCGTGAGAGCAAACCGAGAAAAAGATGGTCTCGCCTGTTAAGTAAATAGTACTCTGAAATGAATAAAACTGTTTACTTAGATTATAAAATAAAATTTTCTACAGTAAGTAATTATAATTTCGTACGAAGAATAAATATTCATTAACGAAAGAATTTTTTTTCTCAATTCAAAATTTTCATATCCGAGAAATTTTTCTACTTGGCTCTAGAATATTTTGAACTCCCTTCCCGGCCATAATAGTATATTACACACTTAGAGAAGTAAAGTAAGAAATGTCTTAGATCACATTTAAAATTGTTGGCCGAGGCGAAGCCGAGGTTAACAAACATGTAATCTGAGGCTTTCTTATTTACTTCTCGAGGGGTGTATCCTATTTTTTTTGCTCGACAGCAAGATATTTATTATCACTAGAATTTATTCATTAAAACAAGACTTTGGTAGGGAAAAATCAAAAATTGATAACAATATTTCTCATTTGGATGAAAAATCCTTTCATAGATATTATTTTAATCATAGCTTTAGGATTTAATAACAATGAAATTGCGATAGTAAAAGATTTAAGACGATTCAAAATATAAAAAATTAAATTTCAAAGAACTCAGTAGTATTTAATTTACATTATGTTACAATTTTCAGATTTATTTTCCATACTTGAACAGAATTGAAAATTTCAATTTTTAATTTTCGCTCTGCCAAATTCCGTAGAATTGAACAGAATTAAAATTTTTAATTGTTTTGAATTCTGTCTTACCGAATTTAACAAAATATAACAGAATTGCGATTTTCAATTCAGTTGGATTTTGTTTTGCAGAATTCAACAGAATTGAGCAGAATTAAAATTTTTAATTCTTTTAAATACTATTTTGATGAATTTAACAAGAATATAACAGAATTGATATTTTTAATTCAGTTGAATTCTGTTCTGCAAAATTCAACAGAATTGAGCAGAATTAAATTTTTTAATTCTTTCGAATTCTTTTTTACCGAATTTAACAGAATATAACAGAATTGATATTATTAATTTAGTTGAATTCTGTTTTGCAG
Source organism: Cotesia glomerata (assembly GCF_020080835.1). Taxonomy (NCBI): domain Eukaryota; kingdom Metazoa; phylum Arthropoda; class Insecta; order Hymenoptera; family Braconidae; genus Cotesia; species Cotesia glomerata. The sequence goes on from NC_058161.1 coordinate 10,134,909, forward strand.
AATTGAACAGAATTAAAATTTTTAATTCTTTTGAATTCGGTTTTACCAGCAATGTCCAGTATACAGAGTGGTCTAAACGACGAAGGTGTTATGGGGGTTCCCTTACCTTTGTCTAAGAGAACCAATCTCTGCCGTTTCCAGACCACGGGAAACGTGCCAGTTGCCAAGCATGCGTTGTAGGTGTTCAGGAGTATGTCTGGGTATTCCAGGGCTACAGTTTTGATCACCGATGCCGGGATGCCATCAGGTCCAGGTGCCTTTCCGGTTTTGAGTGACTTCGCCGCGTCTTGTAATTCCTTAGTTGTGAAGGGTGTTACTTCGCTGTTCTTAGTGTAGTGTTTCTTCTCCCGCGGTGGGTGTTTGGGGAAAAGCTCCGTTACAATGCTCTCCATCAAGGCAGGAAATTTCGGCGCCTCTGGTGAAGCCTTTCCAAGTCGTTTGGCGACAATTTGGTAGGCTTTACCCCAGAGGTCATTGTCGAGATCGTTGCAGATCTCTTTCCACAGTTTCGCTTTACTTGCTTTAATGGCTCGGTTTAGCGTCTTTTTGGCCTGCTTGTACTCTTTTGAATACAAGTCCTGGCTTGGGGAGCGTTTCGTAGCTCTCGTTGCTCGGCGACGTAGCTGATGGCATATTTTGCGAAGTTCTGCTATGTCCGCTGACAACCAGTACGCCGGCCTGTGGAAGCTCTGGTTTTTCAGCCGCGGCATAGAGGCGTCACATGCGGCAGTAATTTCTTTCATCGTGTTTAGCACTGCCTTTTCCGTCTCGCTGCAGATATCCGGTGTCGGGTTGTTCTGGAGGATAGACCAGCTTCGTGCGAGTGAAGCTTGCAATGCCTCTGGATCAAGCCTTTTGGCATTCCACTTCCGCTTAGAAACGTCGCGTTGTGAAACCGGAGCAAATGCCAATCCAACGCTGAATGTCACAAACTGGTGATCACTGCCACTGTATTCTTCGGATACTGTCCAGTCTTCAATCATGTTGGCAGTCCTTGGAGTCGCCAATGAGATGTCGAGGATGGATTCTTGGTACCCTGGTCTTCTAAAGGTCGTGGTGCTCCCGGTGTTCAGCACTATGAGGTCGAGTCTAGCCACGACGTCAGCGACCTCGTTTCCTCTGGTGTCGGAGAAAGCAGCGCCCCACTCAGCCGATTTAGCGTTGAAGTCTCCGGCTACGATAACTTCGCCGTCGAACTTAGTGACCGCATCTTCTATATTTGCGAGTTTCTGTCGGAACACACTAATCCCTTCGTTAGGTGAGAGATAGACGCTCATGAAGTAGGTTGTGGGGGTTTGAATCCAGACAAAACCTGCTCCACCTCCGCTGTTGTTGACGGTAACGTTCTTTGTGTTCACAATCCAAATTGCTGCCGTGCCCGTTTCGTCTGCGAACCATGTTTTACCTTCAATGTTTAGATATTGCTCGCAGATAAAGCAGACGTCAATTTTATCTTCGAAAACACGCTGGCGCAGCAGGTTTTGCGCCAAGGCGCACCTATTCAGGTTGCCTTGTAGTATGCGTGTCATTTCTGACCTTTCATGGCTTCTGCAAGTGCTTTGCGGAATGCCTTACACGCTCCAGTGCCAGAAATATGGCATAGACTATCCTGGGCATCTTTGTCCGAAGCACAAAGGAAGCATTTTAACTTCTCCGTGCAGTTTACGGCCTTGTGGTTCTCTCCGCCACATTTGTAGCAGCACCTGCTTCTGTCTGGTCCCGCACACTGACGTGTTTGGTGTCCATAACCAAGACATTTAAAACAACGTGTTACTTTTACTACTTGGCGTATACGACAGTTCACCAAACCGATCCGTATACGGGCCTTGTCAAGGGCCTTAATCGCACTGGGCTCGTCTAGTTCGCAGAAGGCTGCCCGATTACCTCGTGGTGTGGGTTTTGTCAAATTTACCCGTTTGACCTCCAGGTTGTCAGTGAATTCACGTTTGAGTGCTTCACGGACTTCGCTCTCGGTAGAGATTTCATCTAAGTCGAGGATCTCGATCGTTGTTGTTGGTGTTAGCGTCTTGACTGTGCCGATGTTTGCAGTGGCTGCCCTTACTGCATCGGTGAATGCCTTGCTGTCTTCGGTCTTTCGAGCCATTTCAAGGAGAACGCCTCCGTGTTTCGTCTTTTTAATAGACCTTATGTCTACGCCCGTCTCGACAGGGCTTACCTTGGCCTTGATTTCCTTCAGGAGATCGGCGTATGTTCGCTCTTCAGCTGGTTGGACTAGGACAGCTTTAGTTCTTGTCTTCTTCCTCCTTGGTTTCTTGGAGCCACCGCTGTTTGGCTGGTCTTGGGCTGTAGCAGTTTGAGTCACTGGCTCCTGTTCTTTCTTTTTCTTGTTTTGCCGAGTCACTTTGGTCCAGGTATCATCCCGGGCTGTCTTTTTCTGTGCTGGCTTGTCAATATCTGAGGAAGGGCTGGGCGTGGACAGCGGCCTCTTCTTGTTGCGATCTCCTTGCTGTGGTAATTTCTTAGGAGTGGTCAGAGGTGGCTGTGATTTTTTGTTCAGACTCGGAGATGTTTGAGTCGTTGACGCCGACTTCGTTGGTGATTTGTTGGCCAGCCTATATGCCGTACTAATAGACGAAACCAATTTTCTGATCTCATGGTGGAGATTCTTTTTGTCTTTTATGAAGTCGGCTAACTCATCAATCTTGTTGCCGAGCCTCTCCATTGGTGACTGTTGGCCGGTGACAGTCGGCAGAGAGTTCATTCTTCCTCAGTGGGTTTGATTAGTGGCAGGAGCAAAAGGTCCTCCACTTTTTGAAGGAATGTTGCTCAGCTGTCCGTTCTCTGCCATCTGGGCTGATTTCGTACTCTCTGTAACCTTGCTAGCATTGCTAGACAGCAGAGCCATGGGGTCTACTCCACTGTTCAAACGGTCGCTTGATAACGACGAGTTTAGGCCCGTTTGCACGCCTTCGCTCGCCGGCACTGAGGTATCCATCCTCTGTACTGTAAACGATGTTTGAAAATCTTCTGACATTTCCATATCATCTTTTGCTAGGTTTTGGTCCACCCCGAGTATTCTGTTTCCTCGGTACCCGACGCATCTGACGTGCAGATATGCCGGGCATTCCCCTATCCGCCACCTGAGGAGGCGCCCGATGCGGGACCCAGCAAGCCCGACACGGGGTGTGTGTGTGTGTGTGTGTGTGTGTGTGTGTTCGTGTGTGTGTGTGTGTGTATGTGTGGATGTATTTAAACCTCTCGTAACTTTTGAACAGCTCGACCGATTTTATCGCGGTTGGTGCCATTCGAAAGGGCTTGACCAAACTTAGATTTCCAATACACTTTGGATCGATTCGAACCGGTAGATTTTGAGAAATCGCAAAAAAACTACAAAAAAAAATTTTTTTCAAAAGTGGTTTTTTTGGAATAACTTTTAAACGGCTTTACCGATCAATTTCAAAAACTAATCAGCTCTTAACATCAAAAAACCACATCGATCGCCGCCAGTCCGGTCAAAATCGGTTAATTCGTTCGCGAGCTATCTTTGACGAAAGAAAACCGAAAAAAGCGTTTTTTCGGAATTACTCCGAATTTTTCCACTCTATCAATATAAACTTAAACATTTTTTATAAAGCTTAAAAAACTGCGTCAAATGCCACCAACCGCGTGAAAATCGGTTCATTCATTCAAAAGTCATTGCGATTTGAAAATTAAAAAAATAGTGTTTTATCAAACTCCTATCAAACTTTTGAGCTCGAAGAGCTCAAAAGCATACAAAAGTTATTTTTTTGAGCTCGGAGAGCTCAAAATAATATACAAATTGTATTTATGAGCTTGAAGAGCTCTAAAACGTCATAAGTGCAATTTCAAGCGTTTAGGTATAGAATTGGCGGGAAGTTGCAGGGATGGCCTTCAGGGTCAACCGTATTCCTAAATTTTTTTTAATCAATTACACAATTGTTTTAATAAATTAGCGTTATCAGGCGTGCATTTTTGGATTTTTCAAACTTTTGTGTTTTATTTCTCAAATACCGGGTAGTTGATAAAATTATTTTCTTGTGTTTTTCAAAACATGAGATGCTATATTATAAATATACATATAATATAGACCAACTTAACGATTAAAAAAGTTTCACTTCTATTGTGACCTTATGCCTGTGAGGCTCACTCGTTTTTTTCTGAAATGTAAAGTTTCCAATGGATAATTTTATTACAATTCCTTCACTAATTAATCTAAAGGAACTTCGTTCCATCCGGGTGTCCCTTGACACCTCTCAAGTTCTTTTTTTTAATTCACTGTACATAGAATCAAGGGTAGAAGGTTTACTAGATACAACATAGCACACTTATGTCTGTAAGTTACAAGTGTAATGTAGAGGCGAGCAAAAAATGACACTTAACAAAAAGATATGAAATCCGAACAAAAACAGTTTAACTGTAAAAAATTGCGCCAAGTCCACGTTAATAGAACTCATCTCAATAACATTTGCACTTTACAAAAAAAATTAGGCTCGTTTCAATAATTTTCATTCTCTACAAAAAGATGTGAAATACAAAAAAATACCAAGAAACCGTCATAATGTTGAAAAAATTAAAATAAAATTTGTTAAAAATTAAAAAATTTAAAAAAAAAATTTTTTATCGTACTTGGCGCGCGTGATTGAGTACCCCAAATTTTTTCAGGATAAATGAACATCTTTTTAATGTTGAGAAATTTATAAGTAAGTGAACCTATTTTATTTCATAATAAGTTTTACAAAAGTTAGGTAAAATCGACATTCCATACGCAGTTATGCAAACTACATACAAGTCGATACGCATGCACACGTTGGGTCGGTTGCATTGTGAGAATTGTGTTTACTAAAAAATAAAACATATGGCCGACTACATTGGGAAAATGCGGTGTGAGTGCCAATCAAAATGTGTTAATTACAATTAAACGAAGCAATATCAAGCTTTAATATTGCATAAGGTTCTTTATTAAAGATTAATGACGAAGCTGAAAAAAAATGAATCCAAAAATTTTATATAATTTCAGATTTCTTGAACACACCACCATATTGACAGTTGTTTTCACTAAAGATCTAAAAAAAATTTTAAAAACGGGTTTTTTCACTAAAACTGATAATTAATACATTAAGCAATGTTTTCAATGCGTTCAGTATCCTTGACTAATGTAAATCTATATAAATATATAATATGATTATATATATACAAGCGAAATCGTTTTTTCTTGAGTTGACATGCTTCCGAAAAAATTTGCGGTACTCAATGACGCGCGCCAAGTACGATAAAAATTTTTTTTTTTTAATTTTCTTTTTAATTTTTAACAAATTTTATTTCAATTTTTTCAACATTATGACGGTTTCTTGGTATTTTTTTGTATTTCACATCTTTTTGTAGAGAATGAAAATTATTGAAACGAGCCTAATTTTTTTTGTAAAGTGCAAATGTTATTGAGATGAGTTCTATGAACGTGGACTTGGTGCAATTTTTTACAGTTAAACTGTTTTTGTTCGGTTATCTGTGTCTAAGAGTGTTTCGAAATAAACGAAAATTTTTTATGAATATTGAAATTTAATATTGCTTGGAGCATGAAGCTTTTTACGAAATAGTTAACTTTGTCTCAGTTATCTAAGTACTAACTATGATTTACGACTTATAGAGTTCAAAAGTTTTATTTTAATTATAGTATATACGCATAATAATATAGCACAGAAAAGGAAAATAAATTTTTTTAAGTTTATTACTTGACTTGTTTGATAGGATGCTTAAAAAAACTAATTTTTACGGTAACATACCATAAGATCCGAGGCCATTATGTGTTGGTTTACTGTCAAATAAATACACACAAAATCCATGATAAAAGGGCAAAACACTTTAACAAGCTTATGTGGTGGCGCATTTTTAGATAAACACAAACAAATCGCGGATTTAGTGTCGCGGATATAATGACCACGGATTCCCTGACGTAGAACCAATTTTTACTAAGCGGAATTATGAAATTTTGCGTTTTAAATACTTATTACATCAATTAACCACTAAATTCTTTTTGACACGAATCATTTTCACAACCAATACCTTTTTTATCTAAATGAAAATATTTTATTTATTATAATTATAGCTTTAATCAAGAAATTATTTGATTAGTTACAAGAAAATAAATTTTACATGATAAATAAATATATTACAGAATTGTATTTAAAGATCTTCCTTTAATTTATGTTGTAAAATCAATTCCAGAATAAATTCTAAAAAATTAGTTAGAATTTAACAATTGATGATTAGTTTTCTAGTTGAAGTGCAAACTTTACGTTAACAAATAAACAATCAAATGTGACTATAGCTTAGACAGTAATATTTGTGTCAGTTATTTAGAAGAAAATTGGACCTTCTCCCAAGACATAAGTTTATTAATCAAAAATATGCAAAAGTCAAGTTCTTATATTACTTACGACTTAGTACATCGTTCTGTATGTTTTTAATATCTTATTATAAATTTTAATGTTTAAAATTATCAGTATTAAAAATTTAACTGTAAATTATTATATTTTTATTTTTTCGAGACCATGTCAATTTTGACGATGTCCAATTCTTTTTGTTAACTTATAAATTTTCAATTTTAGCATTTGCTAACGAATATTCGTGAAACAATAAATATTTACTGTTCAGAATTCGATTACTTAATAATTAATATTTAGTAAAGAACGATTATCATTTAATATGTATCAATTAAAGGCGTAGATTATAAACATTACTCCTCAAATGAATTATGGATTTGAATCAAAATTTATCATAAGCACTACCTACTTTAAACCGGGTTACCTAGTCTTAGCCCACGTCCGGGTAATCATTGGGTTTGCTAAGATTGAACACCCAGTCTTGATTCAAGCATGGGCCAATGTAGGTGCGCCGAAGCTAGGTTCCCAATGCTGACCCAAACATGGCCTCGTCTTTCAACTCTGGCAGTTCCTGTATGGGAAACTTTTTCCACGACTGCAATTTATAAAAATTATTTACTCAATCGTTGAAATGACGTCAAAGTAATTCTAGGAATAAATCAATATATTTTTAGTAAATTTATGCAGCAAAGTATCATTTATTTTACTTATATTCATCTTTTTTTTTCAACTTGACATCTTGGATATTTAAACTTTGTACGATTATATTTACAAATGAGTTTTTCCTATGGTAAAAATTAGATGTGATAAACTTATTATCGTACATTATATAATTAAAATTTACATTTAAATATATTATAAAAAATTAGGAAAACGGTTGACCCTAAAGGCCATCCCTGCAACTTCCCGCTATTTCTATATCTGAGCGCTTAAAATTGCACTTATGACGTTTTTGAGCTCTCTGAGCTCAAAGGTCTGATAGAAGTTTAATAAAACACTACACTGAGAAAATTAAATGATAGGGGTTATCATACTAAATTTGTAGCTCCAATCATCTAGGATGATTAAAAAATTTTTCGATGCAAAGATGGTTACTATTTTTATTTTTTTATGATAACAGTTACCATTTTTTATAGTAACAGTTACAATCAGGATGATAACAGTCACTATCAGGATGGTTATAGTTACTATCAGGATGATAATATTTACTATCAAGGATAGTAATTAATATTATTGAATTCTATGAAAAAATTGATCGAAAATTCAATAATTTTCAAATGCACGGAAAGAAAATTATAGGCAATTTTCCTATTCATCACGGGAATAGTTTTCATAATCATATATAAATTTTTCCTATACTGCTATAAAAATCGTTTCCATGATAATATTGGAATGATTCCTATAATAGTATAGAAACATTTAATGTCTACTGTCACTGCAAAGGTCTTGACTTGAATTTGTGTCTTTTCAAGGTTTTATATCATTCTCACCGATAATCAATTTATTATGATAAGTATTTAGTCTGCATTCGAAAATGCTCTGTCTCTAGATACATAATGAAGAAATGACCTTGTATCATGTGAACCATTGACATTTTTAAAGATATAAGCTCATCCCAATGTTACACTTATCAAGACCTTTCATTTGAATACTCACATCAATTTTTCATATATTTTATATATTTATATATTTCACAAATACCATATACATAAAATATATAAAAAATGCCATGTGGATACTTAAATGAAAGGTCTCGATGAGTGTAACATCAGAATGAGTTTATATCTTAAAAAATATCAATAACTAAGAAATGACATTGTTTCTTGTCAACTATTGACATTTTTAAAGATATAAGCTCATCCCGACATTACACTCATCAAGACCTTGCATTTAAGTACCCACATCAATTTTTCATATATTTATATATATCATATATATGTATATGCGAAAAATATATCAAAAATGCATGTGGGTACTCAAATGAAAGCTCTTGATGAGTGTAATATCGGGATGAGCTTATATCTTCAAAAACATCAATGGTTAAGAAAGTACAGTGCAATTTAATGAGTCATTGTTCAACAAAGCAAAATTTTATTTATTTATGGTTCACAAGTCACGGCTCCTATAAATTATAGAAACAATTCCTGTAAATATAGGAACCACTTCATTAGTTCGTATCGGAACTATTTCCATAATTATTGGAAACGATCTTATAAATTTTAGGAACACTTCCTAATATTATGGGCGTCATTCCCATAATCATAGTAATCGTTTCTACAATCAGTACAGGAACTAATCCCATAAATTTATAGGAATAATACCTATATTTTTCTTTCAGTATAAATATACGTTTTTGACCGTGGTTTTTAAATTCTGATGTTTAAATTCTACTTACTACCTTAGATAGTAGCTGTTGTAATTCCTGATCGTTACTGTTACCATCAGAAATTATAAATATAACCATTTACGATGATAATGGTAACTAACTCTAGTTAACATACAGGATTGTAACCGTTATTATAAATATGGTAAATTCTACCGTCTAAATGATTTCTACAATCATCTAGATAGTATTCACTACCATCGGGTTGATGGTAAAATTTGTTACCATAACTAGATAGTAACTGCTATTATTTAATTTTCTCCGTGTACTTTTTGAATTTTCAATTCGCAATAACTTCTGAATGAATGAACCGATTTTCACGCGGTTGGCAGCATTCGATGCAGTTTCTTAAATTCTTTGATATACTCTTAAAAACAACTTGATCAGATCGGAAATTCCGGTGTAATTCGAAAAAATCCCTTTTTTTTCGTCAACGATAACTCACGAAGGAATCAACCGATTTCGACCGGCTTGGCGGCGATCGACGTGGTTTTTTTATATTAAGAGCTGATTAGTTTTTAGAATCGATCGGTAAAGCCGTTTAAAAGTTATTAAAAAAAAACAGCATTTGAAAAAATTTTTTTTCGTAGTTTTTTTGAGATTTCTCAAAATCTACCGGTCCGAATCGGTCCAAATTGTATTCAAAATTTAAGTTCAGTCAAGCCCTTTTGAATGGCACCCACCGCGATGAAATCGGTCAAGCCTTTCAAAAGTTATGAAAGGTTTACACACACACACACACACACACACACACACACACACACACACACAGATTGTTTTATAATTATTTTATTAAGAACAGGTCTCATCTTTTTCTCTACAGGCACTCATTGAGAGAAACCGTACTATCTTTGTCGCACTTGCAACGGCAAAGCTATTGCAGACTCATGAATATTTCTTAAGCAAATGAAAATTTCGAAAAAAATCGCTCTGCAAGAAAATAGTTAATTGAATAATCGATTGAATAGCAGAGAGTTTTTTCTAAAATTTTTTTTTTATTCAGTAGAAATTCACAAAGCTGTAATAGCTCGGACCGGTTCTTAAGTGTATAAAGTAAAAATTTTGCGTCATTGCGTCAAAAAAATTTTGTTAAAAAATTTTGTATTAAATATTTCAGACTTTTTTGAATTGATTTAAGAGAATTAACACAAAAAAAGTGTTAAATTTACATATAAAAGTGATCTAACAAAAAATATCACTAAAATTAGATTTCATAACTCTCCATTTGCACAGTAAAAAATTTTGCGTCATTGCGTCAAAAAATTTTGTGTTAAAAATTTTTATGTTAAATATTTAACACTTTTTTGTGTTAATTTAACACAATTAATGTTAAATTTACACATAAAAGTGTTAAATATTTAATACAAAAATTTTTAACACAAAATTTTTTGACGCAATGACGCAAAATTTTTTACTGTGTGATTTAAAACATAAATTATCCTATCAAAAATTGAAAATTTTTCACACTGTTAAAAAACAAACATAGATACTTTAGTTTTTCAACTCAAACTTTTATAATTAAAAGTTAAACAATAAACAAATACATACGGCCAAGTAAGTGCCTTATAAATACAATTTTCATAAATATTATGTATTTAACGTTAAGTATAACAACAGCAGGTATATCTTTTAAAAGAAGGAACCATAAGAAAATCACAATTATTAAAATTATTTACGTATATCTAAGATGTATATATTTATGTAAATAGTTTATGAAATAAAGAGAACCTCAGTCACAAGATTGACTGGGTTCGGTCCTAAAAAAAACGGATGCGATTTTCACTTTATTTCTATAATTAGCGAAAGTTAGGTCTAAATTAAGGGCCAGTTATTCAATCCGAGATAAAATTTTATCCAGGATAAAATTATTATTGCCAGTATATCTATAAACATGAAATATATAGCTACATATTGGTATCGGATAACATAATAACATAATAACATTTTATCTCGGATTGAAAAACTGGCTTTAAGAGTCAGACGGTCTAAACTTGCGTGTTAGCTCTACATTAAAGTTAAAATAAAAAAAGGACACTTAATTCTTTTTTTATTATTTTTTATGAAATGACATGGGCCCGACTTGGAAATTAACTATGGCCCAGTCCTGGTAACCAGGCATGGGCCAGACTTGAAAATTAACTGTGACCCAATTCTAGTAACTAGGCATGGGCCAGTCGTGGTAACCAGGCTTGGGCCAGCGTTACCATTCCAGATTTAAACCAAGACTGGGCCAACTCTGGCTTACAAGCCTGGCGTAGAGTTCTGCATAGTTGGGCTAGGCCTGGACCCGCCATCCTTTCCTACATGGGTCATAGTGGCTATCGCCCTTAAAACTTAAGAAGTTTAATAAAGATCGAACCTTGATACAACTTTTTAAAAATTCTTTTTTACTCTTATATACCTTAAATTTTTTATTGAATTTTTTATTAGATTGAATAAATATATCTATGCAAATCATTTTAATTATTCTTACTGAAAGTATCGGGATAATTTGACTTTTTTATTACAATTTTTTTTATGAACTGTTCTGTAATAATCAATAATGCAACAATAAGAATATTACTATCATTGAGGCAATAAAAAATCAGAATTAATTAAAATAAAAAAGTTTCAAGAGACAGGATGCTATGTGCTGATAGACACGTTTCCCTGCCACCTCATCTCGACCGACGGACTTGTATTAAATAGAATCAAACTTGTAGACTCTTGATAGTGATGACGGAATAAAAACTCGTTGTCCTTACTTCTATTTTGGTCGATAATTTTATTCATTTTTTATTTTCTCATCATTTCAATTTTTTTTTAGTGTTGGTCAAAAAATTTAGCGAATCTAAAAATTAAATAAAATCTTTTTTATCTATCATAAATATATATATATATATATATATATATATATATATATATATATATATATATTAGAGTGGTCCAAAATAAAAAAGTTTTTTGCCTATCATATTAAAAGCTTTTCTAAGGTATAAAAAAAATTCCCTTTAAAGCGCAGCTTGATATCTCAATTCTTCATGAAGCTCAATGAATTTTTATTTTCCCATGTAAATAACACGTAAAAAAATTTTATTTACGTTTTCATCCGGTAAAACTACGAAAAAAATTTTCTTATCCATTTTTCGTCAATTATTCTTGTAGGAAATTTAATTCTCTACAAAAAAGTATTGAAGTAGTTTCTTCGTAATCTTAACGAGTAAAAAGTTATTGAGCTTTAAATACTCGCACAAAAGAAAATTTGAACGAAGATAGTTTCAAAGCATCTTTTCGAAAACTTTTTTGGTAACTGCATGTATTTATTTCAAAATTTATAAAACTAGACTGTTTCTAATATAATTAACACATGTCTTTTGGTGAAGTATTAACTGTAAATTATGAATAATTTTTCTCATTACAATTTGGATATTTTTTCCTATGAGCAATGATTTTTTAAAATTGAACTTGAATTTCATTACGGAATCTGAATCAAGAGCAAGCTAGTACTTCCGGATGTATACTGAATTTAATTTTTTTATTTAAGAACATGTAGGACAGGTGAACATTTAAATTTTGAACACAATGCTGGGACGCTTTTTGACCGAATGAAAAATCATGAAACTTTGCAGGAGAACGTAAATAGAAGTCCTTCGTGAATTGATTCTTTTATTTTTAAATTTAATCATTGAAAAAAAAAATGATAAATAAACAGGTAGAGTTCGTGCGTAAAACTGCCTTATCTCAGGAGTCGTCACATATTTAAGTAAATAAGCTTGACTATAAAGAAATTGCTAATAAACATACAACCAATATAATCTATGAGACTTATTTAATTTTGGTTATTTCTTATTTTAGTTTATATTACTTATAAGACATAATTATTAAAATGCAGCCAGGTTAGGGTAAAAAACTAATTATCAACAAAAAATTTAATTTACTATATATCTTCATGTAGGCCGCAGGAGAGTGCTAAAAGTAAATTATCTAGTTTAATTTTTTTAAGCAGTGGTTAGAGTATTTACAAAGTCTGGTAATCTCTTTCAGTGCATTTTACATGTGGTGCAAATAAACAAACCGATATATTCAATTGTCAATTATTGTCACTGGTCCAGACTGAAGTACCGATATCAGACTGTATACCATGTTTTTAAGAAAAAAATATAAATTACATAATCAAATACTTTGAAACCGAAAATGTGATACAACGTGGATTCTAAAATCATATCTGATTAAATTTTCTTTTATTGCGAGTATTTAAAGCTTAATAACTTTTTACTTGTTAGGATTACGAAAAAACTACCTCAGCACTTTTTTGTAGAGAATTAAATTTCCTACAAGAATAATTGACAAAAAATACAAAAAAAAATTTTTTTTCGTAGTTTTACCGAATGAAAACGTAAATAAAATTTTTTTACGTGTTATTTAAATAGGAAAATAAAAATTCATTGAGATTCATGAAGAATTGAGATATCATGCTGCGCTTTGGAGAGAATTTTTTTTATATTTTAGAGAAGTTTTTAAGACAGCAGCACTTGAAAAAAAAAATAAAAATGTTTTTTTTGGACCTCTCTAATATATATATATATGTGTGTGTGTGTTTTTTTTTTTTTTCCCTTAGGGGGGGGGGAATCCTTTTTACGGATTCTAGGCGTAGCTGTTTGGCCTGGATATGTGGCGACTCGACGCAGCGTCATACTAAAACTCGACGCTAACGCCCCTACCCACTAAACCCTAAACCCCTTTCCTCTTTCCTCTAATCCCTCATGGAAACCGCCGTTAGGCATTACTTCGTGGGGGGAGGATATAGCGACTGCTCTTCCTTCTGGTAATTAGGTATTATTTTACCTTTCTTCTAGTTGTTGTCATTTGCTCTTTTTCTTTCGATGGAACGCAAGTCTATAAGGACTTCTGTTGCAAACGTGTTTGCGGCGTTCCAGGCAGCCTCTGATGACAGCATTGCTTCTACTATTGTCTCTGGTTGGATTTTCTTCTTCAGGATCATCTCCAGCTCATCGCGCTGTAGGTAAAATCGTGGGCACTCAAAGAAAACGTGCTCCGCGTCTTCATTGATTCCTGGGCAGGACGGGCACTCCGGTGAATCATCATGCTTGAAGCGGAGAAGATACGTCCGAAAACATCCATGTCCTGACAACATCTGCGTCAGATAGTAATTGACCTCGCCATGACTCCGGTTTATCCAAATGTCGATTTTCGGTATGAGACGGTGTGTCCATCTTCCTGTTGTCGCGGCGTCCCACTGCGATTGCCATCGTGCGATGCTGTTCTGCCGTTCTTCAGCTCTGAGTTCCTCGGCACTTAGTGTGGTTGACCTCTTTCGTTGGTAAAGGTTCCGTCTTTCCTCAGCTAGAACTCTAAGCGGCAGAGTTCCGGAAATGACACACACTGCTACTTCTGATATCGTGCGGAATGCACTGGCTAGTCTTACAGCGCTCAGTCGATATACTGGTCCAGCTTTTCTCCATGATTCTTGCAACTTCAGCGCGTCTGCCCAAATGGATATTCCATATGTGAGCACCGATGTGACAACTGATGATAGTAGTAGTCTCCTGCTCTGCTTTGGCCCTCCGACGTTCGGCATCAGTCGTGCGAGACTAGCCCTCACTACTGACGCTTTGGCACTGACGTGTTCCACTTGCTGTTTAAAGTTGAGACGGGCATCAAGTATCACTCCCAAATATCGGATGTAAGGTTGTGATGTGATTTCTTGTTCGCCGACTTTCAGCTTGATGGTCTCTAACACTTTTCTGCTGGATATAAGCACTGCCTCAGTTTTGTATGTAGCCAGATGCAGGTTTACCGTATTCATCCACCGATAGACTTGCTCGAAGGTGAAGTCGAACATGTTGTTAATTTCGTCAAGGTGTTTAGCGACGATTACTACGGCTACGTCGTCTGCATATGCTACGAGTTTTACACTTCTTGGCAATTTCAATCTCAATAGGCCATCGTACATGATATTCCACAGCAGTGGACCAAGTACAGAGCCCTGGGGTACACCTCCTGTAATATCGTACTCTTTTAGACCATTCTTCGTGTCGTATTTAAGAACTCTATCGGTGAAATAGCTGGCCACTATTCTACACAGGTATTCTGGAACGTTTTTCTCTCGAAGAGCTTGCATGATGCAGTTCCAGTTGGCGGAATTGAAGGCGTTTTTAATGTCTAATGCCGCCACCAGGCAATACTTCTTTGTGCCACCCTTCCATCTGGTTCCTGCGATCGCTTCTTTAGCCGTGCTAACAACCAGATTGATCGCGTCCAGGGTTGATCGTCCTTTCCGGAATCCATACTGGTTGTCTGCCAGGAGTGGGTCGACTACTGCATCTATTCGTTGATGAATTATGCGCTCAAGTATCTTACCCGCCGTATCTAGCATGCAAAGTGGTCGGTAAGATGACGGTTCTTCTGGTGGTTTCTTCCCTTTAGGTAACAGTACCAATCGTTGCTGTTTCCACTTACGAAGAAAAGTCCCCTCCTTGAGGCATGCATTATAAGCGTCTAGGAATAATGTTGGAGCTGCCTTTATGATGGTTTTCAACGCTAAATTAGGGATTCCGTCCAATCCCGGCGCTTTATTATTCCCTACACGGTTACAAGCCTCCAGCAGTTCTTCTTCAGTGACAGGTGGGATGTCGTCCAATTTGCCTGGCGCCAACTGGTAATCGTAGTTGCGTTGCTGTGGAAACAGTGCAGTGACGATTTTCTGAAGAAGTTGAGGACACGTAGGTGATGGCATTTGTTGTTTTTTCAGGTGGGTCATAACCACCTTATAAGGCCTACCCCACATGTCTTTATCCACCTCGTATATAAGCTCTTTCCAGCATCTTCTTTTGCTCTCTTTGATGGCTTTATTCAGTTCACGACGCGCCTTTTTGTACTCTGCGATCAGCTCCACTGAGTTGGGCCGTTGATAGCCGCGCTGAGAGATTCTTCTTTTCTTATGACACTCTTTACGGAGGACGCTGATGTGGTCGTTCCACCAATGCACCGAAGGTCTCGAATTTATGCCACGTTTACGAGGCATACTGGCATCACAAGAATGTGTTACTCTCCTCATCAGGTCCTTAGTCTGTTCTTCTGCACATCCAGTGTTGATCGGATCACCATCGAGGGCTATTAGTAATGCTTCTGGGTCAAAAGATTTTACCTTCCAACCAACGATGTTAGACTGCTTGACTGGTCTCTTGGGGTTCTAGTCGCTTGATATTTCCCAGAATATCGCATGATGGTCGCTGGCAGTGTAGATGTCCAACACTTTCCAGTTGCAGTCGCCTCTGGCAAGGCTATTACTGACAAAAGTGAGGTCTACAATTGAGCTTGCGTCACCTTTGGTGTAGGTCGGCGTATCACCACTGTTGAGCAAAACCACATCTAGTAAAGGCCTCCAGTAGTGCTTTCCCTCGTGCGTTTGTATGTTTGCTGCCCCAGTCAACTGCCCAGGAGTTGAAGTCTCCGGCTATCGCTACTGGATGGTATTGCTTCGCATCTTCGGTTAGTCGATCCAGGAAATCAGTGAAGTCAACAATGGAGAGGCTAGGTGGTGCGTAGCAGCTATAGAAGCGGATGCCTTCTACTGATACTGCTACAAAGCCGGCATTGCTGTTGTCGACTGCATTTTGGAAAGAAAGCTTGCCACATGACCAGATGACAGCTTTGGATGTGCTGTCAGATTCCCAGGGTTGGGTACTCAGGTGTTTATATGGCTCTGCTATCAGTACCAAGTCCAGCTCTAATTCTCGCACAGATTGCATGAGCAGGTCATGCGCTGCTTCACAATGGTTGAGGTTGAGCTGCAATATTCTCATGCTTGTTTGTTCGTCAACTTCTGGAGCGCCTCCTGATATACCGGGCATCTGTAGGTGCCGGCATGGTGAGCCACGTCCTTTGCTCCTTGCTGGTCAGCACATATTGCACACTTGACAGAATTTTTACAGTCCGCGATACGGTGCCCTTCTTGTCCACATCTGATGCAGAGTTTAGATCGGTCTACTTGGCTTTTACATTGGGGCCTAACATGTCCAAAGTGCCAGCATTTAAAGCATTGGATAGGTCTCGTCGTCGCTTTGATTCGGCAGTTAACCCACCCGACATGGATCTTGCCGGTTCCTTCCACTAATTTTCGCGCGATGGTCATAGGTAAAGTGACTGCAGCCGTCTGCGTACCTCTGAAAGCCTTACGGATTTTTATTCCTTCTAGAGGTATCTCATGATCTTTTTCAACTTCCTCTTTCAGGGCGGCCTGGATCTCTTCCTTCGTCGTTTCTTCGTCGATGTCTCGAATCTCAATGGTCTCCTGTGGACCTTTACAGACTACCTTAGCATCGTCTTGAAGAATTCCTGTGATGGTCCTCTGCAAGGCTTGGCCTTTGTCAGCACTTTTCCTTGACAACGTGATCAGCATATCTCCGGTCATTGTCCTGCGGATCTTCTCGACGGTATTTCAAACCTGGTCTGCTGGGACATCACGCTTTATGCGGCGTAATATTTCGGAATACTTCTCTTTTTCGGCAGGGCGGATTATCAGCGCGTCAGGTCTGATCCATTTGCACGATTTTTTCCGCTTAGGTTCCGGTCGTGGCTCCTTCGGCAATTGCTTTGGGAGGTGATCCTGCTCTGGCCTTCTCTTCTTCGATTCTACTTTTTGCCACGCGCCGACCTCCTTATTTTTGGCACTCCGTGCCGCCACTTCTTTCGGAGGACTTGGTTTTGTGTCCTTTTTCTTCATTACTTGGTTGACCGTTGGGTCAGGAGAGTTACGGTCTTTCCTCTTCCCAGACCTGATACCAGTGTCGCTTCTGTCTTCTGTTAGAGATTCACCATCGCCTTCGGCACCGGTGTCCATCTCTTCGACGGTGTCTGCGGCAGGTTGTCTGCTCTTCTTCGGTGTGACATTGGGAGTTTGCCGTTGTTGTGCCTGCCATCCGTCATCAAGTGTTCTGAACCTTTGAAGGGCGTTGACTACACCGGTTGTCTTCGTCTTGATCTCTTTGTGGATGTTGACTTTAGACTTAACAAACTCATGCAGCTCTCTAGTAAGCTTATCAAGGTGTTCCAGCGCTTGTGCCCTCTTCATCTCAGCGCTTGCTACGATAGCTGCTTGCTGGGCGTGAGCCCCGTTTTGACTCTTGTTTGTTTCCATATTTCTATTCATACTTTTTTGATTTACCAGCGCATCGTACGGAGTGGAGCGGGTTGCCATAACTAGGAACGGGTGTACCCTCGGAGATAGTACTCCTACCCCAGTTCCCTGAGGCCTAGCCGACACTTAGCCAGTCCCGGAATACACGGACGGACTAGACTCGCTCGGAGCGGTGAAGATTCCGATCTCTAACACTCACTGCGTACTTCCTGATCAAGGCCCGAAGTGGCTGGCTCCTGATCCACTGCTGCAACTTTCACCTCGGCAGAGCAAGCTCACATCAGCCGTGGCCTGCATCGTCGGAAACTACGATACAGGTTCCGGACACTCCCAGTGAGTTACAGCAGGAACCAATCGTCTTGCTAGGTCAGTTAGTGTGACCAACCCATTAAAGGGGAGTTTTGTCCACGGGAGCTTATTTTGTTTGGTTATTTTGCTTGGCTCCTACCCGCTGTACCTCATCAACTAAGAGATTAAGTGTCATCCAAGTGTGTGTGTGTGTGTGTGTGTGTGTGTGTGTGTGTGTGTGTGTGTGTGTGTGTGTGTGTGTGTGTGCGCGTGTGTGTGTGTGTGTGTGGGTTTATTTTTTTCCAGGAGGGGGGAATCCTTTTTACGGATTCCAGGCATAGATGTTTCGCCTGGATATGTAAGACTCGACGCAGTGTCATGCAAATACTCGACACTAGCGCCCATACTCACTAAACCCTAAACCTCTTTTCTTCTATCCTCTTATCCCCTATGGAAACCGCCGTGTAGGCATTACATCGCAGGGGGAGGAATTAGTTGCCGCTCTTCCTTCTTGTGACTAAGGTGTTGTTTCTACCTTCCTTCTAAATTCTGACTTTGGATCTTTTTCTCTCAATGGAACGCAGTTCGGTAAGAACTTCTGTGGCGAAAGTGCTTGTGGCATTTCAGGCAGCTTCACTCGACAACATTGCTTCTACTAACGTCTCTGGTTGGACTTTCTTGTTCAAACATTTCTCTAACTCATCTCGCTGAGGGTCAAAACGTGAGCACACAAAGAAAACGTGCTCTGCATCTTCAGCAACTTCTGGGCAGGACGGGCACTCCGGAGAGTTGCCGTGCTTGAAGCGGTGTAGATACTCTCGGAAGCACCCATGACCTGACAACAACTGCGTCAGGTAATAGTTGACTTGACCGTGGCTCCGTTTCATCCAAACGTCGATCTTTGGTATAAGACGATAAGTCCATCTACCTTTTCCTGCGGCATCCCACTGCAATTGCCATCGTACGATGCTGCGATATCGTTCTTCTGTACTGAGTTCTTCGTGGCTAAGTGTGGTTGACCTTTTCCGTTGGTATAGGTTTCGTCTTTCTTCAGCTAGGACTCTGAGGGGCAGAGTTCCAGAAATGACGCACACTGCTTCCTCAGATATTGTTCGGAAGGCGCAAGCTACTCTTAAGGCACTCAGACGGTATACTGGTCCAGCCTTTCTCCATGCTTCTTGTAATTCTAATGCGTCAGCCCAAATGGATATTCCGTACGTGAGCACTGATGTGACCACAGATGATAATAATAGTCTTCTGCTCTGCTTTGGACCTCCGACGTTCGGCATTAGTCGTGATAGACTACCTACCACTGCTGATGCTTTAGTACTCACATGTTCGACTTGTTGTTTAAAGTTCAGTCGGGCATCGAGCATCACTCCCAGGTATCGGATGAATGGTTGTGATGTAATTTGATGTTCTCCGATTTCTAATTTGATTGTTTCTACTGCTTTCCTGCTAGTGATAAGCACTGCTTCAGTTTTAGGCTTGGCCAGCTCCAAATTCATCATATTCATCCATAGGTTGATGCGGCCGAATGTAATGTCAAAGGCCAGATTTATCTCTTCCAGATGTTTCGCGACTATCACTACAGCTACATCATCGGCATATGCAACTAACTTGACCTCTGATGGCAACGCGATTCTCAGGAGTCCATCGTACATGATGTTCCACAGGAGTGGTTCAAGAACTGAGCCTTGTGGTACTCCTCCAGTGATATCGTACTCCTTCGGACCGTTTTTCGTGTCATACTTCAGGACTCTATTCGAAAAGTAGCTTGCTACCATTCGAAGCAGGTATTCTGGTACTTTTTTGTCTTCGAGAGCTCGCATAATGCAGTCCCAGTTGGCGGAGTTAAAAGCATTCTTGATGTCCAAAGCAGCTACCAAACAATACTTTTTCGTACCACCTTTCCATCTCTTCCCGGCGATTGCCTCCTCGGCTGTATTGACGACCAGGTTGATTGCATCAAGGGTTGCTCGTTTTTTCCGGAATCCATACTGGTTGTCTGATAAGAGTGGATCAACAACAGCTTCTATCCTTTGATGAATTATACGCTCTAGTATCTTGCCCGCCGTATCTAACATACAGAGTGGGCGGTAAGATGATGGCTCATCCGGTGGCTTTTTTCCCTTTGGAAGTAGTACTAATCTTTGCTGTTTCCATCTTCCAGGAAAGATCCCTTCTTTGATGCACGAATCGTAGGTCTCTAAGAATAATGCTGGCGCTGCTTTAATAGCTGTTTTTAATGCAATGTTCGGGATTCCATCCAATCCAGGCGCCTTATTATTCCCTACACGTTTACATGTCTCCATAACTTCCTCCTCTGCGACAGGTGGAATGTCTTCGTGGTTGAGCTGCAGTGATGAATAGGCGAACTTACGTTGCTTCGGGAACAGCGTGGAAACAATCCTCTCTAGGAGCTGCGGGCATGTGGGTGACGGCATTGGCTGGCATTTTAGGTGGGTCATGACCACCTTGTACGGCCTACCCCATGGATCTTTCTCTACCTCTTCTACGAGCTCCTTCCAGCAGCGTCTTTTACTCTCTTTGATGGCTTTATTCAATTCTCGACGGGCCTTTTTGTAATCTGTCAATAACACTGCAGAGTTAGGTCGTCGATAGCCCCGCTGGGATAATCTTTTTCTTCTAAGACACTCTTTACGAAGGGTACTGATGGTGTCGTTCCACCAGTGGACCGCCGGTCGTTGATTCATGTCCTGTTTTCGAGACATAGTGGCGTCGCAGGCCTGGGAGACTCTTCTCATTAGTTCCTTCATCTTCTGTTCAGCACTGCAAGTGGTGATCGGGTCGTTGTCTAACGCCACGACAAAGACATCTGGGTCAAAAGATTTAACTTTCCATACAACTACGTTGGTCTGTCTGGTTGCTCTTCGTGGATTCTGGCCAGTCGATACTTCCCAAAGTATTGCACTGTGGTCGCTGGCAATGTAGGTGTTCATAACCACCCAGGAATAGCTCCCTTTCAATAGACTACTGCTGACGAACGTTAGGTCGACAATTGAACTTGCCTCTCCTTTGGTGTATGTTGGTGCATCGCCGGTATTGAGGAGGACTACGTCCAGTGTAGCCATTGCTTCCAGTAGTGCTTTTCCACGTGGATTAGTGAGCTTGCTGCCCCAGTCCACCGCCCAAGAGTTGAAGTCTCCAGCTATTGCCACGGGAAAATATTGGCTTGCATCTTCGACTTATCGATCAAGAAACTCTAAAAATTGTTCCACAGGGAAACTAGGCGGCGCATAACAGCTGTAGAAACGGATCCCATCTACACACGCAGCTACAAAACCAGCCTCTCTATTATTGACGACACTCTGAAAAGGAAGTTTGCCACAGGACCAGATGACAGCTTTGAGGGTGCTGTCCGTTTCCCATGGTTGGGTACTAAGGTGTTTATATGGTTCTGCAATTAGCACTAAATCTAGCTCTAGTTCACGCGTGGTCTGAACAAGCAGGTCATGCGCGGCCTCACAGTGGTTGAGGTTGAGCTGCAATATCTTCATGTTCTTTTGTTTGTTATCTTCTGAAGCGCCTCCTGGAATATCGGACACCTATTAGTACCGGCATAGTGGGCGAGATCTTTTGCTTCTGGATTTTCCGCGTAAATTGCACATTTAGCTGGATTTTTACATTCAGCGATCTTGTGTCCTTCTTGACCGCATTTGATGCAGTGATTAGACCTGTTTATTTCATTTTTGCACTGTGATCCAAAGTGCCCGAAGTGCCAACATTTAAAACATTGGATCGGTCTCGTCGTCGCTCTTATTCGACAGTTAACCCAACCAATTCGGATCTTGCCGTTTCCGTCCAGTAATTTTCGCGCTGTGGTCGCTGGTAGTGTGACTGTTGCCATCTGTGTACCTCTAAAGGCCTTACGGATCTTTATTGCCTCTAGCGGTATTTCACAGGCTTCTCCAACTTCTGTTTTCAAGGCGACCTGGATGTCTTCCTTCGTCGTCGTGTCGTCGATGTCTCGGATCTCGATGGTCTCCTGTGGCCCTTTACAGATCACTTTGGCTTCTGCTTGAAGGATGCCCGCAATAGTTTTCTGTAAGGCTTAGCCTTTGTCGGTGCTCTCCCTCGATAGCGTAATCAGCATGTCTCCGGCATTGGTCCTGTGGATTTTTTCGACCGTATTGCGGACATGGTCTTCTGGGACGTCTTGTTTGATACAGCGTAGTATCTCGGGATACTTGGCCTTATCAGCTGGGCGGATGATTAGCGCGTCAGGTCTGATCCATTTGCGCGGTTTTTTCCGCTTAGGCTCTGGCCGAGATTTGTTCACCGGTTGTTTTGGTAACCGCTCTCTCGCTTGCTCCTTCTTCTCCTTCTTGGATTGGACCTTCTGCCATTCAGTCACCTCTTTTTTCCGGCGTTCTGCACTGCCGTGTTTTTCGGAGGGCTTGGTTTCAGGTCCTTTTTCTTCACAACTTGGCAGATCGTTGGGTCGGGAGAAGATCGATCTTTTCTCTTAGTTGGCTTGCTGCTAGTTCTGCTTCTGTCTTCCGCGACTGATTCACCGTCACCTTCGGCTCCAGTGTCCATTACTTCTTCATTCACGACAGTTGCTTGAATGCTTCTCTCCGGTGTAGTGCGAGAAGTGCGTCGTACTGTTAAACGCCACTCTTCATCAAGTTTCTTGAATCTCTGGAGGGCATTGGCTACGCTGGTCGTCTTGGTCTTAATCTCTTTGTGGATATTGACCTTAGATTGGATGAAGTCATTTAGCTCACTGGTCAGCTTTTCAAGGCGTTCCAACGCTTGCGACCGCTTCATTTCAGCGCTTGCTTCAATCGCTGCTTGTTGGGCATGAGGCCCGTTTTCACTATTGTTGTTTTCCTGAATTTTACTCATACTTTTAAATTCACCAGCGCATTGTACGGAGTGGAGCGGGTTGTCATAACTAGGAACGGGTGTACCCTCGGAGATAGTACTCCTACCCCAGTTCCCTGAGGCCTAGCCGACACTTAGCCAGTCCCGAAATACACGGACGGACTAGACTCGCTCGGAGCGGTGAAGATTCCGATCTCTAACACTCACTGCGTACTTCCTGATCAAGGCCCGAAGTGGCTAGCTCCTGATCTACTGCTGCAACTTACACCTCGGCAGAGCAAGCTCACATCAGCCGTGGCCTGCATCGTCGGAAACTACGACACGAGGTTCCGGTCACTCCCAGTGGGTCACAGCAGGGAACGATCGTCTTGTTAGGTCAGTTAGTGTGGCAGTTAGTGTGACCAACCCATTAAAGGGGAGTTTTGTCCACGGGAACGTATTTTATTTGGCTCCTACCCTCTGTACCAGGTACAGCGAGCGTTCTCCCATCCGCTACGGGGAGACGCGCCTGGTAGCAGTTTCTCCTCTGCCCCAAGTGTGTGTGTGTGTGTGTGTGTGTGTGTGTGTGTGTGTGTGTGTGTGTGTGTGTGTGTGTGTGTGTGTGTGTGTGTGTGTAAATTACACTGGATGTTTATTATTTTTAATATTGTTGCCTCGTTTACTGATATGAAAACATAATATTGTTATTACAATATTTATTTTAATTTTCAGGCTCATGAATATCTCGATAACAAACATTAAATGTTTATATCGTGAAAGGACAAAATATTCTTCAGCAAAAATAATTTTTAGCATGATTTTTAAAATATCGAAAAATAGACATATATGAATATTTTTTAAATTTCGAATTATTTATTTTATGGTGCAAATATAATATCAATATTTAGAATAGTCGAAAATATATTTTTTAATTAATTGTAAAGTTTACAACATAATATTAAAATTTCATATCAATCAAAAGTTATTTCATAATTTTAATAATTAAAATTTTTTTTTCGATTCCTAAGGACAAAAACATCAAATTTAAAAAAATCGAAAAGTTTAATTTCTTGTCTTTTTTTTATCATTTTCTCAAAATTTTTTTCAACTTGAAAAATTGACATTCTTGGAGTTTTCATTTTTTAACTACTCTATTTTTGATGAACGTTAAAGAAAAAAATTAGGAAAACGGTTGACCCTAAAGGCCATTCCTGCAACTTCCCGCTACCTCCATACCTAAGTGCTCAACAATTCACTTATTTTTTAAGCTCAAAAATATAATTTTCGTGTAAGTTTAAGCTCTACGAGCTCAAGTGAATCGCTGTTCTGTGCTTTTGAGCTCTTCGAGCTCAAAAGGCTAATGGAAGTTTTATAGAACACTATTTTTTTAATGTTCAAACCGCAATAACTTTTGAATGAATTAATCGATTTTCTCAAGGTTTACGGCATTCAACGCAGTTTTTTGAGTTTTTTGAAAAATCTTTAAGCGTAAACTGGTCAGACTAAAAATTTCATAGAAATTCTGAAAAAAAAACATTTTTTTCAATTTTTTTCGACAATGATATCTCACGAACAAATCAACCGATTTTAACCGGGCTGGTGGCGATCGACGTGGTTTTTTGAGGTTAAGAGCTGATTAGTTTTTGGAATTGATCGGTTTAGCCGTTTAAAAGATATTTCAAAAAAACGAATTTTTGGAATTTTATTTTTGAGATTTCTCAAAATTGATCGACTCAAATTCTGTAAATTAGTATCAGAATTTTAGGGGCAAAAGAACTCTTCAAAACGCCGCTTATTTCGATCGAATCGGATGATCTGTTCAAAAGTTATGAGAGATTTACATACATACATACACACACACACACACACACACACACACACACACACACACACACACACACACACACACACACACACACACACACACACACACACACACACACACACACACATACAGACACGGTGACATCACCGCGGAAATAGTCAGGAAAGCTTCCTAGGACCTCAAAACGTCGAGATCTGATGAAAACTCGATTTTCGAAAAACAGGGTGAAAACAATAATTTCCCGATTTTAGAAAATTTTCAATTTTCTTAGCGGGAAGTTAAAAATATGAAATTGTTAATAAAAAATTTCTTGATATCATACTTATTATTTATACGTTAAAATATTAAGAACCCTACTTCAAAATAATTTTCAAAACATATATTAATTCACTGACAAAAAAAATTAACTTAATTTAAGAGAAAAATTTTTGAACCAACAATATTATTCTAAAGAGTTTAGTCATTTTCAACCAAGCAGAAAAACTCATGAACCATGAAAAATTTATTTGAACCAATATCAATTTCTTAATTAAAATATTTTTCTACTTCACTTAAGATAATCAATCTGTTAAAAATAATATTCTAGGTTTAAGAATTTTTCTCTTACCTTATCTTGTTAATGTTGATAATAAAGCATATCATCGAATCGTAAAATTATTATTTTAACCCTTTTTTAATTTCATTTTGAACACATTTTTCCAAGACTAATTTTTTATTTAAAAAAAAATTTTTATTTTAATTAGGAATAATAAAAAATTATATTAGCCAATTATGAATTTTTTGTGAATCTGCAATGATCCGACTGATAGATTACTAATCAATTAATACATTCTCTCATACCCGTTACGTCCTTCAATACCCAATACAAGAAGACGTCATATGTTCGTAGACATGTATTTTCAATCATTGATACTAAAGTTGTCGAAGAGGGGATATTATCGAGGGTCAGAGCTCAAATACTCGGGAGCCCATTCTCGCTTATAAAGAAGGCTTTGCATTTACACCTTGCACACCCGCTTTACTCTTTATTCTACATTGAAATGTTTATCACTAAATATTTATCGTAATCGATTAGTTACATTATTATTTCAATAAGATTAAAACAGTATCTATTTTACGGTTCAGTAAAACTAGTGACGTATAAGCGGTATATGCCAATAATATTTTTTTGTTATCTTCACTTCGGCTGACCAGAAATACCATAAACGCCGGTAAGTTATTAGATAATTTTTTACTTGTCATTAAGCGTGTTATTAATGAAAAACAATGTTAAAATCAAAAATAAACATTTGTTTTAGTAGAATTTTATACATGCAAATTTTGTTAAACGTCAGTACAGAAGTAAACGCTACTGTCATAATTTTTCTTCTGCGTTATGATTAACGAATATTGAAAATGAAATCTAAATTGTTTTTGTCATAGAAAGAAATTATTTTTATGAGAAGTCATTTTAACTTCATTAGTGATTTAACCATATAATTTCTAAATATAAAAATGTAAACTCTTTTCTATGGATTAAGATTTTAAAAATATTTTTGTTTGTAATGAATTGCTTCTAAATTTTTTTTTAATTACAATTTAAAATTAACAACAATTCACGTTAATATTTTTTGAATAAAACAAAAAATATTTAAAGATTACGAAATATTAACACGACTACTTAATCGATTACATATCTTAAAAAATAATACCAAGTTTATATTTCTTAATTTTATGAAATTAAGTTTCACAAAACCTGATAGAGGAAGGTCATATTTATAATTCTGGCACATTGAATACTGGTCTGGCACATTGGTCAAGGTGATGGTGTACTTTCCAATCGAATAATGTATATACAAAATATAATGTATATTACATCAATTAAATAAAATTTTTATTTCAAATAAATGAACAATCAAATTACAAAAACTCATGCATTTCATAACATTTATTTACAAGTTAAAGTCAACAATGTAGGCAAGTATTCATTACTATGCAGATAGTTGTTCATAAATAACTAATTTTTGCTATTGAACTGAAATGATAAACTTAAGGTACCATAGCAAGCCAATTTGGTTGAGTATCTTCATTTTAGTGATGGTTTCCTGGGTGTAGGAAGTGACAAAATAAAAATTTATTTTATCCATTATGTACGGAACATTTTTGTTAAATTTGAAAGAATTTTTAAAACTAAAACTATTGAAATTAAATAAAACTAAAATAATTGGAGCGTAAATTGTGAGAAAATAAATATTTAAAATAAAGAGGTATTTTAACAACAAAGGGTAAAATTTTCTAACGTAATTTTCATTTTTCATATTTTAATTAACTTCAAAACAATGCAATAATTTATATTTTGATTCAATATCCATAAAATTAATACGATATAATGAGGTGCTGAAATTAAATTGAAGGTATTTTTTACCATTAACCGCCATCTCTCATGAGTACCTGGCCCAAATTATTTCATAAAGTTAATCATGGCAAGGGAAGGAGGAAAGTCAGAAAAAATGTTTTCTATTTATGTCTGGAAAATTTTAAATAATCACAGATCTTATACATTTGAACTCATCAAAGTTATACTTCAAAAAATAAAATTCCCTGGTTTTACATTTAAAATTAACATATATCATAAGTGTAAAATAACAATTTGTTAATTAATGGTATTTATTTTTAAAACTTAGTAAAATATTTGATATTTATGAATACATTTCCTGAAAATTTTACTTTTGAGGAACTATGTTATGAAATATGTTTTAATCAAATCTGAGTATTTTAAAAGTATTTAAAAGTGATGAAAGTGTTTATTTGATTATATAGTTAAAACAAAAATAAACTGGTACAATTGAACACATAAGATATGTAAAATACTCCACATGAGTGAAATATATTTCATTAAAATTAGAATTTCTCTTCCAATTCTTTTAAAATCAGTTAAAAATCTCGTTCAAAATAACATCCACTAATTTAGCAATTATATTTATGCACTCTGTTAAGTACATTAATTTGGTTGGCAACAAAGCAGATGATTGACACAGGCCAAATTTGGATCCATTAACTTGCATTAGATACAATTGAGAGATTATAGCTTCCATATAGGCATTTGAGTTCTGGCTCAGACCCGGCTAACACTGATCCAACACTTCTGTGTCCAATGCTGATTTCACATTTCCACCAAAACTCATGGACTAAAACTCAATATGTACTTACCAACTAATGTTTTCAGAATTAATATATTTTGCATTCGTGAGGAATGAAAAGAAATCTTCCCATAATAAAATTTTTTACTGTTTTAATTCTATCCATAGGATTTGATTAATATTTTTTATCTAAACAAAAAACATGAATGAAAAATGAATGTTTTGCAGAGCAGAAACTTGAAATGTTACTGTCTTCTCTGGTTGAGAAGATACTAATGTTATGTTTTCATATATGCAATTATTATAAGAACAAGCTCTTATAAAAAATTATATAGATAATAAATTGGAGCGCCGATTAAAAGAATGAGGGGTAACAGAATAATCAAAGCATTAAATACCTTGATTTTCGAGTTTTTCATTATTACATATACACCAACCAAAGATCTATTACCCCTAATAAAAACCTGCGTACTTTGGTTCAAGAACTTTTTTTCATGCTTATAATTAATTTATAAAATCTACTATTTTTGTTGTAACTAAGTTATATCCCATTTTAATAAATAACATCGATATCTTTGATTATCCAGTTAATCACTGAATTCGCTGTTTAATTGATTAATTTTTTAATTTATTATTTGTAAAGCAGTTTAGGCTATCGAAGAGTTAAAAAATTACGAATAAAATTTATAATAGAAAAATTATGCTGAAGAGTATATTCATTTATATAAGTATAAGATGTATTAATCCTGTATCGCATAAAGTATAAATAAACTATTCCACAAAATTTTGTTATTAGAAAAAATAATTAAATAAATTACAGAGCTGATATTTAATAGAGATAATATCATGGTAAATTTCCAATGAAGTTTGCTACAAAGATTTATTCTGTCGCAAGAGAATTATGTTGAGTTAGTATTATGCTTCCACGGCAGGTCACAACGCTTCGTAATTTTCGATGCAGAGCGTTTCAAGTGCTTGCGCAAATTGAGGAATTCGATGACATATTTGACTATATCTATGAGAACGTACTTTGATATTCCAGAACAAAGCACTAGAGTGTTATATATAGTTGTTGAAGTGATATTAATATAGTCATGGCTCTCCCATTCTCTATCCAATCTACTGAACAAGACGTGTAATCCTCCATATAGTCCACTGTTCTTACATTACATTATTGTTATAGCAACCATACTTCATGAAAGTACTACTTAGTGCATTGCGGTTAAACGTGATTAATGTCTAAGCTAGGATTTCTTCGTTCTTTTTACAATGATTTTTACGTTGTTGTCAATTGATTAATTTTATTTTTTTTTATTGTAATAGTCATGGAATTATGTAATAAAATAAGAAACAATTATTTGGAAATCATGAGAATTATAGTAGCGTTTTTTGTGTTTTTTTTTCTTTTTAACTTACATTCTGCAAAGTAATTGTGCGTCCCCAAAATTTCATTCGCTTGTAGGAATGGTGTGACTAACGTTAAAATTTTTTAAGTATCGATTTTATAATAACCGGTACACAATTTTATTGCAGCTTTTAAATATTAAACACACATTATTTTTAATTCATTTATCGGAAGCTTATAATCGTAATTTTATGCATAATAATTTCACAAGTAGCTCACCTTCTAAGCTTTCCTAAAAAATCATTTTTAATAATGTGTTCTTTAATCTAATATGATGAATATCTCAAATTATTTTGAAGCTTATATATGCATTGTATGCAGAAAAAAATTTTTTCACCAGAACTTTTAGCTTACTTTTTATAGATTAACAAATATTTCCAAACGCAATTCAAAAATGTTTTTTTTAAACCGAACTTAAAATGTTTTAATACAAATGAGGGAATTTATCTATTTATTGAGTGAAAGTAGTTATATAGAAATTTTTACTCAGTACAAGATGGATAATGAATATTTAGAAATGATAATTTTTTTAGTTGCCCTAGATTGCCATTAGAGGTTTATAATGACGTCAAAAAGAATTTTTTAGACATTTCGAATCTCATTAACCTTGATTTTAGTATTAATATTATTTTGGTCTATAGTTCCGAAAAATGTATTTAACAAGAAACGAGGATTTGGTTACTCAACAGGATAAAACTACTTTGATCACTAGTCACGTTTAAAAATCATTGCATAATGATAAAAAACATTTATATCATTTATATCCATATCTTTAAGCATCCAAAATTTAAATATCTTGACTTTTTAGGTTTTCGAATAAAAATTACATATTAAAGTTACTAAGTACTATAATATAATGTTTTTTCACTGTTACATGGAATTTAAAAAACAATTTTTTCTATGAATTTTTAAATCTCTTGAGAAATTATTACAAACTACATAAAATGATATTTTTTAACCAATTCTTCAAAATGGTAATTGTGATTTTTTGAATTTTTTCCTTCAAAAGGTTAAAAGTCTCGAAATCAGGAATACTACCTTCATAACAGCTTCATTCAATTTTTAATGAAAAATAAATTGTATTGCTGACTTTGAGTAAAAATAGAAAAAAAATTAATTATTCAATGTTGCAGCATGACTAATAGTCATATGCATTCAAAAAATTGTTGATTGATAGATTAAATAAATTTTCCAGATTCAAAATTATTGTCAGGAATTGAATAAACGTATTCTGAATTTCAGTATATATATATGAATTTATTCGATGATGTCATCATTTACTCTGAAAAGTAATTTGTAAAACCAAATGACTACTGTTTGATACTAAACATGTCATAAGTAGAGAAGAAATATGTATTGCTCATCGGCATGCTTGTGTGATAACGTGAGTCAACCGCATATTTATACTTTCATATGAAGTAATATATGTTGTTTCATTTAAAAAAAAAAACTGATGTTTGCTTTAGTCATCGTTTCATCATATTCATAGTTGAAATGAAGAAACAAATAATAACGTTTATGGTTCTCCAATTTAAACTAAAAGGAAAAACAGATTCTTTAAATGTGAAAATTCATTTTATGTTAATTACGAGGTTTTGGAATTTCATGGCATGTTAATTACGGCAATCACAACAGGTCGAATTCTTTTTACTATAAATTATGTTTCGTTTACATAAAATATATTTTTTTCTATAATGCTCGCTAATTTCATTTTCGATTTAGTAATGAATATATTATTATTAAATTTAAATTATTCACATAATACATCAGACAAGTTAAAATTTTTAATATTAAATTTTCTTGTTTCACTTTGTATCAAAACCAGAAAAATTTCAAACAGCAACTTTAACTTAAAATTTCGTAATAATTTACAACTTGACAGAATTTTCTTGTAATACAATTTTGTTAAAACTCAAAAAATTTTAAGCCAATTTGTTAAAATTTGCAGAAACCAAAATGTTCGACTGATATGGAACAGATGCCCTCACTTAAAACTTGGAGATTTCATTATTACAATTTGAACTTGGGCCCACCAACACCAGAAATCAAAGAGGTTTGCTAAAAGAAATTACGAGAAACTTCAGAAGGGTTCAAAGAAAGCATTGGAAGAAGAATTGAAGAGTTACTGAAAGAGTAAGAAATAAATTGTTTTACTCAATTTGCCCATTCAATTTTATTTAATAATGTAATTGAATATTCAAAAATAATCCGTTGATTTTTTATTTTTTGTTTTGATGTTGATATGGATGGACAACAAGCGGCAGTACTCACCTGACTTTATTATAAGTGCTAAAAATTTTTTTAATAAATAATGCGCGGAATTCATTTTCCACGGTGCTGACCGCAAATCTTTGCATAAATATTTGATAATAACTATAAAAGTGCTTGCCCATGGTGGAACTCGCTTTCTGTTCCTGGGTTCATGGATCTCACCTAATTCGAGTATACACACTGAAAAAATCAGTCTTAAAATCTATTTTGTATTTGATCTTAACCACAGGCTTATATTTTCTTAAAAAGGCAACTCTTTATTTTTTTTGCATTCTTCAGCTTAATTTTACATTTCCCAACTTGGTTGGAAAAGTAGAGAGAAATTATTCAGATGTCTTTTTTTTCTGCGGAACCAAAAGGCCGTATATTTTAACCAACTTAAATCAGTCGCGTTTTTTCCAGTTTCTCATGTCGCACTATGAGTGGAATTGAGTCTCTATAGAGTTTGTAGGTAGTTGGAAAGCGATCTGCTCATGACGCAAGTGACAGAAAGGATTAAATATCATAGCATGATATAGAAGTTAAAATTTATTGTCTCCGAGGTGAATTTTACCTCCGAGGGGAATAAATCAATAGAAAATCATCACTCTCAAATCACACTCTGAAAAATTTTTTCAGCCATGATCTTCAATCAATACAATCTAATTCTTTATCGAAGAAAAATTATTTTGAAATAAAAACAATTTTATTTTCTTCTTAGAATCTTATGTTTTCGCTTCAAAGGAACAGGTTTCTTTATTCAAAATTAACTTAACTAAAAATTTTTTAATAAAGGGAAACATTTCGAATTAACAATTTATTCATTTACGTTTATGCTGAAACAAAAAAACCAAAATTGCTATTTTTAACATGTATGTGAGGTATATGAACAGCCAACTTTTCATTTGATTCAATAGTATTGTTTTAAAAAGTGAACTCATAATATAATTATTATTAATGTACTTTTTTTTCTTTTGCAACTAATAAATTCATATGGTTTCAATAAAAATTAATGCGGATGTAGGAGAAATTTTTCATATAATTAAAAAAAAAGTGAACACCCTAAAAGAGGTTTATGTTAAATTAAATATATATCTGTAAAGAAATGAAAGTATGGAAAATTATTAATACTCAACAGACAATAAAGAGTTTTGATACAATAACTATTCGTCGTAATCGAATAACTTACAAAAATATTAACTTCGAAAGAATAATGTTTCAAATTTAGTTTTCTGAATTTCAGTTTTATAACATGAAGGGATGTGCAGGCACAAACTTTTTTTTATCAACGAATGTTTGTGTTGTATAAATCAGAATTTTAGATGTATTTCTAAGAAATATTTGATATTAATATCTTTTTTGAAGGGTGCTTGAGTGTGCTGAGTGAGAAAGATATAATGTACGCCAACATTACATGATTATAATAATTGATTTATTTTTTGAGGTGAATGTAAATAAATAATAAAAAATATAGAAAGACCAGGAAAAAAGGTGGTTGTAGTTTTAATTTACTATTAACTTTAGACATAAACAGATGTAACAGTTAAGTAGTACTGAAAGAGATGAAGGAGTGTAAGATATTTAGTGAAAAAAAGCAAAAATCAAGATTGTGTACTTATATCGCATGAATACTTAATAAGGGTATTGTTATCCTATGAAGGAGATAAATTTGTTAACTATGAAAATCAAATAGCTTTGACGAGATATGTTACTTTTTTCTTCTGATACCCAAGTTTCGCTGCCTCTGAAAAATTATTTATTTAATTAGTTTTTTTGTAGCTACATTGTAACGGGTTATTCTTCAGCTCGTTAGCTCGTCGTTGTCCAGGATCGTATTTTTAATGAAGAATAATAATAAAATAATAGGAAAATAAATAATTAATTAAATGAGAAATAATAAAATTATCTGCCTTGATGTTTAACAACAATTTACCATTAACAAGATAATATTTAATTTATTTACAATAAACAATGCATTTAAAAGTAATGATACTAGAATAAAATAATAAATTAGAATAAAAATAATTTTAGGGTACGATTAAAGTTAACCGATCAGGGATTTACGTGCTGAGATTCTGGTTTCGTTACAAACGCTGGTCTAACAATACAAAGCTAATACCTTCCTGGTGACTCGTCGTCCCCAAGGAGGTCTATGCTCTACCCGGGTACGGAAGCGGATGGCTTCTCGCACCACCTACTCGAATTGGTTCACAAGATACACATGCAGAAGGTACATAAGCACTGCCGGGAACAACGTTTAATCCTGATCAGAGTATGACCTATTGTCCTTAAGCCACAAAGCCTTAAAATTAATCAGTTGTTTAATCAATCTTACCTTACAAATATCCCCAGGCGCTGACGGACCGAAGAGCGAAAGAGGAAGGTAACAGATAGAGTTTCGTAATCCAGCGACCACAACACTCACCCAGATAGAGTTCCTTATTCGGAATGATTTTTCCGTTATCAGTTGCGCTTATAAAAGTACGGGATAAGAGTCGTCAGAATTAAGCGAACGAATAAAATATTTTTGGCGTGCTCTAGCGGTAGGACGGGAACTAAAAAGCCAATGGCGCGCAAGATTTAATATTAGTTTTCAAGATATTTTAATAATTCAAGCAATAGTAATGATAGTAAAGCAATAGTAATTAATGATAATAAGTATTAATAATAGTAATAATAATAATAAGTAGATATAATGATAATATTGAAATGATTTTTCTCACAACATAAATATTTCGAAATATATTCTATATTCAATTTTAACATAAAAATAGTATTACCCAGCTCAAATTCTTCTTCAAGGTATGCAATAATATTCCCATACCGGTTTTCAAGTGGTTGAATTGGCACATCCAAGTCTCCTCACCCTATATACTTTGAATTTTAGCTTTGCGATCAACTAATTTTAACAGCAGATTCTTGTTTGTGCACACCATGAAAGTGTATTCTTTTACGCAGTTTTTCATAAAATTGATAAATAATGGCCAAAATTTTAATAATGGTATCACAATCCTATATATGTTATAATAGGGTTAGCCGTCCCTTACTGATATTTGCACAATATTGATGGAGAAGCAGTGGAGCACGGATCAAATATAACACGAACAAACCAATCAAAACACGCCCAGTCCTTGCTCGCCCATGTCTTATGCGATTCTAGGAGCATCGAAAAGTTATCATGAATCAAGGTATGGCCAAGCATAAATCATGCATGATCCAGACTTGGTCAAGCAAGAGTCGTATAAGATCATAGTCGCCTAGGAGCTATAAGGTAAAAGCCCCAGCCATAGGTGAATCCATGTACCAGTATATGAGAATCACTCCATGTCATTTGTATACCTATATTGCTGTGAATATAGATATGCAAATGTTACATGGAGTGATCATATACTGGTCACGTGATCATCTATTGAGGCTTTAACTACTCAGTTATTGAAGCTGCATGCAAGACCTTTCAATTTTCTATACATGGTTGGAGAATGACTGTACACATTTATCATGGACAACCATGCATGATCGTGTTTGACTAGTCATGATTGAGTGTATGTGCAACTGAGTATGACTTTACACAATCGTGGATGATCATTACATAATTTATGCTTGGTCATGGCGCCATATTTCATATATGATCATGCCTGACTCATGCTTAGTCAAACAAGGTCATTGGTGCTGATTTTTTGCAGGGGCATTTTTTAGAATTTCCGCTAAGAAAATTGAAAATTTTCAAATGTTGGGAAGTTATTGGTTTTACACCGTTTCGAAAATTCACGAAATCGAGTTTCCAACGGATGACTGACGTTTTGAGGTCACAAGCTTCCCGAACGATTCCGCGGTAATAATACGTGTGTGTGTGTGTCTGTGTGTGTGTGTGTGTGTGTATAAACCTCTCACTAAACTTTTTGAACAGCTTGACCAAATTGAAACGAAAGTTGGCAGCAATCGAAAGGTTTCTTTGCCCATAGATATTTTGTACTATTTGAGGTAATTCAGGCCGGTAGATTTTAAGTAGATTTTGGCAATATCAAAAATAAAATTTTCAAAAATGGTTTTTTTTTCAACTAAGCTTTTAATCTGTCTGAATCAAATCGATTTAAAAAAATAGTGAAGTTCTTAAGCTTGAAAGGCAAACTGCATCGATCGCCGTCAATCGCTTTTGATCAAAATCGAGTTAATTCGTTCGTGAGATATCGTGAACGAAAAATTTGGAGAAAGTGTTTTTTCTTACATAACTCCGACATTTCTCTTCCTAGTTTTTTTATTTTGCAAAGATACTTTTGAGAGCTTGAAAAACCACACTCGAAGTCGCTACCGATCCGGCTCAAAATCCGGTTTGATTCGTTCGTGAGATATCGTTGTCGAAAAAAAATGCTGTTTTTCCAGAATTTCTATGAGGAATTGGTCGACTAGTCTCACGCTCCAAGTGCTAACAGAATAACTTACAAATATATTTTTGGAGCTTCAGAAGGCCTCAAAAACAAAAATATAAGGGCATACCCCGGTTCTAGGGAGGAAAATGATTATTTCAGATCTTGCCAAAGGCTTCTTGACCTGTCCGGAGATTACTTACCTTATCTTTCCTACATACTCTCATCCAAGGATTTAGCATGTTGGCCCCTTCAAGGCCTGGAAGAGGGAGTTTTAACTACACCTTTTTCTCCCTCATCAACTGGTGCCGGGTAGCCTGCGCCACCAAGGCTTGTGAGTCCCTTAGTACCTACTGCGAATTAGCTGGCGAGTGACTTGCTCAGGTCAAACAAGCTTTGAAGCAGGAATCTGAAATATTCGTTTCCTATCGCTTCAGTGTAGAAAATGGTTTGTATATTTCATCTCTGTGCCTTTGGCTTCGATTCCTATCGGAGAGAGATGTTTAGCTTCTGCCGTTACCATTAGCGTATTGTGACCCTGTGAAAAATAATCGCTTAACCTTTCCTAACTATTTGACTGAAACAAGAAATTTTATTACTTACATTTTTACTTTATTTTATTTTTATTCATTTATTTAAGTTTTTAAAACCATTTAAACAAGTAATTAATTGGGAGTTTTATTTGATGAATTAACAAACTTAGATCTACACACTAATAAATTAGTCTAACAAATACTAAATTTGTACTGAATTTCTTTTTTAACATTTAGAATTTGTACTTCCTTTAAATAATAAATATAGCCAAATAAAATATACTTTGACCAGCCTTTTAACAGTCATACTGCACTAAATGTTACTTAGTTCTAATTCCTTACTTTGTCCCAGTTGATTTGGAGTGCTGCATGAACTTTCACTTACAGTAAAAAATTTGAGAAGAAATTCACTGATGTCTTCTTGCCAATTCCCCCGTTGAGAGGATTTGATCTAACTCCCATTCCCTGCTTCAAGCCGATATGAAGCTTGAAAACGCCGAACCTTATTGATCTAGGACTAGCGTTGATTTTTAAATCTTTTAAGAACCAGAGAGTTCTACAATCTACATACCAGCAATGATCGCTTTCGATGCTGCTTTAACTGCCGTTTCCTTACAGTCATAATAAACAGTTGATTTGAACCCAGCTTTGCCTTGCGTGTTTCTGCTGAAATCTTTTATTAAGCGCTTTCGCCCAGAACAGTTTTCGTTGACAACCACCTTATTACACTATTTTCTTTAAAGAACGGTAATGTTATTGGTTTCTTTACAAATGCCGAATGAGTGTGGTACTTCCAACATATTCAAGACATACTTCGGAGCTCCCACACTGACGCCGACGACTGACAAAGGCATCACATTCCAAGCTGGCCTTCCCTGGAACGGACGGTCATAATCTCCTGTAACGAGTGTCTTTCTCTGTTTGGAGTCACTTCCATGCTTTGTTGAGCTTTCTTGTGTGTCTTTGAGAATTGGAACTGGATTTTCGAAAGGAGAAGACGACAGGAGTCGATGACTGTTTCAATTACCCTTTTTGGTCACGACACTTTGGTTTAAACTTTTGACCTTTGGTCATGCGAGTATCTTGAACTTGCTGGTGGGCGGCGACTAGATTTGAGGCTTCGATGAATGATACTCTCCTTCTG
This sequence comes from Cotesia glomerata, assembly GCF_020080835.1. Taxonomy (NCBI): domain Eukaryota; kingdom Metazoa; phylum Arthropoda; class Insecta; order Hymenoptera; family Braconidae; genus Cotesia; species Cotesia glomerata. The sequence continues at coordinate 10,172,551 of NC_058161.1, forward strand.
TGGAAGTTTCTCTGACCAAGGAGGCAGACCTTCTGAAATCCACCTGGCTGGTCAATAAGTGGTGAGAGTAAGTCTCCTCATCGAATAAAGACTAAATGGGCCAGAGTGGGACTTTGTGCGATCTTTTGCCATATGCGCTCATCTTTTAAGCTTAAGCAGCTTTTCACGTCTAACCTCCACCAACTTCAACGTCTGGCTTTAAATTGTAATGAGCAAAGTCTTTAGTAAAATAAAGTACTTCCAGCCGATCTTTTGCATACGCTCACATCAACTTCTGCCTCATAGCATCGAATTAGAACAAGCTGTTGGAGCTAAACCTTCAATAACTGGCTTTCATGCCTTTCCAGGTATCGGGATGCTCGAAAAAGCTTTTGGGCTAAAAGTTTCTAACTTCGGCTGTTCCAAGGACGCTTGGCAGTAACGGGTTTTTGTTCCACCTTCTTGCTTGTAACGGTGCCCCAACTTCTGGCACGCTATTTCTTGGAGCTTTCAATTTCGGAGTCGGTTTGGAGGTATTGACTGGCGCACTTTCTTGCGACCACCAGGAAACCAGTGCTAATTTATCTAGAGTTTCTGAGGTTTGTTTTCCTCCCAACAGTAGGTAAAAGATCCGGTTGCCCCTCCATGACCAGGTATCATTTACCGTGAGCCTCATCCAGTTGCTTCCTGATCCTCTGACCCTTCACAGATTCTGATTCACTGGAATCCTCCAGGCATTTCTTGCCTCCCTCAATTTCAGTATCCAACAGGACCTCAGGCACATATTCCTCTGCCATTCACTACTCTTAAAAAAATTGAGTATTTCGATCTTTTTGATGCTCAGTCGCTGCGACGATGACGCACCTTTCTGCACTTACTGGCAGCTTCGAGACCTCTATCTCCTTCTTCCTGTGACTCCTCTTTAAGCTTCACCTCTCCAGCTTCAACTCTGCTGTCTGTTTTACGAGGAAGGCCAAATGGTCATTCATTTTAAAAGCTTTAAAGCGTTGGAAAATATAGTGTGCAGGGCCGCCAGAGCACTTTAATTTTATTAACTTCACTGCTAGTGGGCTCATGATCAAGGCAGGCGACCGAAAGGCCATGCATTCCAGCATCTCAACTTTATGTAATCACGGTGAAGATCTTTTAGAGGCAAAATCTTGTATAGCTGATAAAGGAATTGAATGCTTTTGTTATTGCTACTGTAAGGTAACGCCAAACTGGACTTACGAGAACCTGTGGATTCAAATCTTCGCTCCCAAAAAACCTCCTTTACTTTTTCACAAATTCACAACCTTCCCAGTTTTTATCCATTTGTAGAATTTGGCAATTCTTTACCGCCACCTTTAACTGCAGTCTGTCACAGTACTTTGTCGAGCTCCTGTGACTCCTCTGCCTGACTCCTCCAAAAGCTCCTCTATCGTAACATACGCTTCTTGGCGGACATCCATCTAAAAATAACATGTATATAGTCAAATATAGTCACAAATATATCATATATAGCCAAATTTTTGACCATTTTTGCGGAAACGCCCAAACTAAGCTTCTGTTAAAAAAAATTCTATGAAAATCGAAATACATCGTCTCTACCCCAAAAATATCTTAGAAATGCTAGAACGCTAAGCCCCCTGTCAAAAGAGAACTTCAAAATGCCAATTTTAAAAGTTGTTCTCCACAGGAGTTAAGTACATATATATATATAAAATATAGACATGGATATATATAATAGGGTGCTTCATTTGAGGACGACTATTTTTTTTCTCACTCCATTGACGAAATATTGTCTCTGAATATAGGGAAAAAAAAATTCTCACCAAGGGATAAGTTCTTAATTTCAATTTTAAGTACTCGCTGGATCAATTTAAAGTTTTCCCATATAATTAACCCGTTAAAATAATTTTTTTGCTTAAATTATCTATCGCATAGTTTATTTCATGATATTTATTTGAACATGGCCAGAGGTTGTAGAGGAATCGCTTCCTCTTTAAAAAGCTCTGACAGCTTATTTCCAATTTATGAGGTTACCTCGCCAGTAAAATTGTACATTCGATTTTTGCTCAAAAGTCGTGGTTTTATTTTTCTCTAAACTATTGATCTGACACCTAAATTGCAAAGGACCTTTTTGTAAAGAATTCCATTTTCTATAAGATAGAATTGATAGTTGAACCCTTTCAATAAATTGCCTCTGAGATAAATTTACATTACATTACAAGAAAACAATAAACCATGACACTATTTTATCGTATTTTTTATACTTTTTAATAAAACAACAGTTGATGAAAAAAATTATAACATTGTATATTTTTATAATCAAATATTGTGATATCGTTATAATGCCTAAATTTTTAAAATTTTGAATTGTCTGACAAATATTCTAATAAATATAGTTGTTACATAGAATATATCCAAAATATATGATCATACATAACTCCGGCACTTTACAAAAAAGTGGTATGTACTTTGGATTGCACCTACCTATTTATATTTTGTAAAAATGCTAACCGTAAGATGGACGGTCTGGCTTAATGTATATAGAATAAGCGAAAGGAAATTTAGTATAGAACCGGATAAGCTCAAATGGTAGGGTAAGCCGACATGTCTCGGAAGGTTCTAGGTTCGAATCCCAGGCCGAGCTATCTAATAATTTTTTTCTTGCATATTCTATAAACTCATATTAAGATTATCCTCTCACATTCCTTTCTAATCCTTCTCCTACCAATATCCTGTTACGTGAATGTGGAACGCTTCACGTAATAATTACCGTAACTCCTATTCTTTCCCGCTTCACAGCATTATTTATATTTGTAAAAATGCTTGCCGTAAGATGGACGGTGTGGCTTAATGTATATAGAATAAGCGAATGGAAATTTAGTATAGACCGGATAGCTCAAATGGTAGAGTAGCCGACATGTTCGGAAGGTTCTGGGTTCGAATCCCAGTCCAAGCTATCTAATAATTTTTCCTCGCATATTCTATAAACTCACATTAAGATGATCCTCTCCACATTCCTTTCTCAATCCTTTCCTACCAATATCCTGTTACGTGAATGTGGAACGCTTCACGTAATAATTACCGTAACTCCTATTCTTCTTCCCGCATCACAGCATTATTTATATTTGTATAACATATATATGAACTCCAGAACCCACACCTAGCAAAAATCCGAATGTACAATTTTTGCTGGCGAGGTAACTCATAAATTGGAAATAAGCTGTCAGAGCTTTTAAAGAGAAAAGATTCCTCTACAACTTCTGCCCATGGTCAAATGAATATCATGAAATGTCGCTATGCTATAGATAATTTAAGCAAAAAATTTATTTTAACGGGTTAATTATATGGGAAAACTTTAAATTGATCCAGCGAGTACTTAAAATTGAAATTAAGAACTATCCCTTTGGTGAGAATTTTTTTTTCTATGTTCAGAACAATATTTCGTCAATGGAGTGAGAAAAAAATAGTCGTCTCAAATGAAGCACCCTAACATACATGCATGCACATACAGACACAGTGACAACCTCGTGGGGAGTAGTCAGGGAAGCGTCCTAGGACCTCAAAACGTCGAGATCTGATGAAAACTCGATTTTTCGAAAACAGGGTGACAACAATGGCCGCTTTCTTTAGAAAAATTTTTTGGCGCATGCGCAGAACGCACATGCGCAAAGGTTCTGCGCATATAGTTTATGCGGGGAAAATTTAAAAATTTTTTTTTGTTATAACTTAATTTTTTTGCACTGTGCGTCCTGCGCATATAATTTGAGCGCTAAAATTTAAATTCCTCGAAAAAAAATTTTTTCGAAAGTGTAAACCATGGATAATAGAGTATTCTATCGTGTAAACAATTATTTTTATTTCGAAAAGTCGAGCTAGTCGTGGCCAAATAAAAATATTTTCATCAAAAATTCTTAATTAAAAATAAAAATTTTTATTGCTTGAAAATTTTAATTTAATAATTGAAAAACATGAAACTTTTTAAGCGACCAATAATCTAGTCAACAAGTGCCTTTTTGGTCAACTTTTTCCAGTAGTCTCCGAAAATAATGATTCAGTGTCATTCAATTCGGAATGGCATCTAGATGATTTTTGAAAAGAGTGAAGTTCCGCTTGCAAAAATTGCAAAAGTAATAAAGATTTTAAAAATTTTTAAAAAGATTCAAAATAGAAGGAATTTGACAGCCGTCAGCCTCGGCAATAAGAATAGCGCTGCTTACACACGGTTATTTTTATCTGTGATTATCTAGTCGCATAGTTATTTTGTCCCGGTTATTTTTGTCGCGATTATTTTGTCCGTGGTAATTTTATCATGGCACCAAGGCCATACTCTTTCATGCAGACCTCATGCACGACCTTTTAGTTCTCACAGTACACAGCCATGCACAGTCGAGTATGATTGTGTATGTGATGATGCATAGTCATGCCTGATCATGCGAAATATCGCATGCTTAAAATGACACGATTTAGTATTATCTAGCACAATCGTGCATAGTCATACACGATCCCTGCATGGTCATGTCTGATTCATGCTTGTTCAAACACGATCATTCATACTGATTTTTTCCCAAGTTTTCATTCAAAAATTAATTAGCAAAAAAGAATTTATAAGAATGCGTTTTTTTGATAGTTCGAAAATACTAAGCGGTCAACTTTTCAGAACTATCAACGTCTCTTTGTCGATTTAACAGATTGTAACACTGAAATTTTTCTAGAAAAAAATTTTCTAGGAAATTTTAGCTTTTGAACGGTATTAATCTAAAAATAATCTACTGATATCAAATACTATTTATGCTTGACATTAGACCTCACTTAAAATCCTACTAAATTGCAATAAATCTAGCGTTTAAATCATCTAATTTAAATAATGAGTTAGACTAACAAACAACAATGTAATACAAAGAGGCCTGACGATCAAAGTAATAGGTCAAATTAGATCATGGAAGCTTTTAACTCATTTCATAACAGTGAAAAAAACTGAATTCTTCATCACGGGTAATATCAGTATATTAATACTAGTTTAATCATTTTCTAACGGTCTTCTGCAATTGTTGGAACAAGCAGAATTTAGTGAAATTTTTTTTAATGCTAAAAAATGTTTGTAGTGCAATACATGTGAAAAGAGTTTTAGAAACGAACGCAGTTATCAATATAAAAGTCACGTGACGCAAGTGTGCGTGCTTAAGCATTCAAACTAGTGTCAAAATTAAATGATAAGCATGAAAAGAAAAAATATATGTACCTGATAGAGTATTTATTTATATAATAATTAAATTAAGAAATGTAGTCTCAAACCTTAACACTTTGGAAAAAAAAAAGCATTAATCTAAATGATTCAAAATGTGCACCACACGCCAAATTTTTTTAACTTCCTGCTGAGAAAATTGAAAATTTTCGAAAAAAGGGAAGTTATTGATTTCGGTCTGATTTTCGAGTTTTCATCGAATCTCCACGTTTTGAGGTCCCAGGAAGCCATTCTGACTATTCCCGCCGAGATTTTCGGTCGCGCGCGCTCGTGTGTGTGTGTGTGTGTGTAAATAAATTTTTATCGTACGGTTTCTCAAAAACGAATCAACCGATTGAATTCTACGACACATCATTTGAAAGGGTTTATCAAAACTTATATCTGATTAGATTTGAGAGTTAATCCATCGAGCCATTCTCAAGAAATTAAAAAAAAAAATTTGAATTTTTATGTTTTTTAAAAATAACTTTAAAGCGTGCGAAAAAAATCATAATAAAACCATATATACATTTTTTGTGCTTTAAAAACTGCGACGAATGTTTTTTTTAAATGAAAATCGAATGACGAATTCAAAAGTTATAGTTGTTTAATAAATAAGCTCTTTGAGCTCAAAATCTGAAAATCTGTACTTAGAGCTTGAAATGCTCAAATATTAAGAAAAAACACATTTTAAGGCGCTTAAAATTCAAACTTAGCAGGAAATTCTAGGGTTGTCCTACGCAGCCAATCGATTTTCAGATTTTTTTCTATGGAAATAATTATATATAATTCTATATAATTGTACATAATTCTATATAATCATATATAATTATATAGGGCCATTTTTCATATACTAAATATTAAATTTTTTTAATATAATTTTATATCTAATATGTAAAATTCTCGTGTCACAATGTTCGTTCCCATACTCCTCCGAAACGGCTTGACCGATTCTCAAGAAATTTTTTATGCATATTCAGTAAGCCTGAGAATCGCTACTATCTATTTTTCTAACCTCTAAGTGATAAGGGGTGTTCACCCTAAAAATTTTTTTTTTTATTTTTTTGATAAAATTTTTTTTTTTTTATTATGTGGTATCAAAAAATACATACAACTCTAAATTTGCACTTTTTTATCACCAACCCTTGCTTTTTAATAGTCATTTTCATAATTTTATCATTTTCTATCCCGCTCGATAACATCAATTATTATCACTTGGTAAGTTATCCCCTCCATGTGTCTACCGGTGTCACTTCTCACCCTGTAAACAGCACGGAGTACCCGGGAAAAAATGATCAGGACTGATCAGACCTGTTCATATCTGATCAGGCCTGAAATTAGACCTGAGCAGACCTGTTCATATCTGATCAGGCCTGAAATAGACCTGAGCAGGCCTGTTCATGTATGATCAGGCCTGAAATTATACCTGATCAGACCTTATTCATGCCTGTTCATGTCTGAAGCATTAAATACGCTCAGACCTGATCAGACCTGTTCATGCCTGCTCATGTCTGTTCATGTCTGGAAGCGTTAAATTCGTTCAGACCTGATCAGACCTGTTCATGCCTGCTCATGCCTGCTCATGTCTGTTCATGTCTGAAGCGTTAAATACGTTCAGACCTGATCAGACCTGTTCATGCCTGCTCATGTCTGTTCATGTCTGAAGCGTTAAATCCGTTCAGACCTGTTCATGCCTGCTCATGCCTGTTCATGTCTGGAAGCATTAAATACGCTCAGACCTGATCAGACCTGTTCATGCCTGCTCATGTCTGTTCATGTCTGAAGCGTTAAATACGTTCAGATCTGATCAGACCTGTTCATGCCTGCTCATGTCTGTTCATGTCTGAAGCCTTAAATACGCTCAGACCTGATCAGACCTGTCCATGTCTGATATCTAGCCAACACTGAGAGACAATTTTATTTAATAGTAATGAAATTTTATTACTATTTAATAAAACGTTTATTTGGCTAATCCCAAATAAAAATTTATTAAATATTAATTAAATTTCCTTAAATACTAATAAAAATTTTATTAAATACTAATAAATGTTTCTTAGTATGTAATGAATATTTATCTACATGTAATATAAAAGAAAATTCATTAATCAACTAACTAACAAGTATTGATCAGTAATTAATTGAATAAATAATTAAGTAAAATTGAATTTTGTCGGAACTATATTTTGAAATACAAAGTCTACAACTGTTGTTATCCGAGTGGATGTTAATTTTATGCACTTAAATTTAAAAATTTCACAAATGAATCGATAAGAGTTAGACATTATTTAATAAAATGAAAACAGAAGCAGAAAACCAGACAATGTAGGGACGCATTTGTTAAAAATAAAGACTATGATTTCATAAATTCAATCGAATATTTATTTATTTTTATTATTTAAAATCTCTACATGTGATTCGTCATGAAGTAAACAAATAGGTTAGGTTAGGATGTCTTGTTAAAAATCTTAATACTATTTATTAAAAGACTTTACTGTGAAAATATATTTGAATATATTATAATTAATTGATGAATATTAATTTTTTTTTTGAGATTATTTCTTTTAATGACTTAATATTCGTATTAATGACAGCAAACGAAAGCGTCGTTCGTGGTTATTTTAATAAACACATATTAGTATTTAAGAAAATTTTATTAAATACTTATGAAATTTTATTAAATACTAATATAATTTTATTTATATGAAATATAATTTTATTAATATTAACTAAATTTTTTTCAAGTCCAAATAAACTGTTTTATTACTATTGAATAAAATTCTCTCTCAATGTAGAACCATATGTTAATGGAGCGAAAAAAATACATAGCCGTTCCGAATAAATCACTGTAATATATAATTAATTATTAATAATTAATAAATTAGGTATAGAACTCCGTTAACTATAAGGATAAATCATGTATAAAATTTGAATTACTTGAAGTAGCTCGAAAGATACTCTCAAGTTAAGATGAATCATTTGGTCAAGAGGTAAAGTGTCAGTCTGAAGAGCGCGAGGTGTACGGTTCGAATCCCCGTCGGCACCGATTTTTTTTTATGGACCTGATCGAGTCAGACATGAACAGATCTGATCAGACCTGAACATGCCTGGCCAGGTCTGATCAGACCCGGTCATTTTTCATACCTGATCAGACCTGAAGACTCATGCCTGTTCATGTCTGATCAGATCTGATCATTTTTTCCCGGGTAATCCCTTCGTTAGGTGAGAGATAGACGCTCATGAAGTAGGTTGTGGGGTCTTGAATCCAGACAAAACCTGCTCCACCTCCGCTGTTGTTGACGGTAACGTTCTTTGTGTTCACAATCCAAATTGCTGCCGTGCCCGTTCCGTTTGCGAACCATGTTTTACCTTCGATGTTTAGATATTGCTCGCAGATAAAGCAGACGTCAATTTTATCTTCGAAAACACGCTGGCGCAGCAGGTTTTGCGCCAAGGCGCACCTATTCAGGTTGCCTTGTAGTATGCGTGTCATTTCTGACCTTTCATGGCTTCTGCAAGTGCTTTGCGGAATGCCTTACACGCTCCAGTGCCAGAAATATGGCATAGACTATCCTGGGCATCTTTGTCCGAAGCACAAAGGAAGCATTTTAACTTCTCCGTGCAGTTTACGGCCTTGTGGTTCTCTCCGCCACATTTGTAGCAGCACCTGCTTCTGTCTGGTCCCGCACACTGACGTGTTTGGTGTCCATAACCAAGACATTTAAAACAACGTGTTACTTTTACTACTGGGCGTATACGACAGTTCACCAAACCGATCCGTATACGGGCCTTGTCAAGGGCCTTAATCGCACTGGGCTCGTCTAGTTCGCAGAAGGCTGCCCGATTACCTCGTGGTGTGGGTTTTGTCAAATTTACCCGTTTGACCTCCAGGTTGTCAGTGAATTCACGTTTGAGTGCTTCACGGACTTCGCTCTCGGTAGAGATTTCATCTAAGTCGAGGATCTCGATCGTTGTTGTTAGTGTTAGCGTCTTGACTGTGCCGATGTTTGCAGTGGCTGCCCTTACTGCATCGGTGAATGCCTTGCTGTCTTCGGTCTTTCGAGCCATTTCAAGGAGAACGCCTCCGTGTTTCGTCTTTTTAATACACCTTATGTCTACGCCCGTCTTGACAGGGCTTACCTTGGCCTTGATTTCCTTCAGGAGATCGGCGTATGTTCGCCCTTCAGCTGGTTGGACTAGGACAGCTTTAGTTCTTGTCTTCTTCCTCCTTGGTTTCTTGGAGCCACCGCTGTTTGGCTGGTCTTGGGCTGTAGCAGTTTGAGTCACTGGCTCCTGTTCTTTCTTTTTCTTGTTTTGCCGAGTCACTTTGGTCCAGGTATCATCCCGGGCTGTCTTTTTCTGTGCTGGCTTGTCAATATCTGAGGAAGGGCTGGGCGTGGACAGCGGCCTCTTCTTGTTGCGTGTGTGTGTGTGTGTGTCTGTGTGTGTGTGTGTGCGTGTGTGTGACTATGTGACTCGCTTATGACTTTTGAACGACTGAACCGATCGAAACGTACTAAACGGCGTTCTAAAGAGTTCCCTCAAACTTAGATTTCCTGAGAATTTGAACCGATTCGGACCGATATATTTTGAGAAATTTTGAAAAATCTAAAAAAAAAATAAGAAAAAAATCATTTTTGAAAGTGGTTTTTTTTAAATATCTTTTAAACGGCTTTATCGATCAACTTCAAAAACTAATCAGCCCTTAAGCTTGAAAAACCACGCCGATCGTCGCTAATCCGGTCAAAATCGCTTGATTTGTTCGAGAGATATCGTGAACGAAAGAAAACCGAAAAAAGTATTTTTTTGACATAACTTCGTCATTTCTTCTCGGATCGTTTTTGATGATACAGAATAATTTCAGACCTTAAAAAACTGCGTCGATCGCCGCCAAAAACGTGGAAATCGGTTGATTGGTTCAAGAGATATCCTTGATAAAATATTTGGAAACAAGTGTTTTTTTAACATAACTCCGACATTTTTTGGAATAACTTTTAAACGGCTGCACTGATCGATTTTAAAAACTAATCAGCTATTAGCATGAAAAAATTACGTCGATCGCCGTCAAGCCGGTCAAAATTGGTCAATTCGTTCAAGAAATATCATGAACGAAAGAAAACCGAAAAAAGTGTTTTTTTGGAATTACTCCAAATTTCCTAGTTTTATCAATTCAAACTTGAAGATTCGTGATGGAACTAAAAAAATTGCGTCAAATACTGCCAACCGCGTGAAAATCGGTTGATTCATTTAAAAGTTAGTGCGGTTTGAAAATTTTAAAAATATTGTTCTATGATACTTCTATCAGACTTTTAAGCTCGAAGAGCTCAAAATAACACATAAATTGTATTTTTGAGCTCGAAAAGCTCAAAAACGTCATTAGTGCAGTTTTATGCACCGAGGTATGGAATTAGCAGGAAGTTGCACGGATGGCCTTCAGGGTCTACCGTTTTTCTAATTTTTTTAATCAAAAATTCGAGTTTTTTGAAGATTTTTTAATTTTTCACCAAAATTTCAATGTAAATATGGACAATTAATATTTTCCTACAGTGCCAATAATATAAATTGGAAAAACCCTTTATTGATATGTTGCGACAAAAATTTGATGACAGAGTATTTTTAACTCAAAAAGCAGACGAAGTCGCTCTCACTTTGAAAAAAAGTTTTTTGGTAATATGATTCATGAACTTTTGTACCACGTAAATAGTAATTATGCCGTAAAAATCATCGAAAAATTAAGAGATAAATTTAGTGATGAAGAAACAACTCGAATTGAAAAAATCCAACTTTTGACAATTCTTCCTTCTAAGTGGAGTATTCCAAAAACATCAGAAATTATGAATGCGACGGAATACATGGTGAAATGTGCTAAAAATCTTGAAAAGACTGAAGGAGTGTTGTCAAAGCCTGGAGCAAGGTTGCCAGTACTGGGCAACCAAGCTTGGCGCAACGATATTGGCCCATGCCTGGGCCAAGACTGGGAAGTCTAGCCATGGCCGTTGAATGGCAACCCAGACTTGAGCCAGAATTGGATAACCAAACCTTGGCCATTCAATGGAAAATTCAAACTTGATTAATCATTGAGTAATAGAATTTTGAACAGTAAATATTTATTGTTTAATGAATATTTATGAGCAAATGCTAAAATTGAAAATTTATTATTTAACCAAAACAATGCATATTGTCAAAACTGATATAGTCTTTAAAAAAATAAAATATAATAATTTACTGTTGAATTTTGAATATTGATAATTTCGAACATTAAAATTTATAATAAGATATAAAAAATATACAAAACGATGCACAAAGTCTAAAGTAATATAAGAACTTGACTCTTGCATTTTTTTAACTAATAAACATTTTTTGAAAATTGTTAACTTTCATCAAAACACAATATTAAATAACATAAATTATATAAATAATAAATTGCCACACTTCGTCACTATATAGATTTCGATTATAAAAATGATGAGATGTGCATCAACTTATCGGTCGTACGATGTAGGGGTTAGTTATCGGTCTGGCAAGCACGCGGCTCGGGTTTGAGTCTCGGTTAGAACGAATGCGATTTTCACTTTATTTCTATAATTAACGAAAGTTAAGTCTAAATTAAGAGTCAAGCGGTCTAAACTTGCGTTAGCTCTACATCAAAATTAAACTAAAAAATTGACACTTAATTCTTTTTTTATCATTTTTTATCAAATGACATGGGCCAGACTTGAAAATTAACTGTGGCCCAATCCTGGTAACCAGGCATAGGCCAGTCGTGGTAACCAGGCTTGGGCCAGTGGTATCATTCCAGACGTAAACCAACACTGGGCCAACTCTGGCTTACAAGCCCGACCCAGAGTTCTGCATAGTTCGGCCAAGCCTGGGCCCACCATACTTTCCTACATGGAATATTATAAAACAAACATGAAAGTTATAGAATTTCAAATAAAACTTTTCTGGGAAAAAGCTATCCTGAATTTTAATATTTTTTTCACTTCAACGTAACAGAGAAGTATCTTTCTTGGCCTTATAGCCGTCAGAAAATTAATTGGGATAAAGAAAGATCTGGAAAAAAACCTGTAGGCAAGATCTTTTCAATCGTTTATTTCTAACAGTTTTACGAATGTCTCTCTTCCGGGCATGTAGAACTTTCTTAATATCAATAAATATTGCTTAGAGGTGTGGGAATCTAGCTTAAATCAGATCGAATCGAATATCACAATTCGATTCTATATTTGAGGCAAATATCAAATAATTCGAAAGGCTTAAGCTTATCGAATGTTAGAATTATTCGGATTGTTTGAATTATTCAAAAGATATGAATCTTTCGAACTATTCAAATTTTTTAAGTATTTGGTTCGGATTTCGAGTTGATTTATTCAATTCGATTCACCTTCAATAATTCGAAGTTTCAAATTTTTGCCCAACCCTGTAGAATATATTTTTTATCATTATAGCTATAATGTAAGTTTCAAAAAGATCAATTAATACTAATAAATGAATTATTCTTCATCAACATAAGTTAACCATAAAACTATCAAATATATTTGCATGAAATTCATATTACACCATTTTAAAGATTAACAAGGTTGATTATCACCAAGTTAACATTTCACTGCATAGGCATACATAAGCATATATTATTATGAATATTATTTCTATAATATTTTATGAAAACAAATTAGAAATTCCATAGTAAAAAACTATATTTACATTTTACATTATACAAAACATTTAATTTACTCTAAATGATATGATGAAAGTACTACTAGTGTTTACTGAGATATAACCTTCCGCATGGGCACGTTTCAAATTCTCGCTCATGTTCAATAAAATCAAATGACTAGATTTTTTTACTCCGAATATCTTGAAACATATATTAGACACTTTAAATAATAGATCGGCGTTCAAAAGGAGAAAGAAGAATATTTCAGCCCATATGTAATGATCAAGAAAGTTGAATCATATATGAATTAGAATATCCTACTTTTTTCCTTCATTTCCAGGGATATTTTTCATCATATATCTGCAACCCGACGGTCTGAATCCTTACCATAGTTCGCGGAAGAGTTCTTTCCCGTGTTAATTCTTTTATTTGTTTTTTTTTTTTTTTTTTTTTTTTTTTTTAAAGAAAAGAATGCTGTTTTCTCGTTAAACAAAAAAGTAATTAAAACTTTCGATGTAAATATGTGTAAAAATGGAATATTATGTGGCGCAGAATATAACAAAACGAATTCAGACGAGAATAAGTTCTGAATACTTACTCGAATTTTCAAATTCTTATTAATTGATTGTATTAATGCTTTAAGTTTTAATTCACAAAGCTTATTTTTGAGGTGCATGTTGCCAACATTCGAGTTGTTAAGAAATGATCATTTTAATAATTTCAACTTTAAAATTGAAAGTTATCATATAAATAATGCAAGAAAAAAATTTGAACATTATTATACCAATTTAGGCTTTAAGATAGTTCCTCCATCCAACCACTTTTCGACATATTATGCTAATTTTATTTCACGGTTTATGAATAACGTTTACTAATAAATCCCGAAGTTTCAGAATTTTTGACCGTCTAGGAAGCAAGACATTAAATATGAAAATTCGTGATTTTCAGGATTACTTCTCTTTTAAAGCATGTAAAACTCTCTGGCTAGCCAAATATTCTCTGTTATATTAAATAAAAATGCCATTCAGCCTTACCCAAAATGAAAGGCAGATTTCATTTGATATAAAATTCTCTTTATTTTCGCTATTATAATTTGTTGAAAACCAAATAATTTTTAAATGAATTACAATAAAAAAGTGCTGAAAAAGTTTTCTTGGTGTATTTACTATTTGGATAATTATTTTGGACTAGTTCGGAAATGAGCAAGATTTGTCTAAAAGTACTATGATTCGTCATAAAAAGTGCAATAATCATATTAATTATTTTTATAATTTTATGGGCGCAAGAAAATAAATATTATTTCTAAAAAAAGCACGTTACAGCTGTTAGAATGATTTTTATAATAAAATTTACTTTTTTTTAGAAAGTACATTCAATCAAATAATAAATAGCATAATAATTTTTGAAACAAAAAATGCACTTACAGAAAATTTAGAAATCCTAAAGTGCATTTTATTTCGAATTATTTATATTTAACTATATATGATTTTTTAATAATAAAAGATCAATCGTTATTTCTACTAGATTCTCGGTGAAATGAATATTTTGATCATTAATAAGTAAAAAAAAAAGTTTAATTAATAAAAAATATTTCATTTTAGTTATAATATCGAAGGTAAAAAAGAAAAAAAGTCAATGTAATGTACATAAAATCAAAGGCAATTTCATGATCATGAGCTTTCACCTAAATTTTTCGAAAATAATACTTTATTATTCATCAATAAAGTGACCGAAAAAGTGATTTTCACTACTTTGAAAATTTTGAATGGCCACCATTTCTAAACTAATTGACCGATTTTGCTCATCTTCGAACTCGTTCAAGGTAATTATCCAAAGAATATGTGTTCCAAATTTCATTAAGATCGATTGAAAACTTTTGCAGATATCCTGATAACAAGGTCGGTTATATTACATGTATATATCCGGCCAAATTATGAAATTTCAGCGGAAATGCCCAAACAAAGCTCCTGTTAAAAAATTCTGTGAATATCAAATAAATCGTCTCACCCCAAAGTATCTCAGAAAATTCCCAAACACAGCTCCTGTTAAAAGCGGAACTCAAAATTCCAATTTTAAAAAGTTGCTCTCGGAAATAGAATTTTGGCGCACCCTAATATATATACTAGGGTATGCCCCGATTTTCGAAAAACAAGGTAAAACCAATAACTTCCCAACTTTTTAAAATTTTCAATTTTCTTAGCGGGAAGTTAAAAAAGTAGCACCTTACTGTTTTGTTGTCGAGATATAATAATTTAAACATTTTTATTGGTCATTTTTACATAGTATTTCTATAGTAAATAATGATTTTCAATAATATCAACCTTCCGACTATAGTAAATGCTTTTTGACCGCATCATACCATGGAGGAACTACCTTAAAAGGTCATGTTTGTTTTTCATACCGTGCATTTGCTTTAACAATAAGGAATATAAATAATTTAAAAATGAAATTTCTCGCTTAATCTGCCACTTACATTGACAGCGCATTAAAATTGTAATACATTTTGTCAATTAAAATTAAATAACTCAAGATCAGCAACATGGACTTCAACTGATTTTCCACATGGCTACATGCTTTTTGCAGTTTAAATTCCTTAATTGAATTATAATTTTAGGCACGACTACAATGAAATTAGAATTTTTTGCGTCAACTCGAATAGTTAACTTCACCCTGGTCTAAAATCATCTTGTTTAATTTCTTATGACACAACATTTAATTTTTTTATTATTGCAAAACGAACGAAAGAGAAAAAAACGTGACCATGAAGAAAAAATTCGATGTAAATATTCAATATCCAACGATTGCTCGGAATTCTGTTGAGTTTTATGCCCTTCAGCGCGTATGATAATAGCTTAATTTTTCCATGAAAGTGCATCTTAAAACGTAACCAACTTTTCAACTTAATTACTTTTTCTTGCGATAACCAAGCTTAGCTGCCTCTGAAAAATTTTAATTGAATTATTTTAGTTTTCTCTTGAATATGTTAATATTTAAATATTTTTTTTGCCCTCCGGGCGGAAAATGGCAACTTTCGTCCCGCTGCGCTAAGCAAAGTTGCTGCTTTCCGCCTTCGTCGGACAAAAAAATAGTATACAGCCTTCAGGAAGTAAAAAAGAAAACCTCAGATCACATGTTTGTTGACCTCGGCTTCGCCTCGGCCAACACACATGTGATCTGAGGCTTTTCTTATTTTCCTTCCCAAGGGGTGTAATATACTATGAAAATATAAATACCTTCAAATTCTTCTCTAAAATTACAAAAATATTCCCAAAAAGCATGACCGATTGATTCCGTCGGTAATTCTAAGTCTCCACCATACCTCGTAGGCAAAGCTTTTCGATCAATTATTTTTGTCAATGATGCCTTGTCCGTACCGTGGAAATGAATTCTTTTGCGTAATTTTTCCTAAATAACAGATAGATAAAAAAAATTATAAAATCAGAATCACTATTGAAATTATAATATTAGTACTAAATGCATTAAAAACCATATTTTACCATTAAGAAAGGCTTGAAAACAGCAAAAACCATGTTGAAAATGAAAGGTTGATTAACTATGTGTACACCTTTTAATCGAACAGGAAGACATTTTTGAACCCACTCAAGGACTGCACTGGCAAAACTTGGCGTAAAGTAAGTTACGTGGGTTAAAGATAATCCGGCCATGTCCAAAATAACATGAACTCCATTGACCTGAAGAGTGAATATTTTATATTTTATATCTTTATACTATACGTATCATTTCATATAGCGTATTACCTGAGTCGCAGGCTCAACAATAGCGGCATCAAGCAGCAGCATGACTCCTCGAAAAATTTGATCTAATGAAACTTCTTTGGGCTTCCATTTAGAACCACCTTCTATTAAAACTAATCGACAGCCATCATTGGTACGTGATGGAAGAGGTGTTATCACTCCTGATATAAATATTTGACGATCAACAATGGGCGTTAGATTATCACAATAACGAGGGTGCGTTGCTCGATAGCGGTAGAAGCGTTTCATCTGTTAATAGCAAAAAATTGATTTAATCAATCATTCGAAAGAGGTAGAGGTAGAAAAATATAAGTGACAAAAAAAATATTATATTTAGAAGCTGATTTTCATAGCTCTTCACTTTAACAATGAAAATCAACAGACATCTGACTATTTTTTGGTTTTACTCAACAAATAAATTAGTATGCTACGAAAATACTCTAAAAACTCCATTTATAGTTTGTTAAACCTTCTACATATGGAATTGTATTTTTTCTATAATAATTTGTTTGTTAAGAAAAATCCTAAAAATTGTCTGACTTATTAGTTAATTTCAGTTAATGTCACGAAAGAAAAAAATTTTTTTATCACTTGTACTTTGCGGTCATAAGCCTTGATTTTTTGTTGTTTAACAATTTTAAAAGGAGAATCATTAAAAACAGTATTTTTAAATACCCGACTATATTTATACTTGACATCCTTGATCTCAGAAATTAATCCTTAATCCTCAATCAGGATTCCGATAACTCCAAGTACCATATTTTTTATAAGCACATTCATACATTAAGACGTTTTCCGAAAATTGTTTCCTAAAAGCTCAAATGGCTGTTAAAAAAAAATTTTTTATATCAGACATTAAAGACAATCATTTTTTTGTTTTTTTTTAGTTTTAGTCTATCATCTTTAATAAGTTAAATATCTAATCAACTATATAAATGAATATTGATGAATGATGAATCAATTTGTCAATAAATTGCTATAATTTTACTAATTACACGGAAAAAAAAAACTCGAAAAATTACAGTATAAAATGTAAAATCGGTCCCGTCGTAATCAAAACTAGAAAAATTACAGTTTGAAATAATATTTTCTAAATTCAATTTTTTAATTTAATATTCAGAGCTTTCACTGTAAATATTACATTCTACAATGTAATTCTTATAAAATCTGTAATAATTACATTTGAAACTGTAATTTTTCCAGTTTTCATCACGAAGCACCAGGTTGCATTATACACTGTAATTTTTCGAGTTTTCTTTTTTCCGTGTATAAAATATCCTACATAATAACATAACTATATATATTGCATCATAAAAAAAACTGATGTAAGTAAAAGAGAACAAGTTTTTTATCTCTATTTCGTAACACCGTAATATTAGAGTTATATCTCGAAGGCTAATAGATTCATTGTTGTTATTTTTGGATTTAAAATTATAATAAGTTAGAATCCCATTAACTATAAAAGTATCATCTATTCCGACTTGAAGGAAAACTTTAGCAACGTTTTTATCGTAAAGACTTTTTTCGATCTTCTTATAAAGAATACTCTAATATTTATGAGCTGATTTTCAACGTTTTCTTTTAAATAACTTTGAGAGCAATACTCGAAGTTATACATTTCTGATTTAAGAATTATCGTAATTAGTATTTTTAAAACTGCTTAAACAAAAAAAAAACTTTATAAGAATTTATAAATATCAATAAAATTTTGCTTGTTATTTGAGAAGCAAGAGAAAGTAGATTCTTTTTTAGACGTCGAATGATGGCTCATTTTTTTATCGTTTATAAAATCATGATTGAACAAAATTTTTTTACTAAACAAGTTTAACATACTTAGCAGTTACAAAACAATAATCAAAATTGATCATTTGAAATGGCTAATCAATTTTCAATATAACCACTGATAAAAAAATTAATTGGACTTAAGAAACAAAATTTTGAATTAAGATCTTTATGAAAAATTTGACTATCTTGAATGAAGCAGAAACGTTTTTAAAACAAATTAATTTTTTAACCATTGTAAATGAATAGTTAGACAAAAAATGTGGGCGTATATAATACGCGTAATAGAAGTGAAATTTTATACTTATTATTTTTAGATAGAAATAAATTATTAATAGTTTTCATTGACCAAACGGTAATTATTTCGAACAGTACAGATAAGGGCATAGTCTTAAAAACTAAGATAAAAATTGGCAAAAAAGTTTCATTACAATTAATGAAATAAAACTAAAACAAACTGATTTAAAAAATTTTACATAATGTACACCTCTTATTATAATAATTATAGCTTCCAAATGGAGAAAACTACAAAAGGCTCTCAAAAGTTTGAAAATTAAGTATGATTAGTACAAACAAAATTAGCAAGCAAAAGTTCCACTTTAAAATCATTAATAAGTACATTATAAATTTCATTTATAAAATGATTATTATTTAAAAAAGACTTATAACTTTAAAAACTTATAACTAGTTGTATACTTATAACTGATCGAACTTGTTTGTATTTTCCTAATTTTGTTTCTTTTATTATTATTAATTTTGGCAGTTAACAATTTAATATTATTTTGGTTGATTTTTTCGATGAATAAAATTATTTAAATAAGAAGACGTATACTTGATCTAGTGATTTCATAGGAAAGTTTTTTTTTTTTTTTTATCTAGAACATTAAAGAAAAACTGTGTGGAATTTACTTTTACTGAAGTATAAAAATTATTTGGAATTCATTAATAAATTATGAGCGGCAAATAAACTCATAGTCGAGAGGAGGCATACTTAGTGTTTAAAAAACCTGAAGTGATGTTTCATATGTGACCATGAATTTGTTTACTGTGTTGATTAGGGTGGGTCAGAAAAATCGATTATTTTTTTTTTAACTTCTAACATTGAAAAGTTGGTTCTTTTTGGTTATTTTTATAATCGATTAAAATAATAAAATTACTTCTTACACAACGAACAACAAACAATCGCTTAATTTTTACATTCCGGAATTTCACAGTGAATATTACCCCCATCTCCAAACGCAAAACTCACAGGATTTTGCGTTTGAATCTGAATTTATTTGGTTTTGTCTCAACGTAACTTTTGAACCAAGAATATTGAAATTTCATCGAAATTATTGAAATTTTATTACTTTAATCGATTATAAAAATAACATATTTCAATGGCATCAAAATCGGAGCTGGAAACCTGGGAACCTTTCCTTGTAAGTAATAAAAACGGACGTATTATTCTCTTTGTCCAAAAGTAAAGCTTCCTTACATTTATGAATAGGGTAAAAAATAGTTAAAAACTATCATTCTAGCAATATGAGCTAAAATTTTTATGAAAATATCTACAATTCATGAATTTAATGGATATATTTGAAAAAGTTATTAGAAAATTATTGAAATCAGAAAGCATTGGGGTTCGGTTACGAATATCTCTTAAACGGTTGCAGTAATCAATTTAACATATCAGATCTTTCTTGTAGAGCGTTAAATTTCCTACAAAAATATGGCATATTCATTTGGCAACTATTATTTTCCAATGTGGTAGGAAATTTAAAAAAAAAAAATTTTTTTTGATAAATTTTTTGAATTTTGACCTCGGATATCTTTGAAATGGTTAATGTAATCGCTTACACATAGCAAATCTTTTTTGTAGATCATTAAATTTTCTATAAAAATATGTATAAAGATTTGATTAAAAAATTGATCAATAGTGAGATATGATCTTTTTTATAAGCGACTAACAAAAAATATAAAACTGTGATGCGGATAAGCTTCCTATCAATATTAAGAGCTCAAATTTGGTGAGAATTTTCTAGAGGTGCCTGAGAACCAACTTCTCAATGTAAGAAGTTAAAAAAAAAATAATCGATTTTTTTGACCCACCTTAGTGTTGATCAATTCTTATTGAATTACAGATACAAATTGTATTATGATAATCGAAAATCTAAATTTGGATACTTAGACTTTTAAATATTTCATCAGCTCATCATTAATTTCTTGATTTATTTGTTTTATTATACTTTTTCTATGGACCATTCTATGACGTTATGTTTATCTGTTTTTATTTTTTAAAAAAATTTTAAGAAAATATGATAGAATAAAAGTTACAAATTATTCGAATTTTTAGCGGTTTTGAAAGATAAATTTCGGTTACAAAGTTGGCTCTATTTTATTAATTAATTAATTAACAAGTAAATTAATAAATCACGGAAAAGTTCTCTTAGACAATCTTAGTTTGAAATCTTGTTAATAAATATGTGTCAATTTTCTCGAAAACAATGGTAAAAATTTTAACTTTTTAACTTCCCGCTAAGAAAATTGCAAATTTTCAAAAATCGGGAAGTTATTGTTTTCACCCCGTTTTTCGAAAATCGAGTTTTCATCAGATCTCGACGTTTTGAGGTCCTAGGAAGCTTTCCTGACTATTTCTGCGGTGATGTCACCGTGTCTGCATGTGTGTGTGTGTGTGTGGTTTTTTTTTAACTTGGGGGGGGGGGAATCCCTTTTACGGATTCCAGGCATAGCTGTTCGGCCTGGATATGTGGCGACTCGACGCAGCGTCATACTAAAACTCGACGCTGACGCCCCTACCCACTAAACCCTAAACCCCTTTCTCTTCTATCCTCTGATCCCCCATGGTACCGCCGTAAGGCATTTCTTCGCGGGGGGAGGAATAAGCTGCCGCTCTTCCTTCTGGTGGCTAAGATGTTATTTCTTCCTTCTAGATTCGGTCTTTCGCTCTTTTCCTCCCAATGGATCGCAACTCGGTCAGCACTTTTGTAGCAAAAATGCTTGTGGCGTTCCAGGCAGCTTCTGACGACAACATTGCCTCTACTATTGACTCTGGTTGGGTTCTCTTCTTCAGAATCTTCTCTAACTCATTGCGCTGTTAGTTGAAACGTGGACACACAAAGAAGACATGCTCCGCATCTTCATTGACCCCTGGACAGGACGGGCACTCTGGGGTATCATCGTGTTTAAAGCGGTGGAGATACTTCCGGTAACATCCGTGTCCTGATAACATCTGCGTTAAATAATAGTTGATCTCACCGTGACTCCGGTTGAACCACACATCAACCCGAGGTATGAGACGGTACGTCCACCGACCCTTATCTGAAGCATTCCACTCTTGTTGCCATCTTGCGATGCTGTGTTGCCGTTCTTCGCTTCTAAGTTCTTCAGGGCTCAGTGTGGTTGACCTTCTTCGTTGATATAGGTTCCGTCTTTCCTCAGCTAGGACTCTGAGAGGCAGAGTATCGGAAATAACACACACTGCTTCCTCTGATATTGTGCGAAAAGCGCTAGCTACTCGTAGGGCACTCAGTCGATATACTGATCCAACCTTTCTCAATGATTCTTGCGTTTTTAATGCGTCGGCCCAAATGGATATTCCGTAAGTGAGCACCGATGTGACTACTGATGACAGTAATAGCCTCCTGCTCTGCTTTGGGCCTCCGACGTTCGGCATCAGTCGTGCGAGACTGGCCCGCACTACTGACGCTTTGGCACTGACATGCTCCACTTGCTGCTTGAAGTTGAGTCGGGCATCAAGCATCACTCCCAAATATCGGATATAAGGTTGTGATGTGATTTCTTGTTCGCCGATTTTTAGCTTAATGGTCTCTACCACTTTTCTGCTGGTAATAAGCACTGCCTCAGTCTTGTGTTGCGCCAGTTGCAGGTTCACTGCGTCCATCCACCGGTTAACGCGCTCAAAAGTGAGATCGAACATATGGTTTATCTCGTCAAGGTGTTTGGCAACAATCACTACGGCTACGTCATCTGCATATGCTACGAGTTTGACGTTTCTTGGCAGAGTTAGTCTTAATAGACCGTCATACATAATATTCCTCAGGAGCGGGCCTAGGACTGAACCTTGTGGTATACCTCCAGTAATATCATACTCCCTCGGACCGTTCTTCGTGTCATACTTCAAGACCCTATTTTCAAAGTAGCTTGTTACGATCTTAAGAAGGTATTCTGGTACATTCTTCTCTTGGAGGGCCTGCATGATGCATTCCCAATTGGTGGAGTTGAATGCGTTTCTGATGTCTAGGGTCGCCACCAGGCAATACTCTTTCGTTCCACCCTTCCATCTGGTTCCTGCGATTGCTTCCTTGGCCGTATCAACAACCAGTTTGATTGCGTCCAGGGTTGATCGTCCTTTCCGGAATCCATACTGATTGTCTGCCAGGAGTGGGTCGACTACTGCTTCAATTCTCTGGTGAATTATGCGTTCAAATATCTTACCCGCTGTATCTAGCATGCAAAGTGGGCGGTAAGATGACGGTTCATCCGGTGATTTCTTCCCTTTAGGTAACAGTACCAATCGTTGCTGTTTTCACTTATGCGGGAAAGTCCCCTCCTTAAGGCATGAATTATAAACGTCTAGGAATAATGTTGGAGCTGCCTTTATGATGGTTTTCAAGGCTATATTAGGGATTCCGTCCAATCCCGGCGCTTTATTATTCCCTACACGGTTACAGGCCTCCAGCAGTTCTTCTTCAGTGACAGGTGGAGTGTCATCCAGTTCGCCTGGCGCCAACTGGTAATCGAAGTTGCGTTGCTGTGGGAATAGTGCAGTGATGATTTTCTGGAGAAGTTGAGGACACGTAGGTGATGGCATTTGTTGTTTTTTTAGGTGGGTCATAACCACCTTATAAGGCCTACCCCACACGTCTTTATCCACCTCGTTGATGAGCTCTTTCCAGCATTGTCTCTTACTATCCTTGATGGCTTTGTTCAATGATCGACGGGCTTTTTTGTATTCTGCGACCAGCTCCGCAGAGTTAGGTCGTCGATAGCCACGCTGGGATATTCTTCTTTTCTTTAGACACTCTTTCCGAAGAACACTGATGTGGTCGTTCCACCAGTGCACTGCCGGGCGTTGGCTTATGCTGTGTTTCCGGACCATACTGGCGTCACAGGCCTGGACAACTCTTTTCATCAGGTCCTTGGTCATTTCTTCTGCGGATCCAGTAGTAATCGGTTCACTATTAAGGGCTATTACCAATGTGCTTGTGTCATAGACCAGATGACAGCCTTGGTGGCGCTGTCAGATTCCCAAGGCTGGGTATTCAGGTATCTGTATGGCTCTGCTATCATTACTAAGTCTAACTCTAGTTCTCTTGCTGTTTGCATAAGCAGATCATGTGCAGCTTCGCAATGGTTTAGGTTTAGCTGCAATATCTTCATGTCTGTTTGTTTGTTATCTTCTGGAGTGCCTCTTTAAATACTGGGCACCTGGATGCGCCGGCATGATGAGCCGAGTTCTCCGCACTTTGATCCGCGCATAATACACATTTTGCTGGGTTTTTGCATTCAGCAATCTTGTGTCCCTCTTGTCCGCACCTAATACATAGCTTAGACCGATCCACATTGCTCTTGCACTGGGATCCAAGATGTCCAAAGTGCCAGCACTTGAAACATTGGATTGGTCCCCTCGTAGCTCTGATTCGGCAGTTGGCCCAGCCGATCCGGACTTTACCGCTTCCTGTCAATATCTTCCGCGCTGCAGCTGCTGGTAGTGTCACAACAGCTGTCTGAGTACCTCTGTAGGCCTTATGAATCTTAATTGTCCCTAGTGGTATCTCGCAGGTTTCTCCGATTTCCGTTTGCAAGGCAGCCTGAATATCCTCCTTGGTTGTGGTACCGTCAAGATCTCGGATTTCGACGTCTTCCTGTGGCCCTTTGCAGATTACCTTCGCGTCTTCTTGGAGGATGTCCGCGATGGTCTTCTGTAAGGCTTGGCCTCGGTCAGCGCTCTTCCTCGAAAGCGTAATCAGCAAGCTCCCGGTCCTAGTTCTTTGGATCTTATCCACTGTAGTACGGACCTGTTCGTCAGGGACGTCCTGCTTTATTCGCTTCAGAATTTCAGCATACTTTGCCGTCTCTGCGGGGCGGATGATCAGTGCGTCCGGCCTGATCCGTTTGCGCGGTTCTTTCCGATTAGGCTCTGGCCTGGACTCCTTCGGCGGTTGCTTCTGGAGCTTTTCTACTGCTTGCTCTCTCTTGGACTTCCCTGACTGGACTTTTTGCCATTCATTCACCTCCTTTTTTCCGCCGTTCTGTGTTACCGCGTTTTTCGGGGGACTTGGTTTAAGGTCCTTCTTCTTCTTAGTACGGCTGGTCATTGAGTCTGGGGAATTTCGTTCTTTCCTTTTCCCGGGCCTGATATCAGTTCCAGTTTCCTCTCCGTCTTCGACAACTGACTCGACGTCACCCTCGCCACCTGTGTCCATCTCCTCGACAAACGTGTCGGCTTTTGCTGGTGAAACCGCTGTCACACTCGTCTTCATCACGATATTACCGTGTTGTTGTTGGATCTCCTGCCATTCTTGGTCCAGTTTTTTGAACCTTCTCAGGGCACTGCAGATGTTCGTCGACTTCGACTTGATCTCCTTGTGGACATTTTGCTTGGTTTGGAGAAAGTCCTGCAGTCCACTGACTAGCTTCTCCAGATGTGCCAGCACATCTGTCCTCTTCATCTTTGCACTAAGTAGCAGTGCGTC
This sequence comes from Cotesia glomerata, assembly GCF_020080835.1. Taxonomy (NCBI): domain Eukaryota; kingdom Metazoa; phylum Arthropoda; class Insecta; order Hymenoptera; family Braconidae; genus Cotesia; species Cotesia glomerata. The sequence goes on from NC_058161.1 coordinate 10,197,649, forward strand.
TTGCTGGGCATGAGGCCCGTTTTCACTCTTGTTTGTTTCCTGTGCATTACTCATACTTTTTAATTTACCAGCGCATCGTACGGAGTGGAGCGGGTTGCCATAACTAGGAACGGGTGTACCCTCGGAGATAGTACTCCTACCCCAGTTCCCTGAGGCCTAGCCGACACTTAGCCAGTCCTGGAATACACGGACGGACTAGACTCGCTCGGAGCGGTGAAGATTCCGATCTCTAACACTCACTGCGTACTTCCTGATCAAGGCCCGAAGTGGCTGGCTCCTGATCCACTGCTGCAACTTACACCTCGGTAGAGCAAGCTCACATCAGCCGTGGCCTGCATCGTCGGAAACTACGATACAGGTTCCGGTCACTCCCAGTGGGTCACAGCAGAGAACAATCGTCTTGTTAGGTCAGTTAGTGCGACCAACCCATTAAAGGGGAGTTTTGTCCACGGGAGCGTATTTTGTTTGGTTATTTTGCTTGGCTCCTACCCGCTGTACCTCATCAACTAAGAGATTAAGTGTCATCCAAGGACAGCGAGCGTTTTCCCATCCGCTCGGGGAGACGCGCCCGGTAGCAGTATCTCTTCTGCCCCGAGAGTGTGTGTGTGTGTGTGTTATTTTTAGTTGCGCGAGAACTCTCATACTTCGCTTACATACATTATCTATTTGGTCATTCCATGAAAGCGTATTGTCAAGTATTATACCTAAATATTTCACAGAACTTACAAAGTCGATTACCGTTTGATTAACAGTTATTTTATCACAAGATTTACATTGATCAAGATAAACATTATAAGGACTACCAAAAATTATATATTTTGTTTTATCAGCATTCAGCTTAAGATCATTGTCATTACACCATCCACATATATAACTATTATTATTTCATTAAGTTCCCTGATTGTGGTATTAAGACTAGCAGGACTACATGACAAGTAGATTACAAGGTCGTCAGCATAGAATAAATATTTACATCGCAGTAATTTGCCTAGATCAGATACATATAAAGAGTATAATAGCGGTCCTAGAACACTACCCTGAGGAACACCTCTCAGTATTGTTCTCCAATTTGATATTGTACCATTCAGATTATCACGTATTGCTTGCTTTCTTTGATTAAGGTAACTAGTTATCCATCGTAAAGAATTATCTGAAAATCTCATACCTCTCAGTTTATTAAGTAATTTAATATGATTGACTGAGTCAAAAATGCCTTACTGAAATCAAAGAAAACACCAATAGTGACTTCTGAATGGTCTACAGCAAAGCGAATATCATCTAACAATCTAGTAATAGGAGTTTGCGTATTCATGCCTTCTCTAAAAGCTGTTTGAAATTTATCCATGAAATTATTATCAACTACATATTTTAACATCTGATCATATACACAACGTTCAAAAGCTTTACTTAATACACATAAAATCGATATCGGGCGATAGTCAAAGAACTCCTCAGAGTCACACTTTTTAGGTACAGGCACTACAAACGATTTTTTCCATAGTTCTGGAAACTTACAGGTAGATAATGACAAATTAAATAACTCGGTGAATAGATATAGCATAAAAGGCAACATTATTTTATAACATTTAATTGAGAAACCATCAGGGCCAACAGAGCTTGATGTTATTCTCATAATTGACTTTTTAACAGAAACACTATTAATGCGCGAAAAATTAAACTGTGATTCTAATTGAGATGATAACTGGTTGGTTACATCTAAATTATCACTAATTATATTACCGTTTTCTAAATTATCACTATTTATATCACCATTTTCAGCACAATTTATATAGTAGTCATTCATCTCATCTATATTAAGATTCAATAAGTGATCATTTTCATGGGTCCTTATTAATCCAAGTTCTCTGAAGTCATTCCATAACGATCGTGAATTCTTTTCAGTCATGAATCTGCTTTCTAGATAATTTTTTTTTTTCCATATTAATACGATTTTTAATTAATTTTCGCACATTAGAGTACTCAATATATGCAAATCCCGTCCTCTTGTAAATTCTATATAATTTGTTACGCCTTCGCTGAAGATCCTTAATTTCGTTTGTAATCCAGGGTGCAGATTTACGCTTCACCAGCTTAGATTTAAGTGGTGCAATATTGTCTAAAACATTATTCATCGATGTGTGGAGATATTCATTTACCGCATCAACTGAATCCAAATTACCGTTAATTGAAATATCAAGGGAAATATCATTACACATTCTTTCTAAAATATTATCATCAATGTAATTCCAGTTTCTGTATTGTATGACTCGTGGACAATGTTTAGGTACTTGATAATTGTATTTAATAGAGATTAAATCATGCCCAGATAAAAATGGCTCTGATGATTGTTTGGAAGATATAACTTTAACAGGCTCACTAACCATGCAAACATCTAACCACGTATGCGTCGTAGAAGTATGATGAGTTGGTAGATAAGATACAAACTGCAATCCAAAATTATCACAAAAACGCCGTAGTTCCTGAGATTTGTAATCATTTACACATAAATTCGCATTAAAATCTCCTACTAATATTATGTCTTTGTAGTGTGGCATAGTATCTTCCAAATCGGATTCGAGCACGTCTAAGTGACCTGTGTTAGGTGGCCGATAAACAGTTCCAATTAAAATTTTACGCCGGACAGCAGTCCATATCTCGACGAATAAATACTCAGGATGTTTAGGTAATAAATTTCCAGATGACAAAACGTAACGCGAAGACAATGTATTTTTGACATATATTGCAACACCCCCTCCGATTCGGCCCCTGTCATTTCTATACAATACATAAGTCGGTAGACGAAATTGAAGATCAGTCGCATTATCAGTTAGCCAAGTTTCCGAAATTGCAATAACATCAAAGGAATGCGTTCTAAAAAATTCTTTAAATTCGGCAAAGTGACTATGTAGTGATTGCGCATTAAGGTGGCAAAGATGTAATTCCTTAGAAACTGTGGTAGATGTTGGCAAAACATTAGGCGACGTTGGTGGTGAGGGAGCAATTAATTGTTATTGCACTAAGTCCTGCAGCGGACCTATTCCCACTGAAGGTCTCAGTTTAATAGGCGGCTTATCGTCTGCATATCTGACAAACACAAAAGCGTGAGCAATCCAAATATTTTTTGGGCGAATTCTTGGATATTTTAAACGAATCTCTTGCCGAAGCTTGTACAAGGTCGACGGATGCCTACGATGGAGATATATAGCCGCATCAGCATCAGGAGGCTTTACACTAGGCATCAGTTTACCCACTTTTACTTGGTTATTCTTAATACCTTTGATGCATTCATTTACATGCTTCAAACTATTAAATTTGACACAAACACTGCGATGGTTCCTATTAATCTTCTTACCCAGACGTTCGACATTAATAATCTCGGTTTCCGTGACAGGCACTTTCAGCACCTGCGTCAATTTTAAAACCACTTCAGTAAGCTTCTCACCGTCCAATTCGGAAATACCAGTAATAGTTAGCTCATCCTCAAGTGAACGTGATTCCAGCTGCAGCGTCCTAGACTCCAAATCGCCCTCAACAATATTTTTCGCAATAGCTCTAGCTTCTTCCAAAAGATTGTTATCAGCGACAGGTCGAGCTTCCTCAATTTTAGAGACCCTAACCTCCAGATCCCTGACACTTTTTTGCAACACACCATAATCAGTTATCAACTTGTCAACCTTATCATTAACAGACTTGATAGTTTTATCAAACTTATCCATCTTCTTTCCAAAATCAACCACGTTTTTATCGACTCCATCTATTTTAATTAGCTTATCAAGAATTTCCGTTAATATCGGTGAAATATCAACAACACAAGCAGGACAGCAATCCTGGACTTTAGCTGCCGCACGGCTTTTCGATGGTAAACAACATCGTACTTTTACACATGAGTCGTGAAAGTAATGTTTACAGTCAGCTTTTGTTTGTACAGCTGATGAAGCGTCACTAATATTCTTTAGACACAATCCACACGACATAGACATTGTTACACAAAACGTAAGATGGCAGCACTCGTGGTGTAAATTTTTAGCTAAATTAGTTAAAATGAAACTAACCTAGAATAAAGTTGATCACTGTTTATTTAAATATAAAACTTATTTAATAATGAATCTAAACGATTATTATCTCAAAAAGAAGTAAATATTTAAAACTATGTTTTGAACGAATTGTCTATATCAGTAAATCGCTATGTTATTCATAAATAGCACACCAAAAATACCAATGTAAAACACGACCGCACTCTACAAAGTACTACATAATGTATACAATATGTATGTATGTAAATCTCTCATAACTTTTGAACGGATCATCCGATTCGATCGAAATAAGCGGCGTTCTAAAGAGTTCCTTTGCCCCTATAATTCTGATACTAATTTACAGAATTTGAGTCGATCAATTTTGAGAAATCTCAAAAATAAAATTTCCAAAAATTTGTTTTTTTAAAATATCTTTTAAACGGCTGAACCGATCAATTCCAAAAACTAATCAGCTTTTAACTTTAAATAACCACGTTGATTGCCACCAGTCCAGTCAAAATCAGTTGATTTGTTCGTGAGATATCGTTGTCGAAAAAAATTGGAAAAAATGTTTTTTTCAGAATTTCTATGAAACTTTTAGTCTGACCAGTTTACGCTTAATGATTTTTTAAAGAACTCAAAAAACTGCGTTGAATGCTGTAAACCGCGAGAAAATCGGTTAATTCATTCAAAAGTTATTGCGGTTTAAAAATTAAAAAAATAGTGTTCTATAAAACTTCCATTAACCTTTTGAGCTCGAAGAGCTCAAAAGCACAGAACAGCGATTTATTTGAGCTCGGAGAGCTCAAAATTACACAAAAATTATATTTTTGAGCTCGAAGAGCTTAAAAAATAAGTGAATTGTTGAGCACTTAGGTATGGAGGTAGCGGGAAGTTGCAGGAATGGCCTTTAGGGTCAACCGTTTTCTTAATTTTTTTTGAAGATATCATAGCCTACTTTCTTTCTAAAATGCACAATATTCTATTTTTCCTCATCATATACATTTACTCATCAGAAGATATCAAATCATTAACATTTAATTTTCTTAAGCGCCACTTTACTCCCTACAGTAAAGTAATGAATAATTGTGGTTTTACCAGTTCAAATGCAGGTTTCGCACTCCATTTACATGGTCGCAAAAATTTTGCAAAAAAATAATCATCATCAGGAACATAAAGTTCAGGTTCTCCTGTAAAATAAAATGAATTGATAATGGAATGATTTAAAAAAGTAAGTGAAAATATAAATATTAATTGCCTAATTATTAAATTAAACTCTCATTAGTATTAAGCATTATTAATAGTAATTAATGGAGAAATAACAAGTAAAAACCGCCCGATGTTGAAATCTTTTATTAACATTTTCCTGCAGAAAACTTTCGTAAGTTAATATAAGAATATATAATTTTAATAAAAGTAATATGTATCACCAATTATGTGCAAATAAATACTTGTTTTAATAATAATATTGCAAGAGCATACATACTCATACATACACGTGATTTAATAATACGCATATTATTATCAATCTGAAATAACGATTTATTTACATAATCTATGAATTATTTTTCCAAACATAAATTATTCGTCACGCTGAAAAATGACTTAATGTATTTGCTTCAGTTGTCATTATTGCTTATTACTTTGTTCAATCAACGCGATAAACACTAACCAATTATTTCAATTATTGCCGTGTAAAACAAAATGTAAATTTCTTTTCTTTAATTAATGTTTCATTTTGTTACTCGATTTGTATGAAAATAAATTTTAAATAATCATGCGTCATGTATAACTATTCATAAAAGATAAGTATTTGAATATTTAAATAAAAAAATTGCGTAATTTTTCCGTTGCATAGTACTTCTAACTCATAAAATAAATTATAATGTTTATTTGTGCATGACATAAGAATAAACATTTATAAACTTTCTGTGGTTAGTAAATATAATAAATATTTCGCAATGAGTAAAAAAGATAATTTTAAATTGTAACATTCTATGATAATGTTGGGAAATAAGTGATTAGAATGTAATCTTTTTTTATGTAATTATCTAACGTGAATAAATAGATGTATACAATATGAAGTTCAACAAAGTAGTGAGTGACTTTTAAAACTGTTGAGATAGGCATTTAATGTCGACATAAACGATTACAACACTGGAAACTGGTTTTGATTCATTATTAAGTGAAATAAATTTTTATTTTAAAATTAAAACTGACTATACAATGAAAGATAAGTGAACACAAATTTTATTTATCATAAGCTAAAAAATTAAATAATAATAATTTTGTAATTTACTCTGGTACCTTTTAACAAGTCTCTTATTTCTTCAAGGGCCTTGGTAACGACGTCAACTGTTTCATTTAATTCAGTTCGAGCTTTTTCAATCATTTTCCTATCGAGAGGATGTGGTTCCAATTGAAAAACTACTTCGCCAATTTTCAAAGGTTCGGATTTGGTAACTTTTTCCAAAGTTGCTTCGTATCTTCCCGTAGTTTTTAATTTTATGAGATCCATTTTTGAAAATAATATGTTTTGTTAAATTTGTACTAATTGTAAACTTAAAAAAAAAAATGTTTCTTGAGTAATTTATTTTTTTGTATGTCAATCTTTAAAAACACTTTATTAGTCACAACAATTAATTTACAAGCCTTTAAAGCAACCACTTTTATATTTTGTGATTAAAAACAAATGAGCGATAATAAAACATCATTTATTTATATAAAAGCAAGCAATTATCTTTAAGTTGAAGCAAAAACGCGCGAACTCAGTTGTGCGTTAGAGTACCTGGAAAAGACTGTTGAAGAACTGCAAAGTCAGCGATAGTGTTACCGGTCGTCGAGAAATATATTTCTCCTTCTCCACTTTTACACAACAAGTCGTTGGCTTTGATCATTTAACTTGACCCGTTATTGTACATTGCCAGGTCTCGGCCATCTCTTTGTTACAACCACGCTAGTTTATTACACATACATATAATTAATATCATCCAAACATTACTTATACTAACTTAATAGAATTTTAAGAGAGGTCTAATGTCGATTGTACACGTGACTTGATGTCAATAAATTCTGATTAAAGTTGAGTTAGACTCTTTGTTATATACGCATTATTAGTAGTAAATAAATTATAAATTATAAATATACTAGACTTCAATTAAGTCTGTAATGTCTGGTGTTATGTTAATCAACACATTCGAACAATTTTAACTATTTTACTTTAAAACATGATCATTCAATCAATTCATATAAATAATACATACACCTTTCTTCAATCTCTATACTATCTAGTACAACAGAAATTTAATTTATAATTTATTTTTAATTACACGCTTTTGCCTGATGTTAACAATTAATTATCAATCTTAATTCCTGTTTTCTTCATTTCCGATCTCTATAAAGATGTATCAATAGTAATATTCATAGTAATATATTATTATATACTTATTTTAGTCACAAGAATCAAAATATAAATTTTATTTTATGCCTCAAGATCCTCAATTCGTTTGATCTTTCATTTACCACATAGAAAATAGTTTTACTTTGATGCTCAAAATCCTTAAAAGCGGTTGATAGTTGATTTTCAAACGAGTTTTGCTCATGAATAAGATAAAATTTTGAAAAAAACGCTTCGCTCTTCGATAGATAATTAAATTATCTATCGAAGAGCGAAGCGCTTTTTTAGAAAATTTTCAATTATTTATGCATAAAATGCGTTTTAAGATTCCATAAGTTGTACAAGTATGACAGAGATACTTTCGTTTGTCCAATAAAGGGCGAGAGAGAGAAAAAATGTAAACCCTTCTTAATGAGTAGTATTAAGTCTAAATTAGATAAAAAATATTTCATGCTTCTTACAGTTTTTTTGTCAAGAAAATCATTGGATCATATCATCAGTGAACTCTTTTTTTTCCATTATCATTAATTAATCGATAAATACATTTTAATTTAGTCATAAAGGTGGAATCTACGGTAATCATTTATTAAAATAATCCATTTTTAATTATTTACATAAAACCAAAGAATAACAAAATTTGATAACTTTCTAATGGTCGAAATTTAATATTTTCTTTAATTAAAATTGCACAGATCAAGGAAAAGCTAATATTTTAGCTTATAGGTAAAACAAAGACCTAGCTTTAAAGCACAACAGAAAAGGTACTGTCTTTACTTCAAATATTAAAACTGTAACAGCGCAATTGAAATAGTTGTGATTATGACTATACTCGCATAGAGCTTTTACTCAGATTTTCCCCCAATCAGTTCATCGGGAATCGATTTATCTTTTGTAAACGTCAGCACAATTTTCCAGTAGGTATAAGGTTAAAAAATTTTTTTTCAGGAGTGATCCTACTTTATTAAGTTAAATATACTAGAAGTAGTGAAAGTACATTCTAAATATGTTAAAAAAAAAATCAAACACGAAGAACTGAGACTGTCTGAAATTAAATGGATGAATTATTTTTTAAGGTAATGAAGTATAATACACATTCATACCATCTTATAAAGAAGTACCAACAGAATAGGAACATTTCTAACATCGATTTGAGCTTTTGATCACCATCACTGACATAATGATATTTGTAGCGTTATCTACTTTTCACTTTAAAAAAAAAATGCAAAAATATTAATTATAAATTTATTAATAACTTAAAGTAGCTTCAATTCCTGATGTATCCTCTATTAGCTAATATAGCTAGAGACTAGTCACCTTGTAGAAAAATTAACAAATGATAAAATAAATAATTCTAACTTGAATTTTATTTAGAAAAATAAATTACGATTATAGGAAACTACAATGATAAAAAAAAATTATTTTCCTTCATTGACAAAATCCGTTGAACTAAATGTTGTTTTTTGGCATTGGTCAAGATTGTTAAAGCAAGATTGTTGAACCAAGAAAATAATTTTGAAGGGGGTAATTGTCTTGAATCAAGACGAAAAATTCTTGAATCTAGTAAAATTTCCTTAAATCAAGATAAATTTATTAGTTCAAGAATTTTTCTACGCAAATCAAGAAGATTAAGTTCTTCAAAATTATATACTTGATTCAAGAACATTTTTTTTTCTGTTTAGAAAATCGAATGATACCGATTTCTATATACGAGTATCCTGATTTACTTCTAATATTTTTTTAGATACTATGAATACTGAATAGTGTTATCGTCGGTGAACATTGGTGTCGAAGAGATTTACTGTAAGCATTGTAAGAATTGTAATATTGAAAACAACTCTTTATTATGTTATTTATTAATTATACATAGGCATTAAAATTTTTTGGAACAATCTCAATTAAAATTTGAAGTATAATTTATAAAAATAATAATATAATCATTTTTATTTTTATTTTATTTTTACGCTACAAACATTGCTATTTAAGAGCAAGAGATACTTATTAAATTATTTTATTCTTTCCGATATCCATACGTATTCCACGCTGAAAAAATTTTCCTTCATTATTATTTAAATTATAATATAAAACCATCAGTAATTAAAAAAAAAAAAAAAAAAAGAACATTCATTACCTCTTATAGAATCGTTGCATGATAAAATAGTTGTATACCAATCAGCGGCAGTGTAATTAATTTCTGGTAATTCGCCTCCATAATCCATGGGAAGATGACTCGGAGCTAAATATGCGTGTAGAGAGTTCATTTTAGATCCATGGAAAAACATTCGTTTTCTAAGTTTTTCTCTGGTGAAAGGCTTGAACATATTCCATACAATGTTGAAAAGGAAGGGTTGCTTTACGAAATGTACCTGTAAAATAAAAAATATTAATGATTGTTCTTTTATTTAATTTTAACTGTAAAAATTTTACTTCTTTCAAACGAAGTGGCAAAGCATCTTGAATAAATGATAGTAGTCTCATACTAAATGATGGTGATAACCCCATAACTTGTTTCATTGACAATCCATCGAAATCCATTATAACGACAACACCTCGTACCTGAAATTAGAATAAAAATATTATTAATAGCAAGTTAATAATGACTAGTGACATTGTAAATTCAAAAAAGTTTGAGCAAGTATTGGTTCTGGCTCAATTTTATAAAGTCGAGTTTTTACTGTATGTTGAGTTTCAAAAGTCCTGCACCAAAAAAAAAATTGATTTGACCCAAGAAAATATTCAAGAAGATAAAATAGTTTTAAAAAGGGTAAAGCTTTTGAATTCGAAAGTACATACACCAATTAATCAGCATCGCCCGAGTTGAAATTTTGATCGTATTTTGAACCTACTAAAGTCCGATCAACTTCGGATCAGGGAGTTCAAAGTACGATCAATTCCCATGTTAAATTTAATCATATTTTGATCTCCACAGTGGTACAAATTTCCGTTTTTACCACTATGGAGTCCAAAGTACGATCAGACAGAAATAAAAATTCGATCCGATTTTGAACGCCTTGGTCGTATTTTATAATGATAATGCTAATAATAATAATACCAGGACTGGGCCATAGTTAATTTTCAAGTCTATCCCTAACATTTGATTCAAAATTTATAAAAAAATAATTTTTAAGCGCCATTTTTTTTGTTCCGATTTTGATGTAGAGCTAACGCAAGTTTAGACCATTTGACGATTAATTTAGACCTAACTATTTCTAATTATAGAAATAAAGTGAAAATCGCGTTCCGTTCTAACCGAGATTCGAACCCGAGCCGCGCGCTTGCCAGACCGATAACTAACCCCTACGCCGTACGACCGATGAGGTGATGCATATCTTATCATTCTCATAAACTAAATCTATAAGGTGACGAAGTGTGACGGTTTATTTTTTAATAAAATTTATGTTATTTAATATTGTGTTTTGATGACAATAAACTATTTTTTATAAATGTTTATTAGTTAAAAAAAAGCAAGAGTTAAATTCTAATATTACTTTAGACTTTGTACATCGTTCTGTATATTTTTAATATCTTATTTTAAATCTTAATGTTTGAAATTACAATATTTAAAATTCAACTTTAAATTATTATATTTTAATTGTTTTGAGACCAAATCAATTTTAACGATATGTAATTGTTTTGGTTAAATAATAAATTAAATATACACTCATTAATCCATTTGCCTGACTCAGTGAAAAATTTAGGACCTTTGTGGGCTCATACTATGAATTCGAAGATGTAAATGTTCAAATATTAAAACCATTGCATGGTACCTGACATATTGATAGTCAGCTAGCAAGATCTCAAAATCAATTTATAACAATGACAAAATTTATTGAACTATCAGCAAATAAAAGTGTATGTAATTTTTGTCAGGAAAAAAAAGTACACACAAAAATTTTGGATCAAACTTCTGATAATTGTTACAGTGTTGGCAATTACAAGTTTTGAAAATGTTGATATTCCATTAATAATTATGCTTGAAATGCAATGAAGTGAATTATTAATTGATAATATTACTATAAGACTATACTTAAGTATTTGCCAATTGAGGCTTATGAAAAAGAATAAGCTTGAAGTCTCTGAAATGTATAAAGATAACTTGCAAACACAATCTTCAGTGGTGCAGTATCTAAAAAATAACCATCTCCCATTTGGACTGATTTATTGTTTTATGCAATGGTCACGCTGTATTTATTTACAAAACATTCGTAATTGTAAAATTAATCATCACTTTACTGTTATTCGTGGAGTAGTTGCAAATAACGTAGTTGTTGCTGATGGTGATAATTTTTTATATGATAGCAGATCATTCTTATGTAAGTGCGATAAAACTGAAAACATTAAGCTGTCGCGGTAGAATCATTAGAAGCACCTTGCTTCTATATAATAAATAATAGTTTAAAACAAACTAAAAAACATGCTTTTTATAGAAAACCAAACTAAGAAAGAGAAAATGAATTTTGATAAATATAAATTAACAATAGTGTAAATAAAAAAAATGTATTTTATTTTAAAAAAAGCGTGGGGTGCATGGTGTCAATAGTTATAAATATTTTATTGACAGATATAAGTAGAAGGATTATTATTTCGACAATATCTTAAAAAGCACCACACGCTTTTTTTAAAATAAAATACATTTTTTTCTTACTTACACTATTATTAATTTATATTTATTAAAATTTTTTACACTATTCTTAATTCAAATTTATTAAAATTTATTTTCTATTTTTTAGTTTGGTTTTCTATAAACAGCGTGATTTTTAATTTTTTTAAACTTTCATTTATTTTCTACTTTTTTGTTTAGTTAATTTATTATAAACTACTATTAATTCCGTGATTAGTATTAGTTACTGTAATATGACTATTGCCTTCACTATTGTGCCGAGCCGAGTGTTCGAATCAAAATGGTACGCATTCGCAAGACCACGCGATTGCCCTATCTTTCTTGCTCTCACGCAAAGGAAGCGTGAAAAAATCATTCAATCTTGACGATCTTAATTAAGATAATGGAATAATTTCATCAAATTAGTGTATTGTCATCGGTCCTCGATAAGTCTACGAAGTTTAAATGAAATCTGACCGTTTGAAGTGGGTCAAAATCAAGTCCAAATCCATGAAGTTTTATCACGATTTTCGCCAAAAATCTAATTACATTTTATGTATTAAATATCACATCAGAATTATATATTTAAGATTTATTTTTTTTTAATTAAAAATATGTATAAATTTATTATAATTACATCTTTATTTGGAGAATTTATATTGTGAAAAAATTCTTTACAAGTAATAAATAATTATTTTTAATAGTATTTCCTAGTAGGTTTTTACATTTTTTAGAACTGATTTATTTTATAATGTAAATACATTTTTGATGTATGTGTTTAAAATTTCTTAATTTCAACACATATTATATTATTATCTTTATATATTGATAGAATTTAAAAAAAAAAATAAATTGAACTATTTCTCGAAAAAATTAATTTAATACAAATTATATTGCGCTTGAAGAATAATAAAAAGATAATAAATGTATAGATAAATAGAATAAATCCATGCAAGTTACAGGTTAATATGGACAGAAATTATTTTTGTGATTAGTTTAATTTGTTCAATAATTATTTATAATTTATAAAATTTTATTTATTACTTTTATCGGACTTGAAGGTTTAAAGTCGGATCTTTCGATGAACTGTCGGACCGAGAAGTTCAAAATCCGATTTCTCGGTAAACAGTACGTCCAAGACGTTCAAAATCGGAACTAGTCGGACCATGGAGCTCTAAGTACGATCAATTTCGGATCAGAAGGTTCAATATCCGATCGAAATTTCGACTCGGGCAGTAAATTAATTAGGATCAAATGAGCGTTGGTAGAATAACTTGAACTTATGCTTAATTAAGCGTACAATTTAACTAAGTTCTAAAGTAAAAGTCAGTAATTATTCCACTCGATAATTAATATTCTAATTTGCTTACAACTTGATCTTAATAAACCAATGCTTTCATTATACCTAAAACTCAGATTTAGAAATATTTTATGATATAGACATAATACAAAAAAATTTCAATTATCCAATTATTTTACGATAATTTTGATATACAGATATTGATAATTTTTCAAAATTAATTTTAGAATGAAAATTAAGATTTCAATTTATAATAATTAAAACTTGAATATTTAACTTTAAGAAACATTTATTGATAGTAAAAAAGAAAAGAAAATATTTTTGCATGTATTTAAAATTTTTTAATGTAACTATTGTCGTATTCGTTAATATACGTGCTATCATTAATAACTTATCGTTTGAGAGCAAAGTACGATCTACTTGTCTTTGAAATGATATAATCAAGATTATCCAGATGAAGCTTCATAATGTTTGTTCAAATATGACTAAAAATAAATTTTTCGGTGCTAATTACTTTAATTTCTTGCCACTAATCACTGATTAGCTTCATTTAATATCAAATGACTTTACCTGTGATTCCGGTTCTAACATTGCGGCTTCATGTATTAAATAAAATATTCTAAACATTTGGTCAGCTGTCACTTTCGATGGATCCCATGATTTTCCGGCGTTCACTATAAGGACACGTCTTCGTTTATGATCCCGATCTTTTAGTACATTTACAACGTTATTCTCAAAAATCGCCGTTTTCTCATCATCCGGCATTAAATTATCGAGGAGAGCTGCATTTTTGACCTTAAAATCGGCAATTCTTTGCATTAAAGCATACGCACTTTCTGCATAAAATTTGCAAGGTCGAAGAAATATCAATAAGAATTCATCATCTGTTCTATAATACAAGGTTTTGCTTTCTGAAAGAAAAAAAAAAAGAAAAAAAATTTATACTGTGAAAAAATTTTTTATTTCAAATAAGTGTATTATTCCAGATTATTATTTTTTATTGTGTATTATAAACGGACTTTGCATGTCAAAGAATGTTACATAAGGTTAAAAAAATTTTTAAATTATAAATAACAATATGTTACTTTTTTATTTGAATTTATATACATCATTGAATAACTTTATTATTGACAATTATGTACAAAAATGTTATCAGAATAAGTTCTGAAAAAACAAATCTCTTTGATAATTTTTATCTTAAAAGATTTCACTGAATTGGGAGTAACCAAAGCATCCAAAAATAACTCAACTGATATTACACAATGACAGCCTATCTCACAGTAATAATTCTTTAAAATAATTGAATAATATTCATTCTACTATTGCATTGCTTTACTCTTTAATAATTAAAATATTCTTTGTCAAATAAAAAAAATTAGACGGTAAAAAAATTTATTTTTCAAAATAATAATTACAATAAACTTTTTACCTTCAAGAAGTTTACGAAGTGTTTCAATGCCATTTTTGACATTTTCTGGGGTTTCTCTAAGTTCAACTTCAGCTAATTTCTTAGTCTCCTCATCAAGAGGTCCAACTTCGAGTTGAAACGCCATCACAATTCGCGAATTAAGAGCTCCTTTTAATTAATAATGTAAGTTATAAGAAAATAATTAACTGAAAATATATATTTATATAAATGAACAACTTTACTAGAGAGACTAAACCTCGTAAGAAGACGTCTAAGATTTATCTGGTTGAGTCGTTATATCGGGGAGGCTCTTATTACACATCATGATCTGCGTCTAATCTTTGACCATTACAAAGTCCAATCGAGTCTTTGGGATCCGCAATATTAAATAAATTGTGCATCATCTTCATGACAAATAAGTATAACTGCCAAATAATCACAACACCCTGTGGTTACAAAAAAAAATATACAGATACATACAAACTACACGCATCACATTATTGCTTTTAAACTTGACGCGGTCTGATAAGAAGAAACAAATACAAGTATATTACTAATACTCCGATTTATCGTTTGTTTATTTTTTTTGAATACATTGCTGTCATTGTTTAATCATCACTCTAAAGATAGTGCCAATATACCAAGAATAATAAATTCGTATTAACATATGTCATTAATATTAATTAAAATATTTTAATGTACTCAATAATTAAATTTATTAATTTTTTGTTTATTATTTATTATTTAATTAAGATGTCATTTTTCTGATCGATCAATTCAAGTTAGATGATTCCATTTTTTATTTGGTTCGAATGGTAAAAATTATTTAAAGTAGGGTAGTCATAATTTATGTAACTTAAAAATTTTTTATTACGCATCCCCTAAATACGTCCCGGAAAGTAAAAGATTTTAACTTCACATTTTAATGCCACTGTATGCTTAAAAATCATAAGAATTTCGAAGAAAAAGTCCAGGTAATTTTTTACGCGTAAGTTTGGTGAAAATGGATAATTAAATTTGAATTTTCACAAAAATTGTAAATGATGTTCTATGAAACAAATTTTGAAAGTTAAAAATTTTTATGTAAAAAATATAATGAAAACAGATGAAAAATTGATTTATTTTTAATGTACAATCTTTAAAGTAGTGATTTATTAGCAAAGTCTTAAGGGGACGTAAAAAATTTTCGAAATAAATGCGGAGTAATTTGAGAATGAATGCGGAGTGGATGATTTTCAATTAATTTACTCCCTCCGGGAGTTACATTCACTCCAAAACAGATTTAAATTATATTTTTGATAGATTTAACTCCGCGGGGTAAATTTTTCATTTATTTTTTTGAATAAAAATGAAAAAATAACTATTTTGACTTGTTTAAAAATTATAAAATACGTATTTAGAGATTTTAAAAATTACAATTAATAAACCGTTTTTTAATTTCTGTAAAAATTCGAAATTAAAATATTTTTTTTTACAAATCAAAAAAATATTTTTTTATTTTCAAAATTCTAATTTTTTCGAAAATTTTTTTTTCTAATTTAATTGTTCTTCTTGAATTCGTAATATTAAACAAAAATTTTTTTTTACTTATCGAAAATAGTTTTTTTCTGAAAATTAAATTTGTTTTGAATTTTGAATTTTTTCAAAATTTTGATTTTTTCCAGTTTTGATTCTTTTCTATTTCATATTTTTTACAAATATATATAAAATGAAAAATTTATGTCGGTACTCAAATAAAAGATCTCGAGGATATCGAGATAAGGTAATATCGAAATAATATCGAGATAAGGTAATATCGAAATAAGCTTAAAGTAAAGTACTCAGTAGCTACTCAAGAACTAGTACCTGCTCACAGTACCTGCTCACAGTACCTGCTCACAGTACACGGAAAAAAATAATCGGTAGAGGCTACCGATTTTTTCGGTAGAGGTTCCCAGAAAAATCGGCAGCTGCTACCGAAAAAAAATCGGTAGCAGATACCGATTATTTTCGGTAGAGTCTACCGATTTTTTCGGTGCAAGCTACCGATTACCATACGGTGAGAATTTTATGTTAACGGTAACCATCCTTATTTTGTAGCTTCTACTATGCAGAATGGTTATTAATTTTTGCAAAGTTAAGATGATAAATGCAACTATCCGGCGATTGTAATTAGTACAATCAGTATATATTAATTCCCACACACAGAACAATAAATTAACTTGATTCAAAAGAAAAATTCTTGAACCAAGAATATAATTTTGAAGAGGGTAATTGTCTTGAATTAAGATGAAAAATTCTTGAATGAAGTAAAATTTACTTAAATCAAGAAAAATTTTCTTAAATCAAAAATTTTTCTACTCAAACCAAGAATATTGAGCTCTTCAAAAATATATACTTGTTTCAATTCTTGAAACAAGTTTTAGTGAAATTTAGTGTCATTGCAAAGGTCTTGAATTTGCGCCTTTTTAAGGTTTCATATCATTCTCATCGATAGTCAATTTATCATGATAAGTATTTAGGCTGCATTCGAAAATGCTTCATTTCTAGACACATAATTAAGAAATGACCTTTTATCTTGTTAACTATTGACATTTTTAAAGATATAAGCTCATCCAGACATTACACTCATCGAGACCTTTCATTTGAGTACCCACATCAATTTTTCATATATTTTATATATTTATATATGAAAAATATATCAAAATGCATGTGAGTACTCAAATGAAAGCTCTTGATGAGTGTGACATCAGGGTGAGCTTACATCTTTAAAAATATCAATAATTAAGAAATGACCTTGTATCTTGTAAACTATTGACATTTTTAAAGATATAAATTCACCCAGACATTACACTTATCGAGACCTTTCATTTGAGTACCCACATCAACTTTTCATATATTTTTTATATCTATATGTATATATATATTCTAATATATAAAATTCTCGTGTCACAATGTTCGTTCCCATACTCCTCCGAAAAGGCTTGACCGATTCTCATGAAATTTTTTATGCATATTCAGTAAGCCTGAGAATCGGCTACTATCTATTTTTCTAACCTCTAAGTGATAAGGGGTGTTCACCCTAAAAATTTTTTTTTTATTTTTTTGATAAAATTTTTTTTTTTTTATTTTTTTATTATGTGGCATCAAAAAATACATACAACTCTAAATTTGCACTTTTTTATCACCAACCCTTGCTTTTTAATAGTCATTTTCATAATTTTATCATTTTCTATCCCGCTCGATAACATCAATTATTATCACTTGGTAAGTTATCCCCTCCATGTGTCTACCGGTGTCACTTCTCACCCTGTAAACAGCACGGAGTAGGGATGTTACAGTTCGGCATGTCTACAGTTTTCGGCTATTATTAGTGTTTATGCTTCAAGCGTAGTAGTTAAACATTTTTACTATCTCAATGTAACTCTCATATCAAATATATTCTCGAGTAACTTTATTATTTATTTATTAATAACTAATATTATTGAATATAATTAATTATTAATAACTAATAAAATTATTAATTTTGAGTGTAAATCGCACGATCAGTTAATTAAATGACTTACATAACCTCTAAAATACTCAACACGTGTCACGAGTTCCCGCAAACAACGGCTATTGAGTTGTAAGTATAAATTATTTTTTACGTTTATTATAAAATCAAAAATTATTCTTTCTTATTTATAACGAAAATATTGTTGGGAATGGTGAAAAACGAATTCGGTGAAAGTTAGATTTTTATTACAATTGGGAAATTTTTTTTTGTGTTTACTTATAAGAGCTCTAACTTCGACAGAATTTTTTTTTTTCACTATTTCTAACAATATGTATTTTCGATATAATTAAGAAACATAAAATTTTTCGCTTTCGTGAAACTATCTAATTTTTACATGTATATTTAATGTAATCAAAGATAAAATAAATGATTAATATAATAATTAAATAATTCAATCAGTTCTATTCATGTGTGTTTTGTATTGTACAGTGAACAATGCCAAAAAAACGCAAAGGGGCCAATTTGAGCCGTGATACAAATAAATCTAGAAGCATTCGAAATAGAAGAGCCCAAAGAACCGAAGAACAAGTTCAGGAAGACAATACTGGAGCGCGTGTGAGAATGGCGCAATTGCGTCAAGAACAATCAGACGATACACGAGCTGAACGCAATGAAGTCATGAGATTAGAAAAACGACAATCACGCCGTTTTACTGTCAATAGACGCAGAGCGAATGACCAACAACGCCAACAGGCACATCGAGCATTTGTAGCTACATCATTTCTGCGTCTAGCATTCCAGTATGAGCCCGATATTGAATATTATGCTCATTCAAAAGTAGTAATTGGTGCTATGGACAAAGAATGCCCGTATTGTCATGCTTTGAAATTCAAAAATGAACCAGCCGGGATGTGTTGCGCGTCAGGGAAGGTACAACTACCTGTAATTGAAACACCACCGGAACCATTGAACGGTTTGCTTATCGGCACAGATCCAGATTCTAACGTGTTCCTGAAGTCCATTCGAACATTTAACTCATGCTTTCAAATGACATCGTTCGGAGCAACAGAAATAGTTCAAAATACTAATGCAAATGGTCAACAATACAATTCTACATTTAAAATCAGAGGCCAAGTTTATCATAAAATAGGCTCATTGCTGCCAATGCCAAACGAACCACATAAATTTTTACAAATCTACTTTATGGGCGGCGAGGACTCCGGAAGCGCACTAGCCAATCGGGTGGATGTACGTTATGGCTACGATAACCTTGTTTCATTCTTTGCTAGACGAGATTTGAGCACACCATGTTTTTCACACGGACAATTATACGTTGCATGCTCTCGAGTGGGTAAACCATCAAGTTTGTTTGTATTAGCTAAAGACGGGCTAACAAAAAATATTGTTCATGCTGCAGCATTAAGAGATTAATATTATGTAATTAATTAATTATATAAATAATTATTACTTTTAATAAATAAAAACAATTAATGTTTGGTGTTTTGTTATTCTTAAACAACATTCCTTCATCGTTCACAGCGCTCCAGGCCTTTTTCACTCATATTCCACATCCTTATACACTTCCAATAAGTTAGTCATTTTTTTTCTACACTAGAAATTCTCTAGAAATTATTCACATGGCAAAACAACGTTTGCCGGGTCAGCTAGTGTATATATATATTTATATATATACATATATATATATTCACATACAAAATAATTTAAAAAATAATTTTTTAGGACTTGGATGATATTTCTCGATTAGTTTCTAAACAGAATCTATACCGATTTTTTCGATTGCGGCTACCAATAGGTATTTAATTCAATAAAAATTTATAATCAAAAAATACCTTATAAATACTCCACATTTTTAATATTTTGTATTTAAGTAAGTGTTATTTGTATCTCAAATGAAGTTCCTTTTTTTTTATTCATTAAGGAGCGAGAATTTAACTTCTCGTTAAGAAGATAAGAAATTTTCAAAAATTGGTAATCGGTAGCTGTTACCGAAAAATAATCGGTATCTGCTACCGATTTTTTTCGGTTGCAGCTACCGATTATTTTTTTCCGTGTACCTGCATTTGTGAATATAAATATACGAATACACAGAATCGTGAACGAAAGAAAACCGAAAAAAGTGTTTTTTTTTTTGGAAATTCTCCGAAATTCTTAGTGTTCAGTGAACAGGCCCAGCCGTGATAAAGTCGCCCCTGGGAGACTCCCAATTTCACGAGCCGCACCTGTCAACTGCTAGTTCCCGCTTAAACTAACCGCCTGCACAAAACTTAGCTTGACTGATCACGTCATGGCGTGATTGGCTGATTGCTCAGCAGACATGCGCAATAAGTCTTCTTCCCCAAGTCGACGAGCAAGAAGACGCATTATTATTATTATCTTTCGCTTCCACGCTTTCGTTGCAACAAGTCGCCATTAGTGTTACTTTACTTTCGCTTTTTGCTAACAAACCGCATTTCGCTTATTTAATAAGTTAATTTGCTTAAATTAATTGTTATTAACCCGCATTAGTTTGTTACAGATAAATTGTGTTATTTGTAAAAATAATTCTCCGCTTTTCCAGTGTCGGCAGTGTGCTCAACCACGTGTCAACCGGCTTCGCTTTATTAATCACGCAGTGCTTTATTTATCCGCTTTTATTTAAACACTCCGCTAACATATTAAATAAATATTAAGTGTAATTTGTGTAAATAAATTTATAATGTTCATTTTAATAATATTTCCGCGTTTTAATTGAGATATCCAGACCAAAACCTGATCCTCCGCTTTCCCGCATTTTCAACATTTTACACTTAGTTTGATCAATTCAAACTTAAAGATTCTTAGTGAGGCTTAAAAAACTGCATCGAGTGACGCCAACCGCATGAAAATCGGTTAATTCATTCAAAAGTTATTGCGGTTTGAAAATTCAAAAAATAGTGTTCTATGAAATTTCTATCAGATTTTCGAGCTCGAAGAGTTCAAAAGTATATAAAAACTATCTCTTTGAGCTCGGAGAGCTCAAAATAACACACAAATTGCATTTTTGAGCCTGAAGAGCTCAAAAATGTCATAAGTGCAATTTTAAGCGCCTAGTCATGGATTAGCGGGAAGTTGCAGGGATGGCCTTGAGTGTCAACCGTTTTCCTAATTTTTTTTTTATAATTTTTAACTTCCCGCTACACCGAGAAAATTTAATAACTATGATGATTATTATCGTTTTTTCATAATAGTTACAGGCCTTAGAATATTATTGACTACAATTTATTTATGGTAATAGTTACCATCACGATATTTATAGTTAACATCTCGTGTATTTAAAAAAACTATGATCGTAAAAATGGTATTAGCTACTACCATTATCGAGATAGTAACTATCACCATAAATAAATCTTAGTCAATAATATTCTAATGCTATCCTATATTATAAAAAAGTTTGGAGAATCCAAAAGTGCACACCTCATAACGCTCAATCATTTTTTAAGAAAAAAATTAATTGTGTAATTGATTAAAAAAAAAAATTATAATTAAGTAATTTCTTACAAAGTATTTTTTATTTTTTTTTTAAATATCGGCGCCCTTTTTTCTTGTCATATACGGCCGCAGTCTAAAAAAATCTAGCTTGATCAAGTGGCGCCATAGTTTTCACGTGACAAATAAGAAAAGTTCGTTTGGCTTTGTACGGTTGTATCCGTGAATTTTAATAAAAATTAAATTAAAAAAAAATACATGAGCTAGGCCACTGATATGAAATACGGACCCAGTTCATCGAATTCTTAAACTAATAAAAAAGGTCCGGTCTTGAAATATCAATTTGTTCGGGAGTAATCGTTGGTACATCCAAAATGAGGTGACATCCGGACGTCCACGTAAAATTTTGTTCAAAACGTTTTTTTTTTTTCAAAATAGCAACATGAAATGATTTTATAAAGTAAAAGATGGTTTAATTTAAGTGTTTTTCGGTGTTCATCTACTTATATTATTGAATAAGTGTAATATGGTTGCGATAGAGGCATTTAAAGATCACAAAATTGCTTGATCTTGACGAGTCGAGTATAAAGCACAACCTCACGCGCTTCGCGCTATGAGGCGTGCAATAGATGAAAGTCTTGAAGTTAGTCAAATGTCGAAACTCGCAAAGAACGGGCCACGATTCATTATTGGTTGAAATTTAGGCACGCGCGTAGCGCGCTATTCAAATTTCTAGTCTATATTAAAAAAGAACGATAATAATTATAATTATTCAATTTTTTCCGTGCATGAAAATTAATTTTCTAAAAATCGGCAAATTACTAGTTTCACCCCAGTTTTGGATAGTCAAATTTTTATCTAATCTTTACGTCTTGAAGTCCTAGAAAGTTATTTTTACTATTTTCACGAGGATGTCCTGAGGTGTGCCCGCGCGCGGGTGCGTGTGTGTGTGTGTGTGTGTGTGTGTGTGTGTGTGTGTGTTAAAAAACTGCACCTATTGCGTCGAATTAAATCTAAATTAAATAATTTATTCAACCCTGGCGGTTTCGGCGACACGGTGAAAGCACGATCGAATGACGGTTGTTTCACGGTCGTTTCACCGTATAAAGTTCGTTCTTACCGAGCGATCTGTCAGTCAGCATCGGATACCGTTGTGAACGATGTCTAATATAAATTTATTGAATATTTACGGTGCATACGCAAGTGAATCTACGAGGTTATGACCGACACTGTACGCTCAATATACTGTCGAAATACGGTGATTTGACGCTACTGTCACGGACAATAAAATAAAAAAACATATTTCGGACAGTCTCGACCGAGACTCGAACCCGATCAACTGGTCGCGCGCCCAAGACTCTACCAGCTAGGCCATCTAAGACACTGCACGAACCATTTGATTCAGTCACATCATAAGGTATCAAAACCAAGTCATTTTTTTGCATTGCACAGATAAAAATAGCTTAAATAAAGTTATATTTTTTCCATGACTTTAAAATAATAATCGTAATAAATGATTCAAATTTTTGATGATTACGAAATTCTCAATTTCGAAATTACGGTAAAATTATTAACTGTATAAAAAAAGATCTGGAAAAGAAATTGCTAAAAATTGAATTGTTAAAAAAAAATATCTCATAATAATTTTTCTTGATAACAAACAATTTTTCCGTAATTTTGAAATTAAAGTTTTCGTCTCTAAAAAAAAAAACAATATTGATTATTATATTTTTCATAATCAAAAAGTATTATGGTATCTCATTTAAGACTATGAAAAAAATTCAACTATTGTAAGCCATAAACTCTTATGAAAAGTATTGAAATGATGGATCTCTGTTGATTGTCTGTAATCTGATTAATTTTTTATGATTTTACTTTGAAATAAACAAAATTACAATAATTTAATATTTTTTTCAAATTTTTCATCACGATTATTTACTGATAATTTTTCATTTACCTATTTTTTTATACACTTTGAGTATTTTTAATGGAATAAAAAAATAAAAATATAATCAGCACTTTTTCATTGTTGACTAGTAAAAAATTCCTGACTTACCGACATTATACGCTCGTTTCACTTACAGACTACTGTGCATCTACCACCGAGTTACGGTTTTTTGATAATTTATATGTTTTCGAATGACTGTCAAATGACAGACGATCGATCGATGATCTAAGATTTTTACTTAGGGAAAAAATCGGAGAAGTCATGTAAAAATTTGGTTTTTTGAAGAGTAAAGTATGATAACTATACAGAATAAAAATCATAAAGTAACAGTGAAAAACTTTCACAATGATACTCGTTGTTCACTGTCAAATGACGGCCGTTCGATAGTCAAGTGACGGTCATTCGACGATCATTTGTTGACACTGTGAATTCACGGTACATTCACCGTCGTTTCACGATCATTTTACCGTGACCACGAATCCGCCAGGGAAGCGACATATTGATATGCTGTTGAAAAAATACTAAGAAAATATAATTTTTTATAACTTCAAAATTTTGCATCCCATCGTTTTTGAAGTAAAATGTTATCTTATTGTATCCAAAAAACTACTCCGAATGCCTCGAGCCGCATGAGAGTCGGTTGTTTATAGTTCGAAAAATATTGCAATTCAAAATTTTGAAGAATGATGCTTTTGAAATGCACGATAACTATAACTTTGGGGTTGGAAATTTCTTAAGAGTTTTCGAGTTAATAAATATAGCAGGAAGTTCCAGGGATGGCCAACAGGGTCAACCGTTTTTATGATTTTTTTAATTAAGAAATATATTTTGGTATCGATGTCAACTTTCAATGGAATCTCTGAACTCTGGTTAGAGGTTTACAGAATAATCCCTTGATTTCAACTTAATTCGAACCATGATCTACCGTACACATTCAATCCTTTGTCCATCGCACTCACGTATGACCTTTGAATAAAGAGCATCAGGGTTAATTAGTTCACACAATTACGCAGCTACTAAATTTGCTAACTTCAAAAGCATTCAATATATAACTTTTATTATAAAATGCAAATTCTAATATCATAATTATTTGATTTACTTGAAATAACAAATCATAAAACTTACATGTTTATTAATTAACAGCCATAGTTTGCATACTTTTGGATAAACTATAAATTCAAGTACAGTCGAGTTTCGTTATAAGTCCTATTAGTGTATCTCTCATATTAACGCGAGATTGGTTGAAAAAAAAAAAAGAAAACAAATAGGATTCATAAAGAGACTCGTCTATAATTTAAAATTCAAATTAATTAGAAATAATGGAATTAAGACTAAGAAAAAATTCAAAACGACAATAAAATTTAAATAATTTAATTGATTTTATTCAAGCTAAGATTGAAAAAAATGTCGGGATCTCAAATCAAATGCCAATGCCGCTCTTTTAGCTGCACATTTGCTGCCGTAAAATCGTGGATTACTGAATTACGGAAAAATGTTGCAGGGTCAATGTATGAGTACCGTGGTATTGGTTATCGTAGGAAATAAGAATACCGTACAATTATCTTTTATTTGTTATATTTACTAGTTGTTTACAATCTATTTTTAGCAATCGGATAATTTAAATAACTTAAATTCTCAATAAAAATTATTTAGAAACTTAAACAAACAAAGTAAAATAGTGAACAATTATTAAAAATAACACAAATGATTTATACCCTTATGCCCCGTACTGTTTCTTGTGTTGTCTATAAATAATTAAATAGCTGTAGGATATACGGCGTAAAAATTTACCTTTAGTTTACGATGAAAATATCAATCATATGATAATGATAATGACAATTAATATTGATACGACAAGACAATGCCTGACGTCTTTGTTCGATGTTATATTAATGAATAAATCTTATGAATAATATACGACTGTTATTTTTATTTTTTTCATCGCAATAACAACTTATTCTTATACATTGAATAAACGAAAGGAAAAAATAAATATATGTTATTTGCATTCGATATTTTTGCTACTTTTATATGGGAGGGAGAAGTGTCCATATTTTCACATAATTTATAATTTGTTCAGGTTTGTAAATATCTATAATGTTTTAGATTTAGGTTCAACTTTTGGGACTTTAGTGAAATAGAGCAATCCTAACCATTCATTATTTTCGAAAAATTAATCTGTAATTATTAAAATAAAACAAAAATATTATTAAAAATTTACGTAAAAGTACGTCATTTATACTTTACTTTTCCCAATAATTATGAGAAAACACGTCTTGGATCTTGTAATGCAAAGAATTTACTTATTCGATGCTACACATACATACATACATACATACATACATACATACATACATACATACATACATACATACATACATACATACATATATACATATGTACATACATACGGACATAGTGACATCCTCGGGAAAATGGTCGAAATCGCTTTCTAGGATCTCAAAACGTGGAGATCTGATGAAATCTCGATTTTCGAAAATTGGGGTGAAATCAATAACTTCCCGATTTTTGGAAATCATTGATTTTCTTAGCGGGAAGTTAAAAATAAAAAAAAAGAACACCTATCGTTTAATAAGTTTAGATTTAATCGTAAATAAATAGAATATTACTAAACGTTTTATTATTCATGAAAAAATATTTAGAGTGAAAAAATTAATTCATAGCGGAATGATTTGAAAGCTATTATTTGAATTTTATCTTTTTTAAAATTTTTTAGTTATTGTATGAAAAATTAAATTATCTATCGAAGAGCGAGCGCTTTTTTTTGAACATTTTCATTTATTTATGCATAAAATGCTTTTTGAAATTTCATTTTTTGTACAAGTGTGACAGAGATCCTTCCGTTTGTCCATTTATCCAGAAAAAATATTTCTTAAAGACTTCTCCATTGAAAGTTCTCAAAAATAAGGTCGTTACGATGCCATAGTTGGATGTCTTATAGACGTTTTAAAGACGTCTTTAAAAACCTTCATCAAGAAGTCTGTCTGACTTGTATGTTGGCTGAGACATCAGAAACATTTAACGAGCATTCAGCTTTTAGTGACATAGCAGTTAGTAGGCTCCTTCCTGAAAAATAAGTATATAAAAAACTTTCATAATTAGGGTGTATATACATTCAGTGGAAATAAATAGCGTAACATATTTTATCTTACTTTTATCATCTTTATTGCGGTTCATTACTAGTTTCCAATCAATCATATTTTCCTTTTTCTGTTCAAGTAATGAAGAAATAAAAATTTTTAAAATCTTTAACTAAAGGTTTTATTAAAAATTTTCATTTTTCAAATTCAGCAATTTAAAAAAAGGCGGGATCATAGATGGAGTGAGCAGCATATTTTTTTCCATTTTATTACATTAAATCCATTAAATTTATTACATAAAAATAGAATTATAGGCTGATTGAATTAATAGTTACGTGAATGTTTTTTTTTTCTCTATAAAGTACTAACTAATTATACCAAGTATAAATAAATGCATAGGTAGTCATAAATTGTATTATTGTATTTTACGTCCGTGAGATTGCGTTTCCTGCACATGGATGAGTATACAAAATATATATACCTACATGCATACAAAAAATATGCAATGTGTTGACTCATGTCTAGAAGTTTTGTATACACATGTACAGTGCAGATAAATGACGATACTTTTTAATCTATGTATATACTGTTAATTATTAAAAAAATAAATATAATTGGGTAATCAGAAAACTTAGCATAAACAAATGTCGAGCTCAGAGTTTATTGCTACAGACACAATTGACGGTGTCTGGCCTTTTTTGCAAAGTGTAAGTATTTTAATTATTTTCTATTATTATTTTCATTATTAATTATTGGAATGTTTTTTTTTTTTTTTATTATCATAATTATCTCCGATTTCATCGTACACTTATTATTATAAATGCTTTTTTGCATAATTAATTTATCAAGGTTAAAAAATTTAAGTTATACTGTAATTTTTTAATTTTAAATATTTTTTTGACATTAAAAAATTTAAAAAGACAAAAATTTTTCATCTTCTTATTTGTTTATTTCTTTATGATTGACTTGCTTACAATGAATCGAATATTCGATTATTTTGTAATACTAAAAATAACAGGTAGCAGCAATAATCCGGTTTTTAACATCTTATCATAAAATTATTTCAAAAATATGAAAATTTTTTATTTCTTATAATGGAATGTTGTGATTTTCTTTGATTGATTTTACATTATTTGATTTCAAAATATTAAAAATTATTATACGTTTGATATTTTCACTGTAATAAGTCATAAGTTTATTAATTCTCATCATAAAAGTACTTTTGTTTTTATTTAACACTTAAAATAATATGAATGAAAGTTCTATAATTATATCTTTTACAATTCAGAAATAAAGCAATAATTTTTTTAATGATAATTATATTTTTTTCCCAATAATTATTTACACGATTAATATTTATCATAATTCTAATTCAATTAATAACAATTTATCTTAACATATTCAGATTGAATGGAAAGATCCATGGCTAGCAATTTTATTAGCGTTTCATGTCGCCGTAACAATGACTGCCTTGATGACCAGAAATCACGCTAACTTCCAGATTATATTATTTCTAATTCTTCGTAAGTACTTTATTAATTAAATACCTGACTACATATTAACGTAATGTTACTTAAATTAAATGTTCAATTTACCCTCAATGTTTTTTAATAAACTTGAATATGAATTCCTTTAATTATTGCAGTACTCTTAGTCTATTTCTCAGAAAGCATAAATGAAGTTGCTGCCAGTAAATGGATGTAAGTACTATATCCGAAATCGATTCTTGAAATACGGACATAACTTTATTTTACTTTTATATTAATAAAACTTCTTTTTATTTCAGGTTATTTTCAAAACAACAATACTTTGATTCTAAAGGCCTTTTTATATCTATAGTATTTTCTGTTCCAATATTAATGAACTGTATGATAATGGTAGTAAGTATACAACAAACTTTCAAGTTGAACGAGAAGGATAATTTATTTATTCTATAGTGCATATTTATTAAAATCAATTTTAGTAAAAAATATACTGCCAGCTCATAAAAAAATTATTAATAAAATAGATTTCAACTCTTCTGTTTAATCATTCGCACGTTATTTGAATCAATTTAAAAATTCAACTTTTTTTCTATAATTGCTGGTCTAAATTGGTGTAAAAAAATAATTTCATCAACAAAGTTTTTTTTTTTCTAAAATTAGCTTCGTCTATAATTAAAAATTATGATCTTGCCTACAAAAATTGATAATTGATAATTGTTAAAGGGTAGAAGTACCGTTTGTGGATACTATACCGTTTTTGGACATCTGATATCCAAATTATTGTATAAATAATTTATGAAGGTAATAATAGCATCATAAATTCTGTTTTTATGAATGTAAGCGTTCAAAAATTCTATGAAAATATTATTTTAACATTACAATTTTCTACATAATCATAGAATTATGAATGCATAATCATTGAATCTAAGTGTCCAAAACCGGTGGTTCTACCCTATAATCTATTAGTGAAAGTTAAGGTGCCTGGTTCCATTTATTTCAGCCTGCCAAGATATTTTCAGTAGTTTTTAAGCTGTTATTGCTGAATTATAAATAATAATTCAAGTTTATTCTGTTTTATTTATTAATTAATTTTTTTAGGCAAGTTGGCTTTACCAATCCAGTCAATTAACAACAAATTTAAAAAGAGCTCAACTTCGACAGCGAGCCAAGATTCGCCAAACTATTGAAAGCCCGCCTACCACGACCAACAAGTCAAAGGACGAATAATTATGATTTCTAGTCAAAAGTAATTGATTACTTATTAAAATAATTATTTAAATTTCAAATATTATCATTTAATAGACAGCGGATTTTACCAACAAGAAAACGTGATTTATTAAGCGTTGACCATCGGAAATATTAATTGAAAAAAAAAATTCATTTTATATTATATAAGCTTTATTTTAGAATACTAAAATACGTTACTATTTTTAAGTTGCGTTATCTTATTATTAATCTACGCGAAAAGAATATATATCATAGGTTATAATAGTAAGATTAATTTAAGAATGAAAAAAAAAAAAAACGTGACTTATTAGTTATTAATTGGCACTAAAATCTAGTATGGTACGTAAAAATAGTTTTGTACATTTTTGTCAAGATCGTTGATGCGTAATATTTATAAATTTAAAATCATAGATGATTATTATTTGTGATATTTTTTAAATTAAGTTATTAATTTTATTGTAAATTTTAGTACAGTATTTGTTGGTTCAAATTTATCGACTTGACGTCAAAAATTATTTTGTAGGTTTTTTAGCTTCTCGCTATGAAAATCAATGATTTTCAAATCTGGGAAGTTGTTGGTTTCACCCCAATTGTCGAAAATCAACTTCTCATCAGATATCCAGATTTTGAGTTCCTAGGAAGCAATTCTGATTATTTCTACGAAGATGTTACTACTTATTTACGTAAACTCTTTATAACTTTTGAACGGTTTGACCGATTAAAATACGGTTCCGCGTTGATTGAATCACTTCGGCCGTAGATTTTAAGATTTTGTCAGATCGTTTTTAAAGACGAGTGTTATCTTTTTGTGCTTTAAAAAACACATGAAATTCCCCAGACTATATCAAAATCGATTGATTCGTTCGGGAGATATTGCAATTTTAAATCTTCAAAAAAGTTTTGTGTCAATACAACTTGGAGAACTCGAAAATGTATAAAAGTTGTTGTATTGAACTCGAAGAGTATAAAACTTTGGAATATGAAATTTTTCGAACATATTAAGCTCGAATATAGCAGAAAGTTTCCGAAATGGCCTGCAGGGTCAACCGTTTTTCAGATTTTTTTTTATTCATTTTTGTCGTTATATTTAATACATTCCTAAGAGCATATTTCTTTTTTACAAAAGCAAAAAATTGTATTTAATTATCTTTCGAAAACCCAAAAAAATAATTGATTATTATTATTATATCAAATTTAATAATTTATCGAATAAATTGAGTACTTAATTATTTAGTAAACAAGCATCTATATCGCGAGAAGAAAGTATAGCTAAAAATTTAGTACAACGAATTTTTTTCATAATCTTCTTTGTTACGTTGTTAAAAACGATATTGCATCACATTAGTTTTTAATAATACAATAAGTTATGAAATGATACTTGCCTACTAATTGTATAAATTTTTGTGATTTTTTGCATAATATGCCATATGTATTATTGTCAAATCAAATTTTAATAAATATCTATGTATTTATATTTATGAAAATTCTTAATTAAGGACTAACCATATCTGCTTGAATGTAAATTACATTTGTTAACGAAAGTATGAGGTTGTTAAAATTTCTTTATTATTTATATTATTACTTTTATAGCTTCTAATTTAAAATAAACAATTTTAATCACTCATTTATTATTTGTTGTTCTTGTATTCAAATTGATATTTTTACAATAAAATTTATTTATTGACTATTCATTATTATTCCACGTCAGGGAGTCTAAAGTTAGCTCACAACTGACATTTTTTTTCTTTTAAGGGGTTATACGCAGTTGCAAAGCTAAAAAAACAACATTTTTTTATGAATTTTTTCTAGACACAGTTTTTAATTATCAATTACAAGTGATGGTTATTTAAATAGAGCCTACTTTCAAGAATACAATAGCGCGTCAATCATGTAAAAATATAAATGTGCACCGCTCCTGTAAAAGATGTTCTGAACGACCTCTAAAAAAAAGGCGCTTGGCGGTGATCTCCATTTCGGTGGTTTGGATTATCTGAAATCAAAAAATACGGTGAATTCTTTTACAGGATAGATTAATGCAGGTATTGGACGAAGGAATAAGAAAAATTTTGATTTTTGACAAAATGGCGTCTATTTGTAAAAAATTTTTCGTTTTTGTTGAAAAACAATTTTCCAAATTGTTAAAAAAAAAAAATAGTAATAATTTCTTGAATCTTATTCCTTCGTCCAATACCTGCATTAATCTATCCTGTAAAAGAATTCACCATATTTTTTGATTTCAGATAATCCAAACCACCGAAATGGAGATCACCGCCAAGCGCCTTTTTTTTAGAGGTCGTTCAGAACATCTTCTACAGGAGCGGTGCACATTTATATTTTTACATGATTGACGCGCTATTGTATTCTTGAAAGTAGGCTCTATTTAAATAACCATCACTTGTAATTGATAATTAAAAACTGTATCTAAAAAAAATTCATAAAAAAATGTTGTTTTTTTAGCTTTGCAACTGCGTATAACCCCTTAATTGTAAATATTTTTATTTTACTTGGAAACATACCTTGAAGTTGAAAAAACCAAAAAATATCCCTTTAGATTTTGGAGAAACAGAAGTGTCTTAATTTTTTATTTTGTTTTTTAATTATAAAAAAACATATTTATAATTGTAAGAAGATGTCAGCTATGTGCTAACTGAAACTCGTTCCAAGCCATTAAAAAATTAATAAAATCGAATGTGAATAAAGAAAACAAAAGAATGATAAAAAAATTTAGTTTATTAAGTTTTTTCATTTAAAATAAAGTTTTCAGGTATTTTTGCATTCTGTATTATTTAAATTTGGAGGAAATTTCAATAGAGTTGCCAAGTTATTTTTTAGATATGATATAGGTTCTCTTATCATGAATGCTGTAGTTCTTAACCGTAGTTAAAAAATTCAATTATCATGGAGAATAGAATAGAAAAAAAAAAGTTGGAAAATCTAGAATAGCAAGTTGCTCGTGCTCGTTTTACCACGAAAAAAAAATCAGTTACAGAATAAAAAACATCAGTAAGAAATGATACTGAAATCAGTAGACATCTGACAGTTTTTGAAATTTTTATAACCAATCAATCATTATAAAAAAAATAATTTAAAAAATTCGCACTTTCAATTTTTTTTAATTTCTAAATGAGGAATTTTTTGCTAAATTTTTGAAGTATAATTTAATTATTATAAAAATCTAAAAAATTGTTAATGTCTGTTAGATTCAGTATCATTAATAAGAACGATAAAAAAATTGAAATTGAATTTGGCGCTCCAAATACGAGCACGTATGGAGCCTGCAAACGAGATATACACAGTAGTTATTTAATTGTAATATGTCAGAAAATGAGAGAGAAATGAGTATAAGAAGCGCTCACAATATAAATAAGGACATCATCCACTACTTCTATATATTTAGATTATTATGTCAGTTTGAAGAGTATTAAAATTCATTTATTATATAAAACGCGAAGAATTTGAATAGTTATTTTTCATATAGTTCTTTCTCATAAATTTAAAACCTCTTAAAAAAAAAAAAAAATGAGACTTATTAATAATATTTGTCAATAGTTATCGTGTCTCTTGTAAACCAAATTATTCATTGCCGTCACTGGTTTTTTGGGCTACAACTTTGTTTATCAATAAAATAAATCCAAAAATTATACTAAGAATAATCACAGTTAAATTATCTACATGTTTGTATAGTAGTTTGTCTATTTTGTCGGCTGAAAACAGTGTAATGGAACTTTTTGTGAGAAATTTTAATTAACTTATGCTTATTTTTAAATTATTATATATAATCTAAATTTTTCGCACCCTCTAGTGGCGCCATCATTACAAGTTTCGAAAATGATTGACGCCATTTTGTTTTGAACGTGTCACTAACTTCAGGATTTTTCTCGGCATTACTGTTTACCGGCCTGAGAGTTAATGTGTGGTGTTCAGAGTGTTTGCAGTTAGCATTGAGTCTAACAACCTCTTTCATTGAATTTGTGTTGAATAATTTTTTTTTAACCACTAAAATATAAAGTCAGTTTTAAATAAACAAGTTGAAATTCAATTGTCATAATTGACAATATATTAACAATTAAAAACAATAATAATAAAATAATAGTTGATAATAAAATAAATAAAGTAATAATAATTAACCCAACAAAAATGGATAACCCTGAGGAAGTGTTACAAGCTCTCGATGAATTTTGTAAAATGCGACCATCTGAAATTCCACGTGAACTTGAAGATTATCTCTGTTTTGTTGCTAAAACTGGTGATCCAGTATATCAATGGTCATTAATAAAACCATTATTTCGTGAAAAATTAGTACGTGTGATGACGGATTTTTATGAAAATTGTCCGGCGCTTGATTTGGCATCAAGCCCAAATCTTGAGCATTTCAATTACGACATTATGAAATGCAATCTTCTTGAACTTTTGGAATCATTTGCAAGTGCTCCCTTCACCGTTCAAAGAATATGTGAATTATTGACATCACCACGTAAAGAATATAACCGTGTTGATAAGTTTATGCGAGCCATTGAAAAAAATATACTTGTTGTGTCAACAAAAGAACCTGGTCCAACAGCAAGACGAAGTGAAAACGGTGAGAGTATGTTGAATGGATCTATTGACGATGATAATATTACTCCTAACAATCAATCCTCCCAGGAAGTTGAAATGGAATCTTGGGTTAAAGATTGCACTGCTGACGCTAACTCATTATCACTTACACCAACAGACCATGATCAATCATTAGTTGATACTATTTCACCATCAAATAAAATATTAACTAAAGATGTTAATACTAATAATCCATCGACTGAAGACAGTAGTAATTTATCAACTCAAGATAATAATAAAGACCAGTCATCAAGATTAGAAATGACGGTCTCCGGTTTTATATCTGCTGCTCACGATTTGTCGAGTACCCCATTAATAACAACTCCCAACTCTGTTCACGACACAATCACTACTGTTAATAATCTTTCTAACTCCACAGATCAGATATCATCAATCAATGATGTTTCCGAAGCAATCATCAATGAGGATACCAGCTCCCAACCAAGTTTGGATACCGAAAATGACAACAACTCTGAATCAAACACCAATAAAAAACTCCAAACAACATTTGAATCTAAAGATTTTGCTGGTAAATTAAATAATGAACTTGCTGATAAGTTTTACACTGGTAGTAATTATAAAACTGAAGCTGAATCGATAATTAAAAATGATGATTTAAGTAAGTGCATCGATGAAAAATTACACCAAGACTTGAAAGATGACAATCCTAAATCGGATGATGAGTCTAAATCATGTTACGACAGTAATTTGGAGTCAGAAACCCCGGAAAAACGTCCACGTTTAGACGCTGACATCGATGAAGTGAAAAATAATAAAATTGATAATAATCGTAGTTTTTCAGTGGTTTCATCTCAAGACGAAACTGAAATAAACGACAGTAGTAGATTAATTGTCAGTGATACGGCAATTAAAAGTGACAAAACAGATAATTTATTAGGTAATGACAGAAATGATCAGGAATTACAGTCTGCGGAATCATGTTCACATGAAATACAATCAGAAGCAACATTTGTAGCTGAACAGGTGCCAAAATTAACATCTGATGATTCAAGAAGTAACCCGGAAAAATCAAATGAAGAAACCACAACAGAAGCACAGGAATGCTCAGAGGATACTCCAAAACCTATTATTGAAGAACCTCCATCAGAATCATCTTCGTCTTCATCTTCCTCTTCGTCAATATCATCACCATCGTCTTCATTAAATGAAAGCACACAAAAGAGTTCAAAAGCTGATGATAAACAAAATAGTAGTGTTGTTATTCAAGAAGCTATGAATGATGACAGTAAGTTATTTAGTAATGCATCAATTAACGATCCTATTCCAATTATTGAAGAACCTAAAGATGAATTAACTAATATGGACACTGTACCAGGTACTCAATTAGAAATATCTGATTACACAAAAACTGATTCTGATGTTCCTGCTGATTCTGGTACTAATGACAATCCCGATAATACTGAAATACAAACACAAGCTGAATCAGAAGAATTAAAAGTAGAAGATAAAAATTTAATTAATTTAGATGGCAACAATGATGCTGTTGCTGTGGCTGCTACTGTTTCTGCTGCTGATGATTTGAATAAAATGTTACCTACCATTCCGGATTTGTCAAATATTCCAATGGAGAAAGAAGAGTCAATGGAAAGCGAATCAATGGAAGTTGATAATGAAGAACCTAATCCAGTATTTGAACAAGACGAACCTATGGAACAAGAAAGTGGAGATCAGATAAGAAGTTAATAAATATATATCTATATATGTATATATTCTATACATATATGCATATATTTATATAAATATTTCATGACTTATTATTTTTTTACCGTGGCTTAAATCCATTGACATTTGAATGAAAATAAAATATTAAATTTTCGACATAAATTTTTCATAAAACTTAGTGGATACATTACTCATTATCAATTAATATATTATTACTAATATTTTTAATATTCTATCAGTTAAAATCAATTGTTTATAAGAATTAATTTACTTCAAGACACGTGCCCCGAAATTTTGAATTATTTGTGTTTGTAGTTTTTTTCATAAATTATTTGTTTGATGTATGTAGTTTAATTATTTATTACACGATAGAATTATATAAAAATAGATCTTTCTTACTATTAGTTAATAAAGTGGTCAATGGTTTCATATGATAATAAAAAAAAGAAAAACGCCAGAAATCGGCAGTACGATAGTAAAATCTCGTATTTCTCTTTTAAAAATATATAGATGGTGCGTGGTTTTACCAAAATATCGCAAAAATGCCATTAACTTTAATGTCACTGCCTGAAAATTTTTTTAAATCAGTAAATAATAAAAAATGGAATACTTGAAATTAAAAAAAAAAAAAAAAAAAAAAGAAAAAAACAGTAGTAATTAAACTTATAAATATTTGACAAAAATAAATCATGAAAGATGTTACGTTAATAGTTATGTAAAATGGAATTAATTGCTATCAATAAAGGGGTACACGTAATATTAAATATAATTATAAATAAAAATTAAGTAATAAAAATACGTTAGTAAAATTAATTTAAGTGTATATTAACTGTGTATAGGTAAAATATATGCAGATTATTAATAAAAATTAAAAAGTAAACATGATTTTTTTAATTATTACGTAGATTAATTAGTCTGCAAAATAAAAAACATTTCCATTTAATTTGTCAAGTTTTTTATATAAATAATTTTGGACATATATTTATAATATTACATTCCACCACATTCAATTTACATTATAATAAAAATGTTCATTTAATCAATAATTTACTTGAACGTCTGATGCTGAACTAATTTTTTAAATAATCCGTTATTAATCAAAATTAATTCATTATAATTACCAGTTTCAACGACCTGACCTTTATCAATAACCGCAATTTTATCAGAATTTTTGATAGTACTCAATCGATGAGCTATCGTTAATACCGTTCGTCCTTGAGTAGCCCGTTCTAATGCTTCTTGAACATAATTTTCACTTTCAGCGTCTAATGCACTTGTAGCTTCGTCCAAAACCAAAATTTTCGGATTCTACAACAAGGTAAGTATATTATTATTATTATTATTATTATTTTCAAACACATGTGATAAATCATTTTATATAGAATATAATATTACTTTTATTAAAGCTCTTGCAATAGCAACTCTTTGTCGTTGTCCACCACTCAAAGTAATCCCTCGCTCTCCAACGACAGTGTCCAATCCTTCAGTCATTCTTCGAGTAAATTCTAAAACGTTTGCAAGTTTCGCTGCATCCATAATATCTTTATCGTTTGCATCATTAATTCCGTATCTTATATTTTCTTTAATTGTACCGTTAAATAAAATAGGCTCTTGGGATACAAATCCGATTTGTGATTTAATCCAAGATGGATTTAATTCTTTGATATTATGATTGTCCAATAGAATATCACCTGAATTAGGATCGTACAAACGTAGTAATAATAAAGCGACTGTTGATTTTCCAGAACCTGATGGACCAACAATAGCGTTAACCGAACCCGCAGATAAGTTTAATGAAAAATTATTTAATATCCAACAATCATCTCTAGTTGGATATTTGAAATAAATATTATCAAATTTAATATCACCAGTAAGTGGTGAATCTAAAATTTTTCCACCTTCAATTGGTATTTTTGGAACACGATCAATAAACTCAAAAAGTCTTGTACTTGCACCTAATGCTCGATTTAATTCTGTGTAAAAATTCGAAATACCGCTTAATGAAATACCTGTATAAGCAGCATACAATAAAAATGCACTGAGATTACCAACAGTTATTGTTGACTCTGACATCATAACACCACCATAATACAATACAGATAAAATAATAGCATTACCCGTAAGCCCAGTTAATCCAAAAAATATCCCTCTATAAAAGCTTTCTTTATAACATAAATTTAATAAATCATCTAGTTTTGAGCTGTAACGCTTTATCTCATTATTTTCCTGTGCAAACGCTTTAACTGTTCTTATGTTACTTATTTTTTCTTCAGCTGTTGTTGCTAATATTGCTAAACTATTTTGTACGTCTTTTGATATTTTTTTAACAAAACGACCGTAAACTATTGCTAAACCTGTTATCGGTGGAACAATTGCTAGTCCAACACATGCAAGCTGTGGTGATACGTAAAACATCATTGATACACCAGCTAATGTCATGATTGATGAACGCAAGCCATCCGATATATTACTTGTTACAGCAGCACTAACTAATTGTGCGTCACCTGAAAATAAAAATAAAATTTCTTACAGTATAGTTAATAATCCTAAATAAAAAATATTTAATTTCTGTTATCATCAAATAAAAAGAGCTGGTTTAAGTGATTAAGTGGTCAAATTTCTGTAAATCATAAAGTATTCCAAAAACTAAAAAATTGATATAGCCATAATTTATAGCTAAATTTGTCATTAAAGACAAATTTGGGAATTGGGGAAATAAAGGATAAAGGGGGGAGGGGGGACCTCATTCAGTAGGAATTTTTCGGTAACCGAAAAAATAATTCAGACAGCCCAGACCGGGACTCAAACCCGGATCGTTTGGTTACGCGCCAAAGGCTCTACCAGTTAGGTATTACTTTAATTTTTTAATTTATCATAGATTTTTTTTTTCATAATTTTTGTTGAAGAATTTTCACGAAATAAAAATTATATTCAAATTTCAACAACTATTCAAGTAAAATAACAAACCGAGAGAACTCGATTAATTTGATCAACAGCTTTTAGTAAAGCGGAAAGTCATAAACAGCTGAAAATTTTAAAGTTACAAAAATATTTACTTTAAAAATTTATCACTTACTGTCCTTTTTTTTTTATTGACAAAACAATGAAATATTTACTGTTTTCACTGTGATAAAATGACATAAAATAATTATCTTTATTTAATACTTAAAAATTTTTTTTTACCAGCATCTACTGATGAAAAATAGTCAAAATAAATTATTTATTTAGATTTTTTTTCAAATGTTTGAAATAATGCCATAAGTATATACCTATTTGAATATTTTTACAAATTAAAAAAAATAATTACCAGTCAGCCTTCCAACTAATTCACCAGTGCTTATTTTATCAAACATTCCTGTTTCTTGACTCAGTATTGACGAATAAGCTTTTTTACGTAAACTTTGAGTTATCCGATGTCCAGAAGTTGACATAAAGTATATCCT
This sequence comes from Cotesia glomerata, assembly GCF_020080835.1. Taxonomy (NCBI): domain Eukaryota; kingdom Metazoa; phylum Arthropoda; class Insecta; order Hymenoptera; family Braconidae; genus Cotesia; species Cotesia glomerata. The sequence goes on from NC_058161.1 coordinate 10,236,786, forward strand.
CCCAAAATTGCATATTCCACCAATAATAAACACCCCGAGTAATAATAAACTTATTTTCTTCAAATTTTCTCTCATTTTGTCTTTGTCCTCAGTGTATATTACATCGATTATTTTTCCTAAACAAAACGGCACAGCCATTGTCACTGTTGATGATATCAACAACAATGTTATTGCACCAGTAAGTTTCCATTTTTCTGGTTTTGCTAATGAAAACAGTCGCCTTATTTCAGACTTTTTTGCTGTAATATTTTTTACTGCTACACCGTTTTTAACACCATTTAATTTAATTTTAGGTGTATTGCTAGAATTTAATCTTAAAATATTTATATTTTTTATTTTATATACATTATTGTTATTTATCCTCAATGTATGATAATAACAATTTAATGGAATATCTATTTTCATACGTTGAAATTTACGTAAAAATTTGACACAAGTTATCATTTTACCTGATTGTGTCATCTTTTTTTATTGATTATTATTATTTCATAAATACTCATTTAATTATTTAATAAATTTTTTTTCTCTTGCCATTTATTCTGAAAATTAAAATAGAAAAACACTTGTCATTGTTAAACTGTTGATTTGATTTATTGAGTTTCAATTAGATTAAATATACTTACTGACGTAATTTTTAGGTTTTAAAGAAATTATTTAATATTTATGTTAATAAATAAAAATAAAATACTCACTTTTAAAAATAGATATTTAATATTTATTATTAAACATTTTAATTTATCTTCCCATACACTTATTTTTTTTTTTATTTCATGATTTCATTGTCGAGGTTATATACCGATTTCTCTGAATAAACATCTACATTTGCGTTCATATATACCTATAAGGTAAAAGCCCCAATAGATGATCACGTACCAGTATATGATCACTCCATGTATTTGTATATCTATATTCATAAATATAGGTATACAAATACATGGAGTGATCATATACTGGTACATGATCATCTATTGGGGCTTTTACCTTAGCTAAAATAGTTAATCATGCATATCACACTATATATCTGTCATTTATTCATTCCACTTGATGTCTGTTTTTCAACTTTCTTTGATAAAATTATGTTACATATACTTATAAGTTTATCGTGAACAGTGTTAAAACTTTTCTACATACAACAAAATTATATTTAAATTAAATCTAAAAATACTTTTCGCCTGAATAATTACTCATTTATTCACCAACTAAAAGTCTTTTTTTAAATATTTTTATTTTATTACTCAACAATCAAAATAATCATCAATAAAATATTGCGGTAATTGAAAGTACATTTGACAGGATAAGAATTAAAATATTTATTATGAAATGTGATCAACTGAAAAAAAAAATAACTTTCAGGCAGTATTTAATTTTATATATTTTACATGATATACTTCATACAAATTGAAAGTAAATTGAAAGTTGTGAGAAGTCATTGTAGGACCTGGGTTACTCCTCCATGTCCAGGTCCCCGAGTTCATCTTCTAAACCTTCTAAATCGTCTTCCGTAAAGAGATTTTCATTGATTGCCAATGCACCAGCACCTTCTCCAACTACAGTCACTGTAATAAATAATAAAAATATTATATGTTTTATAATTTAAATACAAATAAGTTTAAGGACAAATATTAATTTACCGGAAGATTCACCATTAACTTGATCGCTTTTAGATTCAGTAACGGTACTCTTCAATCTATCAGCTTGAGCAATTGTAATTCCAGCAGTATCTAATTCGCTAGCTTCCAATGCTAATTGATCCATATCGAGCTCACGGTACTCAATGTTTTCTGCGTCTTCTTCATGCAATGCATAACTGTCGATAGCTTCGTCACCATCATCAATACCTATTAAAAATTTTTTAAATTAATAATAAATATTCTAGTAAGCATTCAAAAATACATTAAAAAAAAAATTACCATCTCCTGCAGCAAGCTCTGGATTAAAGGAAAACATCTCACGACCTGATATACCAACTTGTCGACCAGCCTTGAAATCGCTACGTTTTTTCTCTTCATCTTTTTCAGCTTTTTCTTTCTTTTCTCTCAACTTACGCTTCTTCCAAGCTAAGAAAGTCTCTAGCGTTATTCTCGTCTATTAAAAAAGTAATAATCAAATAATAAGTTCAAATTAAAATTAATTTATACTCTTTAAAATTAAATCAACGTGTATCTACTATTTCACATTAATAACTATCCCAAGAATTTAAATTATTGATTTTTAAATTTTTTCACTTGATTCAATTTTAGTAAGTACATTGAATAATTAAAAGCAAATTGATAATTTAGTTAATTACTTGATTAGGTCCTAGATTAGCGCGCTCTCTTTCAATCAAATCTTCAAGAGAAATTTCATCCTTCTTATCTTCTTTTTTTTTGTCTTTTTTAAGAACGAAACCTGGTGGTAGTGCATGTCTGTAAATACATTTTGCTTTTGAAGGACATTCCCAAAACCATCCATACTTGGATTTCTCCACAGCTTCCAAGAAATGTTTGCAAATCTATAAGTATCATAAAACAATTAATATCCAAGTTAATAAGAATAAAAAAATTTAGTTTTCAATCTTTCTAGAAATTTGAATAGCGTACTACACGCGCGCCTTAATTTTATCTTATGATGAATCGTTTCGTATTTTTTTACGAGTTTCGGCTAATGAATAACTTTAAAATTTTTATGTATTTTTATTTAAAAGATAAAATGATGTATTTTAATATATTTATAATAGTAATAAAAAAAGTCGCATACTTTAACTTCTTGCTCCGATTTATGTGGATAGTGAAAACGAGCAATTTTCTTATTTTTCATAAATAAAACAAATACAATAAAAAATATCAATTTCTAATTAAAAAATAGGTTGAAAACTTAAAATTTTTTTAATTTAAAAGTGAATCCATATGTTGATAAATAATATAGTATTCATAAAATTTGAACAAACCAGTGTTAAAAATGACCAACATTTAATAAATCTAATAATTCCGTCAACATTTAGGTAATGAAAAAATAGATTTTCAGAATAACTTACAATATCAGTAGTAGGTCTAACACCTCCACTACCGTGTTTTTTTTCGACAACTTCTTTTAATTTATCTTCATCCCATTTATCCATTGTATCTGTTTCCTTGTCATCATCTCTCATATCACAGTACAATGATCTTTTTTCAGCTTTACGTTCAACAGTTAAATCATGAGAAAATTTACATTTGTCGCCTTTAGTACATTGGCCTTGTTTGAAAAATGCACATACTACGGACTTTGGATCAGTACCTTAAATAGTTAATAATTTCAAATTTAAAACAGTTAATAATCAAATCCAACTAACTGAGTAAATACTTAAAGAAATAAACCAATAAAAACCTTTGTCAACTTTTTGAGTTTGCACAGGTTTAAATAGAAGAGCCAGCTCTTGTTGTTCTTTTAATTTCTTTTCTTTGTCAAGTTTTTTTGGATCATCTTTTTTAGATCCAGGTTTCACCTGCTTTTCTACTTGCTGAATGAATTTTTGTTGTTTAGCACCTTTTTTGTTTTTCAATCCAAATGTCTTATCCTAGAATAAAAAGTTTTTCATGTAAATTTGATCATTTAACATATGTGAAAATGAGTGCATTATAATTATGTATTTATTATTTTTTCCTATTTAATTCAATGTTACAGTAAATAAAGTAGCGTACGTGTATGGTAATATGTGTATATTATGAACATACCTCAATAACTTTTTCTTTTTTCTTCAACTCTGTTTTTTTACTTGGAGCCGGTGCCTTTTTTGGCGGCATTTTTAGTTTGGGTTTTTCCTTTATTATAATTAAATTAAAAAAATTTAGCACCTTTTATCGGACCGATTTTTAGTGAAAATGAGCTAATAGCCCGAAAAACCATATGATTTTTTTAGATGCCATGCCAATGAAAAATGTCAATAGTGACATCTAACAGTTTCTATTCTCACCTAATAATAATGACTACATGAGTTTGTTATGTTATGATCTGATCCGATGTTTAGTAAGTTTTTACTGCTGTAGATGTCTCAATATTATAGTTAGATTCGGCTCAGATCGGCGGGCTCTTCAAAATTCGCTAAAGAATACGAAAGTATTCCTGTTACGGACTTTCGTGAATAATAATTAATATTATTATTAATTTATACTAGTTAGGATGAGGATTTGGCATTCGGTATTATGAATGATGAGATTTTATATGCAAGTTATATGGGATATATTGTAAGATGTTTCATATACAGGAGTTACTTGCTTACTGCTATATCTTAATTTTCCTAAGTTTTACATCGAGTTAATAACTTATTTTAGAGGGGAGATTTTAGCTTTAGGGTTGGATTTATTATAAGAATGATTTCTAATTGGTCGATTTCTTCAAGAGTGGGACTCAAAAGTAAAAGTGACGCCTTCGCTTAATTTTCTCTCGGAAAAGTGAAACTAACCATGTGTTTAACACATGGCGTCGTAGTCGTTGCCTGGTTAGAAGAAAAGCCATAAAAAGGGAATATTTAGTTTAGCCTAGGATAATAAAGTCCTTTATTCAAAGTCGTAAATTGTAGTATTTTGCTAGAGTCTCTAAAAAACAAAGATGTATTTGTTATTTAAGATTTTAGTTTCTCCTTTTTATAGCTTTTCTCGAGATATTATATTTTATTTTCTTCTCGAGTGACCATTCTATATTTAAGTATTCCATATGTTTTATTTTCTTTGTTACGATGTTCTTAATATTATTCTTATTATTTTTCTACAAATAATTATTCTTATAATTATATTATTAATCAATTATTTGTCTGATTTGAATTTAAATAAACCGCTAATTTATATCCTATGTAGATGGCGGCATGTGCTGCTACATCACAGTTATGTCCTAACTCTAGTGGCCGCGCGTGAATTTATTTTATTGAGTGTTATGTCCTTCTCCTGGTGGACAACGATGGAAATCTTGATTTAAATTTAAAGTTACCGACGTGGTCTTTGATTCGCCCTGGAATATTGAAATACTCAACTTTATCAACGGGAATTTATAGGATGAGGAAGATGATAATATGTGAATATAAATTAAATAAATTTTTGAACGAAATTAAGTTAACTAAATTGAAATATGTATTCAAAAGACTTTACACAAAATGAGAAACGAGGTGATAGGTCTGAGCTCGAATAATATTCTGATATTTCTCAAATATGTCTAAGTCCGACTCCTAGCACTAGAAGTGGCGGGGGCGACTCTCCCTACCATCCGAGTATTCCGCTGTACTGGCCTTTTGGCAACGTTGATTGGTCCCTCTCCTTCCTACTGGGTTCTAGCTGTACTCCTACTCAGGTACTCGTCCTTTCCGACCGTTGTTGAACTACCTGGGCTCACTAGCAGAGTTGTCCGAAGTTTCATCATCTCTGGGAATTTACCGGACTGAGTGGTTGAGCTAGACTCGTCATAAATGAGGGCACTAGTCGGCTCAGACTATTTTCTCGCATTTTTTTAAACAACATTTTATATTTCTTAAGAAATTAAAATATATTTTATAATTTCTATAATTACTTAGGTCGAGAGCAATTAGGTAGTAAATTTATATATTTATGGCTTAATCCTCTTTACTATCTTATTATTCCTAGTCTATTGTGATAAATTTTCAGAGTAAAAATACATTTTAACAATAACCTTTTTTACTAATGGCTAAAACTCTAGACTTAGGTTGTGGGGTTTTCCCAAAATTTTCTTATAAATATAAATAGATCTAATGTTAAATTTAGCGCTATCAAAGGGGTATCGTCAGTGCTCGCGAGGCGGCGCCAGTCGCGATTCAGCTAAACCGTGATATGATATCACATGAGTCTAGATTACCGACGTGGTTGTAATTCGCCCGGGAATATTGAAACCGAACAAAAACAGTTTCACTGTAAAAAATCGCGCCAAGTCCACGTTCATAAGACTATTAAGAAAAAAAAATTTGTTTTTTTCTTTACAAAAATATATAAAATAAAAAAATTAAAAAATCCAAGTAACCGATATGATTGTTTATGATTTTCGGAAATTAAAAAAAATTGTGTTATAAATTTAAAAATTAAGAAAAAAATTTTGGAACGTACTTGGTGTGCGATGGAAAAGTCACTATAGCTGAAACTGGATACATAAAATTAGCGAATGATTTCTGCACAATCATTGATTCGCAAGATGCTCTCATTGAACAAATATTTCCCGATGTACACACGAATTACATAAATCTCGAGTGGCTTGCAGAAAGAGCAATGTTAGCTGCAAAAAATGTGGACGTTGACATTTTAAATCTGAAGATACAACAGTTATTGCCAGGGGACTTGGTATCATATAAATCTATTGATACAGTTTGCGATGACACTGAAGCTGTAAATTTTCCAACAGAGTTTTTGAACTCACTAGATTTGCCAGGCATGCCACCACATAACTTACAATTGAAGGTTGGATCTTCAATTATTTTGCTTCGTAATTTGAACCCGCCACGGCTATGCAACGGTACGCGATTAGTCATTAAAAAATTAATGAAAAACGTTATCGAAGGCACCATTTTAAATGGCAAGTTTCGAGGTGAAAATATATTGATACCACGAATACCTATTATACCCACAGATGTGCCAATTCAATTTAAGCGTATTCAATTTCCGATTAGATTGGCATTTGCAATGACTATTAATAAATCCCAAGGCCAAACAATGTCTGTTTGTGGCTTAGATTTGAGCACACCATGTTTTTCACACGGACAATTATACGTTGCATGCTCTCGATTGGGTAAACCATCAAGTTTGTTTGTATTAGCTAAAGACGGGCTAACAAAAAATATTGTTCACGCTGCAGCATTAAGAGATTAATATTATGTAATTAATTAATTATATAAATAATTATTACTTTTAATAAATTAAAACAATTAATGTTTGGTGTTTTGTGGTTTTTAAACAACATTCCCTCATCGTTCACAGCGCTCCAGGGCTTTTTCACTCATATTCCACATCCTTACACACTTCCAATAAGTTAGTATTTTTTTTCTACACTAGAAATTCTCTAAAAATTATTCACATGGCAAAACAACGTTTGCCGGGTCAGCTAGTATATATATCTATATATATATAGGAGACTTTCTATAGATATAGATAGTCACTCATCACGATATCTCTGGAACCATAAGGCGTAGCGACTTGAAATTTAGTAGGAATATTCCTTTCGCCGAGTAGAGGTCAGCTAAGAACGGATTTTACGAAATTCCACCCACAAGGGGGGTTGCGGGGGCGTTAACAATAGAAAATTCCCATTTTTAACCTATAGCTCCTATCGACTTCAAATTTGGTAGGAATCTCCTATATGTGATGTAGAAATGATCTAAGAGCGGATTTTACGACAATCTACTCCCAATATGGATTGCGGGGGTGGACGTTAAAAATGAAAATTAAAAATTTCCGACTTCTAGCTCCTACAGACTCCTAATTTTGTATGAATTTTGTGTAAGTGATGTAAAAATAATTTATGAACAAATTTTACGATATCCCACTCCACAGAGGAGTGCGGGGGTGGGTCTTAACAATGAAAATTTTAAATTTCCGAGCTGTAGCTCCTATAGACTCCAAATTTGGTAAAAATCTGTTCTATGGGATGTAGAAATGATTCAAGAGCGGATTTAATGACAGCCTACCCTCAATGTGGATTGCGGGGGTGGGCATTAACAATGAAAATTTTAAATTTCTGAGCTACAGCTCCGACAGACTCATAATTTTGTATGAATTTTCTGTAAGTAATGTAAAAATAATTTATGAACGAATTTTACGATATCCCTCCCCACAGGGGGTGCGGGGGTGGGTTTTAACAATTAAAATTTTAAATTTTCGAGCTATAGCTCCTATAAGCTCCAAATTTGAAAAGAATCTGCTATATGCGATAAACTGAAACTAAGGAAACGACCCAAAGTCGAAGAAAGTATTTACTAGCGTTATGGATTGAAATATAGATTAACTATCAAGTTGGAATACTAAAATAAAATAATAAATTATAAAATTAGTGTAAGAAAAGTAGATTTAAGTGAAAGATGTATCAGAGTTTGTTAGACAAGCTGTACATCTGGTGCCAATAATCTTCTATATATATAGGAGATCCCATTTTTTAACTCACTCATCACGAAATCTCAGAAACTATTAGGTCGATTGACTTGAAATTTGGTAGGAATATTCCTTTTGCCGCGTAGAGGTCAGCTAAGAACGGATTTTACGAAATTTCACCCACAAGGGGTCTTGCGGGGGAGTTAACAATAGAAAATTCCCATTTTTTTTATTAATTTATGTGTGTAGTCATTTGTTTTTTGTTTCCATCAATAAAACAAAAGACGATCGTTTTTTCGTCATTCTTTTTTTTTTCTAGCTTATAAAGAAGTCGGAAAAATGTATAACATCAACTCTACGCTTTCAATGCTTCTCCATCCACACCATCCCACGCATCCACCCCCCCCCCACTGCCACGCATCCACCCACGCATCCATCCATGCACTCACCCACATCTGTGTATATATGAGATTTCCACGTATATAGTCACTCATCACGATATCTCTGGAACCATAAGACCTAGAGACTTGAAATTTGGTAGGAATATTCTTTTTACCGAGTAGAAGTCAGCTAAGAACGGATTTAACGAAATTCCACCCACAAAGGGGGTTGCGGGGGCGTTAACAATCAAAAATTCCCATTTTTAAACTATAGCTCCTATCGACTCCAAATTTAGTAAGAATCTTCTGTAAGAGATCTAGAAATAATCTATGAACGAACTTTACGATATTACACCCCACAGAGGGTTGCGGGGGTGCGTATTAACAATGAAAATTTTTAATTTTCAAGCTATAGCTCCTACAGACTCCAAATTTGGTAGGAATTTTTTATAAGTAATGTAGAAATAATTTATGAACGAATTTTATGATATCCCACCCCACAGAGGGTTGCGAGGGTGGGTATTAACAATGAAAATTTGTAATTTTCAAGCTATAGCTCCTACAGATTCCAAATTTTATAGGAAATTTCTGTACATGATGTAAAAATAATTTATGAACGAATTTTACGATATCCTACCCCAAAGAGGATTGCGGGGGCGTTAACAATAAAAAATTCCCGTTTTCAAACTATAGCTCCAATAGACTCCAAACTGGGTAGGAATTTTCTGTTAGAGATGTAGAAATAATATAGGAACGAATTTTACGATAGCTCACCCCACAGGGGTTTGCGGGGGTGGGTATTTACAATTAAAATTTTTAATTTCAAAGCTATAGCTCCTATAGACTTCAAATTTGATAGGAGTCTTCTATATGTGATATAGAAATGATCTAAGAACGGATTTTACAACGAATCACCTCCAATAAGGATCGCGGGAGTGGGTGTTGACAATAAAAAATGTTCATTTCCATAATATAGCTTCTGAAAACTCTAAATTTGGTAGAAATCTTTTATTTCTCCTGTAGAGATCATCTCAAAATGGATTTCAATAAATTTTACTTCCGATAGGAATTGCGGGGGTGGGTGTTAAAATCTAAAATTTTAATTTCCAAACTGTAACTTCGACAGACTTCAAATTTGGTGGGAGTCTTCATGTATCATGTCAAGTTCAGCTAAGAATGAATTTTATCAAATTCCAACCCCAAAGGGACTGCGGAGGCGTTAACAATGAAAATCTTTCTTTTCAAAACAAGTTTCTATGGACTTGAAGTTTTCTTGGAATATTTTATTTTTAATGTAAAAATCATCTCGAATAGGATCTTACGAAATTTCTCTCTAACATAAGAGTGCGGGAGTGATAGTTGTCAAAAAATTCATATTTTTCAAATATATTTCCTAGAGATATAAAATTTGATAGAATCTTAAGAGAAACAGGTAATTACAGGGATGGCCTCCAAGGTCAATGGATTAAAATATTTTCCTTTTTTAATAATTATATTTTCTTACCACAATCGTCTCCTTGGCAGCGGCGAAAAAGTCATTGTAAGGTTTCTAAAATTTAACTTTACATGTAGCTATATAGTCAACGGACTAAGTATTTTGCATACATTTCATTTTTGCTGATCACATAACCAATGAATTGTTCTTATTACGGGATCGCGGGAATGTAACAGATTAAAATGAAAACATTTTCTAAACACTTGAGATGTGGAAAAGAAATTTGGCTATTCATTTTAAGAGATTTCGTAAAATCAAAAATTAAAATCGTAAATCCAAAAATGATTATTCATTTTGGAGAAAGCCACGGGAATGTTATAGTGATTGCACATTGAAAGTTACAATGGATATTCGCTAGAATTATGACATGGATAAAAGGTACAGGCCAATCCGATAGAATTTTGAATCTGTGCAAGTCAGAACAATACTCCAATTGAATTTCAAGTCTAGATCTCAAAATACAATTCTATAAAGTGCCCAGCGGAGCGGGCGGGTGGTCAGCAGCTTTCCTGTATATATATATATATATATATATATATATATATATATATATATATGTTATATATACGATAGAATCGGCATTGTCTCTTCTCTAACTTCCGTAATTCTATACGGATCTCGATAAAACGTAACATACTTATTTTTAGGACGATTTCCGAGGTTAAGTTCTAAGATGAGCCAAATCCGTCGATTAGTTTAGGAATAATAGCAATTCAAAAATTTTCAAAAATCGCAAAAATTTTCACTTTCACCGTATTTTCGTGCAATTACAATTGAACGCGATATCTTATCAAAATTCTATAAATGGCATCTGAAAGCTTATTAAATAAGCTTTAATTTGTGTACCTCATTATCAGTCTAGGCCAAAAATCACCTGCTTTCTCAGACAGATTTAATGAAATTTTACTTTTGCATTCGTTTTGACGTCTTTGTTGTTTAATCAAACAGAAATTTATTTTTTTTTTTTCGTATGCAACCCTAGTAGTATTTTCATTATTCACTATGAAATCTACTTCCATTTCGGCTGCCGAATGGCCTTTTTTTACAATAAAATGATTTTTTTTTTGTTAATCACTCTATTTTTATTATGCTACTGAAATTAACAGACTTCTGATAATTTTTAGAATTTTATTCAACAAAAAATTTATTGCAAACAAAAATTTGAAAAAGGCCATTCGGCAGCCGAAATGGAAGTAGATTTTTCAAATAAAAAAAATTGATTTTTAATAAAATAATATAATAACACTGATAATGTATAACTTAATTCATGAATTAAAAACAAAATTCAATAATAACTTTAAAACTATTTACAACAAATTTTGGAAAAAAAATTATCTTGTGAAGAAAAAGTTTCTCAAATATTTATCAAAGAATTGCACAGATTATAAGATTCGAATTATAAATGTCCAAATTTTAAGTAACTGCTTAGAAACAACAGTTTTCAAGTTAATCAGAATTTTGCAACCGGATAAAATTTTAGTTGAAGAAAACAATGGTTAGAACTAATTTGTGACATATTTACTGACAACCTACCCGAAAACATTACACAAAAGACTGATCAATATCGTAATTATTGAATTTACATCATGATTAAGCTATGATGTAGACAATAATTCTAAAACGGCTGCAACAGTAAAACACGAGGACGGCTGCAATAGTTAGATTTTTATAAAATCTACTAAAAAACAGTTTCATTAAACGAACTCTAAAAGGAGTAATATTGAGGCTACTACCACTTCTAAGTAGTGAAAATTGAAGCTTATTAAAAGAGCTTTACGATGCATTTTACAGAATTTCAATATCTTGTCTAGTTCAGTAATTATACCAAGTTGAAGTAGTAAAAACATCAATTTTTACGATTTTAAAAATTTCAAAATCCTGTCATTTCCAAATTACTCGCCCGATTAAGCTCATCTTCGAACTTAACTTTGGTCTTGATCGATAGATAAAGCATGCTGAGTTTGAGAAGAATCGGTCATAAATTGAAAACGCTATCGTGCTGACAAGCCACGTTATATCGTATAAATATATATATATATATATATATATATATATATATATATATATATATATACATACATACATATATAAACTTTTGAACTATATATATTTTCTGACTCAGCTCGACAAACTAAGTCAGAAAATGGCTAAATTTTTTAAAAGTTGCGCCACGAGGACGGCTGCAATAGTTAGATTTTTATAAAATCTACTAATAAACATTTGACATGTAAAAATTTTTAAAAACTCTTTATGCAATTTTTATGAAATATTTTTTCGATAATAATTTACTTTTTAAGTTAAATTAATAATTATTAGATGTCTGCTAAGTTCAGTATCATATTTTTATTTTAAACTTATTGAAAATGAATTTCTACTTTTTAGTTGGGTTTTCTATTAAAGCGTGTTTTTTAGTTTTTTAAACTATTATTTATTTTTTTACTTTTTAGTTCAATTTACCATTAATTTAAAACGGGGTTTTTTATTTTTTTAAACTATAATATAATTTATTAAGTTTGTAACTACCTCACTGTGACGATAGTGGGTATTTGCGAGCCTGCTACCTTTTTTAGATGTGGTCACCCTTTCTTAAACTCTATTTTCGGTTAATTTACACGTGTACTTGATGCAAGACTCTGGCCGTTTTCGGATATAATAAAAATTTCTAATTATGAAGGTCCTGGCCAGGACAAATATGAAATTATTGCATTATCATAGGTTCTTTATAAGTGTGCAAAGTTTTAATTTAATCCCAGGTTTCGATTACTAATATTTAATTAGTTCTCCCATTCCCGACTAGAAATTGTAGTGAGGAATGCCGAAGAATTAGTGAGGGGCAAGTTTGGCTTACCTAACTTAGGCAAGCCTAATTTGCGCCTTCTTAAATCCACGTTAGGCAAAACGAAGATTGGCATGCCAAATTTGCATGTAATTTGGGATATCTATGGCAAGCCGAACTTCGGCGAACTTTTGGAATGCCTGACTAGCTGGAAGTAACGGTAACCAAAGATTTGCCGAAGTTTGGCTTGCCATAAATGTCCCTAATTACCTTTAAGTTTGGTAAACCGAACTTTCGTAAGCCTTTGGATTTTATAATTTCCTGCAAGTTAGGTATTCCAAACATTCGCCAAACTTCGTCTTACCATAGATGGCCCTAATTACTTTCAAGTTTGGCAAACCGAACTTCCGTAGACCTTTGGATTTTATAATTTCCTGCTAGTTAGGCATTCCAAACGTTTGACGAACTTCGGCGTTTCTTGCCAAAGTACTCTAAAACGGAGTGGGAGAAGATATTTGGCTTTGAGTCTTTCCAAGGTTAAGCCTTTTAGTTCTATACATATAAAAGTGTGTATTTATGAGAGTATTTGTGTATTGTACATATAAACATGGTGTCTCATGTACCCGACTTGAAATTTCAGTGAAGCATATGCCGAAGAACCCATTCGGGGCAAGTTTGGCTTGCCTAACTTAGGGTTGCCTAGATTATACCTCATAAAAACCAAGGTAGGCAGAACGAAATGTTTGGTTTGCCATATTTGAACGTAACTAAGAAAGTTTAATGGATTCCTTAAGTCTGATATATCATGGGAACGCCGAACTGGTTTCAAGTAACGATAACCTGAGTTTTGCTAGTTTGGAGCGAACTTGGCTTTCCGAACTTAGGCTAGCCCAATTCGAATCTTATTTGTTTTAAATTAGGCAAGCCGAACATTGGTTGTGCTTATAAGTATCTTGAAGTAAAAGGTCGCTCATCATCGGCGTAGCGTCGCGGTATGGTATAGGGCCCTCGTGCGTCGGGTACCGTGTTCGAGTCTCGCGTTCGACATGTACGATTTTTAGTAATTAATAATTACTAATTATAATTACTATTAAGGCGAGTGTGAAGTAAAGTTAAGTGTTATGTGTGATTAGTGTATCTAACTCCTCCATCATCTCCTTCTCCCTTGACTTATCAAATCTACCAATCAAAAAAAAACTCTTCACATTAAAAAACGCTCCAAAAAACAAAAAAAAAATTACAGAAAAAATAAAATTAAATAATAAAAATAATATTAAATAAAAGCAGCAAAGAATTTGTTTTTTTTTTTTATTCATGAAATATTTAAAAAATTTAGTCCTAAATTTAATATTTATACTTAAAATAGTAAAAAAAGATAAAAAAATAAGCATTTGTTATTATTAATTTTCGCTTGATAATAAAAAAGCTAAAAATCAAGAAAGAATTAGATTTGGATTCTTCGTTGCGAATTTGGTTTCCAAACTGCAACCTAATCAGGAAGCCAAGTTAGGCTGAGCCTCGCAACTGCGTTACATCCCAAACTTCGGCCTGGTTTGGATGCCTCACTTACTGCAAGTTTGGAATTCGGCATGCCTTACTTGCGCCAAATCACTGCCTCACTGAAATTTCTAGTCGGGTTATGCCTTATAAATTTGCCGCTCACGGAGGAATTTAAGTTATTTTAGCGCGTGCGTCAAACCTATTATTTATCACTGGTTTATACGCTTATTTGAAGTATCCGTACGTCTCAATTGTTTGTATTGTTTATTAATTAATTTTTAAAACGAAGAAATAGTTAATTTTCAAAAGAAGAGAGAAATAATATTTACATCTTTACTAACAGTATTTATACATTTATACCCTCTATAGTGTATAAAAATTGTAAATAAAATTGAAAAATAAATAAATTTATAAAATATTTAGTATCAATAGTTGATAATTATACAAATTTATCCTACATCACTAATAAACTGAACACATAAATCACTTACCTTTAAAAATTTAATCACAAAATAAACATAATAATAAATCATTTCGTAAGATAAATAAATAATAGTTTAAAAAAACTAAAAACACGCTTTTTATAGAAAACCAAACTAAAAAATAGAAAATAAATTTTAATAAATTTAAATTAAAAATAGTGTTAAAAATTTCAATAAATATAAATTAATAATAGTGTAAATAAAAAAAATGTATTTTATTTTAAAAAAAGCGTGAGGTGCATGGTGTCAATAGTTATAAATATTTTATTGACAGATATGAGTAGAGTGATTATCATTTTGATAATATCTTAAAAAGCACCCCACGCTTTTTTTAAAATAAAATACATTTTTTTTTATTTACACTATTATTAATTTATATTTATTGAAATTTTTAACACTATTCTTAATTTAAATTTATTTTCTATTTTTTAGTTTGGTTTTCTATAAAAAGCGTGTTTTTAGTTTTTTTAAACTATTATTTATTTTTTACTTTTTAGTTTGGTTTATTTATAAAAGCGTGATTTTTTAGTTTTTTTGAACTATTATTTGTTGATTATCAAAAATATTCAGGCGCGCAAATTACCCACGGAGAGTTACATACTGACATACTGACATACTGACATACAAGTGAAGCTAATAAAAAGCGTGTAAAAATAGTGACAACAATGATAGTCCAAATTTGATTCACGGTATCCTTAAATTCAATCCATTTAAAGTTATTCATTTAAATAAGAAAAAAAAAACTAGATAGATTAATAAAAAAAAAAATAAATAAATAAATTATCTAATAAATTAACTAGTTAAATCATGTTAGTTGGTATTTTTTTTATTCATTAGAAATCTATCCGAAAACTATAAAACTCAGAGTATATAATAAATATTAACCATTAAAAAATCAAAATTTACAGACAATTAACGAGTTTTATACAGTTTTAAGAATAAAAGTGATCGACTTGTTTTTAAATATTCATTACAGAAATTTGGGCTGAAAAAATGACATTACAAATCCGGCTTATACAAAGCTAATATTACCAAAGTGAATAATATAAAATATCATTGATTTTTTTATTCCATTGTCGCATCAAACATAGGTTTTTAAGAGTTTTATTATTTTAAAACAATATATTCCAATTCTTTAAGGAATCATTCTGGTTTGTTACTTTTGAAAAAATTATTTTTTTTTTTACATTTTTTGAAAGTACATATATCTACGAGTATTGTGTTAAAATTTCTAAGTGATCGGACCACTGTAACTATATTATTTTACGAGGTTTATGTGGTTTTCCGAGTAAAAAAAATTAAATTTTCAAACAGGTTGAAGGGATTTTGTATGATGTACAAAAATATAAAAAAAAA
The DNA here is from genome assembly GCF_020080835.1 of Cotesia glomerata. Lineage (NCBI taxonomy): Eukaryota > Metazoa > Arthropoda > Insecta > Hymenoptera > Braconidae > Cotesia > Cotesia glomerata. The sequence continues at coordinate 10,252,808 of NC_058161.1, forward strand.
AATGTGTGTGTGTGTGTGCAAGTCACACACGGTAGAAGTGGAACTTTCGAAAAGTCCCTGATTAAATATACTCATTGAAGAGTATTGAAAAAATAAACAGTCCCTTCATGTAAACTGTATATTTAAAATACATAAAAAAAGAATGAGGATTATTGAAAACAATTCAAATCTCATCATTTTCAATACTTTTCGATTAGTATTTTCATCAAGGGTAGGCCACGAGAGATTGAGATAGATATAGAGTGTCAGGAGTATTAGGATAAATGTAAGGTTTATTATTTTTCACCGAGCCTAAAAATTATTTAATATTTTAATGGGCTTGTTCAAGTTTACTAAGTTCTTCACTGGTCTGAGCTTAGATTAGTATAACTTGCATTGTTTTTATTATAGAATGTTCTTTATAGAGAGAACGTAGTCACTTTTGGTTTTTGGTACATGATCTGCTAAGATCTCTCAAGAGCTTATAGTCCAGTCGGCAGGGAAATATTAGGCCGTTTGCTTACGACTTCCAATGCAAATGAGGTAAATTGGAATTTTTTTTTTAAATACTCAGAAAAATATGTAGATCATTTTTACAAAAAAAAAAAATCGCGGAAATTCAATTGTTTAAAAAATAGCCTTTTTGCAAGTAGCTTTACATTGAAATATATCGGAAACTACGCAAAAGTAGTCGAGACATGCTGCTTATGAAATTTAAAGAATTAAATAAGGAACAAAATGAGCCAAACTCGATGTCTCTTCGACCAATAGTTTACGAGATATTAATTTTTTAATTAAAAAAAACGCGGTTCCGCTCAAGCGCTGATAAACAAATAGCTGTATCTCGGCGAAAAATCATTCGATTTACTTTTTTTTTTTTTAAATTAAAGCTATTGTTGTCCTCTATAAGCAAAAAAATCAGCTAAGCTCAAAAAATTTTTTTTGAATTTATATGAATAATTTTCTGTTTTTCGAATTTTTGCATTAAAAAATAGTTAAAATTAAAAAAAAAATTATTTGTTTGCATAAAAATGTTTTTCCATCAACAAAGAATCAATACGAAGGAAAAAAATTTTTTTAATGCAAGTAAACAGTTTAAACCAATAGAAAAAATTTTTCAAAAAAAAGTTCTCCACACGATAGGATATCTTTACGATTCATAAAATTTGCAAACGTTTAATACCTACATTGTGGAAACAAATTTTTAATTGTTAATTAACTATTTGTTTAAACAAATAGAAAAAATTTTTTAAAAAAAAGTTCTCTACTCGATAGGATATCTTTACGATTCATGAAATTCTGAATCGTTTGATACCTATATTGTGAAATTGATTTTTCAAAAGTTAATTAAGGCTTAGAAAAAATTATAAAAATGATGAAAATCTGGGCGGGCACTTACTATTGTTATTATTCACTTCACATTATTATTATTTCTCCCAACATTCTCCGACAACGGTTTGAGGGGAATGGCGCACGCGCACTTCCTCGGATCCGGACATCGAATCCCCGCAGAGCTCATATTTTTTTAAACTTGTTAACTGTTTATTTGCATTAAAAAAATTTTAAAAAAAAATTTTTTTTCTTCGTATTGATTCTTTGTTGACGGAAAAACATTTTTATGCAAACATATAATTTTTTTTTAATTTTAACTATTTTTTAATGCAAAAATTCGAAAAACAGAAAATTATTCATATAAATTTAAAAAAAATTTTTTGAGAGCTGATTTTTTTGCTTATAGAGGACAACAATAGCTTTAATTTAAAAAAAAAAAGTAAATCGAATGATTTTTCGCCGAGATACAGCTATTTGTTTATCAGCGCTTGAGCGGAACCGCGTTTTTTTTAATTAAAAAATTAATATCTCGTAAACTATTGGTCGTAGAGACATCAGGTTTGGCTCATTTTGTTCCTTATTTAATTTTATAAATTTCATATGCAGCATGTCTCGACTACTATTGCGTAGTTTCCGAGATATTTCAATGTAAATCTACTTGCAAAAAGGCTATTTTTTAAACAATTGAATTTCCGCGATTTTTTTTTGTAAAAATGATCTACATATTTTTCTGAGTATTTTTAAAAAAGAACTAAATGATTTAAAACTTAAAGTTTTAAAAAAAAAATTGCAATTTACCTCATTCGCATTGTAAGTCGTAAACAAACGGCCTAATTTTTCCCTGCCGACTGGACTATTAGTAAACTTGAACAAGCCCAATGTGAACAATTATATTACATATATTGCATTGTCTCTATATTTTCACATTGAACAAATGACACGAAAGGTTTATAGTAACTGAAATAGGAAACGAATGCTCTAGTTTCAATTTGATTTATATATCTTTGGGGTAATAATTTACAAGTAGGGTCAACCCCATTTTGGCCCATAACTAAGTGAAAAATCAAAACCTTTTAATTTTTTTTTATTCTGCTTATTTTTACGGCGCATTTAAGATGAAAAATGTCGTGAAAGAAAAAAAAATGATTTCGATAGCTTTTTTGCCTTCGAAAGGAAAAAATTTTGGCTTTTATTTTTTTGGATGAAATTTCTATTTGATCTTTTTTTGATGTTTTAGATATGTTTTTTTTAAAAAAATATAAAAAATTGAACAATTTGAAAAAAAAATTGTTCAATTTGATAAGAAAAAAAAATTAACATGGCTTAGCTTGGGTTGATCCCACTTGTAAATAATAACCATCTTTGGAAAACAGCGTTAATTACTGTTTTTGATCTGGTAGTTTTTGGCATAATTGTAAAATTAAGAAAATTAAAATATTCACACAAATAAAAATGCATCAACAATCAACACGCTTGCTTTTTATTAAAGCTTACTCATACGCAGACGCAAACACATGTATTAAACACACACTAACATAACACGTAGAACGCTCGGACCTGGAGCAAGATATAGATATAGATATACTGACTATCCCACTACACAGGAGCATACATATTATATGGACAATGTTTAGTAGACGATAGTGGGGATGCTACGAAGAGTCGCGCAAAGAGGAGACCGGGAACATCTAATGTGTTCTATATCATTCTCTCGCCCGCTGAACCCTATACATTTATGTGTTGTGTCTCTATGGACTTATTTTTTCGTTTCATCGAGTTTGAAATCACAACGATTCTAAAGAAGTTTCACTTCAAAAATTCAAATTAGATATTTTTTGTGTTATTCAAGAGTGTATGTGTTGAGCTGAATAAAGTTTATATCAACATCTATAATCGTTTCTGTGTAAAAAAATAATGAATATTTGCTTCTTTTCGAGCCCCGGAACCAGAATGATCCCTTAATCTACCTTTTAGATGAATTTTAGTTGAAAATTATCACATTATCTATTATTAGCTTTAAATCATCAAATGATTTACTATATATAAATTTAAAATAATACATTTAATAACTAAAGTACAGTATTATTTATTATTTAAATTTAATATAACATCACTAAAATTTTAAGTAAAGGATTTATTGTTATTATTTTTCGTTTAAGGCTCCCACAGCAGTCTCACGAAGTACCATATATATATATATATATATATATATATATATATATATATATATATATATATATATATATATATATATCAGTTCTTGTATCCACAATATAATGAAGAAAAGATAAATTGACAATAAATAAAAAGAATTATTTATTGTTACAGTAATAAACAAATGAAATTCTCAACAATTATTAAGTTGAAAATTTTTTTATTAAATAATTATTTTTATAGGTAAGATAAAAGCCCCAATAGATGATCATGTACCGGTATATGATCACTCCATGTATTTGTATACCTATATTTGTGAATATATAGATATACAAATACAAGGATTGATCATATACTGGTATATGATCATCTATTGGGGTTTTTACTTTACTGCTTAATTACTAAGCCAATTGAAATGTCACTTGCATATATATATATATATATATATATATATATATATAGTGTGATATATTTAATAATGATATATGATCTGTAATACAAGGAGCACTTCAACTGAATGAAAAGTTTTCATTGCAGAAAAAAACAAAAAAAAAATTACGAAAATTGTTAAAGATTAATTAACACTATATTTTATTTATTTAAAATTTATTGCTGGTTCTCACGAGCTTGGGAAAAGACGCGTGTGCACAAAGAGGTGCGATATACAAGATCGAACAAGAGTTCATCATGGTGTATATGAAATATGGTTTTTTATTTATTTATTTATCTATCCGTACTAAGTTAATGACTTTACTGTAATGAGTATAGATTAATTAATTAATAATATTTAGCAGCCAAAGTACTCAATCGTATTATTTTGTGTATATTTTTATTTATTTTTACGTAGCTTTTATTGTTTATTTATTTATAATAATTATTAATTTAAATAATTATACTAATTTATTAATAAAAGATCTAACGCACGAGCAGAAAAAAATAATTTAATCACTGAAAAATCTATATTATTTATTTCTAAATTACGAGGCGACAGACAAATATAATCTGTATAGTTTTATGCATTTATATTTTATAGTTATAATTATATTCCTTAATATTATATAAATATATACATATACATGATGTAGATATGAAGATATGTATATATTTATATTAACAAACAACGTAAAAATATTTATTTTTCTTTTAATTAAAACACGAGTTAATAAACAGATTTTTCAGATTATATCTAAAAAGATTAGCAAAAAATTATTTTATTTTAATATTTATAATTTTCTTCGCTTTTAAACTAACATTATTTTTGTTGTTTAGTTGGTTTATTATTATTGTAGTTATTAATATTTATTTATTTATTTATTAAAAATGATAATATTTAATATCATTTGATGTCTTTTTACTCTAAAATTTATGTAATCAGTCCGAGAGTTGGCTACAAAGGCCGTAAAAAATTAAAAAATCGTACCGATGCTTCGTTCATATAACCAATTATTTTGACAATATTATTCAATGATATTTAATATTTATTTTTCTCTTTATTTCTTATTATTATTATTATTATTATTATTTTGCACAGTTCATTTATTTATTTATTTATAAATAGTTAATTTTATTAGTATATATCACGTAAATAACGAACAAAGCGTGTGACGATTATTCCAAATTATACTGAAAAAATATACCATAAAAGCTAGACGTATTTTTAATGTAAAATTCATACGTCTCATTAAATACGACAGTAATGAAAAAGTTTTCTAAAAGGGTAAGAACTTTTTATTTTTATTTATTTTTTTAATATTTCTAAATAGTCATCACGGGATTTACAAAGCAGCTAGACAATCGGCAATCCTATTATTTTTACTCTATAAAAATGAATATGTTAATAATAATTCTCATAAATACTTGAATAAAATAGAATTAATCAATGACAGTATATATAATAATAATAATAATAATAATAATAATAATAATAATTAGATAATAATCAAAATTGTCGCCGTTGTCTTGCTCCTTTTTAAATCTCTCACAAATTTAATTTTTTCTTGCGCACAATTCGAAAAATATTAGAGGACTTTAGAATTTAGTACAAAAGGCCTTGCTCTCGCTTTAACATCATTCAGACTCTGTCTCCGATAGTATTTACTTTTATTTATTAATGTAATCATTAATTTATTATTAACATTAGCTATTCGAATGTCTGTTAGTTTTATGAACATACTTTTTTATTTTAATTTTTAGTATCAATTGTAAAACAATTTATTTTTCGAGTTAAATAAATTTTTTTAATATATTTTTTTAATTATACTATATTTATTAATATAATAACAATAATTACCACGGAGACAGGATATTATTCTTAGTAATAAAATCACGTGTACTAATACAATCATTTCTACAATTTTAAATTGTTAGTTTCTTTAAATCATTCATTCATTCATTCATTCAATTGGAGTAATTTTGATAGTTCATCACACACTTTTATCTTTTTCTTATAATTATACATTCATTCTCCCACTCTATTATCATCATCATTTAAATATATATGTTGAATGTAAGCTGAACAGTTTATAAATTAAAAATTAATGTGTAACTATATTTAGCCCCGAACATCTTATTCTTATTATTTTCACTGTTAATAAGTTTTCGTGTTATAATATATAATTATAATAATGCAGGGACTAAAGCTTACAGTGTTACTGATTTAATTATAAATTAATGATAATTCATTAACAATAATCTCCGATGAATATCGTTATTTATTTAAATATAATAATTAATAACTTATGTATATTTATTTATTATTTTTATTTATTACTCTGATTTTAGTAAATTTAGTTTTTCAACTTTTTACCACATTTGCAACAGGTACACGTAATTCATCTGTTTGACTTGTGTTCTTATGCAAGTACCAACCGTTATTTGTTTAGTCATCACAGTTGTCTGGTGGTGTAAAGAGAACACATAATTCTGGTGTTTTATTTGTCTCTAAATGTTTATTTGAATGAAAGTTAACTAAAAATAATGTAACATTAATTCGGTATTTTTTGTCCTATTAATTTTTTTTTCATTCATGTTTTCTACGATAAATAAAAATAAAAAACAACAAACAGACAAACTAACAGATTAAATATATAATATCTCTTTAATTTATACAATTCGTTGATAATGAATAAAATTATAACAGTAAATTAATAAATAATTATTGACACATGAGACTAATAAATATTTTTTTATTATTTTTGACGACTTGCATGGGAGATTACTGTAATGAAAATTGAAATAACTATTTTGTTTTAAACTTTTTATTCCTGTATCAATATCATAATGAACCTTAATTCTAAATCAACTTCGATCTTACCAGGGCGACGTGGACGTTTACCAGAGTCACATAGTTCGATATTATAATACCTGTGGTTTAATTAATTATTAATTTTTATTGTTTTCTATATTAAATCAATTATTTTATTTAGTATTGAAATACAAATAGTTTAATAGAAAGAAAAGTAAAATAAAATAAAAACAAAAATAGTTAAATAACTTACAAAAAAATTTACCATTTTTATTTATATTAGTTATATTTAATGTTAATTGATTAGTGTATATTTTTATTTCTTGGTTTAAAGATTTCTCAATTAATTATTTTTTATTTTAAAACTTTTCAAATTATATTAATAATTATTAACAAAACAAAACAATAAATAATTTAAGTTAATACATTTCTATAAGAATTTAAAAAATTTTTGTTTTAAATTTGAAAATCAATAATTAACGCTGAGGAAATCAAAAAATTCAAACTGTAATAAATGATTATAAAAAACAAACAATTTTAAGTACATATTATAACATAACAATATTATCGTAAGTATTAGTATTATTAGTATGTATATTAATTTAAATATTATAAGAATACGTTTCAAATGTGTGTGTATTTTTTAAACAATGATCTCAGTCAATGACCACAGTCGCCCTACTTATTTATGTATTTATAATTAATTAAATATAACATTATATTATTCGTCAACTTTTTTTAATAATATATAATTATAAAATTTAACTCCAAATTGCGATAATAACTCCTAGTTGCAACGTGTGTATTTTATTATTTCTTCAGGTGTATATAACTATTTTTATTAGCCTAAGATTTGTTATATTTTTCTACATAATCCGAAATTAATAATTAATTAAATTGTTTATCATCACTAATAATTATTGTTATTATTTTTATTATAATTATCATTATAATTAATTATTTATTTAAATTTACGGCACTTACGTAGATTCATGTGTTTCATTATTTTTATTTTCGTGTTTCTGCGAGTGGGAGCTTGTGTATTTTATTTTATTTTTCTACAATTAAATGATTTCTAAATATTCTTTATTCGTTAATGAATATAATAATAATTATAATAATTAAAATAATAATAATAATAATAATAATAATAATAATAATAATAATAATAAATTTTATAATTTTTCCGCATTTTAATAATTATAATCAACTATTAACGTATCAGTTGGCGCACCACGGTACATCATTAGTCGCCATTATTTATTTATATTTATATAATTTCATAATATATTTTTTTTTAATTTGCAGCAGCTCTCACATAAATCACTATCTACATATCTTTATCCTTCACCATTTTTATTATCTTTAATTAATTATTTATTTTACTTAGTTTAATTTTTTTTTATTTTTAGCATTTTTTTATTTGTACGTACGGGTAAATATTACTTCCAGTCTTCAATGCCCTACAATTATAAACATTTAAACAACTATTCTTTCACCTTATTTTTATTAATTTTTTAAATATTTATTACTTTAACTAAAAGAACATTAAAAACAAACAAATTAAACAATTCCGCTCATATTTATAATTACGTACTCAAATATTTCCTAATTAACTAATTTACAATCAATGATAACAAAATAATAAAATAAATAAATTAAAAATAATAATTAATAATTTTTTGTTAAAATTTTTACAACGAAAATCAATTTATATAATTTAGTTATATTTATAATAGTGATAATCCTTTTTTATTAACAATTTTAATTATTTATTTCAGACGATAAAAGATATTATAATAAAAAATCGATGTACGAAACAAATGTGTAAAGGCATAATATAGGGAAGTAATATTTACGTATATAAAAAAAAAGACGTCGATAAAGTGCGTTAACCAAAATGTTAATCCGTTAAATTTACGTCAATTAAGTTTATCTACGTGTCCTGGTGTCATTTAAGAACGCTCCTGAGACAATATAAAAAATGTTTAAACGTTATACGTTTTACGTACGCACCAATACAATCAATCCTTTAGAAGGATTCTTTTTACGAGAGATCTTAACAAGATAATAATATTAATTATAATAATGATAGTTATAATTATAATAATAGTAATAGTAATAATAACGTGAATACGCTCAATTAATTACATATTTTATAACGATCAATTAAATGTTATTAAATAATGTAAAATATCCAACAATTGAACTCCCTTTCGCTCTACCGAGCATTTATTTGTTATTTTTAAATATTTGTCTCAGGACAGTCCTCATAAGTTATTTAACCATAATTAGTCAATAATATACTTTGTGTATGTACCATAACAACAACTGATAGTTCATCTAATCAATATACATGTATATGTACAGTATTTATTCATTTTATACATATACATGTGTATGTGTATTTATATATACGTATATATACATACATATATTTATGTCGATAAATATATATACATATATATATCATATATTTTTATTTATTTATTTATTTATATTTATATATCTCTTAAATTTTATAATATACTTCTATATTTTCCATATATACTTTATGTTGCTTTCAATGTATATTTTATATATAACAATGTTATGTTTACGTAAGGCCCAATATGTTCAATACGAAGGAAATAATCTGGAACAAAAAAAAGATAAAAGTTAATCACATGCATAATGCTTATTTGCTTAAATTATATTTTTTCGATTGAAAAAATTTTGTAAAATTAAATACCAATATTCAACATTAAAAAACAGTAATGTAAAAAACTAAAACTAAGTATTTTTTTTTTTTTAATTTTAAAGTCATTCGCACAGATGTATATATGTGTGCAAAATAAATGTAACGTATGTCCGCATATATCTGTGCAAAATAAAATAAAATGTTTCATAAATTCATATGTATGGTTGACATATTAGATGTTGACGCATTTATGCTAAAATGTACATATATATTAAGATATATGTGTCAGATATATGATAATATATGTAAATGTATATTTGTGCAAAGAAGTGTATGTTACATAAAATTTTTGCATATAATATTTCCGTGTAGGCGAATTTAGAAATGTTTTGTTTTTTTAGTTTTAACGAGCAGTGTGCTATAAATGAAATTATTAATACTTTGATCTTAACGGGAATAATTTAGAGAAAAAATACTCACTTAAACAGAGCAAGATCCCATATCATTCGCTTTCCATATCATCTGTTAACGTCGGATCGCTCTGTTCTGTGTCAGCCGTTCAGCTATCGACACTGAATAATTCTTTATGGAGGGCCGGAAATTCTAGATGTGGCTGTGACCGTTTGAACTTAGCGAGAGCATCCATGTGAAGAAGCGAGATTTCTCTTAGTTGGGGTATCTTTGCAAGCATCGCATCGCATACCGTTACATCACCTTTGATGGGCGCTACATGATTTCGATTTAGTTGAGACCTTAAGGCTGCGATCACTGCTTGTGATAGCTTTGTGATGTCTGCTTGACCTTTCAAACCTGGTCGATCTGTTAACGAAAACAAAATTTTTTTTATCATTCATTTATTTTAACTCAATAATTTTTAGTTTTATCAATGGTATGACTTACTAAAAAAATTCTATGTATCAATTATTAAAAAATAATGATAATTATACTCACCAGGACTGAGAAGAACTACTGCACTGTAAAGTGCAAGTTCAGTTTCAGTAAGTTTAAGCTCAGCAACACTTCTCGCAAGTTCAAATACGCAGGATACAAGTTTCATCTCAGCTGTATCGGTTGTGTAAAAGGCATCCTGCGGTAGCATTGTATCACCGTACAATACACAGTTTTGTGTAAGATCTAGGTACCTGCTCATACGTAGCACAGCCAATTCAAATGAACCTAAAAATATTATTGATTTAGTTATTATCGTCAATTTTATGAAATTATTCTTTCTCATTATTTTAAAAATAATCTCTTGAATCTTATGGAACTCATAAGTTTAACGAATCTTATGCAAGATATTTTTTTTAATTTTTAAATTTAAAAGTCTAAATATTCTACAAAAAAACAAAATGGAATCAAGTTCCCCAGTTTAAAATGCAGTAACATGTCTTAGAATTTTTTAATTTGCCTAAGAAACAAAAAGTTTACAAGCTTAAATTGATAAAAAATTTGATTTGTATACAAAAGATAAATCGATAAAATACCTAGACTTAAAATTAAACAATAAAATAAAAAAAGGTCTAATAATTTTACAGTTACTATATTTGGAAGTGGGTCAACTTGAATAATTTTTTTTCATACCGAAATTTTTGGACAAAAATCGCCTGATCATGTATTTTCTGAGTTTAAATCACAGACAAGTTTTGAGTGCAAAAAATATTTTAAAAACTCTTTTTTTTTTTTCATTAAGAAATGTGCAAAAAATGTTCCCAAATTTTAATGTAAAAACTTTTATAAAATATTGACATTAAAGCTTAGTATTTTATCTGCAAATGTTATATTACATATCTAAAAGGTTTTTAAATTTAAGGCGATATAATATTTATCTATTTTTTTATAATAATTAATTTGAATTCGATAATAACTTACCAGCTTTGAGAAGGACAATTTGATCATCCTGTGAAAGTTTCATGAATCCGGGGATCATTTTGGCAAATTCGATAATTTGCTGGATAACTGTAGTCAATTTTTGTGCACACTCGAGCCACAATTGTTCATGTGCCATATTTTTGTAGTAGATCAGCTTGGAAAGATCATGAGGCTTGTGAAACAACTCTTGAATTTGATCTGTCGAGACTAAACACGTTCTCGAATGAGCATCTGCTATCGTTTTTGATAACAACTCATTTATTTCTGTTGAATCTGTGAATAAACAAATAAATAAATATTAATATTGTTGTTATTATTTTTTCTATCATTATCTTAGTCAGTATTCTAATTTATTTATTTAAAAATTTTCATTTCTATAGCTACTTCACAATTTTAATGACACAATAAATGGAAGAATGACAGTAATTTTTAAAATCATTAGCTGTAAATTTTCGTGCGCCAATATTTAATCAACTAATTAAATCTTCATGCATAAAAAATATTTTTAATAAAAATTTTTCTAAATTTTTCTTTTCTTTTCAATTTTAATACGTAATTAAATTCATAAAATTATGTTCATAATAATTTGACGTTAATATTGATAAATGAAAACGCCTAAATGATAAAAATGCATCACAATTATTAGAATGAAAATGGAAATGAAAAACAATAAATAATCAATATATTTCAATATAAACTGTTAGAGAAATTCTGGTCATAATTTTTAAATAAAGTGTCTTTATTGATTTGACTATATATATACAATAATAATAAACAAGCTGATCCAGCCACGCGTTGCTGTGGCTCAGTAATTATAATAGATTGAATCAATTTTTAACTTCCCGCTAAAAAAATCGAAGATTTTAAAAAATCGGGAAGTTATCGGTTTTACCCCATTTTTCGAAATCGAGTTTTCATCAGATCTCGACGTTTTGAGATCCTAGGAAACTTTCCTGAATTTTTTCGCGATGATGTGTGTGTGTGTGTGTGTGTGTTTGTGTGTGTGTGTGTGTGTGTGTGTGTGTGTGTGTGTGTGTGTGTGTGTGTGTGTGTGTGTGTGTGTGTGTGTGTGTGTGTGTAACTCTTTTATAACTTTTGAACAGCTTGACCGATTTCATCGCGGTTGGCGCGGTAGATTTTGAGAAATCTAAAAAAAAACTACAAAAAAAAATTTTTCAAATGTGGTTTTATTGGAATAACTTTCAAACGACTTTATCGATCGATTCCAAAAACTAATCAGCTCTTTACATCAAGAGACCACGTCGATTGCCACCAGTCGGTCAAAATCAGTTGACGAAAGAAAACAGAAAAAAGTGTTTTTTCAGAATTCATACTTAAAGATTCTCTATGAGGCTTCAAAAACTGCGTTGAATGCTGCCAACCGCGTGAAAATCAGTTCATTCATTCAAAAGTTATTGTGGTTTGAAAATTCGAAAAATTGTGTTTTATTTAATTGCTATTAGAGTTTTGAGCTCGGAGAACCCAAAATGGCACAAAACTTATATTTTTGAGCTCGAAGAGCTCAAAAACGTAATTTATAATTTTGAGCGCTTAAGTACAAAATGAACGGGAAGTTGCAGGGATGGCCTTCAGGGTCAACCGTCGTCCTAATTTTTTTCTTATTCTTCTAATACAATCAAATTAATATTTTCTAAAAAAATTAAAAATAGATTCATTCATATAGGATTGAAAATAAAACGTTCTGCCAAAATTTGAAAGTAATAGGTACAGTATCGAAATGTTAAAATTAAGGTTGTTCGGACACTGATGCACTTGTAAAGATCAAAAGCTAATTTTTTGATATGATATAAATTGCTATCTCATACGTCTAAATTAATTTTTTGGAATAGATCTGACGAAGGGTTATCATTTTATAAATTATTAAAGAGTTGAAATTTAACATGTAACCTGTCTTTCGCTAACACGAAGAGATTTCATGGTTTTTCTACACGTAAGCAGGCAACATATAGCTGTCCATATGAGAAACATGTGTTTTCCAAATCCAAACCGCAAATAGACAGTATTTGGCCTTGAGATTTAAGCCATCTACCGGATATCTGTGGAACTTAGATGCCAAACCGCCATCTATTAGGATTTTATAGAACTAACCGATAAATACACACTAAAGTCATATAATAAACATTTAATTTGCAATAACAATTATTGAGATCAATAATGGAGATAAAAACTACCCTATCTTTCAAGTTAGATCAAACTGCACACGGTGTGCAAATTTAATTTGAAATCGGTTGAGTAGTTTATGAGCCCATCGCGGACAAACAACGTGACACGTCATTTATATATATTAAGATATATATATATTTTAAGTAAAAAAAAACTTCCAGAAACATTTCACCCATATCATAACAGTTTTTAAGACATAAAAGTTTAAACTTTTCAACACGTAAAAGAATGCCCGTTACACTTGTTAAACATCCGGTCATCTCTTCAATTGCTTGCAGTATGAACACGGTTGCTTAACGAGATTGTCTAGCTTGTAAATCCGTTCAGATAAGATTTTTAAAATTCATTTGCTCAAAAATAGTTGTGATGTGGGGGTTACATTATTTATTCTAGTGTTTATTTTTTACCCGGATGTAAAGAGCTTTTTTTAAATTTCAAATCAATTTTTCACCTAGAAGGCGAAAATAATTTTTATATTTTAATATTGTATACATTTTACAGTAAAATTTCAAATTGAATATCGCAATTGAAAAAAAAAAAAAAAAAAACAATTTCGCGTTTGAAGCGTGCAATGATTTTTGTGTTACGATGTTTTTTTTTTTTTTTTTATGATACTGAAGTGAACACACAGAGGAAATTAAACCTCATTGATATTGTTATTTTGTACAGTAGTCAGTAATGTATTGTGAAAAGTAGCGGTTAGGTGTATTTGGAGATTAGTCAGCGCTGTGCAGAAAACGACTAGTTATTGTTTGCAGACGAGTACTGTTCAAAGAAGTTCGGTATAGTACTTAGTTAGATGCAGATGACAAGCAATCATTCGCTGTACACGGCTTACTATTCTCCAAATACACTTAATCTCTACTTTTGGCAATACATTACTGACTGTATAAAATATTAACCAATTAGGTTTTATTATCTTCATACAGACATCTAATAATCTTCAGGATTTTGTAAAGAAAATAATTATAAATAAATTAGACATCTAATAAATAAAACTTTTTAGAAAATTTTACTTGCAGAAATTTAAAATATCTATAAGTGCAATTATTCAAAAAAATTTTATAGGTACTAATTTATTTTTTATACAAACAAAATCAAAAATTAGTCAAGTGTCTATTGATTTCAGTATAATATTTTTAATAAAATTTCCATTATAAATTTTGAAAAAACGTATCAATTTTAAACTGAAAAAATTAACACATTTTTCATTATTTTTTATACAAAAATATTCATTATGGAGAAAATTTTTTGTTAGCATTCCTTTTTTTCAAATAATAAATAAAACCAAAAAATGGTTAGATGTCTGCTGATATCAGTATTATTTTTTAATATATATTTAAATACATTGGAAAGTTTCTATAAATTTTGATTTTTGCTTTGGTGGTAACTGGTCGTTTTCAAATAAAATTTTTCACAAATTAAAAAAAATAGATGTTCAATAAAATGAGTACAATTTGAATGATAATTTAGTCGTTATAATTTACAGGATCAAGCTTGTTAACGAGAAGCCCCCCTTATTAATTTAATTATATAAATTATAAAAGAGTGAAAATGATAACAGTTAAAAATTGGACATAGACACATTACCATGCACGTGCAACAATAGAAACAATAAAACACTATAACACAGAAAAAATGAAAAAAGGTGAGAGTAGGAGGGTTTGAAAAGAAAGACACAAAACATAGCCTCACATCTTGCATGAGACATACTGGGCAGATTATGAACTTCGTCATCATCCGTAGGATTGTTGACTCTCTGCTGTTGATTGCTGAGGAACGTCGTTGAGTCGACCATCGTGTAAGAGCCGTGACCAAGGTTAGCAAGCTCAATCGTCGTTTCTTGCTTTACGGCAACTATTCCTCCGCCACTTATAGATCCGCTTCCGGAACCGCCACCCCCATTACTGTTACTCCCGTTACCGTTATTATTACTACTATTACCACTACTACTTCCTCCGCCACCGTTACCACCACCACCACCACCACCACCAGTACCACCACCACCTCCTCCTCCTCCTCCTCCTCCTGCTCCGGCACTATTTCCACTGGTGTTGCCGCTCCCAGTTGTTGATGCAGACAAAGATTTTCCTAATTTCGGCCAATTAATATTACATCAATCAATTATTTTCACACTTTTTCCATCGAAAACAAACAAACAAACCAATTACCGCAATGCATTCTTAAGATGAATTTTACTAACGACATTTATGCTAAATGATATGTGATTTGATTAATGACATTTGATTTCCCTCAAATAATTTTTGTTTTATTTAATTTTAAATGGATGTGTTAAATTAAGAACAATTTAAAAAGTTAAAAATTTTCATGATAGAAAAATAATTTGTTTATTGTTAACTAATAACTAATTGGATAAAACAATGAATTAAATGACCGTTTTAAACACTCATTATTTTATAAATGATGAAAATGATATGAGTCTCAAGACAATTTTGATGAGTATTACATTGGCAATGGTACTAAGAATAAGTTATTAAGTGGGTTACGATATAGTAATAATATAATATTATTATTATTATACTGTGATATTTATGAATTGAATTTCATTGTTTAAAGAAGCTCAAAAAAGTTTTTAATAAAAAATGCAAAGTTGCTTTGAACATTAAATGGATTATTTTCTATTATTGTTGTTATTGTAAGCATTTATATATAGTTTTTATTTCGACATGAAAATCTAAGTACAAATGACCTGTCTTCACTGATATTTTTATTGACACTTTTTACTATAACGTATTGACATTAATGAAGTTATATTTTTATTTGTAATGAATTTAAAATTAACTAATGGCAATACTTTTTAGCATTTTTAAAAATAAATCTTTGGTAAAGTATAATATACCATACAATAATTAAATTTATAGCTCGTTATCATAATATGAAAAGTAATTACGAGTGGGACTTATTGTTTTTTCGGCCATAACAAACAAAAAAATAAATATTTCTAAATAATTTTTTTTTAATATATTTTCATATTTAAAAAAAAAAAAATTGACTTAAACTAAAGTGGAACTCACTTCCGAAAATTTCCCTAAATAGTGTAAATGTTGGAAGGTAATTGGACAAAAAATTAGACTATCATGTAATTTTTATATCATGATATTTTGATCGTTAATTCAGTCTTTTTCAGGTTCATAAATAATCGATTACAGTAGTCAAAATGTCAAGTATATTGAGACGTGAAGCAGTATCCAGCATGAATATTCAAATATTCGATTAACTTACTATTAAATTAATTAACTAATATATGCTCTAATCTGGTGTGAAAATATCGATAAAAAACAAGAGATTAGACAGATTTCCAAAACATGGCAACTTAGATCTAATGACAATAAAAAGCAATTTTTTATCGATATACTTGACATGTTGACTATACTGTCATGGATTTTTAATGAACCTGAGGATTGGATAAACGACCAAAACGTCGTGATTTAAAAAATTACATGATAGTCTAATTATTTGTTTAATTATTTTCAAACAATTACAATATTTACGTTTTTGGATGTTAACAAAATGACTAATTTCCCAAAATAATTACCCGAAGTTACTTCATTTTTATTATTTTGGAATAAATATACTGATAAATACGATAAAAATAATTTATTTCCATCATCAACTTATCTACTTTTAAATCAAAATTTTTTTAGTTTGATTTCACAAACACCTTTCAGTCTTTTTGATTTAGTTCAAAATAAATATTCGGATTGTAATAAATTATTTACAACGTATTAAAAATTTTTACTGTACAAATTTAAGTAATAAGAACTAATATAGATAAAATTTTTTTTTTTTTCTTTATAATTCATTGAAAAGAAAAAAAAATCAGTGAATTGCAATAACAAAAGAATTATTTTACCTGTGTTGACGACACTGGCCATCACTCCAGTAGCCGTAACGGAAGGTGTGTCAGGAGCAACTGGATCGACTTGTTGGGTTGGTCTTGGATCGTAAGCAGTTGTACTATCGACGTAATCGGCACTCAGTTCGTAATTAGTTATTGCCTGATGATTGTAATATCCAGATCCTCCAGTTCCAGGACCAGGAGATGCGTATTCACTGCCCCCGTACGTGTAGCTAAATTTTTTTTCCGAACAAACAAAACAAAAATCCAAACGTGATTAAAAGAATCAAGTATTTAATTAATTTATGAAAATATAAAACCTTCAATAGGCTTATCTTTGATTTAACGTTATTCTTCAATACATGATTATCCTATTATATTGTAAGAGAGACGTCTTTTGTCCTGAAATGATGATGCTGTCGATAAGGTGATTTGTTACTTTACTTATGATTTAATGATCTTCATGCTTAAGACTATGTACAAATAAAATATTTTCTAAAAATTAACACTAGGAAACAGAAGTGGGATAAAAAAAAAGTTTATTTATAAATTACTAACGAAGTATTAAGACTAATTTTTTTATCATTTGAGAGTAAAATGAGAGACACTGTCTAAACATGATGTCATTCGTTCTCTGTACAAAAGACTTGTGAGGGTGTGACGGGATAGAAATAGGCTGCGCCGTTACAATAATGATGACTACATTTCTTCTTTTTATTGTTTTTGGACAAATCATGTTCAATTTCAATGAAGAAAAATTTTTTTATTGTATACAATATTTATTTGTAGTTAAAAAGATATTTAATGAAAGATGAACATGTGATATCTATGAGTAAAGTTAAAAAATGTGGTATAAAATTTTTAAATCATAAGAATTTTCATTACCAACCGTATGATGGATTTTTATTAGATTAAGAAAAGACATGTTTTAAACGTAATTACGGTCATTATTTGAAAGTAGGTTCCACAATATTTTAACTCGTAAAAATGACGTTGAGAATTTTTTTTAACAATTACATATTTTTAATTTTCCACTATGAAAATCATGGATTTTTAAAAATTGTGAAATTATTTGTTTCATTATTAATACATTTTTTTTTTTGAAAAATGATTTAAAAAGTTGTATAATTGAAATTTTCGAAAATTTGTTTTATATTATTTGTAATTACGCGTAAAATAAAAAAAATCTAAAAATCGCTACAGTTATGTAGTAGATACATTTTATTGATAGCTAGCTGTTACTCGCCTGCTCCACTGGGCGCTTTATAGAATTGCATTTTTAGATTTAGGCTTGAAATTTATTTAAAGTATTGTTTTGACTTGCACAGGTTCCCAATTCTATTGAATTGACATGCACCTTTTGTCCATGTAATTATTTTAGCTAATATTCATTGTGACTTTCAATGTGCAATCATTATAATATTCCCGTGTCTTTCATATAAATATGAATAATAATTGATATGAAAAAAAAAATTGGTTGTCTGTAAAGTTGGTTTACGGACGATAGTTTACGTGATAACGTCATAAAGAAACATTGATGAAAAATTGCATACTTTTATGAATTGAATTGAATTATTATCATTGAATTATCATTGTTTTGTATTTAAAAATTTATAAATTTTGAATATTGCATGCCTTAATAAGCGCGAAGCGCGCAGGTATGCTCTACTCTCGCCTAAAAATCTCGATTTCGATTAAAACATGATTTTCATAATTTAAACGAAAAAAATTATGGATAAAAAGCATATTGAAATAAATAATACTAACTGCAGAACACGTTGAAAAAATTTCCTTATCGATTAAATAAGATTTCGCAGAAAAAACTCGTTTTTCTGATGAATTAAATGAATAAGAGCGTGGTATTCACGGAAGCTATAATTTATTTATAATTGATATTATTTATTAACAATTATTAATATTATCAACAATAATAATCTGATATAATTGATATAATTTGTTTAAATATAATCACGAACAATTAGTTATAGAACAATATTCTGACTGCTAGTTCTGACGTTACGCGAAAAGATAGATATATGTGTCACAAACTAACGCTTGAGCCTTTCTATCGTTTGTTTGATCGTGCCTCTCTATCGCTTGTTGCGCGCTCTCGCTTGCACGCACAGGCTCAGGCAGAACGCTCAGGAGGAACGCTCAAGCGGAACGCTCAGGCGGAACGCGACACTTTTTCGTGAGCGCTGTCGGTGTTCATCAATTTATAAGACGTTATCACGTCAAAAAAAATTTGTAATTGAGCATTGAAAATTTCAGTTAAAGAAATTGCAGGTCTCATAAGTGAAGAAATTTGCCTAGTATATAAACATAACCAATAGAATTATAGTATATTACACACCTAGGGAAGTAAAGTAAGAAATGTCTCAGATCACATGTAATTGTTCGCCGAGGCGAAGCCGAGGTCAACAAACATGTGATCTGAGGCTTTCTTATTTACTTCCCGTGGAGTGTATACTATTTTTTTGCTCGACGAAGGCAGAAAGGGGCAACTTCGTTTAGCGCAGCGGGCCGAAAGTTGACGCTTTCTGCCCGTCGAGCAAAAAAAAATTTATTTTAAACAAATGGCAATCGAATATAATAAATTTAGTTACAATAAAAATTCATTATTTCTAAGTCAAAAAAATATAGGTTCCGCGTAAGTAATCACCACCATATCATCAAATACTAAAACCTTCTCCGAAACACGCTGCATCTTATGGTATAAGTATTATTCCGATCGGTTCAGTAGTTTTCGCAGTGTAACCGAACAAAAAACCAGCTCTCCATTTATTAGTATAGATTTTTGGTCAACATAAAATTTTTGTCTGCGAAAAAAATTCTAAAACTAATTAAAAATGTATTTTTAATGGTGTTAATGATTAATTCATTAAAATAAAGTGGAATCCCCCTTTCAAACAAGTACCATAATTGTTTGTCAGAAAAAAAATTTTGTATTAAGAAAAAATCATACAGAGCGTTGTTGCGTAGGACATAGTACATAATTATTAATTAATGTTAACTCTTTGGCCAAATTAAAATAATTAATTTCTATGTTTGTGATAGTGTCTTCCTTACTCTTGAGATGGTACAAAATAATAATTCACATTTAAAAATTGAATAAGTGTAATCAAACATTGTCCAAATTTTATTTTTATATTGATGAATTAAAAAAAAAAAACAAAAAAATTTTTGCAAATGAATTTTTAATAAAAAAAATTAATTGTGTGGATGTAAATGGGATGTATATAATAATAATGATAAAAAAATGAATAGAAAGAAAGATAACATTTTTAAAGAATACTGACCCGCCGTTATAAGAGTGATGTTGATCTGAACTGCTTGGAGTTTGATGTTCAAAGACGCTGCTATCTGGTGCTGTTTCTGAAGCTGCTCTCATTTGCGCTCTATGAAACCTCACCTCATCCTCAACCTTCTCCCTTTGCTTCTTTGACATACGTCCAAATTTAACGGCTAAAAAAATTCATTTAATATTATATAATATGTCGATTTAAATAAATTTTAATTGTAGATAAAAGTAAATAAATAAAATGCTTTCTTTTTTTTTCTTTTATTCAATTGTGGATGAACCAACGAGGAAATAATAAATTAACTTTATCTACAAATCGGTGTTAGCAGTGTCATGGAAATTATTGAAAACAGAACATTTTTTTAACTGAATAAATTTGGTTAATTAACCATTCCTTTTATCTTCTTTGAATAATCATAATTAGAAACGATCATTAAAATTATAAAAGTAAAATTTTAAGTAAAAAAAAAAAAAAATGGAACTAGTTAAAACAAAAGCCTGAGCTTTTATAATTTTTTAAATATTTTACTAATTATTAAACACACAACAGAAAGTAATCAATAAAATGATTAATAATATATTTTTTCAATAAAGCAAAAAAATTTTCTCATTAACGAAACTTTAAAGTCATCATCGTACTTTATCAGTATTAATTAGCTAAATAAGAAAAAAATCGGATAAACCTCAATGTTTTTCAATTTTTTAAAGTTTACAACCCACAAGAGAATCGATATCTTGTGTTAAAAAAACTGAGTGAGAAAAATTGATTCAGTAGTCTAGCAGTTTACCTCTCATAAAAAGTTAAATTAACGAGTATAATTAGGGCAGGCGGCTGATAGTTTTTATGAAAAATTATAGAAATTTTAAGACAAACATTTGGAAGTGGATCCATCTGTTTTTTTAACGACAAAATATCGCAAAATAAACATTTTCGAATTTTTCCACATCGCATTTGACATAAATCATTACAATATTCAAAAATAAATTTTTTTAATTGGTTTTAAAGCTTTTAACGTTAAGGAGAGTTTTATGTCGACTGAAAATCGTTAATACAAATGTCGACTTATCAGTCTAATATAACAATTGCTAATTGATATTTTCGTATTTTACTTGTAAAACCAAATATAGTCGAGTCGCGTTATGAACCCACATACAGCGTTGTACGGGATTTAACTAAGAATTTCCACATCCCCACTTTTCCGCAGGGGTTAACTGCTCACAGCAAGATTCGCTTGTAATATAAAAAAAAAAAAATTGAAAATGTCAATTTTTTGATTCTCTTCATCACTTATTTAAATATTCTTTCCTAAATTAACCTGTTTTTAATGAACATGAAAAAGAAAAATATTAATTTTCATAGTGGAGAGTTAAAAATACGTGATTTTAAAAAAAAAAATTTTAAATATCATTACCATGAGTTAAAATATCGTGGACTCGACTCCTAATTAATTTCCCAATTTTAATAATTTCATTTAAAATGACAAAGTTTTAATTTACATAAAAAATTAAAAACATGATCTATCTGTTTACTTTATACTCATTTAAATTTAGCATTTTGTTAGATCCTTGTAATTAATCAATAAAACAAAGTGGATTAATTTCAAACGATTCGCGCGTTGTCGTTAACAAGTGCCATTTGAATTCTAATAAAATTTATCTCAAGTATCTAAACATAAAACGTAACGTTAATTCTTCCATTATAGTTAAGCAAGGTTTCTTTTACACATACTCCTTACATGCGTAGAATAAAAGTTTAACTATTATTTAGTTATATTTTTTGCTGTAAATAATTTTTTGTACATCAATTTCTATCCTCAATACATTTTTTCTAAGTTAGTTAAATAATTTAAAAATTCTAGATGAAAAATATTGATCACTTTGTTATGATTGTACTTATGAAAATAAAGTGAAAAAAAATAATTTAAACACCCTAGAAGTTATTCCCCTAACGTTGCACCCAGAGTACACAGATGACGTTGAAGAAATAAGTACGCATGCGTGTCGAGGGAATGCGGAAGCGAGATGAGTTGACGTGTGACGTCATAGAAGGAGAGAAGACAACGTCATGAATTTATGAGTGAGACAGAAGACACTCCACTAATGCACCCCTGAGAAATCCTTTTGTACACAATATAATGTAATGTAATGTGATAAATATATACAGTCACGATACATATAAACACTCATGCAAGTGTGCAGCCGTAGAGATATTATATCGGTGGGTTTAGCTGTGTGTTTACAAAGAAAGAAGAAAAACCAAGAAGCTGAAACGCAGTCTGGTGGACGGAGGTTTACTAAAGAAGTGGGGGAGTTTATATATATATATATATATATATATATATATATATATATATATATATATATATATATATATATATATATATATATATATATATAAAGTTGAAGACATTTCAATAATTGTATGGAAGAGAAAGAGAAATAATATAATGTATAGTAAGGGGTGATCGACCGAGGTAAAAAAAAAAGAGAATATATATATATAAGCTTGAATATATAGAGAAGAGAGAAAGAAAGAGAAAAGCCACCAGGAAGAAACACACGGCCTCTATGCATTTTCTTTAGCTATATTTAGGCAAGTCCCTTTATCAGCAAAACGTTTCAGTTACAGTCTATGAATATATGTATGTTTTATTCTTAGATTTCGATGATGCATAATAAAGTATATTATATTAACCAAAGCTATTTTTGAAAGTCTTTAATAATTTATAAGAAACTTAACGATGATATTTTACTTTTAAAATTTTTAACAGTGTTTCTATACGTTTTACTGTTTCGTTTTTTGGATAAATATACTTAATATTATATTAATTTAGTAAAATTTTATTTAACTGCAACGGTAATTGAACAAATAAAATCAACCGATTGATGAAAATTTTTTAATTTTTAAAGCCATAGAAAGAAGTAAAAAATATAAGAAGAAATAAAAGTAGAAATGGTTACTAATTGTCCAATGAATTTACTCTCACTTGTATTTCACGGGAATCAGTAGGCGGATGATTTTTATATGAAAAAAGGAAAAAAAATAATTTTGAGAGAAAATGTACAAAAAAATTGAGAACAATAAGCACCGCGCGAAGAACTGTAGTTTTTTTTTTTTATATAAAATAGAAATATGAAATTAAAAATGATGTAATTGAAAAAAGCAAAATCTCATGAATCTAAAAAGTCAAAAACAATTCGTCCATAACTAATAATAATCGCATAAAAAATGAAGTCATTTACTCTAAATGTATGGACATAGTAAACTAAACTGTAATGAGAGTGTTTTTCGATATTTCTTTAGCTGCGGTTCTTTTTTTATTAAAAAAAAAAATTGTATCTAAAAAAACATTCGAAGCGTTTGAGTTAATAAAATTTTTACTATATTAGACAGAAATATAGCTTGATAGTATACAATAGAACCATACAAATATCATACAAAAACATATTACGTATGAGCATGTTTCTTGAGGAGTGGTTGATGATCTCTGAGAGACTATCAATCGATAAGATAGTGTGATGTATAAACCAACAATTGACACAGCTTTATTTAAAAAAAATAATAAATTCATAGTTGTAATTATTGAATAATTTTTTTTTTTTAATATTTTCTACATTCTAATCTAGATGAGACATATTCAGGACGCAGTTGAGTTTATTGTCTTATTGCTACCATTCATCTGCCATTTATGGGTGAGATAGTGCTTGGTTGGAAACTACGATTATCGTTAAAGAGAAGAGTATGGAGAGTAAATAGAGTCTCTATTGTTTCTCTTTAACGTGCAAATGTCAACGCTTCACCTTTTCTTTCCTCGCGGCTATACGTTTAATAACTGTGACACGTGTGCTACGTTTTCTATGCCTGAAGACAATGCGTGTTTTCATCATTTCGTGAGGCAACAATTATTTACCATGTCATTGAATTTTTTTCTTTACATATAATTTTATATTTTTTCTAAATTTTCTTTTATTTTTAATAGATTTCATTTTTGGCTGTACATAAATATTTTGATACAATCGAACCGTTAAGTTTTTTTTTTCTTTGTCCATACTCCTTTTTTGTTATTTTTTTTATTCACCGTTACGTATATGCTTATTTTGAACATCACAGCTCTCGAATCTTTACCGTTACATTTTATCTTGCGTGACAACAGTTGAATAAAGTTAGGAAACCGACGTGACTTTGAATTTTAAATAAAGAAAAAAAAAATATGTACAATTATTGTACTAAAGGTATGTTAATGAATCTTTAATAATATTATACATTAAAAGTATACCACAGGTTAATGGTCATTTTTATTTTTTTATATTATCGAAAGTGATCGGTGGATAAAGAAGCAGGAAGTGGTGTACCGATGTCTTGAAACATAATGAAATTTGATAAAGATATTATACAAGTCTATAAAATAGTTATTATAATTTAATACAGACATCGCAGTGAGAAAATAAAAATATATTGCAATTCGTTGTTGCTTTAATGCATTTTTTTGTTTTATTTTCTCTTGTGTATAACGAGCATTATCGATACATTTGCTTGCATACGCAACAGAAGTATATTGTCGTTGTACATTTGTCTTGATAAGCTAACAAGTAAATTAAAGGGGCGAGACGTTTGGCGAGAAGAAAATGTTGATAAGGGGTCATACACCCCAGCAAAAGCGCGTAGCGAATGCACCAAAGTATATTTTAGATTTATATATATACATATTTTTTTTTTTTTTTTTCATTTTCTTGGTATATTTAATGTGAGTCAACATTTCACTTTACTCGTATGTTTGCTGCAAGTACACTGAGAAATTATTTAATTTTGTACATGATAATTTTTCATCAAATGATTTAATACTCCTGTATAAAAATTATAAGAAATTAAAAAATTGTATTTATAACTTGCAATAAAAAATATCTATAAATAAATAAATTTATAAATAATTTTAAACCGCAAATAAACTGAAAAAGAAAAACTGAAGATATTTTATGAGATGCCTGATGCATGTTAGACGAAAATAGAGAGAAAGTAATCGTTAAAAGATACAGGAAGCTCTAAATTTTAATATTTTGAAATTTAAAAAGAAACATTGCAAGTCACTTTAAAGTTTAATGATTTTCAAATTTATTCATTTTAACAATAATTATATTTATGAAATATTTATTTTTAACGAGGTTAAAAACAAATTTGTTTAATGTTCCAGTAAATAGTTGTATGCATAATTTATTTATTTATTATTTTTAAATTTATCGAGCCAAGTCTTATCTGTGCCTATCATATAACATGACTTTTTTATTTCAACTGAATAGAAACTATTTTAATTCTTTAAACACTGAATATTTCATCCACAATTACATAATTATATTTAAGAAAATTTTAGTAAATTGGTTATTGCCTGTTAAAATAACTTACCATCTCTGGACATGCCAAGTCGCAGGCACTTTTGTAACCGGCAATACTGACACCGGTTTCTGTTGACACGATCTACCACACAATTTTTGTTTCTCGGGCACTGGTAATTTACGACTGATGACTGTGACCTCCTGAAGAAACCTTTGCAACCCTCGCAGGTTATTACACCGTAGTGTACACCGCTGCTTTTGTCGCCGCAAACTTTGCAGGGGATTATCTCGATCTGTGCTGTAATTAATAAATTTACAATTATTACTATTTGTTTTTCATAAATAAATAAATAAATAAAAAAAGAACTATGCAAAGAATTGAAAATCGTAAAAATTACTTTAGATGTACTATTATTTAAATTTGAAACTTTGATTTTTTATCTATGACGATAGATGAAATAAGATTATATGTAATACGTAAACAAGAGTGATATGACATGAAGTAGCTATTGGTTATGTAATTCAAGCTTTACTTTATAATTCATACATTTACATAAAATTGACACGAGTTAAGTGTAAGCTTTATTGTTAAGTTTTTTAATTCTAAATTTCACGCAGCTTGTTTTGTTTTATTTTTAAATTTTGCTAAATAGATTGTATGAAAAAATTTTTAATCAAAAATTAAAAATATAGAAAATATGTATATACAAAATATATTTTTAACAGCTAACTTTCTTTCGATTTTCGTATTTATTTTATAGATTTTAAATACAATTAAAAAATATTAGAAATCTATCTGGAATATATGTATGAAAATTTTTAAAAATATACAAAAATTTATTTTAAACTACATAGTATTTTCAATATACTTTTTCATTATTTTATGCATGTGTTTTTATCATATATATTCAGGATATATTTTTAATATTTCAACAGATATTTTTGATAAGAAATTTTTTCGTGCAAAGATTTAAAAAATATAATTTTTAAACTTTGGTATCTGTTCAAAAAATCACAGCTGGACAATTTATTCAAGTATATAAATTTCGGTTTTTATTTATTATTTTATGGGTTTCAGTATCCACTGAATTATAATGTGTATAGTTAGAAGCTCGTCTACCTCGGATAGATTTAACCTGGACTCTACGGTCATTCAGCAAACTGTTATCAGAACTTGAAGTTGTTTGAATTGAGGATCGCGTTCTCGCCTCTGGAGGCTGTGGACTCGTGCTGTCGGCGCCCCAAATCGACGTTTCGAACACCGATAAATTTCCCTCCATTTACACTGTACTTTACCTCCGTGTCGTTGCATTCGCATACGACTCTTTCTTACTTTCATCTACTGCTAATTTTATTATTTCATTTATAAGATTTATAATAATCAAGGCGTATATATATGAGAGGCATTTATATTCTTTGTGCTACTTGACAAAAATCCATGGTAAAATTTTGCTTAAATTTATTTTATGTGAAAAAAATAACTATTTTTATGCTCGTTATTTTTAAAATTTGTTTTATTAAAATTTAAAAAGTATCTATTTTTTTTTTATAAAAGTATTCAATATTCAATTTAATTGAATTAAAAAAAAATTTGCATGGATTAATTTTTTATACATAAGTTTTATAAAGAAAATTATAAAACACAAAATAATATCGACTTCATTTTTAATAATTAAAAAACAAGTTTACTTGATAGTACTTTTAATTTTTATCGCAGAAATTAAAGTCTAAAAAATAGAAGTAAATTCCGTCAGAAGCAATAAAATAAATAAAAAATGCAAAATACTTTAATTAAAGTGAAAATATTGAGTCTTCTCATCGAAACATATTCTAATGAATAACTTTTTTCCACTTTATGTTATATCATAAAACAATAAATAAAAATACTTTAAATGATGAGTTTCAATAAAATCTACAATAATTAGCTTCAACTTGTACTTGGTATTAGTATTATCTTCATCTTTTACTACTTAGTAATATGGTATATGGAGAGCGGCGCTCTCAGTAGCGTCGAAGCGCTTGCACCATATAGTCAAACATTACATAACTGAGAACGATGAACTCAAAGTACAGTCACTCAACACACGGGCATTTTCTCGCGTTATCTTGTATCACGTTACGATGCCTGCAGCTGCAGGAAATTATTTCTTCCAAATTGTTATTTTTATTTATTTATTTATTTTTTTTTACAAATAATGTTGTTTTTATTTAAATCAATAAAAAAAATTCATAATTCCGGGTATAAAATTTGGAAAAAAAGTTATTTACATAATTGTGTATCAATGAGACATTTCATTAATTAATACTTATAATAATCAGTAAATTATTATCTTCTTAAAATTTAATTAAGATTCTTGTCAAAGTAAATTGAAAAAAAAATAGTATCATCTTATGACTGAAATAATTGTTATAGTTAGCGAATATTTAATAAGTATATCACTTAAAAATTAAACTGCCTTAATTAATATAAAAATAATAATTTCACATAATTTTTTGTTTTAATTACATCAAGAGTTTCAAAATTAAAATTACACTTGACAGATAATTGAAAACAATGTTTATCATTTTAAATTATAAATATTACATAAATAATTGATATAAATTTTACATGTTTTCACATTACAGTAAGTGTTTAAATAAATTAACACAAATACATCCACTGTCACTTATCAGTAGTCATATTTATGAATTTAAATTGATTGTTGATAAAAATCTAAAATTTAAAATACGGTAAATGTGTAGATTTGTAATTAAAAAAATAAAGATAAAAGTTATAAAAAAAGTATTGAACTTTTAAAGCGTTAGTAAGCGGCACTTTCCAACTCCCACACGACACACGACTTTATACTCTACAGTAATACCAATTCACTCATACATTACTCGATCATGAGTGTACACATGGATTTACTCACGAACCAACCAACATCTCTTCCTGCATCCTTCTTTCTTTCTCCTTAGTCCCTTTCTACTTTACGATCTTTTTGTGTCTCTTTTATAAATCTCGGACACAACACTGAGCAAGAATAATCTACCGAGAGTATATCCACTGATCATGCAATACATTGTTACATCCCACATATCCAATAACATTTAAATATAAAAAAATATTTTATTTATTTATTTTTTGTTTGTTTTATTCAGGCACTAAATATAGCTCATTAATTATTGGAGTACCAAAAAGAATTAACTTTATTTTAAAAAATACATCTTTTATTTTTTTTTTGGTTTTTGGAGTGAATAAACATCATATTAACACCGTCTATAATAATAAATATAATGATTTGTAATTTTTGAATCAAGTTCTCATAATTTATGTATATTAAACGCGCACCTAATAATGTAACTTACACCTCTATTTGTCCACTAGTATTTAACATTTAATTTAAATTTGAATAAAATAATAACATAACATAACATAGCACAGTATTTGGTGTACAATATTTTAATATTAAACAAAACAATATTTCGGATGTTTAATAATAATGCGATTACGGAGGAAATAAGTGACAATTTATAGAATGAACAAATGTACATATATGATAGAGAAGAGGTGTTTTTGGGGATCACCAAAGCAAGCCTGGCATCTCACAATATGTCAAGAATCCCCACCATACCGTTGACGTTGTGGCGGGTCACTGAACTGTGCGCCACCGCGAATGATGGTCGAGTGCTTCGTCTCACCCTCTGCCCCGCTAACTGGCGCACCCCTTCCCCGCAAGTCGATTCCCTTCCTTTCCTTCTCTAAAATCCCTCCTGGCGGACAACACTCCCCACTATTATTTCAATTGTAATACTTGCCGGGTATTACCGACAATCTGCGATCGCTACCGAATCTTTCACCACGTTTACTTAAGTTATTACTATTTTATCTATTTATCAATGTAATATATACAGTCATGGGTCTAATGATTGTAATTATAATTATTATCGATGAAAACAGGCAAAAATATCAATATTTCACGCCGGCTTAGTCGATGATGAGTGTTGTTGGTTTTTAATTCAAATTTTTTTTTGTCAAGATGAAGATGTTAGTTTAGTTTTAAATAAGTAAGACCGTTCCTTGTTTATTTAAATATGTAATAAAAATTTTAATGTTTTTTAATTCATAATGATTAATGATGAAAATTTAACTTAAAAATTAAACTTGATGAAATTTTAGGAAATTATTAATGCAATCATTTAAAACTAATTGATTTTTTGAAATAGAATCAGAAATCGTCAGATAACTGCTGATTTCAGTTTCATCTTGATGGAAGTTGAATTATACAAAAGAAGTTTATGTTATGGAGGAAAAATTTGATATTTTTACTTTAATTTTACTCCATGCACAAAAAAAGAAATCAATTTTTAACTTAAGAGTATGGAAATTGTAAAATTTATTATTTTTCAAAATCTTAAGTTACATGAGAATTAAACAAACTGCAATAAAAATTTCATTGTTTTGAATCAAAACAGGAAAATTCTTGAATTCAAAAAATTTTTTGGCTTAATTCAAGGCAAATAAATTCTTCACAATGGTTACTTAGTAAACGAATTTTTTTCTTGAATTACGTTGATTTCTTTTTTTAGTGCAATAACGTTTTAATTAACATTTTAAATAATTTTTTTCGACAATAGGGTAAAAGACCCCATTAGTGGTAGGGACTCCATTACTGACACTTTCTTTGATTTTGGTACTTATTCAATTAATGAAATCATTAATTTCTTTTATGAATATATTATTTTTAATCTTCAAGATCTTTAGGTCAAAAAAATTTTTAATTTTTATACCAAGTAGAACATTTTTTCATTGAAAGAAAAAGTGGATCTTTTACCTTATGTTATTATTAAATAAACATTTCTGGACCTTGATATGCTATTGGTAATTTATTGCGTATTATTTTTACCATTTAATTCTCTTCAGGAATGTAAAAAATCGTGTTAATTAATTATATTAGAAAAATGTAATAATTGCATCAAATTTTCAGAAAAAAAGTTCAGCTAGCTATAGCAAAAAAATTGATAAAAACAATCTAGTTAAAAGCAACTAAAAATAATGGAATCAATTTGGTGAAATTAAAAAAATTTTTTTTTCTGGCCGCTGCGTTAAACGAAATTGCCACATTCCGGTTACGTCGAGCAGAAAAATAGTATACATACCTTGGCCAGTAAAAAGTAAAGCCTCATGAGGCTTTGCCTCGGCCAACAATTACATGTGATCTGAAACTCTTCTTATTTTACTGGCCTAGGTATGTGATATACTATTAATAAAAAAGTAGAATAATGATATGCAGGATTGGGATTATTGTTTAAATTAACAGTTGACTAATATAGTAACTTTTAAAAAGTTAGTTAATTGTTCTTTTTTCTTACTGAAATAAATAAAATTTATAAATGAAGAGATAAAGAAGAAAATTATCGATCGCAGGAAACTGCATCATCTATAGAGCACGTGTGCCGCTCGCTTAGTAAACAAAAGTAGAGACTCCGTTATAATTTAATGTGTAATGTAAGTGATTCTAGATGTCTCAAGTCTGGCGCTTTCACCGACTTTGTAATAATATACTTAAAAAGCAGTGTCGTAATAATTGAATGAAAATATGTAATAAATTAATGTTGTATTATTTTTCGAAAATAATGATGATAACAATAATGGAAAATAAAGAATACTTATGGAAAATAATAGTAATGGTTGAAAAAAATAATGAATGAAAAAATAATAAAAAATGATAATGATAATAAAAAAATGAATAATTTGTAATTTATTTTCATTCATTAAACACTTGACTCATACTTGTGACTATTCTCACTATATATAATACTGTCACTCTCCATTCTATTTGGTTGCCACGTCCTTGTAGAGATCGTAGAACCTCCTCTCTCTTTTTTTTCAGAGTCTCATTCTTGGTTTAACTCTTTACGTTTAACTTGTACTCACGCTTTAACCCCACTATCAGAACATTACATATTACTTTAGTGTAGAGTACTGTTGTGTGTTTATAGTTAAACTCATTGGTGTTTGTATTCGTATATTTATTGCATAACCGACGCGCAACACACGAGGTTGCCAACCTGCACTACGACGCATAAGACTCTATAAATATACCACTACAAACAAATAATTTAACATTCAGTCGATTTGTACATTCAGCCAACTGTAATCATTAAATTGTTTGCATGGTATTATTATTTTTTTTTAATTTTATTATACATGTATGTTATTATTTTTATTTTTTTATAATAATACGTAATGGTGATATTATATGTTATATCTATAAATGATATAGATATTATTATTCGAAGGAAAGTATAATATAAACGTAATGATTATCAAAGAGTGCGAAAGTCGCCCGGCGGTTTGACATTGGACGTGATAAACTTTCCACGGATTATAGATTTATAAATTGTAGAGCTCTAAAAATAATTAATTCCAATTATTTTGAATTTATTATTTTTTTTAGCCATACTTAAAATTGTCATTATCAAAAAATTCTGACTAGAGTGTTCTCTCCGCTACGGTCTGAATTTTTTTTAGTCCAAGAAAAAATTTTTAAGGCTTGTATTGAAAACCAAAATTATTTCAAGTCAAGAAAATTATTTTTTTTATTTCGTTATCTTGAGTTGAAATTCTTTTAATGAAAACTTTATTTCGAAAAATCAATGCAACTCTTGTACTCTTAAATTCAATCAAAAACAAGGTTTTCTTCTATATCTATTCATTGATATGATACTTTGCAGGATTAATTTTAACGTAATGAGAGCTAAAAATATTTTGAAGTACTGGGTTAGTATTCCGTGCAGATGAGTACACAGTAAAAAATTTTGCGTCATTGCGTCAAAAAATTTTGTATTAAATATTTAACACTTTTATATGTAAATTTAACATTTATTGTGTAAATTTAACATTTATTGTGTTAAATTAACACAAAAAAGTGTTAAATATTTAACACAAAAATTTTTAACACCAAATTTTTTGAAGCATTGACGCAAAATTTTTTTCTGCCCTCCAGGCGGAAAGTGGCAACTTTCGGCCCGCTGCGCTAAACGAAATTGCCGCTTTCCGCCTCTGTCGGACAGAAAAATAGTATACAAACCTATGGCAGGAAAATAATAAATATCTCAGACCACATATATGTCGACCTCGGCTTCGCCTCGGGCAACATATATGTGTTCTGAGACATTTCTCATTTTCTTGCCACAGGTGTGTAATATACTATTACTGTGTATCTTTTATTTTGATATTTACTGCTTATAGTCTGCTGGAAGACTTATTTTAATTGTAAAAATATATAAGAAGTTTATTATACTTCTATTTTGTATAGATGCTTTGATGAGCCTAATTGATGCCTGATTCATTCAATTACACAAAAAAATAATGATTTGAATTTACTGCACAGTGGTATAAAAAACATAACTAAACATATATCGAATAGAATCTAATACATATATATTAGATACAATTTTGAGATGAAGAGAAGAGACACACAACCCCTAGATAGCTATATCATGTTCCCGACACTCAAATAAATACCATTTTATCAAGACTCTTGGCGAGATCTACTACATCCCGACTAGAAATTGTAGTGAGGAATGCCGAAGAATTAGTGAGGGGCAAGTTTGGCTTGCCTAACTTAGGCAAGCCTAATTTGCGCCTTCTTAAATCCACGTTAGGCAAAACGAAGATTGGCATGCCAAATTTGCATGTAATTTGGGACATCTATGGCAAGCCGAACTTCGGCGAACCTTTGGAATGCCTGACTAGCTGGAAGTAACGGTAACCAAAGATTTGCCGAAGTTTGGCTTGCCATAAATGTCCCTAATTACCTTTAAGTTTGGTAAACCGAACTTTCGTAAGCCTTTGGATTTTATAATTTCCTGCAAGTTAGGCATTCCAAACATTCGCCAAACTTCGTCTTACCATAGATGGCCCTAATTACTTTTAAGTTTGGCAAACCGAACTTCCGTAGACCTTTGGATTTTATAATTTCCTGCAAGTTAGGCATTCCAAACGTTTGACAAACTTCGGCGTTTCTTGCCAAAGTACTCTAAAACGGAGTGGGAGAAGATATTTGGCTTCAAGTCTTTCCAAGGTTAAGCCTTTTAGTTCTATACATATAAAAGTGTGTATTTATGAGAGTATTTGTGTATTGTACATATAAACATGGTGTCTCATGTACCCGACTAGAAATTTCATTGAGGCATATGCCGACGAACCAATTCGGGGCAAGTTTGGCTTGCCTAACTTAGGCTTGCCTAGGTTGTACCTCATAAAAACCAAGGTAGGCAGAACGAAATGTTTGGCTTGCCATATTTGAACGTAACTAGGAAAGTTTCATGGATTCCTTAAGTCTGATATATCATGGGAACGCCGCACTGGTTTCAAGTAACGATAACCTGAGTTTTGCTAGTTTGGAGCGAACTTGGCTTTCCGAACTTAGGCTAGCCCAATTTGAATCTTATTTGTTTTAAATTAGGCAAGCCGAACATTGGTTGTGCTTATAAGTATCTTGAAGTAAGAGGTCGCTCATCATCGGCGTAGCGTTGCGGTATGGTATAGGGCCCTCGTGCGTCGGGTACCGTGTTCGAGTCTCGCGTTCGACATGTACGATTTTTAATAATTAATAATTACTATTAAGGCGAGTGTGAAGTAAAGTTAAGTGTTATGTGTGATTAGTGTATCTAACTCCTCGCAATCATCATCTTCTTCCCCCTTGACTTATCAAATCTACCAATCAAAAAAACCTCTTCACATTAAAAAACGCTCCAAAAAACAAAAAAAAATTACAGAAAAAATAAAATTAAATAATAAAAATAATATTCAATAAAAGCAACAAAGAATTTGTTTTGTTTTTTTTTTATTCATGAAATATTTAAAAAATTTAGTCCTAAATTTAATATTTATACTTAAAATAGTAAAAGAAGATAAAAAAAATAAGCATTTGTTATTATTAATTTTCGCTTGATAATAAAAAAGCTAAAAATCAAGAAAGAATTAGATTTGGATTCTTCGTTGTGAATTTGGTTTCCAAACTGCAACCTAATCAGGAAGCCAAGTTAGGCTGAGCCTCGCAACTGCGTTACATCTCAAACTTCGGCCTGGTTTGGATGCCTCACTTACTGCAAGTTTGGAATTCGGCATGCCTTACTTGCGCCAAATCACTGCCTCACTGAAATTTCTAATCGAGATGTAGCCATCAGCTAAGAAAGATTAATCTTCTATATATATAAGAGATTTCCACCTATGTATTGACTCATCACAATATTTCTCGAACCATAAGGCGTAGAGACTTGAAATTTGGTAGGAATATTTCTTTCGCCGAGTAGAGGTCACTTAAGAACGGATTTTACGAAATTCCAACCGCAAGGGGTGTTGCGGGGGCGTTACAATAAAAAATTGCCGTTTTTAAACTGAAGTTCCTACAGGCTCTAAATTTGGTAGGAATCTTCTATATGTGACGTAGAAATTATCTAAAAGCGTTTTCTACTACAACCACCCCCAAAAAGGGTTGCGGGGGTATATGTTAATAATTAAAATTTTTAATTTCCTAGCTATAGCTCCTACAGACTCCAAATTCGGTAGGAGTCTACTATGTGGAATGGAGAACTGATCTAGAAGAGAATTTTACGAAAACCCGACCTCAATAAGGATTGCGGAGATGGGTATTAACAATCAAAAATTTAAATTTCCTAGCTATAGCTCCTACAGACTTCAAATTTGGTAGAAGTCTTTTATTTGTTATGTAGAGATCATCTCCAAACGGATTTTAATAAATTCTACATTCAATAGGAATTGCGGGGGTGGATGTTAGAATTTTTAATTTAAATTTCCAAACTGTAACTTCTATAGACTCTAAATTTGGCAGGAATCTTAGTATATAATCTTTGTGCCAAGTTCAGCTAAAAATGGATTTCATCAAATTACAACCCCAAAAAAGATTGCGGGGGCGTTAATAATGGAAAATAATTATTTCCAAACAATAATTTCTATGGACTCAAAGTTTTGAATAGGATCTCGAATAGGATCTCAAAGATCTCGAATAGGATCTTACGAAATTCCTCCCCCATATAGGAGATATCAGCTAAAAACGTATTTCACGATAATTGTCTTCATATATGCAGGCTGTCAGATATGCTTCATATATGCAGGCTGTGTCAGAGTGATGAGAAGAATAAAAAAAATTTTGTTGTTTATAAACTAGGACTTTTTGAGACATGAAATTTAGGACATGTCTATTAAATTTTAATAAAATTTATTAAAAATTTCCTCACAACAATCGTCTCTTTGCCAGCGGGGAAAAAGTCATTGTAAGGTTTCCAAAACTTAATATTACATGTAGTTATTCAGTCAACGGACTAAGAATTTTGCATACATGTTATTTTTGCTGATCACATAACCGATAAATTTTTCTTATTGCGGGATCGCGGAAATGTAACAGATAAAAATGAATGCATTTCCAAACACTTGATATGTGAAAAATAACTTTGGCTACTTATTGAAATATAATTCGTAAGAAACATGTTAAATTCATTCACTATAAAAAATTAATGTCACTGAGAAAATTTTAACTAACAGAAAAATTCATCGCATTTGAAGCTAGACAGATTTCAACTTCACTCATGAGACTTGCAATGATTTTAATTAAAGCTTTTAATGCTCATTTGAAATCTGTGCAAATCAATACAACAATCCAATGAAATTTCAAGTCTAGATCTAAAAATGCAATTCTATAAAGCGCCCAGCGGAGCGGACAAGTAACAGCTAGTTCTATTATATTATTATTTTGTCATAGTTTTTTATTGTACTTTTATACTGTATTATCACACTTTTATTCGTATTGGATTAAATAAAAACATACTTTTCAAAAAAAAAAAAAAAATCCCTAGATAGCTGAAAGACCCGGGGGAAAAAAATTATATATAATTTTATATAATTATATATAAATCATTATATATAATTATGTATGAGTTTTGGCCATATATAATTATATAAAATTATATAAAAAAAAATTTAATATTTTTTTTTAATTACATAAAAATTTTTTTTTAATTTTTAAATTAAAAATAAGTAGGAATTGGGCCTCACAGAATACTTGCGATCAAATATCTGCACTGTAAAAAAAGCGGTGTTAAAATGGACTCATTTTAACACCGCTATGTAACACCTGTGTATTAACACCGGAGTAGCGGTGCTCTTTTGCGGTGTTAAAAATCCGGTGTAATATCGGTGTTAAACCGGTGTAATACCGGTGTAACAGTAGAATAATTTTACACCGTATCGGAGTATGAATATTACATGATCCATAAAACACAATTAATATTCAATATTTATCAAAATGAGACAAGTAACATTTATTTAAGAATTTTCAATTTATAAAATTACGCAGAAATCGATTTAATGAAAATTATACAACAAGTTAAATAGTATTTACAATATTAAATGTTTAGGAACAATATAATAATTATTGTTATCGTAACCATGATGTTTCTCATAATATAATAGATGTTTCAAACATGAAAAATCTACAGCTGTGCAAAAATAAATTATCTATATGAAAATCATTTAAAAAACGTTCAAAATTATCGTAAAATTGTTCTAAAAATGTTTCAAATTTGTTGTAAAAACACTCTAAAACTGTCCAAAAAATGTTCCAAAATTGTCTCAAAAATATCCGAAAAATGTCTCAAAAGTATTCAAAATTTGCTCTCAAATAGTAAAAAAAATGTTTTAAGATTATTCAAAAAAGGTTCCACATAAGATTTAAGGACAAAATTTTAACTAAATTGCTTCAAATAAATTGCATTGATTCTAAAATTATCATAGAAGTATTCCGAAAATCTTAAAAAAAATACTTAAAAGTTATGAAATAATTACTAAAATCCACCATTTTAGAGTTTCCGATTATCTATATGATGTCCTAAAATTGTCTCTTAATAATGGTGTTAAAGTAACACGGATCGAAAATTTACAGCGAGAGAATTTCACACCATTATTTCACACTACACGGCCATGTAAAGTGCTCTGGGTCCATTTTTACATCGAAATTTTTTACAGTGTATTTATTTTAATCAAAAACTTTTATCTACTTTATATTTTATTATTTTAAACTTTCTAAATTAAATATTAACTTTTTTTTTTATTATTTATCTTAAATTATTAAACATAAAAAGTTTAATTATAAAAATTGTGTTACTTAAAATATTATCAACACCGGAAAATTTATAACACCGATTTAACAACGAAAAAAAATATTTACACCGCGACCAGTGTTACTGCTACACCGATTTCGGGGTTGAATTTAACACCGGAATTTTTAACACCGTACACCGCATGGACTCACACCGGTTTTTTTTTACAGTGTGATGAAAAATTTTGAGTGTCGACGGGATTTGAACTCGGGTCCTTCTAGTTGCCAGTCCTGCGCGCTGCCACTGGTCCGCATTACACGATACAGCTACAGGACATTATTTATTTTATTTGAATAAGACCTAGATAGGCTAGGTTTTTATTAAAATTCCATAAAATTCTTCAATATTTCATGGAGCTTCACAGAAGTAGTAGTTTTAATTTTTGATTTTTGATTTTATCTGTTATTTATGGTTAATCTTTATTTTTTATTGTAATTATCCCCTGGTGAAAAAAATTATATATAATTTTATATGATTATATATAAATCATCCTATTTAAGGAGTGAGCTGTTAAAATTTCAAAGCGGTCCAAATATTTTCCCGAGCGTTGAATCATTTCTTTATAAAACTAGGCTGAATTTTATTTGTTTATAATTTTTGTGCTATTGGTCAGACGTGGATGTTTTAAAATAGATGAAAGTCTTTGAAGTTCGCCGTTAGTCAAAACTTGCAAATAAATAGCTATGATTCCTGATTGATCAAACGGGGAACTTTACTCACTTACTATTGTTCAAGTCTAAGAATGTGGACATATATCATTATATATCGATATGTATCAAATAAGAAAATCAATAAACAATGTATTACATTAATGTATAAAGCTTAGATTAGGAAGCATGTGGATGGGCACTGTTGAAAATTTCTAATTTAAAAAAAAACATTACTGTTTTTTTTTAAGCTCTACAATTCATTTCTGCACCTCGAAAATCTAAAATCAATTAGCTCGGAAGAAGAATTTACTCAATTAGCATTTTTGCAATTGCCTATAATTAATTAACAAATAGTGACCGTCATTCAGTTTGTTCTGGAATTTTATAATATTCTGTTGAACTATCTAGAAACAACCTCCTGAGTCCAATTGAAGGTAATGCCATTTAATCGAGTAAACCCACGTAAAATTGACTATCTTTTTTGGGCTATTCGACTGATTTTTTAGGTTAACTAGTATTTGGAAAATTTAACAAAGAAGGTTTGCTTTTTATTTTACTATGTATATAACAGCAGGTTGAATTATCAGGAACTACTTTGCTCTCATGATCATATAACGTAAGTTAGATCGTAGTGGGATACTTTGGTCACATTTTATTAACAATTAAAGTCCGTTTCAATTGATTTTTTCAACATTTTGCAAAATAAGTAAAAATTTATCCGAAAAAAAACTTTAACGCTGATTATATTAAAGTATTTTGTTATTGAAAAATTACATTAGATTTCTCAAACGTGTTGTCAACTGTATCTTTGGTGCAGCTTTGAAGCACTCTATTTTTTAAATTAATAAACAAATAGAAAAATATTTTAAATTATATCTGTGGAGAATTTTACTCTTTACAAACGCTCAATTAGTTGTATTTTCTGTGATTCCAATATAGTTTGAGCTATTGTGAAAAAGTTGAGAAAACTTGTGAATTTTCGGAAAATTCTACTCAGACATTATATAGGATTTTGTATAATTATATAGAATTTTATATAATTATATATATTTATATCAACTTTTAAATTACAATTAGATAAAATTATATTTTATTAAAATTATGGCAAAAATGAAGTAAAGTATAAATTCAAGTTACCGTGGCACTTATAAAAGTATATTTTTATCAAATAAATAAACGAATTCCATAAGTTATAATAATTCTTACGTGTAATAAAATTTTTTGGTGTTTTTAAATAAAAAAAATTTTTATACAGCAATAATTTCAAAAATTATTTTAAAATTATAATTAAAATTATTAAAATCTAAATTTAGATAAAATATATGAGTTTAATTTTGTTTTTTGATAAATAATTGTTAAAAATCAGTTTGCGCATATGTCAAGAATTTTTAAACCAGACCCAGCTGCGCGCGCATCTTTGACTTCACAGCTGATGCGCAGACTGCGTCGGTAACTAATTTTGTTATTAAAAATTAACATTTTCCTGAAAATTTTTAGAAAAACCACTTCAGAAAAGATTAAAGTTTATTAATTTTAGCTTTTTTTGAGTTCCACGGAAAATATTTTTATACTGTTAGCTATCAAAGTCAGCCTGGGCATTTTTTGCAAAAGTTTTTTGTTAATAACAAAAAATTCTCACCTCGCTTAATGCTGCGAATTGAACCATATATTTATAACATATTTTTCGATTGATTTCAATTATAAAATTGCGTTTGGCAATTATTCTTAACAAACGTTCGTAGTAAGGGAAGTAGACTATTAAATCATACTGACTCTTTTCTAACTCTAACAAATACAAATAACATTTATGACGGAAATTATCTAGAGTCTCAGCTGATGTAATAACAACTGGTAGATTATTCCAAAAATTACAACCAGTAACAATGAAAGATTTATAATAAGCTACTGTACGCGCAAAAGGCACCTGCAGTGAATTTGTTTTACCTAATTCCCTACGACCTGAAGCACTAGTTTTGTGTAATAACTGGTCACCGAAAAGACTTGGACGTATTAAACAAATCGCCTTATAAAACTCACTAGCTACAGTCAACGCTCTCTGTATTTGACTCACCCGTACAGGACCATTCTCTGTATTTGACTCGTCCTTGTCCATAAGAGCTGTGTAAAATCGTCAAATACAGAGGAAGAATGTGGTCAAATATAGAGAGGTCCAATACAGAGAGGCTTTAGCCATCCAAGCGCCTGCCGATGCTTCGTTATATGCTCCACTCGGCGTATTCGTAAAACGAGACGCACACAATTGTTCAGCGATACTAACAGCGATCTTTCAAGCTCAAATGACAAATTCGTTAATACACAAGCACAATAATCATAAATTGGCAAGACCATATCAGTAATAAGTTTTCTCTTTAACGCCATACTGAGTTGTGCATTATTCATTCGTATTCTGTACAATGCTCCTGCCGCTCGCTTCTTAATACTAGCAATATGCTTATACCAAGTAAGAGTACAATCAAAGACTACGCCTAGTTTTAGCGCGCAGTTATACTTATTGAATGAAAAAAAATGATTCAATATTATTTGATCTTCCCATTTGACATGTTAGTCAATAGAAATATTAATGAAAATTCACTATCAAGATATTTAATTTTTTGGAGCAAGAGAAAAATTTTCTCAAGACAAGAAAATTTACTTCTGTCAAGAACTTAATTTTTTGGAGCAAGAGAGAAATTTTCTCAAAACAAGAAAATTTTCTTGACTTAACTCGAGTGGTACGGAAGATTTCATACTAACTTTACCATCTCTCTATACCTCTACGTGTAAAAGACGCAATTTCGAAAATTAATTACTTAAAAACGGTGCGGTCAATTGATCTGAAATTTTGGTAGTGAATTATTAATATATTTATCTTTCAATAAAAAAAATTTCATAATTTTCTGTTGAAATGCCTATCACGCTACAACTACCTTAATTTCAAAAATCTGTTCAAGTGTTGGTTCCGATTTTACGGTATTCAAATACTGAGTATTTTACCTTACTTATTCTATCATATAAACATTTCGTTTATTTTCGTTGTTAGTCTCCCGTTAAATTTAAGTCAAAAAAAGACAAAAATAAGTCAAGCAAACGACTAGATTGCTCGGCTCGATAACGAGTTGTTTGTTTAAGTCAATATTAAGTCAAAAAAAGCCAATAAAAGTCAAGATCTAGGGTAAAATCGTCGAAAAATTGACAACTTCAAAGGAAAATAAGTCAAACCAAGTGAAAATTAAGATTTTTTTTTTTCGACCCGGGTATTTATTTATTTTTTGATTTTAATAAATTTTGTTGCATTACTATCACTCATAGTACAAACACCATATAATTTAATTGTACACAAATTCACACACGTGTTGTTTTCAGGCTACACGCATTTACCACATCATACAGTCATAAATAAAAAAAACTTCGTTAACTGTGTAATGGTGTCAAACTAAATTTTCTACGATAAAATATAAGGAAGTGAATTTACAAAAATATAAATATTTTTTTATATATACGTGAAGAAAAATTACAGTTTTTACAATTTATCATATATTTTAAGATCTGATATCTTTCTGAGTTTGAAAAACTGAAAAACTCCATAAAATATCAGAAATATTACGATTACTTTGCATCAATAGTTATTATAAAAGTTTCTTGTCAGCAAGTATAAGATTTTATAAAATATAAAAAAAATTCACTGTTTTCTGATTATTCACATTAAATTAATAATTAAAAAAAAAAAGTTATAATAATTGAGAAAATTAATGAACGATATAATTATTTGTTTAAAAATAAATAAAATTACATAATCATTAAGATTCTACTCTTAATTGATAAAAAAAAAATCAATATCATTTCATTTAATAATTATATGGATGTTTATCTTTATGAGCATCGATTAACTTGTTTCTATTAATAATTCAAACACTCATTTATTTATATATGTAATTATGCATTGCGTGGATCGATATGAGACATGACGATTATTGTTAATGAGGTGAAAAAAAAAAAAAAAAAAAAAAAAACACGTCATAATTGACAGATAATTTTTGTTGAGGTATATTAGCAGCTTGTGACGATGTAAACAGACGATAGAGCAACCGGCGTGCGGCATAAGTCGCGAAACGAATGTAGGTCAGGCATATGAGGTGAGCCGTCGATCCAAGTAGGTAAGTCAATCGATAATGAGATTGTCGGCGTTCTTGTCGCGTTGTTTGTTCTGAATTGAGGGACACTGAGGGGTAACCATCAACAAAGTACAAGAGCGAACTTGAGAAAATGAAAATACCTTTCAAAAATTCCTAAATGTTCGTGTCGTACCTATTATTATACACGGTATTTGTTATTAAAATT
Source organism: Cotesia glomerata (assembly GCF_020080835.1). Classification (NCBI taxonomy): domain Eukaryota; kingdom Metazoa; phylum Arthropoda; class Insecta; order Hymenoptera; family Braconidae; genus Cotesia; species Cotesia glomerata. Next base: position 10,295,891 of record NC_058161.1, read on the forward strand.
TATTACAATAAAATCGGAATTTAATATTCCGAATTACTTGATGTAACACATTGTTTATTCAATTGAATTTTATTTATGATTTTATTATTTAAATTCAACATACTCGATAATTTATAAATAATGATCAATAATGATAAATTTTATTATTTCGTTATTTATTTAAGTGATAGTAATTTTTAACGAGTGCCATTTACACTGATAAACTTTAAAATTGTCAGTTTTATGAAAATAATTTGATATTATCAGCCTAAAGATATTATTTCGCAAAACTCGGTAATGATAGCCATTTTTATCGAGGTGGAAAGCATCGAGTAGTCTAAAGTAGTATAGCAGTTTAGTAGTGTATGACTCGAATGATTGAGCCAACTGCAAACGGCAGTATTAAACCGAGAATGACCATTACAATTTTCTTAACTAAGCTGATGTGGTAATGTTTGCAACTTGCAACACGTTGTTTGCGTTCGCGCGCAAACTACAGTCATATCAATCGTGTTCTTCGGCCAAGATCCAAGATCGTCTATCCCGGCATTTTAGTTGACAGCTATTCAATTCAATCGCTGTACTTAAATAGATTTCTTGATCTTTTAACCATATTTATTGTTTTAGTTTTTTTTTTTTTTTTTACTATTTTTTTCTATGATAATAACACCAGTTAAGACATTACTACACATAAAAAAAAAATTAACTTGAATCAAGAGAAAAATTTTTGAGCCAAGAAAATAATTTTGAAAAGTTTCATTGTTTTGAATCAAGTAAAATTTACTTAAACCAAGAAAAATTTCTTAGTTTAAGAATTTTTCTACTCAAATCAAGAAGATGAAGTTCTTCAAAATTATTTACGTGATTCAAGTAATTTTCTTTCTGTGTATTGTTTTCAGTTATTTAAAGTGATTTATGGGAGTACATTTTTACTAAAAGATGCATAAGGATTAATAAATTGATTAAAAGTAAACTAAAGTTATAAACACGTGTACATAAAAATAATATGTATTTTGATAAAATGAGCAATTTGATTTACGAAAAAGAATCTCAATTTACGAAAATCATTGTAAAGAATTTTATAATCTTGAATTAAGCAGAAAAATTTTAGTCAAGTTAAATTAGCTCAAATCAAGAAAATTTTTTCAATTAAAAAAAACTTTCCTGCTTAATTCAAGATGATCTAATTTTTTAAAATTATTTCTATGGTTTAAATTTTTCTTGTTAAGTCATGTTAATTTTCTTATCAGTTTAGAGATAGCTGATTTTGAATCCAGTATTGTAAAGAAATTTTAATTGTGATTATCGATAGAAAAAACTTAAAGATTATTATTATTATTATTATTATTATTATTATTAAATTTTGAGCGAAAAATAAAATTTTTAAACTTAATGTTTTAGTCTTAAGTGACTAATAGGATTTTACAAGGGCATATAAGTTTTTATCTCACACGTTTAAGTAAAATAATTATTGAGTCAATTAAAATTATTCATTCATAAAACAACTTTTTTTTTTTTTTAGTCAATCAGATTTCTTGTGTAAAAAAAAAAAATACGATATCTTGATATCAAATCAGATGTTACCTTACGTAGTGTTCAAAGTGTTTGATATTCTAAAACTCCTATTCAAATGTACACGGAGAAAAAAATTTTGCTATAGGAACTCTATAGTAGTTAGTTAGTTGTAAAAAGTTCCAGTAGGTTAACGTATTCTTATACAGTCAACGCTCTCTGTATTTGACTCGCCCGTACAGGACCATTCTCTGTACTTGACTCGTCCTTGTCCATAAGATCGGTGTAAAATCGTCAAATACAGAGGAAGAATGTGGTCAAATACAGAGAGCGGTCAAATACAGAGAGGTCCAATACAGAGAGCGTCGACTGTAGTAACAATACCGTTTAGCTCCTGCAACTCTACATCGTTGAGCTCTGAGAGCTAAACGTTGTTTACCTCTCACAACTCTACAGGATCGTTCTGACTATAACAAATTTTTGGAAATCTGCTTAATAATTTTTTTTTACGATTTAGCATTGATAATTTAATAAATACATGCGGCAGAATGAATTTATATTGCCAAAAATAATTGTATATGGCAAATAAGAATAGTATTATAATAGAAATAAAATAATAATAGAACTTATATTACAAATAAAAATTATTTGTAAAATAAAAATATGGTCGTCACGAAATTATCTTATTTTCTTAATTATATTAATAAATATTGGATATAAAATCACTACCCTGTTGAAAATCTCCAATAAGATCCCATCAAAAGCGACAAAAGCCACTTAGAAACCAATAAAATTTATGGGTTTCTAAGTGGCTTTTGTCGCTTTTGATGGGATCCTATTGGAAATTTGAAACAGGGTACCGTATATGCACGAGAAAAGATAAATAAACGAAAACAAATTTTATTTTGTGTTAAATGGGGTCTTTTTAATGTATTCCGATAACTTATCACTTATCACAATATATTCAACTAATAAATTAAATTAACCGTCACTGCAAATGAACCTTGAAAAACCATAAATACAAAACTGTTCTAACGAAATTCAATTTGACAAAAAAAAACCTATTTCTTTAAATAAATAAATTGGGAACTTAATTGTCCTCATATATTTTTAATAATATAGATTAGTAACAAAATAATTATGTTTGGCATTTTAGAAGGTTATGAAATATGTCAGCGCACTCCACTACTGCGCAACGTAGAGCGCTCCCAACTATACCGTTTGGCTCTGAGAACAATCCCGTAGAGCTCTGAGAGCTCAACAACATTGAGTTATCAGAACTAAATAACATTATGTTACTGTAACTCTACAACGAATAGTAAACTGTGTATAGTTGTGGTAACTCTACGGTTACGTTACCAGAACGAAATTTTTTTTTTCGTGTAACTTAAAAAATAAAAAAAAAATGAGAATTTCCGTCGGATGCTTAAGGTAGTACTACCGCTTTTAGAATTTGCGTTCAGAATTTAATGAAATTTAACATATTGGTACTTTATAATATCATAATTAAGCAGTAAAATTTTTGGAAGCCTGGCGAGTCCTGAAAAAAAGATATTAATATTTACATATTTTTGCCTTTACCATTGATCCTTATGGAAAATCAAAGACTTTATTTTATTTCACAAAACTGGACGTTCAGATTCTTATAAAAATTAAAACGAGAGAAAATAACATCTAGAACATATTTAATAACAATCAGTATGGTTTTCGAGAATATGAGAATATTTATTAATAAAAAACATTCAAAATTTATCTCTGTCTCTTTTTCTCCAACGTAATTTAGTATAGGGAAATCTACTACGTTAATCAAATAAGGTTAGGTTTTGGGATTTGACTCTTGTGGTAACGGTAGAACTACCTTAAAAAATTTGTAGATAAAAAAAAATAGTTTTTGAAGTAATAGTATATTACATACCTAGGGAAGTAAAGTAAGAAATGTATCAGATCACATGTAACTGTTGGCCGAGGCGAAGCCGAGTTCAACAAACATGTGGTCTGAGGCTTTCTTATTTACTTTCCGTGGAGTGTAGGTATACTATTTTTTTGCTCGAAGAAGGCAGAAAGGGGCAACTTCGTTTAGTGCAGCGGGCCGAAAGTTGACGCTTTCTGCCCGTCGAGCAAAAAAACTTCTTTAGGCGCGACTAGGGAGTAACTCAGATTTTTTTTCTGACGGAAGTAACGCTTACTATAGTCTGTGTAGTTTCCGCTATTCAAAAATAATAATTTGGATTGGTCGTAAGTAAATGTTATATACTCCACGCTTATTGACTTATACGCCAGCTAGTGGCAAATATTATAATCAATTAGGATTATTTATTTTTAATATTTTAAAACGGATCAATTGTGAATAGGTAGCAAAGTGAATAAAAATTCAACAGTTTTAAAAACATTATTTAAAATTTTAAAGTTTTTTGAAAATCTCTAAGTATACTTGTTTAATTATTACTTTTGTAATAAATAAATTATTAATAAATTTTCTGACGATTGCGACATTCTATAAAATTCAATTTGGAAAATCCAAAAGTTCACGACTCATAATGCTCATTTAATTATGAAATATTTTTATAATGTAATATAATTATTATAAGTTATAGTTAATTATTATATATTTTAATATAATATATTTTATTATAATTAAAGTTAATTATTATATATTTTATAATGAAATATAATTATATAATGCACAGGCGCCCCTGGTGGAATAAATTAAAAAAAAAAATTTAACTTAATTGATGCATTTTTTCGCAAGTTATAGTGTTTTTAGAGTTTCATACATGACGGACAGGAAAATTTTTTGACTTATTTTGAGGTTTTCTTCCGTTTCTAGTAAACTAAATCAATTTTTGAAAAGTGCCAAATTAATCTCCATTAAATTATCTTGACAATAGTATGCAAAATATCGGTGACCGTCTCTTTTTTCTCATGCAAAAATTTCTCGCGACAAAAATTGTCAGCAATAATTTCTTGTACAATATTTTTTCACACAAAAACCATTATAAAAGGAACATAATTATTTATTTATTTATTTAGTTAATGTTTTTTTTTAGAAATAATTGTACTTAATTGTAAATAATTGTGAGAAATTTTTGCTGAGAAATTTTGGTGGGATTAATAAAGGCGGGGAGCCAAATATAATTAAATTATAATGTGATATTTATTATTCAAGTTAAAATTTAATCATTTCAGTGATATACGCCGTCAACGCTAAAGAAGTTTTACTTCAATCGCGCGTAAAGGTTACACGCACACACTTATTTTCTACAGCCTACCAAATATGTCATATATCTATTGCATTGATATATGCAATAGAAAAGGAAGCGTTAGTAGCTCAGTGGGAAAGCCAACGTTTTTCCGGCGGTCAATACGAAAGATCGGTTGCGGGTTGGTGGACGCCGCGTCGCCGGAGGGTTAGTAACTCCAACGGTGAACGACCGAATGGTTCTGCGCGTGCGCTAAAATGCAGATGACCCAGAAAACTCGGAGTTTTCCGTGGAGCTTCGGATGTTGACAGCCAATGCGCGGGCGCCGACGACTGACCCACATCACTTCAAGTCACTTGCGCCCAGCACGCTGTACTGGCAGAGTGCACCGATTCGCGCCAATCTTCTTATTAGCCAAATAATTTACTTTTTTTTTTTTTTCTTAAAATAGTCCTATAATTGCTCAAATTATCACCGAATGTTTAATTTACTTTCTCAAAGACAACAAAAACGCTACATTTCCACCTAAAAAAAAAAGACGTAATGACGCAATGCTTTCTCGAAATTATTTTTAGTGGGTAGAAAATATTTAAAAATGATATATCGTGTTACATATTTACTTTACTGACAAGTACAAAAAAGTGTTATTATTATATTATTTTTTTTCTTTCACACGTAAGACTTAACGAAGTAATTATTAAGCGTTCGTGCTGTTTTTTTTTCTTTTAATTTTAAAGGAGTATTTTTTTTACTTATGATGTGCAATAAAGATTTATTCGACTGTTGAGAATAAATATTTGATTATCATAACTTTCATTATCTTCCACATGTTGTGTCAATCAATCACACAATCCATTTACCTATCGAATACCCAATCATGCGTAGTGAAATTTAGAAAGCACCGGTGAAAAGCCACGTGCGCGCGGTTAGCAAATAACTAACCTGATAATCAAATATACTTAAAATTATTTTATAAAGTATGACAATCATTTTATAATTATTTATAATTTTCATTTTTCTAGAAATAGAAGAGAAGTTGGCAACCACAAACAATTTAATCCAGAACTCTTCAAATTCTTTCTTTTTTCGGCTCTAAAAGCAAAGAAAGAAGTTAAATTAGTTTTAATTAAATAAAAAAAAAAACGTTTTTATAATTTACATTATACGCCGTGTATTTTTAATCATAGAAGAAAAAATATATGGACTTATAGTTACTATTTTATTCAAGGACACTGCCTTTTTATTCTCACCACATTCTCGGACTTTAAGGCAATAGTAAAGTAGAAAAAAAAAAAGAATCATTCACTCAGTTACTAAAACGTCGGTAATCGATGTCCTTGCAATAGTAAAATAATGATTTAGATATACTGATGTTATACAATACAACGGAGCGTGAAATGGTAATTGCTGTGTCAAAATGATTAGAAATTTCGATAGCTATTACTTTACTTTGACAATTAAAATTATTTGAAATCTCAAGGTAAAGCGCTGACTTTACTTCTAATTAATTTTTGTTTAATAGTAAACAAATGTATTTACTTTTTTATTTTGTATTAACCATTGAATGATTTATTTCTCTTCAATATTGAAAGTAGCTCTTCGGAATTACAATTAAATGTTGCAATGCTGCTATATAACTAAAATCGACGAGAATTGCATATTGATTTAAATCGTAAATTTTTAGCGTTGATATAAATTTAACAATAAAAACTTGAAAGACAAAATGTTTACACTGAGAAAACAATTCATTTAAATGAAATGAGGCTCGTTAACTATAAATAAATCTCTTATTTAAATATCACCAGAAATATTTATTTGATACAAATAAATTTATTTATTTGAGACGTTATAGTATATTTGAATGAAATCCAGATTTGTTTATAGTTAACAAATATTTCTTTGGTGCTAACAATCGTATATTTCAACCAAATCAGATTTGTTAACTATAAATAAATGGTATGTTTGAATATACTCAAAGCAATGATTTTTAGTTTTAGGTTAGGAAAGTTGTAAAAGTGGTCATATCGAACGTTTGGGGTAAAATGGGCACTTCTTTTGGAATTATTAATTATACTGAAATGAACAATGACAATAAAGTTAGCCGACATCTAAAAATTTTTAGAATTTTTTTTATTGAAAAAAATTTTACAAAAAAATTTTTTTTTTAATTTCGTTTGTAAAAAATTCGAAAAACTGTAAGTGCAATTAAAAAGAAATATTATTTAGTTCTAATTTAACACATTAAGCAAAATAAAAAAATAAAAAATGTCGACTAACTTTATTATTATAAATTAACAGACATCTGTAAATTTTTTGGACTTTTATAACAATAAAATTATTATGAAAAAATTTTAATTAAAAAATTTTACATGTTAAAATTAATAAAAATTATAAGTGAAAATTTTTAGAAGCATTTTTTATTGTAATTAAGATCAATAGGTCAATTGATATTATAATGAAATAAATATAAAAGAAATAGTGGATGGTCACAAAAAAAGTCAAATGTAAACAGTACTCTTACATTCAAAAATAGCGACACCAAGCGTAATTTACTTGAAGCGAGATTTGTTAATAGTTAACAAATCTTTATTTGAATGAAATAAATGAGTCGATTCAATTAAATAAACCAAAACGAAGTAGTATTTGATTCAAAGTAATATATATTCAAATAAAAGAAATTTGTTAACATTAAATAAATATTTTTGATTCATTTCAAATAAATCTGTGCATTTGAGTCAAACAAACCGTTTTCTCAGTGTACTAATTAAAAAGAAAAAAAATTATGTGAATATGTTTTTTTTTGACAATCTTTTATCAAATGGCACTTTTACGATTGAGGCTTATCCCAGGTTATAGTAATACATTTTTTTAATTTCCTAATTGTAAGTTATTATGTGGATAATAAAATTAATATCTGGTGTAATAAAAATTAATTTCTATTTTGACCAGAAATAAATGTATCTGCTACTTATTAATAGAACAAAAGTTTTTATTTTTGTATTTCGTTATTAAAAGCTTGTATCTAATGCCAATCAAATCATTTTAATGGGCAGCGGTTAATTTTGTTTGAATTTAGAATGATAAAAACATAATTACGAGCATCATACACAGTAACAAATTTTGAGTCATTAATAAGCACTTGCATCAACAAATGTTTATTAAATAAACTTCTCCCAAAAATTGAAAGAGCAAAAAAAATTTCTAAAACATTTTCTCGACATTTCTTAAAAGTATGGAAGAACCATTACTCATACAATTTTTTAATTGAAAAATTTGAATACTAGAATTTTGGGACTTTAGTATGAATATTAAAAATTTCGATATCACCACATTTTACTGAAATACACCTCGTCACAAAATAATCGAAAAATTTACAAATTTTCTTACCCCCTTAATTTTTAAGATGATTTTATTTAACATTTTTGTGTGATGATTTAACACAGTTAAATCACATTAACACAAAAAAATTTTAAATATTTAACATGAAAATTTTTGAATCAAATTTTTTTATTTTGTATATTCAGAACTATTTATAGATATCAATTTTATCATCACTGCATTATGAATTTTTTTTTTTTTTTTTTCATTACACAATGTATGATCTTATCAACTTGATATTTGTGTAATCCAACTTTGTACTTTTCTTCAGATACTCAGATATTTACTATAACATTAAGGTAAAATTGTTTAAAGAATTGACATGACATGGAAAAAATAAAATACAGAAATAGTAAAATTATAACTAGGTAAGATAATCGAATGTTTAATTTAATAATTGATTGTACTATGTACATTTGCAGAATTTTTCAGTCAAATTTGTTTTTAGAAAATAAAATTTGAAAGCTCAAAACAATTGCAATTAAATTATGTTTCTTAAGGTTTTTAAATACAAAAGTGTTGCATATGTAGTGGAGATAAAAATAGTCTTAATAACAATCTGGGAAAAAGATTGCATATCTGCAATGCACGAAAAAGTTTCACGACGTGAAAATAGCACAGTGCGCTGCCATTGGGATTTTATGAGTCGCTGACTTGTTAAAAATCTACTACACCCATCTACCACGTTCTTCAATGAAATAAAGTCGCAAAAAAAAAAAAGTATAAATACATCTACGTTCTACATGCCACTGTACATGTGTTATTATCATTGCGTTATCTGATATCAAATGATATAGATTTTAATTTTTTTGTGCATGATAAATTTTAAATATTATATGTCTTAAATTGTTGAATATTTTAATGTTATTTTTTTTTTTTAAATATCAATAATGAATTTAGTGACAGTCACTATAAGCATTTTTGGCCAGTCAACTTTCACAAAAAATTTATTGTGAAATACCGTCAGAGACGTGTGTAATTTTTATTATTGTTAAAACGTGATTTTGTTATTCAAGAAAAATATACATACATATATGTTTAATTTTTTTTTTATTTTTATTTTATCATGATATACATATATTTGTAGAGATAATAAAACTTTTTATACTGCGAATAAAATTAAAAAGAAAAAGCGTGCTTGCCTCAACAATGAATTCGAACTATTTGAATTTTTTTAAAGCATCATTGTAAAAAATATGAAATTCTCTATTAGAAATTGTCTAGCTTTATATTTTGATAAATGACTTTTATATTGTATAATTTTAAAATAATGTAATAGTTATAAGTGCACAGCATTTAAGATAAATTTCTTTGAGTAATAAAGATAATGTCAATAAGTGACATAACAAAGATAATTCTTGATCTGCCTTTTTTTTATCTTTTATTTTTTTTAATTTATAAATTTGATTATTTAAAGTAATCAGCCCGTAAATATGTGAATAAAATTTTTAACTTCCCGCTAAGAAAATTGAAAATTTTCAAAAATCGGGAAGTTATTGTTTTCACTCCGTTTTTCGAAAATCGAGTTTTCATCAGATCTCGACGTTTTGAGGTCCTAGGAAGCTTTCCTCACTATTTCCGCGGTGATGTCACCGTGTCTGTATGTATGTATGTGTGTGTGTGTGTGTGTGTGTGTGTGTGTGTGTGTGTGTGTGTGTGTGTGTGTGTGTGTGTGTGTGTGTGTGTGTGTGTGTGTGTGTGTGTGTGTGTGTAAATCTCTCAAAACTTTTAAACGGATCATCCGATTCGATCGAAATAAGCGGCGTTTTGAAGAGTTTCTTTGCCCCTAAAATTCTGATACTAATTTACAGAATTTGGGTCGATCAATTTTGAGAAATCTCAAAAATAAAATTTCCAAAAATTCGTTTTTTTGAAATATCTTTTAAACAGCTGAATCGATAAATTCCAAAAACTAATCAGCTCTTAACCTCAAAAAACCACTTCGATTGCCACCAGCCCGGTCAAAATCGGTTGATTTGTTCGTGAGATATCATTGTCGAAAAAAATTGAAAAAAATGTTTTTTTTCAGAATTTCTATGAAATTTTAAGTCTGACTAGTTTACGCTTAAAGATTTTTCAAGGAACTCAAAAAACTGCGCTAAATGCCGTAAACCGCAAGAAAATCGGTTAATTCATTCAAAAGTTATTGCGGTTTGAAAATTCAAAAAATAGTGTTCTATAAAACTTCCATTAGCCTTTTGAGCTTGAAGAGCTAAAAAGTACAGAACAGCGATTTATTTGAGCTCGGAGAGCTCAAAATTACACTTTAATTATATTTTTGAGCTCGAAGAGCTTAAAAAATAAGTGAATTGTTGAGCAGTTAGGTATGGAGGTAGCGGGAAGTTGCAGGGATGGCCTTTAGGGTCAACCGTTTTCCTAATTTTTTTTTCTTATTTTTGACTGTAAAGGCAGATGATATTTCTCATTTAAAACTTAAAAAAATTTTATTACCTCAACCCACACTGATAGAAGGATTTGTTTATAGTTAAAAAGATTTGTTAATATTTAACAAATCATTTATTAGAAGCCATTTGTTAGTCCTTAAAAAATATTTCTTAGTATTTAAAAAGATTTATTAATATTTAATAAATGAATATCAGATTTATTAAATATAAACAAATCATTTTAAATACTAAGAAATATTTGTTTAATATTAAAAAGTGGTCTCTAATAAATGATTTGTTAACTACTAACAAATATTATTTAATACAAATAAATCCTTCTATCAGTGCATTTTAGAACTTGAGTTATGTTTTTTGAGAATTTTTATTACTAACTTCTTGATATTTCTTTCTCTCGCATTCTCGTAATAATTATCAAATATTTTTATTCATCGTGAATACACGTGCATAGTCATATATTACATGTTACATGTATGCTGTCTTCAATACACAGGAATGATTCTTTATACGACTAAAAGCAAAGCAAAGTAAAACTTTTCGCGTCACTCGGGCATCGTGGACCTGGCTGCATACGATCGTTACCAGCAATCTCGAGTTTCTTCGACCGTTTATACCATTTGGCACGATCTTCCCAGTTGGATGCGCGTAGCTTTGGCATCGTTGCCAAATTAAAAAAGAAATTTCAACGATAACGTTAAACAGCTTCGCTGAAATTTTACGAAATAACTTTTACAAATTATATTTCAATATTATTACTCTAATAAAAACATTTCATCGATATCAGAATATTAAATAACTGTAAATAAGATTAAACTCTACTCTGATTCAATAAATAATAACAAAAAAGAAAAAATGTAATTATCATTTTTCTTAGTGACAGTTATAATGAAAAATTTCTACTCTTTCGGATATCTTGGTATACTGAATGCGTTTGACAGTGTAATGCATATATAGTCCGGTGAGTAGGCTACTCTTTCTTTTTTCTTTCTCGATTGCGCTCACAAGCACGTTAATGTCACTATGATCGTCACTATGATCGTCGTAATAGCGAGGACGCGTTTGGTTGTTACCAACATGCTTAATAAATTTTTTTTATTTATTATTTACTCTACTGTATACACATGGTAATCAGCCCTATACTTATAATAAACTCCAAAAAAAGCAAGTAGTTTAAACCGAAAATATATTTAAATGTATTTAAATAAAATGATTGTGTTTATATATTAATTTATTTGATGATACATTAAAAAGGTGACGGTAGTTGATTGTAATGATGATGATAATACGGTTTGCACCTTGCCCTGTTTGGTAATACTCGAGTGCACTCTAGTCTCAGACGTGTATATAAATAATCCAACTATAATTAATATGACTAATAAATATTATCTTTCACTTATACGTAATTATAAAAATTAAATATTTAAAAAAATAAAAAATTTATTCTATGTTTACTTGGCAAATAAAAATTTTTTTCTCTTGAAAAAAATATTAATTAAAACTATTTTTTTTTTAATTTTTAAAATGTTATGAACATTGTACTTGCTGGTTGTTGGGAAAACACTTGCCAGCATTTAATAGATAACTCTTTTCCCTCTCATTTTCCCTTTCTTTCACTTTGACGCTTCGTTGTCGTTTAATATATGACGCACAATACATGTGTAGGTGTACAGTACATTATATATATATATATATACGAGTGATGTGTCTTTTTGTCCCGTTCTATCTAATAGTTTTTATATAATAAAACAGTATATATCTTTGTCTGTTGCTTTTGCCTTTGGTATAATACTGATACACTAGCTGCCAAGGCTTAAGAACGTGTGTGTGTACATAAATGTTGTACGATGCATGCACCACGCAAAAGTGTAGGTGACTAACGCATAACTATGTGTTGGCGCGAACGTGTAACTAGGTCGCGGGTTCGACAACTTTAGCCAAGGCTGCCATACCAGTGACTCTCATTGTCAGTGAGTGTATAGTCATACGCAAGTCATAACCGAGGTTGCTTTTTTTAAATACATATCTGTTATTATGACATGCTCTTGTCTCTTTCACAGATTTTAACCATATAATAATCTTTAAAGATTTTTTGAGTTTTTTTTCTTAATATTTATCATAATATTTTTTATTTATTTTTATTGAAGAAATTTTTTATCTTTAATGTTTGAATGCATGCATGATAATTGTTGTGTGAAAATTTTATAAATAATAATAATAATAATAATAATAAATTATATTTCTTTTCTACGTCTAGTACTTTACCAATAGCTGTATCTTCATGTTACTTTAAAAATTTCTTTTAAAAGCTTTCATATGTTTTTCGAGTATTAATTGAAGTGTGAACTCTTACCTGAAACAGAAAAAAAAAACAAATTTTTATCAGATAAAAGTAATTTATCAATTAATCATAGTAATGTGTTTACTTGATTAAATGCGTGTAAATAAATAATAAACGATCTAATAAATAATGACTCAATTGGAGGAGCTTTAGTTTTTAGATCATGCACTTATTCATATTATGTTTCCCTTGTTTTACTGCATGTGTCTATCATAAATCGTATTATGTACAAGTCAAGACACCCATAACGGTATATGTATGCATAAACGATATAATATAACATATACCAGAAGAAGAAAGGAAAAAAGAGAGATAAATAAATAGATAACTAGAAAGAAAGAAAGAAAGACTAGACTCAGCGGATATTGACGCTCGACATCCAAGTGCAACGACCAATCATTTTACGTATCTATCTAAACTAATAGATACTGAGTTTATTTATTTTATATAATTTCATTTCCTCATTGCAATAAACAAAAAAGATTTCGAATATTTAATAATTTAAACAATAATTTACAAAATTTTAAATTTCTATGAATCAAAAATAAGTGTTAACTTATTCTTGAAAAAGAAGTAAATGTTATTCATAAAAGTGTATGTAAAAATAAACATATCCACAGATTCGGTAGAATCTGGCGCCAAGTTCCGTTCAAATCCATTGTAAACGGAGCGCCAGACTACCGACTATATGTTTACTGTAAGCAGAACGGTTTTTTGAGGTTGCGAAATTTTATTCAATTCTACGGTACTTTTTTTACCCAATTTGTTTATCATAACAGTAATTCATAATTTATTTCACCGTATTAATTAATTATATTCACTTATAACAATTTATTTACTTGAAATTATTAAATTTTATCAGCACATACTACAGCTCGCTCACAAATTTCGATCCTGACTTTTTTTTGATGGAGAAAGGTCAGCGCCACAGACTAGATAAAATAAAAATGTGCAGTAATCCTCCTATAGATACGCAACTACAGTTAAAAAAAGTAATTCACAGCTTACATTTACGGCCGCCAGGGTGCACTGGAATTATATCTACATAAACTGTAGCTTCAAGAGGATAGTTTGCAGTAAAAAATGCTGCCAACGCGAGATTTAAGTTGGTACCAATTGTAAATTTTCATTATAATTACAAAAAATACTAAAATCCGAACAAAAACAGTTTCACTGTAAAAAAATCGCGCCAAGTCCACGTTCATAAGACTATTAGGAAAAAAAAATTTTTTTTTTCTTTACAAAAAGATACAAAATAAAAAAATCCAAGCAACCGATATGATTGTTTATGATTTTGGGAAATTAAAAAAAATCTTATTGTAAATTTAAAAATTAAAAAAAAAATTTTAGAACGTACTTGGTGTGCGTCATTGTGTACTTCAATTTTTTTAAAGTCCTAGTAAATAGATTTTACGAATTTCATTAAAAGTAAAAAATTTTGCAACCACGCACATTAAATACGTTCTAAAATTTTTTTTTTAATTTTTAAATTTACAATAAGATTTTTTTTAATTTCCGAAAATCATAAACAATTATATCGGTTACTTGGATTTTTTAATTTTTTTATTTTGTATCTTTTTGTAAAGAAAAAAAAATTTTTTTTTTCCTAATAGTCTTATGAACGTGGACTTGGCGCGATTTTTTTTACAGTGAAACTGTTTTTGTTCGGATTCTATATTACATGTAAATATACATTAACGTAAATGAATTATACTTTTTAGTTTCTGTTTATACATATGATAGTTTTATAAAACTTTCCTAGAAAATAAAAGAGAACCACTGATCGTACCGTGTTATCATAACATCAGCATGCCTGCTTGCATCTATCTATATTTCAAAGAGTGGTAGGCTAGAAACGCGACTCTGAGGGCTGCATATGCTCTTATCGAGTATAGAATCATGTCTAGTACTTGGTGCAACACGAGAAACTTAGTTTAAAAAATAAAACTGCTCTTCGTAAAATGATGTTTCAACAATTATTTATTTATAATTTAAGCAACGACATAAAGTAATGATTAATGATTAATGAATTGTTGTGTAGTTACTTATGTAAAAATATTAATTTTAAGGATTTTAAAATTTTCAAAATAATAAAAAAAAAAATAGTAAGTTAGTATGCAATCGTTTAGGAAGTTAATGCGATTCAACGCTGTTCAGGATCTTATGCAATCCTTTGATTTCTGTTATTTCTAAGTTTATATTTTTCTTTCATTTTAATTTTATATATGCTGAGAAATTAGATAATATAATTTCATTTACCGATGACACGTACATGTATTACTGAATTAATAATATTTTTTATTTATTTTTATAAATTTAGTGTTTATTTGAATGTTGAATATTAAGTATAAGTATCGTTTTTTGTTGAGTGAAAATAATTAAATTTAATTTTAGTAAGAATTAAAATTTCCTTAAATTGATTTCTTATCTATGTATAAACCTATATTATTTCTCAATAAGTATTTTATTTAATTATATATTTATTACAGAAAATAAATAAATAATGAGGCTAAGGTAACGCCTGCAGTAAACTAAATCAATTATTACGGTAACAATATAATATTTGAACATTTTATATTTTTGTTCTTATGTGAATAATAAATATGATCCATTTAAAAAAAAATTTAGTAGCTAAAAAATGGTTATTTTTAATCATAATATTATTCATTTTTCAATGAACTATTATTTGTCCTTCCATAGTTTGAACAAACTGTGCTACGAAACAGCGTAATTAAGTGACAAAAAAGTATGAGAAAAACAAAGATTTCATTTTCACTTTTCAAGGGTTTGATAATTGATGTGTAACATCATAATAAAATTTATTATGATTGTAAATGCGTGTAAGCATGAGAACAAGCTCATTAGTATTGCTAAAATGTATAAAAACAAAAATAAAAAAAAAAAAAAAGATACTGGAAAATGCGCTTACGCATACAGTAGGGCTAAGAACACTTGAAAATGCCGTTCATGTACATAACACTATACACCTCTTCACCGCAATAAGGCATCGTTGTCGTTGCTTGAGCACCGCAAAAGTCATTGCATAACACACTAAAACACTACTACTATTATATGTATACAGTTCCCCAGTGACGTGTCTTTATTCTCCCTCTTAACTTTTCTTTCGCTCACTCATTACTTCTATCTCTGTTTCTCTTCTCCTCTTCTCCTTCTCTTACTCTGACAACACGTCTCTATACTACTTGTCTTAAATAAAAGTCTCTTGACAACACACAACTTTACTCTTCGTATTCAAGAGAACGCAACTTTACAGTACCATGTCTTTAGCATATAACTTTCTTCTTCTTCTTTTTTTTTTTTTTTTTTTTTTTTCCTATTGCTACTGATGCTAGTGCTACTGTGCTGTATGATTACTGCTGCTTTTGCTGCTTCTTGAAACGACTTTCGCCCGGATGCGAGAATGCCGAAAGTAATCTTGCACGGGATATTTTTGTTTTTAGAAATATAAATATTCGGCAAACTATTAAAAAATTTTTTTATCTTCAACTTTTTTTTTTAATAATATTATTTTTTTATTTTTAATTATTGAATTTATAATTTAGTTTTTGATAAATTTTAATAACATTAATAATAATTATTACTATTGTCGTTGTTGTTTACGAACAATAACACAAATGTAAAAGTAAATATAAACTACATATTGATAAAAGTCCATGATAAATACCAAGGGCTTAGAGTTTATTGTTCGCACTTGGCCGATTTATAGTATAAATCAACAGCATTTTAACGTCGTACGTGGTACCTGCACGATGCATCATAGCCTTCATAGAGGTTATATGGTGCTATGACTCAGATACCCGAATGTATGACAATGTTGTTGTTTTTACAGTCAACGCTCTCTGTATTTGACTCGCCCGTACAGGACCATTCTCTGTATTTGACTCGTCCTTGTCCATAAGAGCTGTGTAAAATCGTCAAATACAGAGGAAGAATGTGGTCAAATACAGAGAGCGGTCAAATACAGAGAGGTCCAATACAGAGAGCGCTGACTGTATTTAATATCAAAACATCTTGCTTTACTGTTATAACATATTTTCCAAATTATTGATTGATTAAATTTGAAATAATTTTTACGGCTATAATTATTTTTGATTGGATTTTAAAATTATTCTTTTTTTTCTATATCAATCATTTACTACTAAGGTTAAATCGTTATATTGACAAGCTTGAAATAACAATTTATCTTGATTGATTATTTTTTATTACCTTATTCAAACTAAAAATATTTTATCAATTACATTTTCGCATAATTTTGAGTTTTAGATTTGCGAATTATTTTTTCAAATTAATGAATCGGAAATTTTATTAAATTAAAAAAAATTGAACGAAAATACGGATCTAAATTAATCAAAGAATAATATTATGAAATTATGACTAAATTAGTAAAGCGGCATTATGAAATCAATTAATAAAGCTTATTCATAAATATTAACCACTTTGACAGTATAAAGAGATATTTATAATAGTATAAAATAATGATAATCATCAATCATACATATTAAATACAAAATAAATTTATTAATTAATCATACAGAAGTACACTGCTTAAATAAAAATTACGATAGTAAAATAAACCAGTGAATATTGACTAATTAATATGAGCTCATTCAATTATTCTGTTCAAAATGACGAATTATAATCACTAATTACAATTGTCTTGCCGCCGGACATACCAATGTATAGCATACACTGAAATTAGAAAATCATTTTTGAGAACCTCATCGCATGTGACTAAATATTCATTCTTAATTGAACAATTTTAAAATAAGATTGTTCAATTGTTCAATAATAATTAATGTGTAAAACATAAAAAATTACGTTTTACACATTAATTATTATTTATTATTATGAATATTTAAATGTCCTGTACATGAATGACCTAAGAATAAATTGTTACTTCCAATTTTTACTCGGTTACAAATGGACAGTAATCAACATAGAGTAAACATCCTCAATATAAGTACAAAAAAAATCTTCTTAAGCTGGTCGACTTCTGCAACTTTTATTTAATAGGTAAAAGCCCAATATATGATCATGTACCAGTATATGATCACTCCATGTATTTGTATACCTATATTTGTGAATATAGATATACAAATACATTGGAGTGATCATATACTGGTACGTGATCATCTATTGGGGCTTTTACCTTACCTTTCAAAATATTTACTCGAAAAAATAAATACATTAAAATACTGTTAATGTCTTTTATTTAACAATATGCAATATAATTTGTAAAAATATTTTTAATGGCGGTCGTAAGGGTATATAATCTCTTTCGATAAGCTTGGAATAAAGAAATAATTGATTATTAGTTAATAATTATTATGAACACACAATTAATTGTATGCAAGCAATTTATATTATTGTGGTTATATTACTGATTCAATGATTATGATAGTATATTTTATAGCTACACGTGGGATTTGACCTTTTGTGGTTTTCATCGTGTAATTATATCCTATAAATTCAATTATTGAAAAAAGTTGATCATTTTAGTATAAAGATAATTGGCTTTAAAAATATTTTTTGTTACGAAATTTCATGACGAGTAGAGTTAACTTTTAATTTTAAAAATAATAATAATAATAATAATAATTATTATTATTATTATTATTAGTTTTAATATTTGAACAATGTTGAATTTTCGAGTTTGAAAAAAATTATTATGACAACTTTTTCAGTAGCAATGCTATCTTATAAAATATTAGAGTTGTTGTGATAATTAACTTCAAAAAATTTCCGAAGGTAAGTTTTTTATTGCTTAAACTTAGATGATTATAAATAAATCTAAAAGAAGTGAAGCATTTGTCGTTGTTTACTACACGGAAAAGTATTACATTAAAAAATAGGATAGTAACATCGTAATTCAGACTAGAGATTTATAATCGTTACCTTAATGATTTTATAGTTAAAAATTATCATTTACATCCCAATTTTTACGATTTGATATTTTAATTTGAACTTAAGTTCCTTGAATTTAGTACAGTTTGAAAAATTACAATACTACAACATAAAATAAAACAAAATAGAAATTCCATGAAATTTTACTTTACCGATTTAGATCCTTCAATATAAAATTTATTATCGAATTATCGAAAAAACAATGGTCCCTGATTTCTCATTGGTTAAGATTAAAGCGCACAGGCACGGCACATAATTTAAATTTCTAGTATATTCTTATTTTATACTGTACTTTGTCTTGAAGTGTTTAAAACTTTATGTTATTCTGAGCAGGGTAGATAATTTGATAAACAAAAATTACAATGTCGCATCGCATGAATTAGAATTTTTTCGCTCTAATTTGCTACTTCAATGTCCAATATTAGAAATTACGATAAATAATTAGTTGTGAAAAACCAACCAAGAAATTTCAAAAGTTACTTAAAATAGACTCTTTTTCGAAAATTTTTCATTTTCGATATTTTTTCAATGAGTTATTCGGCTTCACCTAGTATGAAAAAGGAGATTTCTCAATTGTCGCACATAGTATGAATTGAAATTTTAAATACTAACTTTGAAGCGGGCATAACCCAACAAAATGAGATAAATTGAATAAATAATGCAAGAGGCCAATTTCGAAAAAAAAATCCACTTTGAAAGGAAAGCTAGCCACACTGAAAGAAATTTTTGTTAAAAATTACTATTAGATTCACGGTAATCGTGGGACGGATGGCACGACGTAATCATATATCGGTAAGAGAGATAATTTTTAACTTCTTTTCAACCAATTTTACTGTAGTCTACTGCAAATTTTATTGTCTACCATAAAAAATATGAATTTTTTGGTAATTTTTATTTAAAAAATGGTAATAAATAAAAGAGCTTCATTATGTTCCACGATTACAGTGAATTTAACGTCAATTTTAAAAGAAAATTTCTTTACGTGAAGATTTTTAAATAAATCGGTTTAATAGTTAGAAGTTTCTGAAAAACATGTATTTTCTAAAAAATTTTTATAAATCTACTGAATTAGTTCGTTCAGTTTAATTTTTAAAAATAAGACTTCAAACAACTTATAATGTATAGTTAGTAGTTTAAAATTGATAAGCAATGAGAACAAATGCTGCAGTTTATTGTAATAAAAAAAATGTCTTATATATAAATTAATACTGACATTAAAATGATTTCTGTTGTATACATTGTTCTCTATCCTAAGCTTTATTGAAAGTTACGACATTGCCAGACGGGAAGCAGATCCTTAGGCTTCTCGAGTTCCCGTCTGACTATATTTGCTTGGTTACTACTATCGATCCACCACACTACTGACACTCTACTACTATACAGTTGTATATATTTCTCTACTACTCAGTAAAATCAGCACAACGTCCGGCCGTCACGCCAATTTTGTAATAGTCGTCAAAAATTGTAAATATTTTATTTTTTTACCAAGATAGTTATTCGAGTAAATTATAGTAATGATATTGAATAGTTTAGTAGCATTAATTTAATAAAAATATTATATGCAATGATAACTAAAAATTTACATCGGTGTTACAAATAAATATTAATATCAATTATTATTAATGGTATAAAAATAATATAAACTAGTATAGTATATTCTGAGGAAATTTATTATTTATTATAATAAGACAAATGATTGAACAGTTTAACTAAATGCATAGCATGACGTTTAGTTATCGGAAAATGATAAATAGAACAAGGGGCATAGAGAAAAGAGAGATAATAAATGATAGAAGGCACATTGCTCTCGTTACTAAGTGGGCATCTAACGACTTGACGCAAATACATCTAAATGAACACGTCTAAATTAGCGGTGGTGGTAATGAGCCAAGACTTTTGCTCGAGAGTGACCTACATGTTCGATCGATAAATCGACACATCTTGTCGGGCAAATCTCGATATTTATTTTACATATTAATACAACTCATCAATTATTAAAAATATATCCACATTGCGTATAAACACGATGTTACTTAGACTAAATAAATTTTGATATATTGTCTATACAACTTTTAAATAGTTGTAATACTTGTGGCAGATATTAAATAGTTGTTAAATGAGAATTTCTTGAGTTGTGCGGTGGCTCCTGTGGGAATTCTTAGAATTAGCATTTCAACTATACAAATTTCGAGCAGACCGGAAAGACCTTAGAAATATCTCGCGTTAAGGATCGGATAGAATCTTCAGCCAATCTCGTCTGCGCCACAACTATTCAATGTCTATATTCACTACTTTGTAAGCCCTACACACAACTCCAAATATCTGCATACAGAGCATGGAAAATGACATTTGGGTCTTTTTTTTCGATTATAATGTAATTTCTTCATAAATTACTGGCATTTATTTTGCATCGAATGTTCATTTCAATGCCAATTGTTGATTGTGTATTATTTTATTTTATTTTATTTATGTATACGGGTACATATTTTTATGCATACGTGTACAAGATATTTGTGGGATGAAAGTGCTTCTATGAAAGATGGGATGAAAATGAGCAATTGAAATGAAGAATTCTTAGACAATGAGCCATTCAAAAAATATAGAAGAAAATATTAAAAAGCTTTACCTTTTGTCTTTTGTCTACGTCATTTTCTTTCATGAAAATTAACTCCATCAAGTTTATTTATAGGAAAATTTTATATTTATAAAATATTGGAGTTTTGTAATTTTAATAAAAATATTTTAGCATAATCACGTTTTTTAAAGTAAATTGTCGGATTTTGCGAGTCGTAAGTATAAAAATTGTGATTTATTGTTGCCCAAAAATTATAACATAGAAAATTTTCAACTTTCAATAATGCATAAATTTGAAAAATTGACATATCTACAAATTTTTTCTTTTAAAATTTCTCTACTTTTGATGCAAAACATGAAGAAATACAAATAATATTGAAAAAATTAATAAATTACATTCAGTTTCTTTATTGAAATTAATAATTCCATTTTTAAATTGCTTAAATTAAAAATTTTATTTTTTGGAAGATACAAAAAACTTAAAAAAATATTTGTAAACTGTTTATATTCATCTAAATAATTAACTTAAAAAAATCATCAAGTGTTGGTTATTCTAATTACAATAGTTTGAAACTTTAAAAATAACCTTAGAAGTCTCATATAGAAAAAAACTTATTCATTATAAAGTAGTACTATAGAATTTTCCACGAATTTTCGCTTTCCTCACAGAGTCTAAACTATATAGTTAAAGCTGTTACTACTATACATTACATCTACTATTATTTGTACTATAATACATGTGGGTAAGTAACATGAAGCTATAGATACTGTTGAATCGATACTAGAGACAACGTTGTCAGCGACGTGTTCCCATGAGCATTTTATTTTTCTCTCCTCGTGCATGGCCACTCCCTCGATTTACGCTTTCCCTGATTTTCCGCTCAATATTTTCTCAATAATAATATCGGTACTCATCAACAACATGGATACTTGGTATTTTATTAATATTACAAATATGTAATTCTAAAATCCGAATGTCAATTAAATAATAAAAATTAATAACTATAATAATTTAGATTAATGATTCCTGGATCTCTTAAAAAATTTAAATAATTCACAGCTGAGGCGTTGTGACTATTATTGAAGTGGGTAAAAAGCGTGAGAGCTTTTAGTAAAACTATATTTTTTGCTAGAACACTAGAAAGGCAGCGCTTTTTTTATCTCAAACGTAAAGAGAGTGAGTAGACTTAAGAGAGTAAGATGAAAAATAAAAAAATAAAAAATGAATAAATGAGAAAGAGGGAGAAAGTGCAGCAGCGCAGACTTTTGCATCAGCCAATCGGGCGACTGTATCGCAGCTTTTTCTTTCAGAAGCGCTTGTTTCAGGTGGTACATAAAGGGTGCACGTGCGAATGTATTGAATGTCTCAACGACACAAGCTCGCAGTGCACGGCCGTCTATCGATCCGATGTAACCTACGCTTCTAAACCTCTTTCTCTCTCATTTTTCTCATACTCTCTTACTCTTCATACTTTATACTCCCTTATTGCGCACTACCCCAGCCTTATCAACTCTCTCGAATGTCATATATATGCTTTCACCCTTTTCAGTGCCAAACTACTTTCTGCCAAACATCACGACTAAGCTTTATACCAAATATTATATACCTACCTATGAAAATGTCAGAAAATCTTTTCAAGCTATAAATACCTATATATATGAAACAATTTATAAAATAATTCATTTTCTTAATTCACACGGAAAAAAGAAAACTGAAATAATTACAATATAAAATGTAAAATCGGTCCCATCGTAATCAAAACTAGAAAAATTACAGTTTGAAATAACATTTTTATAAATTCAATTTTTGAATTTAATTTTCAGAGCTTTCAATGTAAATATTACATTCTACAATTTAATTCTTATAAAATTTGTAATAGTTACAATCTGAAACTGTAATTTTTCCAGTTTTCATCACGAAGCGCTACACGGAAAGAAAATTGAAGGAATTTTTACTATTTTACTATTGTAATTTTTACTAAATAAAATAGTAACGGTGGACTATACTTCTCATTTAGTAATTTTTACGATCTACTATTGTAAATTTTATTCAACAAATAAGACTAGCAAGAGTCTTAAAAAGTCGAATACTATAGAGCAAATTATAAATATGTGTTTGTGAACTTTATAATTCAACTATTGTAAAAATTCAAAGTTGGATTTTTTAAAAGAAATATTAGGGAGGGAGAGAGATAGAAGGTTGGACTAATTGGTACCTATACAGTAATCGAAAAAAGAAATCGACATTTTCGTGCTATCTGGGAATCGAACCCAGAACTCTGTGTTGGCAGACAGAGACTCTCCCTCTACGCTATCCGAGGTAAACTAAGACCCATATTCTTTAACATTTACATAAGCTCGGAGTCTAGCCCTGTGCACGGCCATCACTCACACTAATTGAGAAACATTCCAATTCAACTATTGTAAAATTTGCTATAGTTCTATTGAAAAGATACAGAGGCAGCACTGAAAATTTTCATCTCTTACTTTTTACAATAGTAATATCGTATTTTTTCATGAATAAATAGCATTTTTTCTTCTAAAATATTTGACAATTAATAGTAATAAAAGTATAGTCCAGCTTTACAACAGTTGTATCGTAAATTTTCCCAGAAATTTTTTCCCGTGTACGTTGCATTATATACTGTAATTTTTCGAGTTTTCTTTTTTGCGTGCATTATAAAAAAAAAGTAATTAAAGTATCATTATTTACTTCCAGATGTTCAGTTTCACAAACCATAATACATTGCCTCCTCTTTAAATCTAGATAAATAGACATGTATTGATTAAAGTATATCAAAGAATAAATATTATTAAACTTACAGAAATATTAATAATTGAGTAATGAAAAGTTTCATCCATTAATTTTTTTTTAACTGCTTGTGAATACACTACACAGTAAAAAATTTTTCGTCATTGTGTAGAGTGTTAAAAATTTGTGTGTTGAATATCACACTCCAGTGTGTAGAATTTAACATTCTAGTGTGTTGAATCATTAAATCAACACATGAGAGTGTGAAATGCTACACACTAGAGTGTAATATTCAACACACAAATTATAACACTCTACACAATGACGAAAAATTTTTTACTGTGTAAATTCAGAAAATTATCAATTGTCTGTTAATTTCAGCATAGTAAAAAAACTTCACCTTGAATCGATACCTAAACAATTTTTCTCTTTATTTAAATCATGACTTACATTTTATTAAACTTTTTACAAGCAATTTTTCTTCACACGGTTTGGTCTGATTGCAATAAATTTACAAAATGAATCATACACGGAAAAAAGATCAATGGAACGATTACAGTTCCTACAGTAATAACGGGTCTTTCGTATAAAAGAGAGTAAAGTTTACAGCTCAAACTATTATTATTAAAGTACATTCAAATATATTTCAAAAATTACAGTTTGAACTGTGAACTTTAACTTTACTCTTTTTTATACGAGTAATCTGTTCTTACTGTAGAAATTGTAATATCTTCATTGCTACTTATTCCGTGTGGTTAGAAAATTTGTTAAAAATAGACTGACAATTATTATCTTGAAAAATTGATTTATGATGTTTCTTATAATCCCGATTTATATTTTTCAATATTGCATGATAGGAAATGGACATAGAAAATGATGTAATATATTTAAAGGGCTGACGAGGAATACAGCTTGGGGGTTGTCAAAATGACATTTGAAAGTAGCTGATTTGCAGAAGCTATGCAAAAGCATTACGACTTTTCAATACTATAAGTACTCGCGAACGAAAGTCGGTTTAAATATGTAGTGTGATGATGAAATAACTTGTTACTAGGCAGGGAAGAGAAGAAATATATATATAAATGCAGTGATAAAAATTTTTCCATCGGAGATTGTAACAGCCTAAGGATAAATATTAAAATTCTAACAATCAAAAAATTATCATATGATCGTTACCATTTCAAATGAATCTAATTATTATATTCCTGATTATTTATATCGAATTGTTGTAACACTCAAATAAATAATTTTAATGTTGACAAATTACCTGGAATATTTTAATAAACAGTATCAAACAAAATTGAAGAAATTAATGACGATATTAATCAAGCGAGTATATAAATCGTTACCAAGAAATAATTAAAAATAGTTTTTTTTTTGTTTAAAGATAAACAATACTAGTGTGTAATAAATTTTGTTATCAATACATATGAGTAGTTAATCACTTTTTATTAATTGACCCAAATGTATATCATTCATTAATGCCTGAGGTACTATGTCGTCATTAACAACAAAAACAAATGTTTTGAAATAGTCGTTTTTCTGAGTAATAAAATTATTTTAAAAGATTGTTAATACAATTTACATCATCACGATATAAAGATTTTCAAATTAACACGTGAACAATTATCTTAAAGAATTTATTCTCTTTGTTTCCAAATTATTGGATTAAAATTTATGTGTCTCTAATTTATAATTACTATCATGTTATCTTAAATTGATGCAATCAAATTCTTTAATAAAAAACATTATTTTTTTGAAAATAACGTTATTTTCTTTTAAGAAGTTTATATTTCGGATTTAAAGTATAAAATCTTATCAGCTTACGTTAAAAAAAATGAAATTACCATTCAAGAAAATGAAAATTTTGCCTAAACACTTTCCGCAAAATATTCAAGACTTTTCTGATGATAGAGAAAATAACAGAATTCGATAAATTTTTGGTTTTAGTGAAAAAAGAAAAACATATAAGGTAAAAAACCCCATTAGTGGCACCTTCAACCCCTATTAGTGGTACTTTTTCTTTCAATAAAAAAATGTTTTACTTGGAATAAAAATTAAAAATTTTTTTGATCTAAAAGTCTTAAAGATTATAAATAATATATTCATTATTGAGGTTGGTAATAGCCTAGTCGGCTCGGTGCCCGCTTTTCGAAAGAGTGGAACCCGGGTTTGATCCCGGCACGCACCAGTATTTTTCAGTAATTATATTCAAAAATATGTGCGTTACATTGCCAGCCTCTAGAAGTGGCAGATATAGCCGGGCGGCACACGCCTGACTTTGGGCGATCACCCATTTTAAGCAACAACTTGAATGGGTGACCACTCTAGTCGGCGTTGGCTAGCGCGAGGGATCTCTGCACACTCGGAGAAGGGCCTAATGCTCTAGTGGACGATATAGAAGAGTTTATTATCAATCACTGTAGACTTAAGTGCCGATCCCATCTTTTTCTCGCGTCGCACTCACAGCGAGAAACGGTACTATCCTTGTTGCACTCGTGATGATAAAGCTAATTGCAGTTTTATGTTTTTCTCTTAAACAAATGAGAATTTCGAAAAAAATGCTCAGCTATAAAATAGATAATTAAAAAATTTATTACGTAGCTGAGCGTTTTTTTCGAAAATCTTCTTTGTTTAGACGAGAAATGAAAAGCTGCAATCATAGGGGCCGGCTCTTAACCCAACTCCGACTGTAATAACATGGGTTTTCTCTGTGGTTTTCCCATGTTACTGTTCCAATAGCCGAGTGGTGAGGATCAGGGTGAATACGGTACAGAAGGCACAAGTCGGTCCACAGCCGCAATGATAAGGCAGAGTTAAGGCAGTAACTAAGCAAATGATAAGGCTTAGGAGTGTAAAGGGGCGTTATCACGCCTATACACTAGAAAATCTGTAACTAACTATATTCATTATTGAAATTAATGATTTCATTAATTGAATAAGTACCAAAATCAAAGAAAGTGTCAGTAATAATGGGGTCTCCGCCACTAATGGGATCTTTTACCCGATATATTATTTTGATTCAAAAAAATCGAGTACTTAGTTGGCAAGCTAATTTTTTGAGCAAAAAAGTTGAATTTTTTTTTTAAAAAGTGACATTATGAAGAAAGCATTTTTCTTGAGTTTAATAATTTTTGTTATTATAGATATCAGAGTTGGATAAACAAAGTTTAATTCACTGTTATCAGCATGATTCGCTGAAGTTTTTTTATTGTGTATTTAATAACTATTGAAAAACATAACTCGATTTCTAGGAGTAAGCTGTACAAAATTTCATTTTTTGATCAATTGATATCATTTAATCTCATATAATAGGTAGCATTCTACTTAGACGGTTTTTTATCAAAAAACCAATAATTAACTTGTCAGTTCTATTGTCCAACTAAAATATCATTTTTAATAGCTAGCAAGATTTTCAAAAGGACGATCAATATACGATATTGAACGATCACTGTATCTGTGTGCTTTTTTATAATTATACTTATATGTATGTATAAGAATATATACATTAAAAACTTTTTTAGTGAAAGTATACAAAAGAGTTCATTGGTATCTTAAATTAAGCCTGTGGGACCGGTTTGTAATCGATGTTCGTTTCGAAACCGTGTTTATAAAGTTAAAAAATATTATCCAGACGAAAAAAAAAATCAAATTTATTATTTTTTATTTTATTCTACAATACTCAAGCCAATATGCAACAACTATTTATTGAAAAAGTTTTTATTAAATTTTAAATTTAGCGGATTTTGCACTGAAAATTTAATAATTCATAATAATGGGATGATTACCTTTTATGCTGCCTGACGACGTATGAGGTGTTTGAGGTGTATGAGATGTAAGGGGTAGCGGCGAACCTGAGGAAGTCGCGGAGTGTTCCAATTTGGAACTCACCGCGCTCCACATTTCGAACATGTTGAACGCCGTGGTGACCGTGCTTGTCCTCGTACTCCAAACTGAATTTCACGCGCGGGCACATATACGTATGTGTGATGTATATGTCGATAAATCACTTTTATTTTCTATTTTATTTATTTATTATCTATATATTAATTTATAATAATATGTCACATGTCACGACAGCGGTGATCCTGCACCGCGATATCAATCACTTTTTTTGCGTATTATATTTACAACGAATTATATTGCGTTATTTCGATTTGTACTCTTTCACTCTTGCTCGAAGATTATTAACTATATCATTATCATCATCCTGAAATTATTCAATTAAGATATATTTTAATGTAATTTTTTTTTTTTTTTTAGTTTTTAATTGTTTCTCATTTATTATTGAAATCAATTTTAAAATCAGACAACAATAGTCTGTGAGTAAAAAAAAGTTTATTTAAAAATGAATATAGGTATTCACGCTTCACTAAACATGAGTGTATACAATTTTATTATTTTTTTTTTTTCTAAAACTTTTAAAAATAGTTGGTAACTTTTGTAAAAGTAGGATAACTACCCTCGGGCAAGTAACGCAGCGCCTTTAACTATATATGTCACACGGTGGGTATAATTCATTTGTTTCATATTCGTTGATAGCTTTAGGGCTTATGTTAAAAGCCCATGTGTATGTTAAAAGCTGTTTTATTAATTTTCAAAAATTTGTAGTTAAGAAATTATTAATTGATAGCTTACACTTTATAATGAAAAATACAAGTATCCACACTTTCAATTTGAATAGAAAAAAAAAATTTTACTTTCCGAACGGTGGATTTTGCCAAATCTTAAAAGCAAAATTTTCAAACAAATATTTTTTTTTTAATAACTTTAGAATTGATGTACAGTTCACTTCTAAAATTTAATTAGCTCTTAATCCTAAAAAATAAGGTCGACTGCCGCAAACCGCACCGAAATCAGTTAATCTATTCGAGGGATATCGTTGTCAAAACATTTGGGAGATATCGCAATTCACAATTTTAAAAAAAGTGTGCTTTCAACACAACTATTAGATTTTTGAGCTCAAAAATGTATAAAAGTTATATTTTTTAACTCGAAGAACTCAAAATTTTCTAATAAGAAATTTTTCGAGCGTTCTGAGCTCCAGGGATGATATGCAGAGTCAAGCCTTTTTCAGATTTTTTTTGTAAGTATTCAGCCGAGTTTTCCTTTAAAATTTACTGGAAGTCCGCGAAAGTTGAAAAGCTCTAGGAGTCAGAGTATAATATAAGTATACTTGGATATCGAGCGAATATAAACTCACGCGCGACCACTAAGTAACTCTACCTCCCCTTAGTTCACCTACTTGTGTTAGTCTTCCATACTGTATACTACGGATCCTCTTCAGGGCGTAACTCCTACTGAGCTGATTGCCGGGTACAACTATCTATACCGAGACGTACACGTGCACTAGCGTCTGCACTCAAATACAATACGGTACGTGCATTTGTGGTTGAGTTTGTGATTCTATATAGACTTAGACTAGTGTCTATTATATAGGCATCTGGCACGGGAATCTACTTCTCATGTAACCCACAATTTGTATCTATATCTTTATCCACTATTACTATCCACAATATACTCATATATATCCTTACTTTACTGTTAATCATTTATTATCATCACTTTCAATTATTAATCAAGTAGTCAAAATTAAAATTGATCAGACATTGCAAAAAGTCAAGCTTAAATTTTATAATAATAATTATAATATTAATAGTAATAACAGTAATAACAGTAATAACAATAATAATAATAATAATAATAATAATAATAATAATAATAATAATAATTATTATTATTATTATTAATAATATTATTATTATTATTATTATTATTATTATTATTATTATTATTATTATTATTATTATTATTATTATTATTGACAAGGTAGAGATAATTGTGAGTGTATGTTGATTTATTAAAGTAAGTAATCGGAGTAGAGATTCGCGATTTGAGTCCCTTAGATAATATCAGTTAACCGCAGTAAACCGCAGAGGGACAAGAAATGGAGCAGGAGTGGCAGTAATGTTGGTTGTGGCACGCTTCATAGAAAGTGAAACCAACGCGCGAATCCAGGACGAGTCGGGAGTGGTGTTCTAGTAGTACAGAGTATAGAGGCTCTGCCGGACTCCTATTCACTCTTATTCTCTTTCTCACTTTACTCCCAACCACGTGGGCTATCGGGACCTTTAAAGCTCGATCCTAGGCGCTCGCGCGACCCACTTTGATCTAATGCAATGTTATGTCTTTTATAGAGTATACTCATTCAATTACTACTGTAAATTTTCGCCACTCAGACGCTTGATACGTTACACTATTATTTTTTCACTCCATTGAAAAAAAAAAAAAAAAAAAAAAAGATTGAATAACAGTAGATGATTAATTTTTTTGTTATTTTTGAAACTTTTTTTTTATATTTTAGAATGTATAATTTTATCCAAATAGAAACGGCTGGTGCTCTAAGTGCCGGGAGAAAGAAAATAAATCCGTTTTAAAATAATTTTTATTTTGAGATATTCATTAAAAAAAAGGTCGCGAGGCGCGGAAGCGTTGCATCGCTTAGCGCATCGCAGGGACTCTATTCGTCGTATGAATTATTTTCGCCGCGGGGGCATCGCATCTTATTTAGGTCGTGTACACGTAGCCTATACTCTATACTAGCTCTGTATGTATAGTAATAGTAGATTTAACGAGGCGGCCACCGACGCCACGGAAGTATATAGACCCGGCTTCGCGACGTTGTACTTACTCTAGTCGGCTACAGTCAAGTATCTGTTTTCTTTTTTTTTTCTTTTTTCATCATATATACGGTATTATATTTCTTTTAGTCCCGACTTTTCGTGATTATCAAAGACTCGAGCATAATTGATTTCACAAAAATAAACTTTTTTGTTCATCATAATCATCATAATTATCAATTTTTTAGTAATGCAGCTTACGTAGGTTTACAAATATAAAACGCGTGTGCGTGTTGAGAGTAAATTACTTAATAATATCCATAACTAGGCAGTGCAAAACAAAAAAAAAAACGAGAGAAAGCCACGGGAAGAAAAATAATGATCATGATCACAATGATGAAACTAGTATCAAGATAACTAGTTTGAGAAACAATTAAAAATCAATAAATTAATGAAAAAATTTTGATAATTATTTGGAAGTAGAGTCCACAATATTTCAATGATATTCAATTTTTTTTTAACAATCATATTTTTTTCTTTAAGCTTGTCTAGTATAGAATAATTGAAAAAAAAAGTTTCTCAAAAATATCAATTTTTGAATAAAAAACTAAATTTCGAAAAAATTATGAAAAAAATTGAAATTTTCAGAATTTTTTTATGCGTAGAATGTAACAGAAAATCTATAAATCGGTAGGCCTATTTGGTAGGCAGATTTTAATAACGATTTTCTGTTGACATAAAATGTTTGTGACATTAAATGCTTTAAAACATATTGAAAAATTTATTTTTGACTGTTTTACATTTAAAAAAATATTAAAAAATGTCTATTTTTGCAAAAAAAATAGAGCGGACTACACTTCCTAATAATTACTGAGTTTTAAAACTTTTCAACCCACCAATTTAACAGACACTTAAAAATTATAATAATTCGCTAGAGATATATGATGAAACACAAGTAATAATAAACCAAATTACAATTAAAAATCACTTGTTTTTAAATTAGTAGAACACACTTAAATCACAGATAAATCCCGTTGAAAATGATCGTTGATATAAAACTCGACGATTATTCTTTTACTATCACTTTTTTCGACTCCCAAGTATCATTTAAATCACTAACAATGATAATAATAATATAATTACAATTATTTAATCAACAATATATCAATATATTCACTCGATTTTATTGATGGTAATCAATAAAACTAATAATATTAAGCCATGTTTCCTTCACAGCCTTTGTTTTTTTAAATTTAATTTAATTTATATCCATAAATATATAAACATAGATTTATATAACAAATAGTCTAAATTTTAAATCACTATTTTATGCAATAAGAACACAAGATATCTCACAGACACTTAAATTAATATATTTATTTATTCATTTATTTATAAATTCACTAGTATCAGGTACTACTAATAATCGAATAAATGGTATAAACGCACGAGTATGTACTGTTCGTAACTCCCGCTCACTGGCGTCTGTTCACCGCACGTTATTTGCTTGTTATCTCCTCAATATAATAGATGCGCGCGCGCAATTGTACTCTGTCCCCTAACTAATATAACTATATTTCTCTTTCTTTTCTACATACTTATTTCCCTCACTCTAAATTAATAGACATATAATAATAATAATAATAATAATAATAATAATAATAATAATAATGTTAATAGTTATTTTTTTTACAGTTCCAGCGGTACACTATTATCTACGATAAACACACTCAACGTTTATAAAATAAAATTTCCACCCTTAGTGATGATTAAAAAATTAAAAAGGTGTTTGGTACCAGGAAGTGCGTTTTGGAGAACTCTATTTGCCAGTAAGTAACAAGTATGTATAATGTATCGTATCGTGATGTTATGTTACTTACTACTGACGATACGACAGTAAAGATAGAAACTGCCTGTTGGCTTCAGAGTTTAGGTCGGGTGTACACGACTCTTACACGACCGTAGCTGATGGTTGACTGGTGCGGCGCAAGACCAGACAGCCCCACCATTATGTTCTCCTCAAGCGTTAATATGAAAAAAAACGAATGAGAGTGAACAAGTGAAAGAGAGATAGACGTGAGTTATTGTACTAAGGGGTGGGAGGATAAAGAGGTAGGGAAAAAGGGGAAAGGGGAAAGAAAAGAGAGAGAAGGAATTAAATGGCTTAGAGGGTAGCCAGAAGGGTGAAGTGATGAGTTGAAGACTAGAGAAGACATGATGATGCTGATGAGGAAAAAAGAAGGATTGAGAGGATCACTGTTGGGGTAGGTTCTGCTAGTTTTATACTTGCTATATGCTATATACCTTTTTTCAACCCTCGTCGTTCAATAAAGAAAAGCGGAGGGAGCTTTAGATAATGTTTTCTTCGGGGGAAAACCACCACCAGCATCTAACGGAGCAACGAGAGAGATTACTTGAATGTAATTCTCATGTGGAATATGACAAGAGGGAGAGCTTAATATTATTCGGACAATTTATAGATATAGATGTATTGCAAGCTATAGATAGTAATAGGGTGATGTAATGGTTCATTCATTACTTGGTGGGTAAATTTATGCTGGTGAAAATTTCTTGTAGCAGTAATAAGATAATCTGGAGAATAAGATTTCTCATTATTTTTGAGTTGAAAATTATTAGGTTTTTAATGTAGTTTGATACTGTTATTAATGAGTACGTTATTAAATTTTATTTAATTGAACTTTGTATGTCATTTGCCGTGAAAATTTTTGGATAAAATAAATTAATACTAAAAAATTGTTTTTCTTAATTTGCATAAATAATTTTTCAAATTTTTTATACATGCGTAATAATTTTTTTGTTTTAAAAACTATTGAATGTCTGTTAATTTTAGTTTAATAATTAGTTTTTGTCGAATAAATTCTTTTGGATCAAAAATATGAGGAAGTAAGGTTAAATCCTTTTATTATACTCGAATTAAAAATTATTTCAGAAGGAATAATAAGTGATTTTATTTAGCACCTAATGTGTTTGATCAAAGCAGAAAAAAAGTTTACTGTTACGTGTTTAATAAAGATTAAAAAAAATGATAATAATAAAAATATGTCTCAAGAACGAAGATATGAAATGAAGTAGTGAAATATTTGGAGTATGCATATCTTGAAGATATGATGGCTATTGCTCAATGGATCGATAGGTGGTGGATGGTGGAGTGAAATATGTAGGTAGTTGGTAAGACGATGGTATATGATAGTAGTAGGCAGTAGGTAGTAGGGCTTGTAGGGCATACCGAGTAGCGATGAAGGGGATGCATTGAAGCAAGCCTTGAGGATGCTACCTGCTTAGAATAAAGAGTCCCTCTTTAACAATGCCTAGTCAATTCGTGCTTGTCGACAAGGAGCCATAGTCCCGTCGACAACTTGACAATACTGCTCTGCTTTACTACGGTACCAATATATGTATGTATGTATGTATATATTTATGTATGTATATATATATATATATATATATATATATATATATATATATATATATATATATATATATATATAGTTTTAAGTAAGAAAAAGATAAAAAAAAAGATCGGGGGTGGAAAATAAAGCATATGGATGAATTTGAGAACTCAGTATAGTTCTATATAAAATAGAAATATAAAGAAACTTAGCGGTAAAATAGCAGTCACTGGATATCTACGAAACCGTTAGGTGTATCTTATATATTTTTCAACGATTCGCGATTAAACAGATCGAATTTTGGGATCGAGATCGTGGGATAAAATATTTCATAACATTTTTTGTAATGCTTCTATTGAAATATAAAAATTATTTTATCGAGGAGGTTCCACCTTGAAATGATATTGTCGTCATCAAAGAAGGTGGAATAAACTTTTTATCTGTAAAATATTAAACATCTGGTTATGGATGCTTTTGTGAATAAATAAAAAGGGTTTTTTTTTTTACTTATTAATTCACATGTTCTATTTCTGTTGAATAAATTTATTGTTAAACTTTTTACAGTTACTGTTTACAAGAGCAAAATAGATCGATATACTTGATATTTACGTGAATGTCTCTGTTTGTTTTTTATTTAGAATATAAATAATATAATTGGTTGTATTTATATAGAACGCGGTAATATATTACAAAATTGATTATTGTATTTAATGGAAAATTTTATGATCTGATGAAGTATTTTCAATTACCTGTATAAGTAGTATGAAATCAATATTCTTGGTATTGTTTCACTCGAAGCTTTAAAAAAAAAACGGTAATGCATAAAAATGGTATTACATATTTATTATTCCAAGAATTTGTATTATTACAGTGTACAGGTTCTTCACTCAACTCTTTTCACAGTAGTTTTCGACAGATTACAGTTATCTAAGGCAAGTTCCTAATGTTCCTGTCAACGACCTGGTCTGGCTTTTATGCTTACAAACCCATTTTCGTCTAATAGAGGATGAACACGTGTACTGATTGTCAAATCAAAGTACATAAAAAATTTAGTGAATTCCAAAAAAGTTAAATATTGATTTACTTTTTTTTTTTTCAAATAACAAATCCATTAAATTTTTTTTCTAAAATAATTATTACCAGTGTTAAGTATCATATAATAATAAATATTTTTCGGAAAGGAGAGTTGTGTAAGAACTCTTAAGAGTTAAAGTATGTATCAAATTTTCGTTTAGTTACCCGACTAGAAATTTCAGTGAGGCAGTGATTTGGTGCAAGTAAGGCATGCCGAATTCCAAACTTACGGTAAGTGAAGCATCCTAACCAGGCCGAAGTTTGGGATGTAACGCGGTTGCGAGGCTCAGCCTAACTTGGCTTCCTGATTAGGCTGCAGTTTCGAAACCACACTTGCTGGTGATTATCTAAGCCTCATTTGGTCCGAATTTGGCTACCTAAGTAGGCAGCATTTCGGAAACCAAATTCGCAAGGAAGAATCCAAATTTAATTCTTTTTGGGTTTTTAGCTTTTCTTTTATCAAGCGAAAATTAATAATAACAAATGCTTATTTTTTTATCTACTTTTACTATTTTAAGTATACACGGAGAAAAAAATTTTGCTATAGGAACTCTATAGTAGTTAGTTAGTTGTAAAAAGTTACAGTAGGTTAACGTATTCTTATTGTAACAATACCGTTTGACTCCTGCAACTCTACATCGTTGAGCTCTAAAAGCTAAACGTTATTTACCTCTCACAACTCTACAGGATCGTTCTGAGACTATAACAAATTTTTAGAAGTCTGCTTAATAATTTTTTTTTACGATTTAGCATTGATAATTTAATTAAATACATGCAGCAGAATGAATTTATATTGCCAACAATAATTGTATATGACAAATAAGAATAGTATTATGATAGAAATAAAATAATAATAGAACTTATATTACAAATAAAAATTATTTGTAAAATAAAAATATGGTCGTCACAAAATTATCTTATTTTCTTCATTATATCAATAAATATTGGACATAAAGTCACTACCGTATATGCACAAGAAAATATAAATAAACGAAAACAAATTTTATTTAGTGTTAAATAAGGTCTTTTAAATGTATTCCGATAACTTATTACTTAATATCACAATATATATTCAACTAATAAATTAAATTAACAGTCACTGCAAATGAACCTTGAAAAACCATAAATACAAAACTGTTCTAACGAAATTCAATTTGACAAAAAAATAAAACCTATTTCCTTAAATAAATAAATAAACTGGAAACTTAATTGTCCTCATATATTTTTAATAATATGGATGAGTAACAAAATAATTCTGTTTGTCATTTTAGAAGGTTATGAAATATGTCAGCGCACTCCACTACTGCGCAACGTAGAGCACTCCCAACTATACCGTTTGGCTCTGAGAACAATCCCGAAGAGCTGTGAGAGCTCAATAACATTGAGTTATCAGAACTAAATAACATTTTGTTACTGTAACTCTACAATGAACATTAAACTGTGTATAGTTGTGGTAACTCTACAGTTAGGTTACCAGAACGAAATTTTGTTTCCGTGTAAATATGAAATTTAGGACCAAATTTTTCAAATATTTCGTGAATAAAAAAAAAACAAATTTTTTTTGCTTTTATTTAATATTATTTTTTATTATTTAATTTTAGTTTTTCGGTCATTTTTTTTTTATTTTTTGGAGCGTTTTTTTATGTGAAGAAGTTTTTTTTGATTGGTAGATTTGATAAGTCAAGGGGGAAGGAGATGATGTAGGAGTTAGATACATTAGTCACACATAACACTTAACTTTACTTCACACTTGCCTTGATGGTAAATATTAATCCGAACAAAAACAGTTTCACTGTAAAAAAAATCGCGCCAAGTCCACCACGTTCATAAGACTATTAGGAAAAAAAAAATTTTTTTTTCTTTACAAAAAGATACAAAATTAAAAAATCCAAGTAACCGATATGATTGTTTATGATTTTCGGAAATTTAAAAAAATCTTATTGTAAATTTAAAAATTAAAAAAAAAATTTTAAAACGTATTTAGTGTGCGTGGTTGCAAAATATTTTACTTTTAATGAAATTCGTAAAATCTATTTACTAGGACTTTAAAAAAATTGAAATACACAATGACGCACACCAAGTACGTTCTAAATTTTTTTTTTTATTTTTAAATTTACAATAAGATTTTTTTTAATTTCCGAAAATCATAAACAATCATATCGGTTACTTGGATTTTTTAATTTTTTAATTTTGTATCTTTTTGTAAAGAAAAAAAATTTTTTTTTTTCCTAATAGTCTTATGAACGTGGACTTGGCGCGATTTTTTTTACAGTGAAACTGTTTTTGTTCGGATTTTAGTATTTTCTGTAATTATAATGAAAATTTACAATTATTACCAACTTAAATCTCGCGTTGGCAGCATTTTTTACTGCAAACTATCCCCTTGAAGCTACAGTTTATGTAGATATAATTCCAGTGCACTCTGGCGGCCGTAAATGTAAGCTGTGAATTACTTTTTTTAACTGTAGTTGCGTATCTATAGGAGGATTACTACACATTTTTATTTTATCTAGTCTGTGGCGCTGACCTTTCTCCATCAAAAAAAAGTCAGGATTGAAATTTGTGAGCGAGCTATAGTATGTGCTGATAAAATTTAATAATTTCAAGTAAATAAATTGTTATAAGTGAATATAATTAATTAATACGGTGATATAAATTATGAATTACTGTTATGATAAACAAATTGGGTAAAAAAAGTACCGTAGAATTAAATAAAATTTCGCAACCTCAAAAAACCGTTCTGCTTACAGCAAACATAGTCGGTAGTCTGGCGCTCCGTTTACAACGGATTTGAACGGAACTTGGCGCCAGATTCTGCCGAATCTGTGGATTATTAAAAATCGTACATGTCGAACGCGAGACTCGAACACCGTAGCCGACGCACAAGAGCCCTATACCATACCGCGACGCTACACCGATGATGAGCGACTTCGTGCCTCAAGATACTTATAAGCACGACCAATGTTCGGCTTGCCTAATTTAAAACAAATAAGATTCGAATTGGGGTAGAATAAGTTCGGAAAGCCAAGTTCGCTCCAAACTGGCAAAACTCAGGTTATCATTACTTGAAACCAGTTCAACATTCCCATGATATATCAGACTTAAGGAATCCATGAGACTTTCCTAGTTACGTCCAAGTTTGGCAAGCTGAACTTCAGCAATTATAATCAATAATTATTTATGGTTACCGTTATTACAAATCAGTCCGGCATTTCCATAATATGCCGGACTTGGGCAATGCCACACAGTTTCAGGATCACAACCAAATTTGGAATATTTTCGGCATGCCAATTTTCGTTCTGCCTACCTTGGTTTTTATGAGGCGCAACTTAGGCAGGCCTGAATTAGGCAAACCAAACTTGTCCCTCACTAATTCTTCGGCATTCCTCACTACAATTTCTAGTCGGGAGTTTGACATACTATTAGTAAGCCTGACTTGCATGAAGTTACGGTTACCGAAGATTTACCGAAGTTTGGTTTGCCAAACTTGGGCATAGCTTGGAAAACCTACGGCAGAACGAAGTTTGACAAACTATTGGTATGCCTGACTTGCATGAAATCACAGTTACCAAAGATTTGCCGAAGTTCGGTTTGCCGAATTTGGGCGTAGCTTGGAAAAACTACGGCAGTGCCGAACTTTGGCTTACCTATATTGGAATTAATAAGGCGTGAATTAGGCTTGCCGAAGTTCGGAAAGCCAAACTTGCCCCGAATTGATTGTTCGGCAATGCCTCATGAAATTTCTAGTCGGGTATATTTACATAAGAATAAAGAAAATTAAAAAAAAATATTTTTCTAAAATTAAAACAACCGATTGATTATTTGACCTCGTTGCATAAAATGAAAAAAATTTTGAATATTGAAACTGTAATTAACATTTAAGTAGATATTAACCATTGTAGTTGGAGTGATTGATTAACAGAAAAATAACTGGAGAATAAAAGGCTCTTCTACTTTAGTAAAATTAGACAATCATCTGATTTTTTTTTCCTTTTATCTAGGACGACCCATCGTATTTACGTATGAATGTACACACACACACACACACACACACACACACACACACACACACACACACACACACACACACACACACGCACGCACACACACACACACACACGCTAAATTTAGTACTCAACAAATGTGACACCGCACGTTTTGACAAGTAAAGGCGTCACAACGCTTATCATGAACCTGATTGTCTGCCAGTTTTCGGTTATGGCCCAGGGTCATTAACCTCATGGCTTGAGTACACTATGGATTTACAGTTATACATTAGTTGTCGCTATATATTTACTATGTATATATTTACTATATATATACCTATGTGTATAGTATAAATTTGTAGTATCTTAGCATCACAATATATGTATAATACTGAAACTACGAGATGACTTTTTTTAGTTGTTTGAATTACGTATACATTTGTTCCCGACCTTTATGTTATGACTCATCAGTTTAATTTTTACACTTTTATTGAAATTGGTGCTTAACAAATCTAAACCAGAGTTTTATTAATTTAAATGTTATCCGTTCATCAACTTAAAAAAAATTTATGAATATATTGTGATTTTAATTTTTTAAATATACGAGTTTTCAAAATAAAAAAAAAATTAGTTATTAGAATTATAGTTGTGAATATTTCACAGCATCATTATTTTCTTAGAATAAATCTCAATAGTGTAGAAAGTTAGGTGGTCGACCTTCAAGGTCGGAATTCTCAAATGGAATTTACAGTTTGTCTGATTTTATGAAAACAAATTTACGGGTTACAATCATTGACCGTGTGCTCTGGCGTAGTTATACATCTCTTATTAACTAATACACCTCACTGAGAAAAATAAAAACAATTTTTTCCTCGATTATACGACTCAAAACGTCTGGTAAAAATTTTGCGTTTCTATATATATATATATATATATATATATATATATATATATATATATATATATATATATATATATATATATTTTTTTTTTTTATTACTCTTCTTATTTTGGATTTTTCATAATTTTAGATTATATTTTTTTATAAATTAAAATAAAAATTTTCTTCATTAAACTTTTCTCGAGGAATATAAAATATTCATTACTCAATTTAAATCAAGTTTTTAATGTATCAATGTCAATCATCTGAAATTAAAAAAAAAAAAAAAAAAAAGATAAGAGACGAGGAAATGATAACGTGAAAGGAAGAGAAATAGGTTTATTGACCTTTTAGATTTTTAGAAATTAAATTTAGAGAAAAGATATTTTTTAAGAAAATTGCTAATACATTAAATCACGTAATTTTTTCATCGAAATTTAATTTGCTAAAATTTCGTAAAATTTTACTCTGTATTCTATATACATAGTAAGAGCTAAGACAATCAGTAGCACAACATAGCTATTATCTTATACGTCGTGTGTTATGAAGTTACGAGATCGAGAAATGTTAGTTGAGAATAACAATAGACAAAGAAAAAGAGAAAAAAAGAGAGAAAGAGAGTAAAGAAAGGGTAATATCTGAAACAAAGAATTTTCGCTGATGAACGTCATGTTATACGCGACATATGGTCATTCACCCGCAAGCAAAGGATAGATGTAAATCGACTGCTCACAGCTCAAGTCATTCTCCGGGAGTAAAACGTCACCCGAACGTGCAGTATGCAGTGGAGGTCAACGTACCAATAAAATTTCCGATTGTTTATTCGATTACTATTTAGTTGAAGAAAAAAAAACCTCATTTAAATCATTTCATTGGCTTTTATTTTTTACATAACTAAACACCGAAAAGCATTTAACAACTATTGCTCACACTCATCAAGTTTTATTTTGATTATTTTACGTTTCAAAAATTTATCAAATTGAGTCACGAAAGACTTAGACTAGAAATTCATTTTATTGGCTTTATAAATGCTACTTTAATATTTTCAACGTACAGTTTAAGTATTTTGATTATTGTTGGATTAGTTTTTTTAAGATTTTTTTTTTATATCATCTTTGTTAAAACTTTATAAGTTAAATTAGAAAAATTTATTTTAAAATATTAAACCCTAGTTTCATAAATTGAGATTCTGTGACAGCTAATTTTTAAGTAAGTACAGTTACTATCAGTTCATTCGTAATATTCTAAAGAGAACTATTGTTTAGTAATTTAGAGTTAATAACAATTAAATCTTATTCTATTGAATTTTTTGAGTATCTAAATTAAAAAACTTGAAATAAGATGAGATTTATTTATTATAAAGTGTTTTTTCTCATTATTTTTTATGCTATATAAGTAACCTTTTTATACTTAAAAATACTATTCGGCAAACAAAATGGAAGTAGTTTTCCTAGTATTACTTTTTGTACGTATATTTTAGTTATTTTAGAGCAGAATAATGAAAACTTTAATTTCTTCGTATCTCTCTTTTCACATTTCTTCTAAATAACTTTTTTTTTAATACAACAGGTAAAAATTGTGGTAAAAATGTATGTCTTTTTAAAAATTGATTTAGTTTTTCCATTCAATAGTTTTTCGATAAAAAATTAAGAAATTTTTTGTTGGTTTAAAATTTTAAATGTTCACTTATTTGGTATGAAATATCCTATATAGCCCAAGAAAATTAACCTTTAATCAAAAAAATTGATTAGTAGTCCGAAATTTTTGACATAAGTTACTTTAAAGTATTTAAGAACGATACACAGATGTAATTTTTTTTCTACACCCGAGAAGAAATAAAAAAAAATGTTTTTCTAAGATTTTACAAAAAGGGTAAGAGCTAGAACGTAAAATATCAAATAAAAATAGTATAAACTGAAAAATTGATGTATACAAAAAATTTATCAGATAAAATTTTGAACAATATGATATTTTCAGAATAAAAAAAAATGGATAAAAATTTTGGAATAACAAAAGTAAAGAAAATACTAAATAGAAATATTTCATTGGTATATTGTGATTTAACAATGACATTGCTAAACTTGATGATAAATAATGCAATGCAATGCAATGCAATAAGGGTTACTTAATAATGAATATAAAGTAAATGGTGATAACGATGACTAGATGATATAATATAACGCTTAATTAATTCAATTAAACTTCAAAAAAATGTTTTCTCTGATAAATGTTGAACAATTTGATTGTTAATACCGTAAAAAAATTTATAATATTGAATTTCTATGAAAATATTTAAGTATACACGGAAAGAAAATTATGGGAACTATTCCTATACCATTATGGGAATGGTTCCCATAATGCTGTAGGAATAATTCTTATACTATTATAGAAACTATTCCTATATCATTATGGGAACTATTCCTATAATATTATGGGAATGGTTCCCATAATGCTATAGGAATCATTCCTATACTATTATAGGAATGGTTTCCATAATTTATGGGAACCATTCCCATAATAGTATAGGAATGGTTCTCACAACATATAAGTTTAAATCCTACATGGAAAAAAAAAAAAAATTGGGGCTTCCGCATGATACATTCTTGTGGCAGATACATGACTTTCATATGACAGCAACATGATTTTCATGTGGCAGGCAATAATAGTTAAAACAACAATAATGATTAAAAAATAATCATAATAATAATTTATATTATTAAGAGAATAAAAACAATTTTGTCTCCTGGATAATCACATGATGAAATCGATTATTTAGTGAAATTTAGTGTCATTGCAAAGGACGACTTGAATTTGTGCCCTTTCAAGGTTTCATATCATTCTCGTCGATAGTCAATTTATGATGATAGTCAATTTATAATAAATATTTAGGTTGCATTCGAAAATGCTCTATCCCTAAACATATAATTGAGAAATTACCTTGTATCTTGTGAACTATTGAAATTCTTAAAGATATAAGTTCATATTGATGTTACACTCATCGAGACCTTTCATTTGAGTACCCACATCAATTTTTCATATATTTTATATATTTATATATATTATATATATATATGTATATATGAAAAATATATCAAAAATGCATGTGGGTACTCAAATGAAAGCTCTTGATGAGCGTAACATCGGGATGAGCTTATATCTTCAAAAATGTCAATAGTTTACCAGATACAAGGTCATTTCTTCATTATGTATCTAGACACAGAGCATTTTCGAATGCAGCCTAAATTCTTATTATAATAAATTGACTATTGGTGAGAGTGATATGAAACCTTGAAAAGGCACAACTCCAAGCAAAAACCCATTTTATCACATAAATATACTGGCCACAAAATTTTCCTTACTCTCTTAATAATATAGATGATTATTATTGTAATTATTATTATTATTATTATTTAATTATTATTGTTGTTTTAACTATTATTGCCTACAACATAAAAATCATGTGGCTGTCCCAATTTTTTTTTTTCCGTGTATATATTATAGGATTCATTTCGAACTCACTCTGCACGAAGATTTTATCTTTATTTTATTTTGAGAATGATTCCCATAATGGTATAGGAATGATTCCTATAATATTCTAGGAATCCTTCCTATACCATTATGGGAACCATTCCCACACGGAGAAAAAAATTTTGCTATAGGAACTCTATAGTAGTTAGTTAGTTGTAAAAAGTTCCAGTAGGTTAACATTTTCTTATGGTAACAATACCGTTTGGCTCCTGCAACTCTACATCGTTGAGCTCTGAGAGCTGAACGTTATTTACCTCTCACAACTCTACAGGATTGTTCTGAGACTATAACAAATTTCTGACAGTCTGTTTAATAATTTTTTTTACGATTTAGCATTGATAATTTAATAAATGAATGCGGCAGAATGAATTTATATTGCCAACAATAATTGTATATGACAAATAAGAATAGTATTATAATAGAAATAAAATAATAATAGAACTGATATTACAAATAAAAATTATTTGAAAATAAAAATATGGTCGTCACAAAATTATCTTATTTTCTTAATTATATCAATAAATATTGGACATAAAGTCACTACCGTATATGCATAAGAAAATATAAATAAACGAAAAAAAATTTTATTTTGTGTTAAATGGGGTCTTTTAAATGTATTCCGATAACTTATTACTTAATATCACAATATATTCAACTAATAAATTAAATTAACAGTCACTGCAAATGAACCTCGAAAAACCATAAATACAAAACTGTTCTAACGAAATTCAA
Source organism: Cotesia glomerata (assembly GCF_020080835.1). Lineage (NCBI taxonomy): Eukaryota > Metazoa > Arthropoda > Insecta > Hymenoptera > Braconidae > Cotesia > Cotesia glomerata. The sequence continues at coordinate 10,340,181 of NC_058161.1, forward strand.
TTTGACAAAAAAAAAAACCTATTTCCTTAAATAAATAAATAAACTGGAAACTTAATTGTCCTCATATATTTTTAATAATATGGATGAGTAACAAAATAATTCTGTTTGTCATTTTAGAAGGTTATAAAATATGTCAGCGCACTCCACTACTGCGCAACGTAGAGCGCTTCCAACTATACCGTTTGGCTCTGAGAACAATCCCGTAGAGCTCTGATAGCTCAACAACATTGAGTTATCAGAACTAAATAACATTTTGTTACTGTAACTCTACAACGAACAGTAAACTGTGTATAGTTGTGGTAACTCTACAGTTAGGTTACCAGAACGAAATTTTTTTTTCCGTGCATCATTATGGGAAATTTTCCCATAATTCTGGGAAAATTTCCTATAATTATGGGAACAGTTCCTATAATTGCCTGGGAACTGTTCCCATAAAATTATGGGAATAGTTCCCATATTTTTCTTTCCGTGCATGAAAGTAAAGATCACTTGCAAACGTGACGTTTGTTGTGAAATATTCAACAAAATGTCTGGAAAAATGAAATTATTAAACAAATTATGTGTGTCTAGACATTGAATATAAATTATAACTAAATTCAGTGCAATATGTATGAAAAATTGTGATAAAAAATTCCAATAATTTCCACAATAATTTATTTAATGTGTACTCAACATTGACAATCAATATTTAAAATATCATAAAAAGCAGTGCATAGATTAATTAAATGTGAGTAATGCAAACATAAGAAAGACAGTTATCATTTGTTGGAATAATTAAAATATGTAAACTTAAAATTTACAAATTGACGGATCAGTTAATGAGTTTATTATTTCATATTAATCAACTGTATTTAAACATTACTGTAAATTAATTCGGTAATAATAACGATAATAATAATAGCAAAAAGATTATTAAATTACCAATGAAATATCGGTTATCGCGAAAATAATTAAAGGTATAATTGTATAATAATTAAGAAAGTTTAAAAATATAAGTATTTATTTATAATAAATGTATATAATTTAAATTCGTGTCACCAGAATACGTACATAGTGTTCTTTGCTTGCTCATCGTTTAATTACGCAATACCCATCGTGAAAGCTGACACTGCTCTCGGTACAAATATGTATATTTACTCAATATATATACTCGGTGATATGTATATATATATATATACAAATTGACTGTTGTACACCCGCATATAATAATTTCTGATTTTTTTTTTTGTAAATGATACACTTTATCTCATTTTTTATATTAATTCGAAAATTCTACTTTTAATAACCATAATTATAATCAATTTCATTAGTTTTGAAAATATTTTCCAATAAGCGATAACTAATAACAGTAAACATAAAATTTACATAGCATAAAATTCTTAGTTTTTTTCGCAGATTATAAAACAAAATAATAATGGTTTTACTCTCTTTCTTGGTATTATATTCACTTAAACGCATAATTGCTCATACGCTGCACGTTGAAAGCTCCAATGTGCGATATGAACGTACAATGCTTAGTATACTATACCATACACAGCATGAGGCAATATTATAGGTGAGATGAGAAAAATAAAGTAGAAGGGAATAAAGTATATAAACATTCATATCCCTTTCGCTTCTGTTATTACCCATCTATCAATATTTTGCTATCATGCATGATAAAAAAATTATATCATCGCTACTCATGTATTGAAATCCCCAGCGTATTACAAAGGTTACATTAACATAATCTTTTAATAAATTATAATTTTAGAAAGATATACAATGCTTTTTTTAGCTACTGATACAAAAATAACAAGTTTCGAAACTGTAGTATGCTTGTAAGAGTTTTTGAATCTCTTTTCATTTTTTTCGGTTGAATCAATGATTCTATTGATCTAATGGATCTTACAATCATCTAAGAATTTTTGACATCGACTCGACGCAACTTCTCGATAACAACGAAATCATTCAGTAATAAGTAATAAAATTGATCTGGTATTTTTTTAGATACATTTGAAATGGATTAAAAGATGAAAAATGTAGGATGAGAATCCGAATTAATATTTAAAAGATTTGTCCTATGTATTTTCAAAAATGAGTGTCTTTTTTAGCTTATACAACAAACCATCAAAATTACAATTAATTTATTAATACACTAGGTACATTAATAAAAAAATTATGTTAGTAGTTAGAGTAAAACTTTTCTGGATAGAACTTTCTTATTCAAGAGTTTTGAATTAATAATTCAAGAATTGATTTCTTGAACAAAAACGTTGAATATCTTCAAACAAGAATGAAATTATGAACAAAATATTTTTCTTAAGCGCAGTAGTTTCTTTCAGTGTCTATGGAAAAATATGGCTCATATGGAGATGAAGACCAAAAATAATCATAAAGACATCAAGAAATACTTTTTCTCGAATTTCAGTTGTGTACCTTTGGCTAAATAACAGTTATATCTTGTTAAATTTCTAAACAACGCTGAAAATGTTATAAATATTCCATGTCTTTTTTTAGCTTTGACACCCATAAATAGAAAAAATATATATTACTATAAGCAATAACCTGTTCTCTTAAAAATTAGCTGCTCATTTACCTGAATCGCTATTTCAAAGGGTTCAAATTTTAGTTCAGTGAAAAATTCAGGTAGCGCACATAAGTGATAATGCGTAGAGTGAACCTGAAAATAACTGGAAGATTGAATTACGAGGGACGGAGAATAATTTACAGCTACCGTCAAGGATTAAAAAAAGGAATCGAAGATAAAAGGAATGAGAAAAATTTTGAGTATATTTTTTTCCAATTGTGCCTCGTTGTCTGTGCATGAAATAAAGAGCAGTAGTGTTCGGTCGATTGGGAATTTTTTTGTATTGAAATCTATTTTATAATTTTTTATCCTTTCTATTGATCTCTTATATTTATATAGTTTAGTTGGTTCTGTTCAAATTTTCTATGTGGCGAACCACACAACAATCGTTTCAAATTTGCGAATGTATTCAAGTGAATAACAACATGATTCGTTTCATTTGACGTATTAAATTTATTGTATTGCTATGAGAAAAATTTTTAACAATTTACTGTTAGTTTGACTCTTGTCAACCCCCTGTGAATGAAAAACAAACTCTTTAATTGTAAATAAGATTTATCACATTTTTATTTGATTAATAAAGTGATTCAACTAAATTTTCTATAGATATTATATTTATTAGAAATAGAATAGTTCAAAGAAATTCGAAAATGTCTATTTTTTTAGAAAATGTTTGATAAAATTTTGAAAAAGAAAAAGATGTAATATTTTTATTTAAAAAATTTTAATTAAAGTAAAACTGATAATTCTTTTATCGTAACATTAGTGATTTTTAAATCAGATACATTGAACATAAAAAATTATATAGTAGGAGTAAATCCAATGCTTTTCTCTTAAGTGATTAAAAAAAATAACCTGGGTTACCCATACAAAGTTGCCGATGCTCAACAATTTCCGTTCATTGGCCAAGGCACGGCTACTAATGCTCGGCCAAGTATCGGCGTTTTGTATCGGCCTAGCCTCGGTACACCATCGGCTTTTATGTCCGACCAAGCATTGGCGATTTGTACTGGCCTAGTCTAGGTAAGCCATCGGCTACCGCACGATATTTATTATAATATAATGGTATATGATTTGATTATCAGCCATTGCTTGGTCGATGCTCTGCACGGAGAAAAAAATTTTGTTAAGATAACCTAAGATATTTTATGGTAACAAATGAATTTGTTAACATAGGGATAACAAATTTTATGTTAAAATAACAAAATTTAGGTTATAACAAGTTATTGATATGTTATAACAACAAAAAAGTTTTGTTACTACAGCAAAATCTTTAAGTTGATTCGACAAAATACTTTAGTTGGTATAACAATTTTTTTTGTTGAAATAGCAAAATTATTCTATTAAAATAACAAAGAGAATTTGTTGGAGTAACAAAGACAATTTGTTGAAGTAATAGAGAGAATTTGTAATAATAACAATGAGAATTTGTTGCAATAAAAAATAAATTTGTTGCAATAACAAATAAATTTGTTACAGTAAATTGTATAAGAATACATTCAAAAATACGCTATAATAACAAGCTACATAGCTGATTTGGAAAATATTTTGGCAACAAATTAGTTTTGTTATTGCAACAAAATCACTTTGTAACAGCAACAAAATCATTTTGTTGCAACAACAAAGTCATTTTGTGACAGCAACAAAATAATTTTGTTAGGAGCAACAAATTGATTTTGTGATTTAACAAACTGGTTTGTTAATACAACTTGAAACATTTTGTTAATGCATCTAATTGATTTGTTGCTCCAACTACACTCATTTGTTACCACAACATATTTTTCAGTTATCCCGTCTTTTGTTATTTCAACAAAATTGTTTTATGCGTGTGGCTAATTCTTTATTACACTTGAAAACAATTAATACGTATTAGTCATTACTATGTTGTATTGTTGTTTTCAATTTTTTTTAATTTAACGATTGACCAAATTGTAAAATAATATGTACTGAAAATTAGTAAATCAATTTTTTAAAAATATCTTAAGAGATTTTTTTAGGAGAAAACACCAATTCTAATTATTAACAATGTTTTTTTTTATAAATATTATATTGATCATTTTTTAGTTTTTAATATTGTTATTATTCAACAAGCTCTATTAGGATTAAATCAACATTTGTTTTTACTAAAACAGATTTAATAAATTAATGAATATTTTTTTGGAAGACTTTTTCGATAAATTTTTACATTACCCAATCAGTTAAAACTATTTCTTTTAGTATTAAAAAAAAATATTTTAGCAAGAAACTAATGATTTTTAATAAATGATTTATTTACTTATAAATAGATTTATGAATATAAATAAAAATATACAAATATAAATATATAGATTTATTTACTAATAAATCATTTATTTTTAATTAATTTTGAACTTCTTGCTTAAAAAATGAAGTTTTGAAAAACTGGGAAGTTATTTTTTATTATTAAAATTCAGAAATTGTTCAATTATGAAATAAATAGAAAAATTCGTAACAACAATCAAGTTAACTCAATTATACTGAGAAAAATTGATTGTTGAACATTGAAATGATTAAACTAAGAACACTACATTTAGATCAGTTAGCAGCGCCCGTGACACCGCTCGAGACTTCCACGCAGACGGATCAGGTTTAAATCTCTCCACACCCGAATTTTTTCAGAATTAATTTCTATCAACCAGTAGTCCATCACCTCAGAATAATAATAATTCAAAAATAAACAACGAAAAACAAATTTTTTTTAATTATTTTACCTAAAATTTTTATTTTTGCCTATGCTTGGCCGATGCTCGGCCAATGCTTGATTACTACCCGTACTGAAAAAAAATATATGCCGCATATACGGGGGCAAAAAAAAAAAGTATGTGGCGTATATATTTTATATGTGCGACGTATATGTATTTTTGCCTGCATATATGCGCATATATATTTTTTCAGTGTGGGTATGTTCGGCCGACGCTCAGTCGCCTATATCGGCTGGGTGTTACCATCCGATACTCGCCCAGTCTTGGCCCAACGATATTTCACGATACTCGGCCGATACTTAAAGATCGGTTACCAATCTTGGCCCAGTATCGAGCCGATCTTCATTTTTTGTATGGGTAAGCGCGCAAAAAGTTCAGCTTAAATAATACGTAAAAGTATATAATTATATCCTAAAGTAACAAAAATTCAGATGGTGTTTTGATAAAATAATTTCAAATTAAGTTGAAAATGGAATCGTCAAAATTATTAATTATAATAAAATAAAGCTCGAAAAAAATCGTTAGAGTTAGTCACACGTGGACACGCGAATCACGACTTTCGGCAAGTGGCCCAACGGAGAAATCGGAATTAACGAGAAGCAGCTGTCGTGATTTCACCGGATACATGTTTGCTTGGCTGAAAAGAGAACAAATATAAAAAATAACCACCAAAGAATAAAAAAAAGTTAAATAAAAGAAAGGCATTCACGAATCACGTAATATGTAAAACATAGCTAAAAGTTATAAAATTAACGAATGCCTTTGCCTTTTTTATCGCACAACTAAGTAATACACAAATATTACAATCTTCAAATAATGATAATCGATTGACTAATAGTGACGATTGCTCTTATATTATCTCATAATTATTTATAAATAAATAAATAAGATTATTTTATAAATAAATAGCTAAAATAAGTTATTCAAATTTAATAGTTTGATAGTTTATATTAATCACTTGCGGGTGTGTTTATATAAGATGATTAACGAGAGAATGTTGAGTCGGAGAACAAGATAATAAAAAAGAGGTGAAGAAATAATGACTTGGGCAACATTGCTCGGGAAGCTATATTAATATACTGTTAAGATAAAAGAGTGACTGAGAGTGCAATGAATCTTTACAACACGAGTATTCGAGCCTTCTACTACAATTATTACTATATTTCCCGTAAAATTTTCTAGTGAATTTGCTATTGATTTTTTATAATTTATAATGAAAAGTTGATCAAAAACTACGAAATTTTAACTCTTATACACAAACTGTAAAATTTTTGTCCAGATAATTTTTTATACTTTTTTTTTTTAATTTCATAAATTTCTTTCTTTGAGATTCAAAATAAACAACTGAAGATTTCCTGATGAATTTTTTTTAATATTTAGGACTGTCAAGTATAAAAATAATTTTCTTGACAAATTTTGATTTTTATTAATCAATTTTGCAATAAATAGAAAAGCTAATTCAATTGAAGAAAACTTACCTTAAACCAAAAAATTAATTTGCAGAAAACTCTTGGTCTCTTAATTCTTGGATTAAGATCTTTGCATCTTCAATCGACTACTATCCCGACTAGAATTTTAGTGAGGCATGCCGAAAATCAGTTCGGGGCGAAGTTGGCTTTCCGAACTTAGGCTAGCCCAATTCGGATCTTATTTGTTTTAAAATAGGCAAGCCGAACATTGGTATGCCAAAAGAATTCCACATTCGATGTAATCTCGTAATAGTTTGGCATTGCCTAAGTTCGGCATATCATGGATTGCCTAATTAGTACGAATTAACGGTAACTAAAGGTTTACCGAAGTTTGGTTCACCAAGCTCGGGCTCACTTAGGCAAACCTGTGGCAATACCTAAGTTCGGTATAACATGGATTGCCAAACTGTTATGAAATAACAGTAACCAAAGGCTTACCGAAGTTTGGTTCACCAAGTTCGGGCTCACTTCGGAAAATCTATGACAATGCCTAAGTTCGGCATTTCATGGGTTGCCAAACTTTTATGAAATAACGGTAACCAAAGTTTTACCGAAACTTGGCATACCACGATCGAGCTTCTTTAGGCAAAACTCTGGAAATGCCTAAGTTCGGTATGTTATGGATTGCCAAACTGTTATAAAATAACGGCAACCAAAGAGGCTTACCAAAGTTCGATTCACTAAGCTCGGGCCCATTTAGGCAAACCTGTGGCAATGCCTAAGTTCGGTACGCAATGAATTGCCAAATTGATACGAGATAACGGTAACCAAAAGCTTACCGAACAGTAACTAAAGGTATTCTGAAGCTTGGTCTATCAAAATGAAACTTGACTAGGTAAGTCTGTGGCAAGTCCTCACTTAGGTATAATATCGGAATTCCTAACTCGACCGTTGCAACGGTAATCGAATGTTTTCCGAAGTGTCGGGCTTATAAGTATCTTGAGGCAAGAGGTCGCTCATCATCGGCGTAGCGTCGCGGTATGGTATAGGGCTCTCGTGCGTCGGATACAGTGTTCGAGTCTCGCGTTCGACATGTAGAATTTTTAATAATTAATAATTATTAATTATAATTATTCTTAAGGTGAGTGTGAGGTAAATTTAAGTGTTATGTGTGACTAATGTATCTAACTCCATTATCTCCTTCCCCCTTGACCCATAAAATCGACCAATCAAAAAAAAACTTCTTCATAGTAAGAAAAACCCTAAAAAGCGAAAAAAATGACCGAAAATATAAAAAAAATAATACTTAATAAACAAAAAAAAATTTTTTTATTTACTTAATATTTAAAAAATTTGTCCTAACATTCAACATTCATAATTTTTAATTTTTGCTTTACAATAACAATAGCTAAAAACAAAAAAAGAATTCAATTTGGATTCTTCCGTGCGCATTTAGTTTCTGAATTGCTGCCTAGTTAGGTAGCCAAATTCGGACCGAATGAGGCTTAGATAATCACCGAGTTCTCATCAGATCTTGACGTTATGAGGTCCTAGGAAGCTTCCCTGAATGTTTACGCGATGATGTCCGTATGTCTGTATGTGTGTGTGTGTGTGTGTGTGTGTGTGTGTGTGTGTGTGTGTGTGTGTGTGTGTGTGTGTGTGTGTGTGTGGCCGTAAGTTAACCTCTCATAACTTTTGAACGGCTCGACCGATTCCATCGCGGTTGGCGCCATTCGAAAGGGCTTGACTAAACTTAGATTTTAAATACCATTTGGACCGATTCAAACCAGTAGATTTTGGGAAATCTCACAAAAACTACAAAAAAAATTTTTTTGAAATGTGGTTTTTTTGGAATTACTTTTAAATGGCTTTACCGATCAATTCCAAAATATAATCAGCTCTTAAGATCAAAAAACCACGTCGATCACCGCAAGCTCGGTCAAAATCGGTTGATTCGTTCGTGAGTTATCGTTGTCGAAAAAAAACTGAAAAAAGTATTTTTTCGGAATTACTCCGAAATTCCTGGCTTGATCGATTTAAATTTGAAAATTTATTATGGAGCTTCAAAAACTGCGTTTAATGCCGCCAACCGCGTGAAAATCAGTTGATTCATTCAAAAGTTATTGCTGTTTAAAAATTCAAAAAATTATGTTTTATTAAACTGCTATTAGAGTTTTGAGCGCAAAGAGCTCAAATTGACACAAAAATCATATTTTTGAGCTCGAAGAGCTCAAAAACGTAATGTGTAATTTTGAGCGCTTAAGTACAAAATGAGCGGGAAGTTGCAGGGATGGCCTTTAGGGTCAACCGTCATCCTAATTTTTTTTTTTTTTTTTCATAACTGTTAGTTAAATATCCCTCACATAACTATCAATATTGCAATAATTTTATCTGAAAAGATTACTGTTCTACTTAAAATCCTAAAGGATAGTATTTCAAAAATAACTAAAATTTTTAATTTTAATGAAAAAATTTTAATCATCACATTTTTATTTTTATGGTGTTTCATTTGCATAACTTTACAGTTTTATACAAGTTTTTTTTCCCCAATCATCACATATAAATTACTTGTCATCTAACAACTATATTCTATTACGAAAAAAATGAGATTGTCCTGTTTCGAAAGAATAATTTTCAAATATTCGTTTCGAAGCTATCGTTATATGTAACTCTACACTTTTGACAATAAAAAAAAAAAATAATAAAGTTAATTGATGATTTCTTTTGAATTAATTGAGGAGATAAGAGCTGATTACAAACTGATTGCGAATTAGGTGACCTTCACTCGTCTTACTCCCATGAAACATTCGCATCGTCACATTTCATATTGTTATTAATATTTACTCAGCCGCTAAAAGAAAGTGCTGTCATGATCTTACTGCTCTAAATTAAATTAGTCTTCGAAACTTCTATGATTTTCATCCAAGTGGAACCAATTTTTTGGTAAGATACATATTTTTTAATTATTATAAATATGCATCATCATAAAATTAAGTCAATGTTAATGATTTTTCCAGGTGCTATAATTGCAAAACTACTAAACATTTGATGAAATATCAATCAAAATTAATGATTTGCAGAGTAATAAGTATTGTGTATTCATGTCAAAATCGGTCTGTCTTCAAAATTTGTTTGTTGATTGTTGTGTGTGAAAGTATTGCTTTTTTGTTTTACTTGATTTTTAGTCCAATAAGAATGTTATTCTTTAATAGAACTTGGTGTGTTACTTGAAAATAAACTTTAAGTTTCTGTTAAATTTTAAATAGTACACTGCCCATTGGATGGATGTAAACCTCTCATAACTTTTGAACGGCTCGACCGATTTTATCGCAGTTGGCGCCATTCGAAAGGGCTTGACCGAACTTAAATTTTGAATACAGTTTGGATAGATTCGAAACGGTAGATTTTGAGAAATCTCAAAAAAATTACAAAAAAAGAAATTTTCACATGTGGTTTTTTTGGAATAACTTTTAAACTACTTTACCGATCGATTCCAAAAACTGATCAGTTATCAACATCAAAAAACCACGTTAATCGCCGCCAGCCCGGTCGAAATCGGTTAATTCGTTTGGGAGTTATCGTTGTCGAAAGAAGACCGAAAAAAATGTTTTTTCGGAATTACTTCAAAATTCTTAATTCAATTAATTTAAACTTGAAGATTCTTTATAAGACTTTAGAAACCACGTCGAATTCCGCCAACCGCGTGTAAATCGGTTAATTCATTCAGAAGTTATTGCGGTTTGAAAATTAAAAAAATAGTGTTTTATTAAACTTCCATCAGATTTTTGAGCTCGGAGAGCTCAAAATGACACGAAAAATATATTTTTGAGCTCGAAGAGCTCAAAATCGTAAGAAGTGCAATTTTGAGTGCTTAGATATGGAATTAGCGGGAAGTTGCAGGGATGGCCTTTAGGGTCAACTGTTTCTCTAATTTTTTTTTTAAAGTTTTTGAAATTTCGTTAAAAGACGCAAGAATAAAAATTTTGTCAAATTTTGAACCTTTAGTATTGATATATAGATGTCGCGAATCGGAATTTTTAATTTTCCATTTGAATAATACAGAAAAAAATTGTTTTTAATTTTGGACTTTTTTTTCTAGTCTCTATTTCTAAGTTATGAAAAGTGCGGTGCATATTTACGTAGGAAATTTGATGCTTAACAAAAAAGGCCTCTTATAAATTTTTGATAAAGCTATAACTTCAAAGGTTATTCAAAATAAATATTAAGTTCCTGATAAATTTTAAGATTTTTTCAATATTTCCACAAAACCATCAACTTAATCCAAAAATTTTACTGGAATTTTTTTTTATAAATCATTCAATTCTCTACAAATTATCTTCTCATAAATTTTACGAAATTCTTTAGGGGTCATGAGTTATTCGCATTTTAATGTGAAATACAGTGTAAACTCTATATAACGTTACTCTATATAACGACCAACTCTTTAAAGCATCAAAATCACTTGTCTTTGGTTGGTTTAGCTTGTCTTTCATACAATGATACATTCTATATAGCATTATACTCACTCTCAATAACGACAACAATTAAGTGGCATCATGCATTCCGATTTTTCTAAGAAATTCAGCTAAATTATTAGAAAAATATCTCCTTTATGACCAAGACTAGAAATGTGAATAGCGCGCTACGCGCGCGTCTAAATTTCAACCAATAATGAATCGTGGCCCGTTTTTTGCGAGTTTCGACCTTTGACTAACTTCAAGACTTTCATCTATTTTATAATATAGGGATCCCTCAATATCGCAAGATATGAAAAAAATATCGACGTTCTAATTAACAAATGGTCTAACTCCATTTTAGACAATCTTCCATTCGTTCGAAGAAACAATTTGTGAAAATTTTATTATCACTTAAAAAAACCATTTAATATCTAATAGAGGTATAATATTTTGGTTTGGATCATTCAAATAATTTATAATTGGACTATTGCTAAATTAAAATGTTAAAAAATTACCCTCTACAAACGAAGGAGTGAGACCAATTGCTAATTAGACCGTCGATATGTAAAAAAATACAATAAAATTATTGGTGCAGCAAAAGGCGTCAGACAAAAATAACGGAATATACGCAATAGGGCTGTTAATAAATAAATAAATAAATAAAATTGCTTTCTATGCACATAACTACAATAAAAATATGGTCTAAAGTAAACTTTTTTTTTTCTAATTCTAATTTTTCTTCTCTCTATTTAACGTCAACTCTCTATAACGTCATAAAATTCACGGTCCCTTCAGTGTCGTTATATAGAGTTTACACTATATTTTCAAAAACTGGTATTTCAGTTATTTTCAACTAATAGATATTAAAATCACAGTGAGTTTCAGTTTATTTGAATTCGAAATTATGGAATGGTCACTTTTTTACATGACCAATTTGTTTTAAATAAAGAAAATTAGGAAAACGGTTGACCCTAAAGGTCGTCTCTGCAACTTCCCACTAATTCCATATCTAGTCCGGTGTTCTAAGCTTTTGAGCTCTTCGAGCTTAAAAGTCTAATAGTGATTTAATAAAACACTATTATTTAAATTTTCAAACTGCAATTACTTTTGAATGAATACACCGATTTTCATGCGGTTGGCAGCATTCGACATAGTTTTTCAAATTTTACGATATACTTTCAAACACAAATTGATCAGACCAAAAATTCCGGTGTAATTCGAAAAAATCATTTTTTTCGATTTTTAACTTCCCGCTAAGAAAATTGAAAATTTTCAAAAATCGGGAAGTTATTGTTTTCACCCCGTTTTTCGAAAATCGAGTTTTCATCAGATCTCGACGTTTTGAGGTCCTAGGAAGCTTTCCTCACTATTTCCGCGGTGATGTCACCGTGTCTGTATGTATGTAGGTGTGTGTGTGTGTGTGTGTGTAAATCTCTCAAAACTTTTAAACGGATCATCCGATTCGATCGAAATAAGCGGCGTTTTGAAGAGTTTCTTTGCCCCTAAAATTCTGATACTAATTTACAGAATTTGGGTCGATCAATTTTGAGAAATCTCAAAAATAAAATTTCCAAAAATTCGTTTTTTTGAAATATCTTTTAAACAGCTGAATCGATAAATTCCAAAAACTAATCAGCTCTTAACCTCAAAAACCACTTCGATTGCCACCAGCCCGGTCAAAATCGGTTGATTTGTTCGTGAGATATCATTGTCGAAAAAAATTGAAAAAAATGTTTTTTTTTCAGAATTTCTATGAAATTTTAAGTCTGACTAGTTTACGCTTAAAGATTTTTCAAAGAACTTAAAAAACTGCGCTAAATGCCGTAAACCGCAAGAAAATCGGTTAATTCATTCAAAAGTTATTGCGGTTTGAAAATTCAAAAAATAGTGTTCTATAAAACTTCCATTAGCCTTCTGAACTCGAAGAGCTCAAAAGCACAGAACAGCGATTTATTTGAGCTCGGTGAGCTCAAAATTACACAAAAATTATATTAATTAAAATAAGTGAATTGTTGAGCACTTAGGTATGGAGGTAGCGGGAAGTTGCAGGGATGGCCTTTAGGGTCAACCGTTTTCCTAATTTTTTTCGTCAACAATAACTCACGAACGAATTAACCGATTTTGACCAACTGGACAGTGATCTACGTGATTTTTTGATGTTAAGAGCTTATTATTTTTCGGAATCGATCGGTAAAACTGTTTAAAAGTTATTCCAAAAAAACCACATTAGAAAAATTTGTTTTTTTTGTAGTTTTTTTGAGATTTTTCGAAATCTACCGGTTCGAATCTATCCAATCTGTATTCAAAACCTAAGTTTGGTCAAGCCCTTTCGAATGGCGCTAATCGCAATGAAATCAGTCGAGCCGTTCAAAAGTTATGAGAGGTTTACATTCATCCACAAAATAACACATAAATTATATTTTTGAGCTCAAAAATGTCATAAGTGCAATTTTAAGCGTTTAGGTATGGAATTAGTGGAAAGTTGCAGGGATGGTCTTTAGGGTCAATCGTTTTCCTAATTTTTTTTTTGCGTTGAAATGTAACACAACCTTTATGCAGACGGTTTTTAAACAAAAATTGTGTTGATTTTGCACAATATTTTTTACGATATGGACTCAACATTCTAATTCATAGTTGTAAAAAATAAAACCCCAATTATAAATATGTCACGTCTTATACGTCTTTAATTATAGTAATACATTACTATAACTCTCATTAGATTCTGTAATATTATCTAAAAAGTTTGGAAAATCCAAATGAGCACGCTTTAAGCGCTCATGTCATACATAAATTATTTAGATCATAACTAAAATTATTCATTTTTAATTTGAATTTGACTCTGTAGGTCGAACTAAAGAAAAATTTCAACAGATGATAAAACAGTTAGTAATTATACCATCATGTATGTATAGTTTCTGCTTGTTTATAGTTATTTCAATTCTGTTTATGAAAAATAATATATATGGCTGCCGAAATCGCAGAAAAAGTCACCGAACTGACAATCAAAAAAAATTAACTGTATCGAAACGGAATTATTTTGACACGCAATTTTCACTAATTTTCACCACGCAATATTTAATTTATCAACTGCCAGTTACTGAGAATAAAAATAAGAATAAGGCCGTAGGAGCTTTGACAACAAGTTCCATCGTCGGCATGTATCGCTCGTGCATGTATTAGTTTATATTAAACGTATTCGGTATATATAACTTTATTACAGTGTATCCTAATAGAGGATAATGCAATCTCTGTACAACGTAGGGTAGGGCGGGGCTAGTTGATCGTAGGGGTAAGTTGTGCAATCGAAATATCTCGAAAACTAAGCAACTTACAACAAAAGTGTAAATGGTGAAAAGAAAAGGTTACGAGAGAAGAACACATCGCGCGAAAGTCAACTGCCGTCCGATGTTTAGACTAACTGACAAAACATTTTTTTTTTTTTTTGCTTAAAAAAAACAGGTATTTAGAATTTTTCTCCTACACTCGCTTAAAAATGCTATTTCGTGTTCACGAAAGTATTCAAAGATGACTTAATGTTTGCCCTTTTGATTATATATGATTGTTTATTTTTAATTCTTATCATTCTTTTATAACCTAACTTTTATTTTGTTGCCTCAATTGGGGCTAGTTGAGCAAGGCGCTAACTGCGTGTTAAACTAGCCCTACTAGATTTTCAATATTGAAAAATGAAATTTTTCTTTACTAAATTAATAATTATCAATTGATTTGTATATGTGATGGTTTAATATAATGTGTAAAAATTAAAATAACTCATATTGATATTATATTAATAAATATATAACATAATTATAATTAATATTGTTATGTTTATAATTATTATTATAATCATAATTATACGTATGTAGAATTATAATAAATTGAATATTTGCTTGTTAATTACAATTTTATTTTGTTTTCATTTCATTCTATACAGTTATTCCGTCTATTTTAGCCATTGCACAACTAGCCTCATACCCATGCTCAACTAGCCTCACTAGTGGGGCACGTTGAGCAATTTGGAGCGCTCGCGTATTTCCGGGAATAACTTGACAATTTGGACTCGGATCGTTTTTGTGTCGCTAGACCTTTTGAAGAAGACTAAATTACGAACCTAACAGTAGATGACTTGATTAAATCTGATACATCGTCTTAAAGTTATGGAAGGTCGAACCAAAAAGTAATCAACTAGCCCCGCCCTACCCTATTATGAATTTCCTCTCGGGAGGTAAAGCAAGAGTTCATGTTTATCCAAGGAAGACAAAGCCCTTGAACAAAACTTTCTGTCGTAAGACTTGGATTAGTTTCCTTCGTAAATTTACAACTCTTACAATGCATTTGAATAGACCGTTAGGAAGTTATTCGTCTTCAGTTAGTACATCAGTTAGTCTTACTCATAAAAATAATAACCATCTTAAATTATTGCAATACAACATGCCTCGTCGACAAACAAAAGTTTTATTTTGAAATAAGTTTTGAATCGCTTGATTACAAATCTTTGAAAAAATAATCTGAAGATAAAAATTTTGAAATAACTTATTTACTTGTATTTCTTGGTAAATTTTTCCGTAACAATCAACAATAAACGCGGTTTTGATTAATCAGATAATTTTCAACAAATTTTCAAGGTTTTATTTATGACTTAGTGTTATTATACTATTCACAGAGAATTTTAGAGAAAAAAATTGCGCAAATGAAGGCAACAACTAGACTGAATTATATATAAATAAAAGAAGTCCGAAAGTTATTTGCGCCCCAGCGGCGGAGAAAGCAACGGGTTCGGCTTTACTTGACAGATGGGCAATTGCCCTCATATTTTTTACTAAGATATGACATCAATGTATATTTGTATCCACATTACTACGAGCTGTTAAAAGATCATCGATAGAGAAAGTGATTTAAAACATATTATATTGTCCTTTAAATTCATTGCTCTGCCATATACCATGAAAACGTGGGAAGAAATAGCTAATTGTAACTTATTATCTCATAGGTGATTTACTAATTGTATCAACCGCAGTGTTAAAGCACTCATTTGAAAATCCATTGTTATTGTACAGACTATATAGTTCGATACATTCTTATGTCAATCTTCTATCTGTAAAAAATGTAAAATATTGTTTACCATCAAAATCTTTTTTAAAAATTGTTTAAAACCGAGGCTCCTATTTGTGGGAATTTTTTATATTATAGCTTACAATTTTTGTGATCAATTTTTTTTTTTAATTATAAGTTTCTTAAATTTTATCAAACATGAAATAATTTCAAAAATATCAATTTCTTGATTGTTTAAAATTTTAGGAAAAAAACATTTTTGTTATTGAAAAATTTAAGTTTTTAAGACAAAAAAATTAGAAAAACGGTTGACCCAAAAGGCCATCTCTGCAACTTCCCGCTAATTTCATATTTAAGCGCTCAAAATTGCACTTACTACGTTTTTGAGCTCTTCGAGCTCAAAAATATAATTTTCGTGTTATTTTGAGCTCTCCGAGCTCAAAAATCTGGTAAAAGTTTAATAAAACACTATTTCTCAAATTTTAAAACTGCAATAACTTTTGAATGAATAAACCGATTTTCACGCGGTTGATGGCATTCGACGCAGTTTTTCAGGCCTCATAAAGAATTTTTAAGTTTTAATCGATCGAAGTAGGAATTTCGATGTAATTCCGAAAAAACACTTTTTTCGACAGCGGTAACTCACAAACGAATCAACCGATTTTGATCGGGCTGGCGGCGATTGACATAGGTTTTTGATGTTAAGAGCTGATTAGTTTTTGGAATTGATCAGTAAAGCCGTTTAAAAGTAATTCCAAAAAAACCACATTTGAAAAAGTTTTTTTTTTTAGTTTTTTTGAGATTTCTCAAAATCTACCGGTTCGAATTAGTCTAAATTGTATTCAAAATCTAATTTTGGTCAAGCTCTTTCGAATGGCACCAACCGCGATGAAATCGGTTGAGCTGTTCAAAAGTTATGAGAGGTTTACATACGGCCACACACGGCCACACACACACATACGGACATCACCACGGAAACATTCGGGGAGGCTTTCTAGGACCTCTGTCATCTGTTGAAAACTCGATTTTCGAAAAACGGGGTAAAACCAATAACTTTCCGATTTTTGAAAATTTTCAATTTTCTTAGCGGGAAGTTAAAAATGTGAGATTATTAGAAATAGCTATTTTCGATACATATGTCTGAAATGAGGATTTTTGATGCGATTTAATTTGCGATACGAGCTTAAGGTTATGACGCATTCGTTACGAGATCAAGTACGACGTTACACGGACGAGCGAAGCGAATCCGGATTAACTAACGAGATCTTGTGGCGAATATCAAAATAACCTTAAAGACAAGTATTGCAAATTCAAATGTACCAGATTCTTCATTTTACAAATAACGAAAAAAAAAAAAATAACCCAGAATTTAATAATCATTCATATTAACGTTAAACTTATTGACATGTATCAGTATATGTAAGGTTTAAGTTATCTTTAGATTTAAGCTCCCCTTAGCGAGTGATCTTGGTAATGATAAAAATT
The DNA here is from genome assembly GCF_020080835.1 of Cotesia glomerata. Taxonomy (NCBI): domain Eukaryota; kingdom Metazoa; phylum Arthropoda; class Insecta; order Hymenoptera; family Braconidae; genus Cotesia; species Cotesia glomerata. The sequence continues at coordinate 10,357,873 of NC_058161.1, forward strand.
TTGAATGAATTACTTATAGTATTTTAAAGATCTATGTTGAAAAGTAGAAGGGAGATAAAAACGAGATAGTATAGTTATTTTCGATACGTACCCGCAAAGGTAGGTATTTTGGTATGTTTGTAATGACGTCACGAGGCTGAGCTTATAGGCGCATTCTCACCAAAACCGAGTACGCTGTTATACGGTCGAGCGTAGCGAGACCGGATATTATATACGAGATTTTGTTGAGAATGTATCCATAACCTAAAACGAGTATCATTACTTCAAATTTATTACCGAAATACCAACTTTTACGGATTAGTAACGAACAAAATTTTTTGTAATATCAACGACGAAACTCGGATTTGAGAGGATGCAAATAAAATTTTGTTCATCTATACTAATATTATAAAGAGGAAAGATTTGATTGTTTGTTTGTTTGTTTTTTGATTTGTTTGTTTGCATCGAATAGGCTCCGAAACTACTGAACCGATTTGAAAAATTTTTTCACTGTTGGGAAGCTACACTATCCCCGGATAACATAGGCTATATTATATTATGATTGATTTAGAAATTTTATTAAATACCCGTGTGAAGCGGGGGCGAACTGCTAGTTTACGAATAAATGTAATAACTTTATTAATACCTGAAATTCAATTATTTTTCATTCAAGTTGAATGTTATGTTAGCACAGTCATTCAAGTTTAAAGAAATTTTTTAAAGCGGATATGAAAATCTTGTCAGTAAAAATAAAGTTGTCACATATAAATAAATGACAAACTAAAACATAAGTGAAAATTGTTTACAAGAATCGACTTGTCGCCAAGATTTTCTTTTTTTTCGATTTATGCTCTGCCTGGCGGACGATTGTAGAAGTAAACGAAACTAAATATCCTATAGTACTATTTGGCATTCATGCGGGAATGTAGAGACAGATAGAGAGAGATGTCACGTATCGATACGTGTGCGAGAAAAGTAGACTCAACTATAGTTCGCCATATATCATTCATTTTACCCCTCCTAACTATAGCTCGAAAACCCAAAAATCGCGGTTGGTATGACAAACGACTTTTTGTTATACTCGCTCCAAAAGTTCAACTTTTGAGCGGTGGGTGACGTCCGAAAAAATACTCATTTCTAGAGACCCTACCATACCATCTTTTTTCCACGGCCTAGACCACAAAGTTTACATGGAAAGATTAGAACCCGACTGGTTCGTGTTTTGCACCAGACTCAGTGCGGCGACAAAGTGGTTATTATGCACGGATTCTGGTGCAGCACCCGACTGAGTCCGGCGCAGAACACGAGTGAGTCGGGTGCGCACACGACTCAGTCTGGTGTAAACTAATTTTTCTTGCACATGACTGAGTCTGGTGCAGAACACGAACCAGTCGGGTTCTAATCTTTTCGTGTACTTCCCTCCTTTTTTCCGTACTGTCCTTGTGCAATCGGATGAAATTTAGAACGAAATAAATCAAATTCTAATGTACCGACCGATGATTTTGAGTCAATTTAAACTTAGTTACTATTGAGTGGCGCTATTTATTTTTCAGCTGGCAGTTTATTACGAAGCGGACCTAATGTTAATAAAATAACAATCACGCCATAAATAAATATTAATGAAAAGAAAATTAATATAAAATTAAGTTTTTTTGCTCTTATCGAACTTCATAAAATTTGAATATGTCGTTATTTGGCTCCTATCCCTCAAAAGTTAAACTTATGGAGCGATAATAACAAAAAATATTGTATGTCATTTACCTACTAAGTGGTGATTTTGACAACGACGATTTAACGATATTCGCTTTAAAGTTTGTGACGAGAATGTACGAAAACGAGCGTAAATGTCCGCCGGAGGCCTCGCCTCGGACGTTAAAATGACGTCCGTTTTCGTACATTCCCGCCACGAATCTTAAGCTCATACCGCAACATCGTCTTTATCAGAAAATCGTCACTTTGCGGCCATATGACATTAATTACTATTTTGATACTTGTGCTTGAAAAAGATTCGAACTATTGTTTGTCATAAAATGGTATACTTTAGACCCGGCAAACAACAGTCTAAAGTCATACTTTTGTGCTTGGAATTACAAAATAATATATTACACCTCTAGAGAAGTAAAGTAAGAAATGTCTCAGATCACAGGTAATTGTTGGCCGAGGCGAAGCCGAGATCAACAAACATGTGATCTGAGGCTTTCTTATTTACTTCCCGAGAAGTGTATACTATTTTTTTCCCCGACGAAGGCGGAAAGCGGCAACTTCGTTTCGCGCAGCGGGGCTAAAGTCGACGCTTTACGCCCGAAGGGAAGAATAGTATATTACACACCTAGGGAAGTAAAGTAAGAAATGTCTCAGATCACATGTAATTGTCGGCCGAGGCGAAGCCGAGGTTGACAAACATGTGATCTGAGGCTTTCTTATTTACTTCCCGTGGAGTGTATACTATTTTTTTGCTCGACGAAGGCGGAAAGCGGCAACTTAGTTTAGCGCAGCGGGACGAAAGTTGCCACTTTCCGCCCGGAGGGCAAAAAAAATTTTTCTGCCCTCCAGGCGGAAAGTGGCAACTTTCGGCTCGCTGCGCTAAACGAAATTGCCGCTTTCCGCCTCTGTCGGACAGAAAAATAGTATACAAACCTATGGCAGGAAAATAATAAATATCTCAGACCACATATATGTCGACCTCGGCTTCGCCTCGGGCAACATATATGTGTTCTGAGACATTTCTCATTTTCTTGCCACAGGTGTGTAATATACTATTAATCATGTTATGAATAATTATAATTTTTTTTTACTGAAATGTTTTAGAATTTTTAAATAATATGTATACTTTTACTTTAAATGTTTAAGGTTTTTAATATTCAACATAAATTTAAGTGTTGTTGTAATTTTGAAAATTCAAAAAATTAAATATTTCGTCAATGTCAAAATTTCTTTATCATTTGATATGACCCAAATTTTACTTTTTGTATTTGAGTATTTTAGTTTATTTTTTATTAATTACTTAAAAATTAATAGAAACAATTATTGTTATTAGTGCGGCGATTATTATTTAATTATTGTATTTATTTAGTTAATAATTTTATATTATTGTTACCGAAGGTATGATTAAAATTAAGAAATTAAGCGTGTGAGAAATTATTACGAAGCCGAGCTAATTAATTGTAAAAGAAATTAAAAGACTGGGAAAATTATTCTAAGTTCCGAACAAGATTTAGTATGGGAAAGCGATGAATGGATATAAAATGAAAGAAATGACGATTATTATTTTGTAAGAAATAATTTAGGTAAGCGAAGATTTTACAGTCGACGCTCTCTGTATTGGACCTCTCTGTATTTGACCGCTCTCTGTATTTGACCACATTCTTCCTCTGTATTTGACGATTTTACACAGCTCTTATGGACAAGGACGAGTCAAATACAGAGAATGGTCCTGTACGGGCGAGTCAAATACAGAGAGCGTTGACTGTATAAGTCCCGAGGACAATTTAGTATGGAAAATCAATGAATGGATATATAATGAAAGAAATTGCGATTAAAATAATAAAGAATTGTGAATTTGACGAAACGAATGGATAGAAAATGAAGGAAATTACGATTAAAATAATAAAGAATTGAGTTCGAAAATATAAACTTAGAATTCGGCGAGACGAATGGATAGAAAATGAAGGAAATTACGATTAAAATAATAAATAATTATTTTTGAATGCTAGTTCGAGGACACCGGACAGGTGTCTAAAACGACCATTCCGGTTCGTTACAAGAGAGTTGGGGGAAAAATGATAAACGCCAAAATTTGGCTCGATAAGTAAGCAGTTCTTTCTCGGGAGAATTACTCGGGCGAATACTTTTCACCAAGTAATTCCAGAGGATGATACTCTTGATGATGCTCTACCTGGAGTCTGACCAAGGCCCAGGTAAGTATCATGAACCGACCGGATGAAAGTGCTACTCCCCGTGCCGAAGCCTTCAGCTGAGGTACGGTAGGTGATCATAAGCCGTGTAGGTGGGAGCGAGGAGGATACTCTCCACTTGCTCTCGGGGTAGAGTTTAGGACCCCCCAGGGATGACGGCTAGTCGCCCTGAGGGGGTAAGGGGTGTTACTGGGAAACTAGTTAGTATTTTGTAGACCGCGTTTTTGAGTTTCAACCGTCGTGTATGTTTGGATAGAAAGTTTCTATTGTATTAGTGTATATTGCTTATATTGTTTCTTGATTTTGAACCGCGAATATGTGTGAAAAGAGTGTTCTAATGTATTGTTTATATTGTTTAATTTGATTATATTGTTTATATCGTTTATTAACATGATCAGGCCAATAAAGAGGTTTCCGTTTTCTTTGATTTATTTAGAATGAAGTGTTTTGTTTATATTTTGTTATTGATAATGTGATCCCCGCTTATGACCCTGGACTCCGGCGAGCAAATTTCGAGCCGGGGACAAATAAATTATTTATTTATATAATTTTGGAAAACGTGGACGTTACATTGAATAATTATAGAATTCACGTGAAAAATAACAAAACTGCTTAAATGTAATGATAATAATCTTCAGTGTTAAAAACATAGTAAAGTTTCATACTTCCGTCGAAACTACAAGAAAGTTTGTTTTCTCTGAAAATCATCGAAATTCAAAAGTTAAAACTTCTCAACTTCTCGACATATAAAATCCCTTCATACAAAACTTATTATATACATACTTACCAGTTGACATGAAAATTCATCCTAAACATATTTATAAAGCACCCTCAATCTTCTCAAACTCATGCTCAAATGTTGTACTTTACATCTGCGTAAAAAAGGTAGTAAATCTTACCTGAAAGCATAAACAAAAAATTTGTTAATAAAATAATTCATCTTCATCAATGATGTATGTTTATTTATATATATGTACGTATATAAAATGTATAAAATTTTCATTTTCATTTTTATCTTAAAAGTACTTTATTTATAAACTCGGATAAAAATAATTTATTCATCAGATTTAACTTCGCTTGAATTATATAATAATTTAAAGATTTTAAAAAGACTTGATTTAGTAGTACACGTTCATTGGCACAGTAACTAAGCCTTATATAGCTCTAACAACTCCTGTTCTTTAAATGGAAGAAATAAAAGGGCTGGATGAAAGATTACTGTATACAGAATCAAAGATATATTTCAAATAAGATATTAATTTCAAAATCTTGTACATTACTTAATAACATGTACGATAAAAAAAAAAAATAAATTTATAAGTTAGACAAAAAACAAAATTTTTGAATTTTTTATTGTTACAAAAAGGTAAAAAATAAATAAATAAAATAAAATGTGATTTAAATTGATAACAAAAATAATCGACTCTCGTCCTTACTTCCAAATACGTATAACTTGACGACGAAGCACTTTCCATCGTGACCCACATTCTCATTATCTTCTCTCTTTCTTTCTACAGAGACTATCCCACTTCCACTTATAAAGTGCTTACCTAACGTAACCATGTTTAACTTGAATTATTTTTTGAACAAACAAATAAATAATAATAAATTTATGACTAATAAATTGATACTAGTAATAATTAGAAGCTTAAAAACGGATAAATTTATGTGCCGCGTCTTTAATTGGAAAAAAAAGCATTTTTTTTTTAAGATTTAGTAAAAACAGTCATAGTATAATAATAATAATAAATAGTTTTATTTGCACGACTTTCGTCTCTTACAAAGTTTTTACATATTTTGTATCAAACAGTCATAGTATATTATACTATAATAATAATCGAGGAAGTTTGGTACAATTCAATTTTTAATTAGGAGAAAAATTGCAAAAAAAAATGGTTGAGTAGTACATCATCTATATTTACGTGCGCATACCTTGAAGACTATTATCTTGTTATACAAACGTTTGGGAGAACAGCCGAATATAATGTAAGAGAAGGCGATTGTTGTCAGTGGACGATGTTGCAATAGGAAGTTTCGTCTCTCGTAATACGGCATACACTCTGTTTGTTATGTTGTTTATTTCGCTATTATTCTTCGCTGAATTCAACTCTTGCAAATATCGCACGAAAACATTGTTTGTATTCATGATATACTTTACGAAATTTCGAAAATCTTATTCATTTTCTTCTATTTAATTTTTTAAATACGTATTTGAAATTTTTTAATTACATATTTATTCAACTTTTTTTTTTTTAATTAACAGAATGATTGTAATCCTGTAATATAAAAGTGATGATAGAATTACCGTTAATTTAGTCTTGAGGAAATCGAAATAAATCGAATTATCGACAAAGTACGGTCCCTGATGTTGATTGGTTCAAATTAAGGCGCGGAAAGTTTAAATATTGAGAGTATATTACAACAAAGAATTAAAAAATTATAGTTTTATTAATGAAAAAATATTAATATTTTTTACACAATTACAAGTTAAAGAGGTGCGCTTTTTAACGTTAATATAAAAATAAATGATGTTACGTAAATAAAATAATATCGATAATAACAAAAACTGTTTAACAGACAATAACAACGGTCGGTAACTGAAAATCTAAGCGGTTGGTAATATTATTTCCTCTAAATTAGTATTAAGATTGTTGGCAATTTTCGACGCCATCCATCGGATAAATTTAGCAGCGACCGGCCTTGCAAGGCTGACTATAAGGGCCATCGAACTTTTGGCCTACTCCTGTGTCATGCAATGTTACGATGCGCACGAACAGAAGAATTTGTTCAAAAGGGTTGACGTTGTTAATTCACAAGGAATTCATGAGGGCACTACTAAAAAAGGGGTATTTCATAAACCTTTTATTTTAAACCCAATTATTCTAATAATTAGTGATTGTTTTTAAGTCTGAATGGTGTTTAAAAATTTTTTTTTAATTTTATCAAAAGCATATTCGTATGTTTAAAGTGGTCGTTTGATGCAAAAAATAAAAACTTTAGCGGAAAAAATTTTTGAAAGTTCTCAAAAAAGAAATTTTATAGTCAATCAAATATATTAATTACCTTTTTAAAAATTAAAAATGACGTTTTGGAATAACAAATTATGAAAAACAATCTACTATTCTTTTTATTTCAACATTAATATAGTTATCAAAATTTCATTGTAGTTCAATGAATAAGTATTATAAAAAACGAGAACGTTCCTAAGGGTATTTATTTTAACATTCTAATTGTAGACATATAACTTACAGAAAAAAATCCTGAAAAACGGTTGACCTTGCAGGTCAACCGGAACTTTCCGCTGTAATCAGTCTTAAAACGATTAAAAAGCTTTTTCAAAATTTTGAGCTCGTCATGCTAAAAAATACAACTTGTATACATTTTTTTCGAGCTCGAAAATCTGGTAGTTGTTAGTAACACATTTTGTTGAAAATTTCAATTGCGATATATCAACCCAAAAAAACGATCGTTTTTTATGCATACACCTAACTGCAGATTAAGGTAGTACCTCCGCGACAATCCAGATCAAAAATTTTGACTCGCTATCCATGTTATACGTATCGACAGAGCTAAGGTTGTAGGTTAAGATTTTTTAACGTTACTGTACTCGTCACTACTATATTCTCTATACATATACACACACACTACGGTTTCAGTGACTAGCGGCTGTTTTTTGTACCCCCTCTCCTAAAAATAATCCTCTAAAAGTGAAATTGATTTTAATTAATCTCGAAAACTACATGGTAAAAAATTTTCATTTTTTTTTTAATTGTTCGAAATATCATATTCTTCAATCTACTAGTTTTTTGATAAAGTCTTGAAATTCTTTCGATGGAAAAAATTAAAAATACTGTCATTTTCCCACGCTTCTCCTATGTTACATGTACAAAAATGTCATTTTCAATTGCAATTATCTCGAGCTTGGTGTGGTAAATCGTCTTCAAATTTTAACAGCATATGTATTATGTATTTAATGACTTATATTCAAAGTTTCGAGGATTTCTTGAAATATTGCTTTCATAACCGTACTACCTTAAGGCATTCAACGTAGTTTCTTAAAGATGAAAAGATTATTTTTCAGTAGCAAAATAATTCGACCAAACATTCCGAAGTTATTCCAAGAAAACATTTTTTCTGAAATTTTTCGTCAACAATATTTTCTGAACAAATCAACCGGTTTCTAGAAATCGAGATTGTTTTTGCAAGTTAAGAGCTTATTAGACAGTGGAAACGATTGATATAGCGGTTCGTAAGTTATTCACAAAAAGTACTTTTTATTGAGATTTCTCAAAAACTGTCAGTTTGAATCATTTCAAATTCTCAAGAAATCTTAATTTGAAGAAATTCTATAGGGATTGAGAAAGATGACCTTGACGCCACCTGCCAAGAAAAATGTAAAACAAAGTGGTGGCAACTAGTATACAAAACAATAACATATTTGTTAAATTAATTATTTTTTTAATTTAATTAAAATAATTTTTCATAATGTCTTCTTCAAAAGTATCATCAAGTTTATCTATTCCACTTAAAATTAAAAAAAAAATTCAATTCTAGACTTTGAAACTTTTTACGATACTGAATCAAAAGACATCTTACAACTTTTCAGATTTTTATAACAATTAAATTATTATTAAAAAATTTTGTAAAAGAACTCCACATGTGGAAATTTAAAAAACTTATTTGTACAAATTTTCAAAAGTATTTTTTTTATGACAATTAATTTGTTATAAAAATTTAAAAAATTATCAAATGTCAGCTGATCTCAGTGTCATTTTTTTAATAAAAATTAAATTAGCCTACATCTGAAAATTTTTATAATTTTCTTTATTAAAAAAATCATTACAAAAAAATCAAAATAAAAAATTTCACATGTCGAAGATTTAAAAAATTATACGTGCAATTTTTTAAAAGTATTTTTTTACTTGCAATTTAATTGTTGAAAAAAATGAAAAAATTGTTGAACGGCGGCTAATTTTAGTATGATATCTTTTTACCAAGTTTATATTTAATTATAACTTTCGTCAATTAACGAATAGTAAAAATAATTTAAAAAAAACTTCATCAACTAACATCAATTTTTATACTGTAAATATCGGAAACTTTGGTTTGAGTGACAACTGAGCAGGTTCAAAACGTGTCCTGACTTGAATAATTTTTTTCCTTTTATGTCATTTTGACCCCTAATATGGGTATTTTTGACTGACAAGAACCCGAATTTAATTATTTTTTTCATTATTTATTTCAACTAATACTATTTATTACACTGTTTACATCACTATGCTTTAAATTTTTAACACCAGGGCGCTCCACTTTCAGCAGTAGTGCTGCCTCTACAGTTCTTTCTCAATCCCTATAGAATGCCGCAAATCACTTTCCACACATCCTTGTTTCACACCCACAAATACGCGCGTACATATAGACATAGTGACATCCTCGTAGGAATAGTCAGAATAACTTCCTATAGGAAATAAGCTATAGCTTCTCAAAACGTGGAAAGCTGATGAGAACTCGTTTATCGGAAATCAGGATGAAACCAATAACTTTCAATTTTTAAAAATCATTGATTTTTATAGCGGAAAGTTAAAAAAGTATTATTATACAAAAATATCTCCGTTCTTTAACTGCAACAGTAAAGTGTCATTTATGTTTTGTGTAAGTTATACAAAAGAAAAATACAAATAGAAAATGGTGAATAGAAACGAGAACTTAAAGAATGAGCAAAAGATTATTATTTTGAATAGTCATTAAAAATTCTCGTTCCAGACTCTAAATTCAAGTCTTTTTTGCACGACTCATGATGCGAAGCTTTCATTCGAGTGCTTTACGATCGAAAATTTTTTTTCGCCTCATTTCGGCAACTATTTTTTTTTATTATAGCCTGTTAGTTCACGGAATCAAGATATTTTGCATACTATTGTCAAGGTAATTTAATGGAGATTAATTCCATCCTTTTCAAAAATTTATTAAGTGCAATAGAAATGGAAAAAAATATCAAAATAGTTCAAAAAATTTTTCTGTTCGTCATGTATGAAACCCTGAAAATACTGTAACTTGCGAAAATATCTATTGATTTTTTTTTTTAATAAATTTTTAAAAACTTTTTAATAAATTTTTTTTTTTTTAAATAAAAATCTTAGTTAACGAATGGGAAAAAGATTTTTTTCTTCTAAAAAAATTACAGGATATTTGAATATTTCCTAATAAGAAGCGACTATATTAATACGTTACAAAGTCCTGATAAATCTAATCCTCATGAATATCAGGGTGTTGCATTAATGTAGCGTCGATTTATCGGAATATTTATGTATAAATACACTGAGAAAACGGTTTGTTTGACTCAAATGCACAGATTTACTTGAAATGAATCAAAAATATTTATTTAATGTTGACAAATTTCTTTTATTTGAATATATATTACTTTGAATCAAATACTACTTCGTTTTGGTTTATTTAATTGAATCGACTCATTTATTTCATTCAAATAAAGATTTGTTAACTATTAACAAATCTCGCTTCAAGTAAATTACGCTTGGTGTCGCTATTTTTGAATGTAAGAGTATTGTTTACATTTGACTTTTTTTTGTGACCAACCACTATTTCTTTTATATTTATTTTATTATAATATCAATTCACCTATTGATCTTAATTACAATAAAAAAATGCTTCTAAAAATTTTCACTTATAATTTTTATTAATTTTAACATGTGAAATTTTTTAATTAAAATTTTTTCATAATAATTTTATCGTTATAAAAGTCGAAAAAATTTACAGATGTCTGTTAATTTATAATAATAAAGTTAGTCGACATTTTTTATTTTTTTATTTTGCTTAATGTGTTAAATTAGAACTAAATAATATTTTTTTTTAATTGCACTTACAGTTTTTCGAATTTTTTACAAATGCAATTGAAAAAAAAATTTTTTTGTAAAATTTTTTTCAATAAAAAAAATTCTAAAAATTTTTAGATGTCGGCTAACTTTATTGTCATTGTTCATTTCAGTATAATTAATAATTCCAAAAGAAGTGCCCATTTTACCCCAAACGTTCGATATGACCACTTTTACAACTTTCCTAACCTAAAACTAAAAATCATTGCTTTGAGTATATTCAAACATACTATTTATTTATAGTTAACAAATCTGATTTGGTTGAAATATACGATTGTTAGCACCAAAGAAATATTTGTTAACTATAAACAAATCTGGATTTCATTCAAATATACTATAACTTTGTCTCAAATAAATAAATTTATTTGTATCAAATAAATATTTCTGATGATATTTAAATAAGATATTTATTTATAGTTAACGAGCCTCATTTCATTTAAATGAATTGTTTTCTCAGTGTAGACATGTTCTTTCTGATTATAAACACAAAAAAAAATTCTTGATTTTAATCTAGTGTTTAACAATTGATCAAGGTTAAAAATAAATGATATCTTTCGGCTATTGTTTAACTGTAGTTAATTTTTGGAGGGATGGTTTTTTTTACCCGAGTAAAAATGAAATTATTATTTTTTATGGAAAAATAATAAATTTCGTTCGACCGCCGCACCACCGCCGCACCAATGCTAAATCATACCTACAATTTCACAAAAAATGGTATCATAATCAATTTATCACGCAATAATTAATTAATAAATAATGCGACTAGAAATCTTAATCTAAGACCTATTGATCAACCTCCTTTTAATCAAATGTCTAATATTAAAAAAAAAAAATTTTTTTTTAAATCAGGCCAAAGCACCGCGAAATTATTGATTTTTTTAGTCGTATTGTTGATGTTGATTTTTAATTTTGTCCTCGAGTTGCACAGAAGCGGCACGCCTATCGAAATACTCTGAAAGAATTTTAAAAATTGAACTGTGATGGGGTTCGAACCTGGATCGTCTGCATGGAAGTCTCGAACATTGCCAACTGCGCTGCAAGCCATAGTTAACTAAAAAAATTTAGTTAAGCTATTTGAATGATCAACAAATATTTTATTTCAATGTATATACCATCAAACGGCGGTATGGTGCGGCGGTGGTGCAGCGGTGGTACGGCGGTCGAACAAAATTTATTATTTTTTCGTAAAAAATAATAATTTTATTTTTACCCGAGCGCGTCACAGCTGTGGTGCGGTGGTGGTGCAGCGGTGGTGCGGCGAATAGAAATTTATTTAATTGTCACGGCGCTGGTGCGGCGGTAGGGCGGCACTTGTAAAATAATCAAAATTGTCACGGCTGTAGTGCAGCGGTGGTGCGGCGCTTAAAAAGCCGTGCAGCGGTGTCGCGGCGTTGGTACGGCGGAATTCTGTTTTTACTCAGGTAATCATTCAAAATAGCATCCCATACCAGATTTTATGGTTACCTAATAGTTAGGAATTAGTACCAATCTTAGTGATAATCCCTCACCCAATCTATAATTAAAATAATTTTTAATAATTCTATTAGTTTAAAAATACTAAAATTACTCTTTAATACTATTTTTTTACAACACAATCTATGGAAAAATGTATAAAAAAAATCAAGTGTATAAGATCGACCAGTGAAGTCCCGTTGGCGTGATAAGTGTTTAATCACCACGTGATCTCACGTTTTCAAACAATATTCCCAGTAAAATAAGGCTTCACAATTTTTTCACTATACATATATTTATTCGTAAAATTTAAGCTCCTTAACAGAACAACCGCTCGCGTATCTCTATTATCACGAGGACGCGGATAATCTAAAAAAAAAAAAAAATAAAGTAAAATAAAATAAAATGTCTCGGAAGAAACATTACAAGTTATGATATCAATCATTTTGTATCGATTACTTTTGTACAAGAAGCACCGTTATTTTCCTTTGTTTTTTTTTTTTACTTAACATAATTCTTACTACTTACTGCTATACGTTACTTAACTCATCACTCATACATAGACTTCGTGCAGCACGTGAATCAAAAAGATTTTAACCTTTCTCATAACCTTATACTCTCTGATAACTACATAAAAAAATAATTTAATACTTTAATTCCTTAACTTGAATTAACTACAATTTTAGCTTAATGTATGTTAAATAATAAAGGTACAGAAGGTATTGTATTTACTTTTACGAACAATAATGCAAAGAGAAGTTTAAATAAAATATACCCTAATGAAAAATATAAACATCCTTTTTATATCAATTTACCGCAAATTTCATACAAGTATAACATAATCTTGACTCATCGCTCACCGTTCCGGCAATTAAAACGGCTTACGCTAGACGCCGTAAGGCATAAAAAAAGTGCCATTATTACATACTGCGTAGTCGTGTTTCTCATATGTAAGCTGTGCATCACCCTATAAGTGTAGTTGCACATACAGACATATAAGTGTATCTAGTATACATTTGTCAGAAGAGCATCGAAAAATACAAAAAACAACAAGTAAGAAAAGGAGACGAGACAAGAGAAAGATAAAATGAAATAAGAAGCGGAGGAATGCAACGGATTAAAGAAAAGGAGAAGGAGAAGGGGACGTGAGTCGAACCCTCTCTGCAAAACTCAGAGTAACCGTGGATCGACGTTTATGTGCAAGGATGGTGAGACACCACGTGGGTATCCCCAGCGAGATAACGGTGTTCGGTAACCGCGTCAGAGTCCACTGTTAGCGGTACTCCACCGCCGACCCGTTACTTGACCAACAGATCCGCTAAAACGGCGCATTTTCTGCGCGCTCTTTTCTCTCTATCCCACTGCGCTGTCTGTTGTGCAGCGGCTTTTGGTTACTACTTGTATACCCTCCTTTTTTTCTTTTTTCTTTTATTATTGCTTATTTATTATGTTGGCTTTGTCGTTTGTAATGTATCGTGCACATCGTGATATTTACTACGTGAAGACGAGATTTTAAATAGCTGATTAACCACGAAGTATCTGAAAATTACTTTATTTCTCAATTGAGGTTTCGCGTATTATTCTTATAATAATAAATGTTGTTGATTTTGTTGTTATTATTTTTTTTTTGAATTTAATTTCCTACAAAAATATGCATCGCCTTAGCTGGTAAATTGTTTGTATGACAAAATTTATCATTCCAAAGTTTAAAAAACATCTTTTCCTATTTTGGGATCATTGAGCATCAATCTTAAGACCTACAATTTTGATAGGGTCTTTATTTTTACATCATCTGACGAAATTTCATGATAATTTAAAAAAAAAAATTAGAAAAATGGTTGACCCTGAAGGCCATCCCTGCAACTTCCCTCTAATTCCATACCTACACGGAGAAAAATTAATAATAGTATTTACTATACGAAAATATTAACTCCTACTATCTGAAATGCTAATAAAATTAATAAGTCACAAAATAATAGGTGTTATCATTGACAATTGTACTAGTTACTATTAATAATGGTAACGATTACTATCGAAAATGATAATTGTAATTATTAAAAATTATAACTGCTATAATCGAAGATGGGAACTGTAACCATCTCAGATTGTAAAAATTCTGAAAGAAAAAATAATATAAATTTATTTAATTTAATTCTTCATTTGCATCCATATTTTAGCTATGAACATTTTTTGCTTTAAAATATTAAAACAAATAATAACACAATCGTTTAAATCCATATATGATAAAAATTTCCAAATATTAGAGCTGTTATTGATTATTTTGAATGATTGACTATGATTATCAAAATAGCAATCATCCAAGATTTGGGTTACTAAAAAAGTCTTATTATTATCAATTATTAATATTTTTTCACAAGATAAAATAATGAAACATCATTTGATGGTTCCATTATAATTGAATTAATTGTAATCCTATCATCTATATTATTAAGAGAATATCATTAAGAGAAAATACTCTATCTCTAGATTCATAATTAATAAATGACCTTATATCTTGTGAATTATTGACATTTTTACTCATTATACTCATCGAGACCTTTCATTTGAGTACCCACATCAATTTTTCATATATTTATATATTATATATATATATATATATATATATATATATATATATATATATATATATATATTTATATATATATAAAAAGGCATGTGGGTACTCAAATGAGAGCTCTTGATGAGTGTAACATCGGGATGAGCTTACATCTTTAAAAATATCAATAATTAATAAATGACCTTGTATCTTTTGAATTATTGACATTTTTAAATTGACATGAATTTTTATATATATATATATATATATATATATATATATATATATATATATATATATATATATATATATATATATCATATATATGTATATATGAAAAATATATCAAAAATGCAAGTGGGTACTCAAATGAAAGCTCGTTATGATTGTAATATCGGGATGAGCTTATATCTTTATAAATGTCAATAGTTAAGAAAGTAAAGTACACTTTAACGAAAATCATTATACAATTGGGCAAAATTTTATTTATTATAGTTCGCAATTCTTGGCAGTCACATAGGGACTACAGGTTGCTAGTTTTGATAATTTGTGCATTGAATTTCTTCAACAGAATGCATAACTTTAACAGGTCAATGAGTTTATTTCATCTGCTAGCTTTAAGAATATCATTTAATTCAATGCAGAAGAAAAATTACATGTAGTCAAGCTGATTCGGTGCATTTCAAAATACGATACCATCAACTGGAGCAAAGAGTATGCTCTCTTTAATTGCAATTGTTAAAGGGAAAATTTTAATTTAAATAATTAGATAATTATGATTAATAATTAGTTTAAAGCTTCATTGTATTCAAAATTTTTTTTTGAAAATTGTTTTTTAAAAATTTTTTGTAAGATTAAAATTTTTTTTTTGAAATTTTAATTTTTTTGAAATTTGAATTTTATTAAAAATTTTGATTTCTTTGGAAATTTCAAATTTTTTTTTTTGAAAAATTTGGCGTTGAAACTTGTTTTAGACAAATAAAAATTTAAATATACATTCAATCCGAATTTAATCCCGATTTTTTGTATACTACACTGCGCTGCAACTGCTTTTAGTTCATTCAGAAATGCATAATAGCTATTATTACTGATTACCATCATAATAGTAGTAGTAACCATCAGGATGGTAACTACTACAATTCAGATGGTTTACATAATTATTTAAATAATATTTACTACTATCGAATTCAGTTAATAGATTATACCATAACTAGATAATAAACTCTACTATAAAATTTTCTCCGTGTAGGCGCTTAAAATTACACTTATGATGTTTTTTAGCTCTTCGAGCTCAAAAATACAATTTATGTGTTATTTTGAGCTCTCCAAGCTCACAGATAGCTTTTATATACTTTTCAGCTCTTCGAGCTCAAAAGTCTGATAGAAGTTTCATAGAACACTATTTTTTGAATTTTCAAACCGCAATTAATTTTGAATGAATGAACCGATTTTTACGCCGTTGGTGGCATTCGGCGCAGTTTTTGGAGCCTCATGAAGAATCGTTAAGTTCAAATTGATCGAACTAGGGATTTTGAAGTAATTCCGAAAAAATCCTTTTTTCGGTTTCCTTTCGACAACGATAACTCACGAACGATCAACCGATTTCGACCGAGCTGGTGGCGATCAACGTGGTTTTTTTATGTTAAGATCTGATTAGTTTTTGGAATTGATCAGCAAAGCCGTTTAAAAGTTATTCCATAAAAACAACATTTGAAAAAATTTTTTGTTGTTTTTTTGAGATTTTTCAAAATCTACCGGTTCGAATCGGTCTAAATTGTATTCAAAATCTAAGTTTGGCCTAGCCAAACGAATGACGTTTACCACGATGAAATCGGTCAAACCGTTCAAAAGTTATAGGAGGTTTACATACTTACACACACATATACACATATTCATACAGACATAGTGATACTCTCGCGAGAGTAATCAGGGAAGCTTTCTAGGACCTCAGAACGTCGAGATCTGATGAGAATTCGATTTTTGCAAAACGGGGTAAAACCAATAACTTCTCGATTTTTGCAAAATTTTCAATTTTCTTAACAGGAGGTTAAAAATATTTATCGATTTTTTTTGTATATCCTATTCTATCTATGTAATACACTTTTCAGGCCAATTGAAAATTGCTTTTGAGCGATCAAAATGAAATCGTAATTAATTAAATTCTCAATTCTGCACGGAAAAAAGTAAACTGTAATATTCACTCGGATTCAGGTTAATTTTTATAGTTTCAAACAGTAAAGCCGACATCAGGGTGGCAAAAATATAAATATTACAGAACTTAATGTAGAAACTATAAAAGCTACAATTTATAATTTAATATCCAAAATAAGTGATTAGTAGCTGTCACTATAGTAAATAACGACTCTTTCATCTTAAAAAATTACAGTTTCAAACAGTAAAAATTACCATTTCAATATATAGTCCATATTGTGAGGAGAAGGGGAACTCAGATGAAAGAGAAGGGGGTCCCACTCTGGGAGAATTTAACATTTGAAACAGTACAAATTATACTTTTAAAATATACATTTTACCAGCCCAAGCAAGTCAATAATTACAGTTTGATTTTTAGCGTTGCGTTTAAAATTTACCATTTTACTTTGTAAATATTGACGTTGCTTGTATTAGAAATTTACTCACTTTATTTTATACTTTTTACATATCATAAGATCATAAGATCATTTTTTAGGTACGAAATGATAAATATCAAAGTCTGAATTCTTAATTATTATACTTTAACATTTTAGACATTTACATAGCGAATATTACTGTTTGAAATAGTATTTTCTTCCATGTAAAGAGTAAATTGTAACCTTCAAATGGTAAATATTATAAAGTGAATAGTAAAATCACGATTTTACTGTTTGAAATGGTAATTTTTAGCAATTGATCATTACTTATTATAAATCGACTGTTATTTATTACAGTTTACTTTTTTCCGTGTGTATGAATAAAATATAAAATAAAGCTCATTTTCAAAATATTTCAATCATTATACAATCTTTATACATAAGTGTATATCAGAAAAATTAAAAATGGGAATCGCAGAAGTTAAGTAATAAAAGATATATACATTTATATAGTTTAATAAATTATGATTTAATTAAATTAAATCGTTAGAATAGTTCATTCACTTTATAATTTGTATTCAACAATTTTTAGTATTCATATAGTGTATATCTAATAGATAATCACTGATTGTATATATTCCGACATAGTTGAAATTCGTGAATGATAAAACACATGGATAATCTCTTAAAATGAATCGGTGAATTTCACTGGAGAATCAGTGAAATTCCACTGATTTTTTTTAAGAGAGTATGTATGACATTCTTTCCAAGCTCTTTTTTCTTTTGGTCACAAATATTTTTGCCCTTAATCGTCAAAATTCATTAATATACACATATCAAACTTAACTCGTGTTAATTATATACAAATTTAAATTAATCATAGAGATTTGTTGTTTTAGTTCAATTACAAACAGTATGTGACGTACATTTCAACTACTGACTACATAGATTCGAATTTTCAAATACATGCATTTAAATTTAAAAATGAAAAATCACATATTCAAAATTTTATACACGGTTCGCAATCGATAGATAATTTACTAATGTACAAGCATAACGCGTTATGAATCTTGAACCAAGAAAATCATTTCTTACACGGATAAAAAAATTAACTTGACTCAAGAGCCAAAATCTTAAACCAAGAATACCATTTTGAAGAAAACGATTTTATTGAGTCAAAAGAATAAATTCTTGAATCAAGAAATTATTCTTGATTTAAGTAAATTTTTCTTGTCTCAAGAATTTATTCTCTTGACTCAAAAAAATCATTTTCTTCAAAATGGTATTCTTGGTTCAAGATTTTGGCTCTTGAGTCAAGTTAATTTTTTTATCAGTGTAGCATTTTACTGTTTGGAATCAAGTAAAAAGAGTTATTGAAACAAGAAGTAGTTTGACTTGGTTAAAGATTTTGTTTCTTAATTAAATTTATTTTTCAATCAGTATGTACATTAAGAAAAAAAAATATCGTCTAAATAAGAATTTCTAGGCTCAAAAAGTTATTGGAATTAATTAATTATTTAATTTATTCAAAGTATTTTTTTCAAGGTTTTTTAGAACATGTTGGTAATAGAATATCTGCTAAAATAATGTCTGCAGGAAAACACTGATTAAAAATTTTTTACTAACATTGCAAAATTATACTCGGTATGTAATTAATTATTGATAGAAACAAATGTATATCCTGATTATATCTGTAACAGTTTTTATAATTAATCAATTTACTTTTTAAGTGACGATACTGATATCTACGGTTATTAATGCTCACTGTCAGAACTTGTGAACTCTTTACATAATAAATAGAACTCTTCTTAACCAGAATTTGCAGTGAATATACTATTTATATCATTACAAAATTATACAATCATTAACTCGAATAATATTGAGGCCATCGATTTTTTACAGAACGAAATTCCGAGGTGATAATATCAGGAATAACGTAAAATTATCTCCGATTACAAAATATAATGACTAAAAGACAGATAATTGCTTAAATTCTTTGAGTATAAAACAAAATTCCATTAAGATTTTTTTAACTAGATTCTTCCGTTATGTTTTATTTAATATTTACGTATAAGTATATCCTATCTGAAAAAATATTTCGAGAGTTCTTATAGTTTTTAAAGTTCATCAGGTCAAAACTAAATAAAATTTTTCTCAAGTGTAATTTGATATTCATTTTTCAAAATGTTTTTATTATGCATTCCTTTCTATTTAAATATGCAGAAAAAAAGTTTTGGTTTCAATTTTATGAAAATTGGACTTGAATTCGATTGAATTCCTTTTTATGAAATTTTTTTTTCGAATAAACATAAATTTATAACTTTCATTGAAATTAAAATTTGACAAATGTATATTGAATTTTGTAGAAAATTAAAGAAAAAATTTACATAAATAAAAGAAAAAACTAACATCCTTGATTCGAAAATAAATAAATAAATTCTAATGTTTAAAAAGTATGAAATAAATAACAAAAACATCAAAGTAGACTTCACGATTTGAAAATAATTTCCTACAGTTCCATAAAAGCTACTACTTAATATTTTTTTGTGTATTGAAATGAAATAAAAAATCCAACCACTACAATAAACATTAATCGATGATAAAAATACCTGTTCCAGTAATAGGCGGAGAAGCGAGTTGGGAGCTGCTAATATCCGGCGGTTGTGTCGACGCATTTGTTTGAGTTTGGCTTTGTTGTTGCTGTTGTTGAGGTTGTTGTTGCTGTGGACTATTAGCTGTAGTCACAGCAGCAGGACTTCCCGCGCTTTCAGCCATGTTTAAATTATTACGCGTGTCTGACTCGATACTAATAATTCTACTTAAAATTGTATTCAAACATTGCACGTTTTTTTTCGTCTCACTTTGAAATAAATATATTAAAATAAATGTAATTATATACTTCCGAGTTTTGTTATTTTCATTGCTTCTTTACTATAATTAAATCAACTTTTTATAAATTATAAACAACATAAGTATATAATTATTATTACGACGATTCGATGCCAGTCGATTGTTTGTCGCTTCAAGCTACTTATTATTATTATTATTGTTTTTATTATTACAACTATTATTATTATTATTATTATTATTATTATTATTATTATTTTTATTATTATCAATATGTATGTACAAATTGACTATTGGCCGTACTATTTTACCGGCAGCAAATATTGATTATTATTATTATTATTATTATTATTAATATCATTAAAATTTGATCGGTTACATTAGACTAGGTTTATACTTTTGACTAGAGTTTGACGCGGTAAGCGTTACGATTCACCCACGCCGGCGTATCGTTAATGTATATCGATTCTATTCGCGTCGTGAGTTGGGTTTTTCCGCGCGCATGACGACTCGCACGATCTTGTTAAAAGACCGATAGCGAGTATACACGATGTTGAAGCCATGGCACGTAGGACCAGTCTCTCTTATCGAGAGATCTTTATTATCTACAAAAAATAAAACGATATTTTTTTCGAGATCTAATTTTTTTTAATCACTACATTATTGGCAACACACTGATCCTGAGGCTTTCATTATCGTTATCAATTACTTTCAGAATCACATCTCCAACTTCATCATTGCTGTTATATTTAATAATAAATAAATAACATGCAACATATTTTTTTCATACAGAAAAAAGATTTTTATTCTGTTCGAAAATAAACAATAGACTTTTCAATGCGGACTGGATACTCGACCTTTACTTTAACGCGCGCCTTCGACGGCAGGGTGAGGAAACGGCAACTAAGAGACTGGGCTAAAGAGTCAATAGGTCAGTGGGGCTTGTCTATCATTGTATCATTCATTACATGACCAACGAATTTCACTTGAAAAAATTTTCATTAACTTGTCAACTTTTTAATACTTTATTTTTTTTAATAATTTTTCAAGATAATTATATTAAATTTTGTTGATAAAAAATTTAATTCGAACTCTTGTTGTTCTCTATTTTAAAATAAAGACATTTTTATTTGCATTATACGGCTTAAAGTTTTAGAAAAAAAGAAAGAATTAATAAATAAAAGCAATAAATTATAAACGACAATAAATTGTGAGTATAGATTGTTTATTTACGATATTAATCTCAGTTAAAGGGCGCGTCAGTCGAGGAAATCTTTAGCGCCACCCACCGCCAAGACGTAAAATTCCCATTGCTTATCTTGTTTCCACCCAAATAAATAAACAGTATTCAAATAAAACAATAGTAACGAATTGTTCAAAAGCAATCTTTAGTATTTTTTCAGTATATATTTAGTAAGTATCTAAAAATAAAAAAAAAAAGCAAATGGAAGGGTTGTATGAAGCATAAACTTTGGTTGTAAACAGGAAAATTTCAAACAATAAATTTATGCAAACTGAGAATCGATCGTAAGTGCACTTATGAGAGTCGAGGTCAAACTCGCTTGATTTACATGACCGAATGACTCAAGAAAACAAAGCACGTGTGAACACTTTACAGGGTGCGACCATTAAACTGTCACTAAATTAACGAGTGGTGATAATTATTCCTAGAAATTAATAACAGCAATATAAATTAATAGAAAAAAAAAAAAAAAAAATAACAGCAATGACGTTTTTAAATTTCAATGACTAGAAAAAGCTCCGTGACCAATGTATTTTTCTTTTATCACCTCCACTTATGTGTATATTAACCTCAAGGTTGATTGACGATTATTTCACTAAAAATCCACTTTTTGATTAAAAACAATCAGTAATTTTGTTTTTAAAATGTTATTGACACTGTTATAAATGTATTAATTAAAGCGAATGATTTTGAACGTACATTCGTAGAGGCTAAAAAAAAAATGTCTCCGAAAGAACAACAATTACGATAACTTATTTTAAAAGATTAAGTAAACCACACGTTGTTATAATCAAGTTTTGATTATGCTATGATGAGTATTGTTATTACCATTATCATTTTTTCGTATGTCACTCGCGTATGCTTTACAATAAATCACGATACGAAATGTTTCTGAACACACAAGAAAACGCACAGCAAGCGGAACTGACGTTTCTTTACGGAGGGGTTGCACTTTCGGGGTTCTACACCACCGCTTAAGTTTATTTTACTTGCCACCAGATGGCAGACAACAACAGTACTCTCATACTTCAACGCTACCTTTTCGTAATGTAGAACTAAAAAAGACGGATTATTTTTTTATTTATTTCACTTAATGTACAAATATTAAATTAATCATATGAAAAATTAAAAAAATAATAATAATAATAATACCTACAGTAATAAAACTATTTTTAAAACAAAATATTTAGATTTTTTTTATATATATTTTGAAATCTCATTATTTTTTATTTCTTTCAAAATAAAATCTTTATCACCAATTATTTTTAAACTATTTAAGATAAAAATTTTTATTGACTCAATTATGGAAAAAAATAAATGATAAAAAATTTACCACCCCAATTATTTATTTTAAGATACACGAAAAATTCATGTCAAAAATGTCTTGTATTGTTTTAATAAAAAGATAAGTATTTATGTGGTACATAAAACTGTTGATTCAGTAAATGGTTATCATGATCAAGAATTAAATTTAATAGAATAAAAGTAAAAATTAATAAATAAAAAATGCGTGTAACAGTGACAGTGGAAGGTTGCCGATTGTAATTGCATTTGGTTTTATTGTATGAGTATGAGTACGGCAACCTCAAATACCAGTTTGTAATGGCAAATAGTCTGTTACACATTGTCGGAAGTTTACATACTCAATACAGAAGCATGTAAGTAGGGCGTGATGAGTCGATACAGAAGTAAGTAGGTAGAGCCAGAAAGTCTACGCCGTTGAAAGTGAGAATTATTTCCAGGGGTCGAATGTAATGTGACCTAAGGGGTCTTTTTCTATCAGTACTAGTAACCTTGTATCAATAAAAATGAATCACTTCACATGAGTACTTATTTATTTGCTAGATTTTCTTCCTTGTTATGAATCTTTTAATTAAATTTTCTGCTAGTATTTAAATTTTTAGATAAAAAGTACGATCACGTATCTATGAAATTTTAATTTAATAAACATGATGTATTGATTTTTGAATAATAACTGCAAGCTCGTGCATGATGCGTAATACTTTTTTATCTATATTTCGAGCTTAATGATGACGTAGTTTATTGCATGACTAGTGTAAGCCTGCCTTTGCAATAGACGTAATATAAAAGTGCATGCGCAATAGGAGTTGTAAGCTTTTAGCCTGTATTTTTCGATCCACCAAGGTAAAGTGTATGAGATTGTGTATAAAGATAAAACCGAGAGATTTCGTCAACACGAAGGTATATTTGTGTTACTAGAGGCACGCTATGTATAATATAAACAAAAAGCTCAGCTTGTATATATGAAGTATGTATAAGCCATTACGAAAAGATGGCGCTCTTTGGAACAGGCTTTCGTTTATTTCGATCGAATATAGATACGCATGCGTACTTTAGCTTCTCAATTTGGTCCTTAATTTTTTTTCATTCGCTAAAAAGTATCTTGTTGAAAAAAGAAGATGTTTCACTAAAAATTTTAATATATATTGAGTGAAAATACATCAGATTCTTTTATATGGTTCATACCATCACCATGTTATATTTTAGTATCAATTTTTCCGGCTATTTTTATTCAAATGGAATTTAAAGAACCCTTCTATATCAATCTAATAGTTTTGATATAAATTGGACTTTCTCTTCATAATTAATGAAAAAATATCTATTAGACTTGACTTTTAAAAGGTTGATCGAAAAAAAAGTTGACATTTTTTTCAGGTACTTAAAAAACGATCTAAATATCTCGTAGAATACTGTTTTTATATTTTGATTCAATTTGTTTGAGAAAATATTAGAATTAATTTAATTTAACGGGTAACATAGGTTTGAAAATTTTTTTAAATCGATTGTTTATATCATCGTATAGTATAATATATCAAGAATAATTTCCCAAATTTTCGAATTGGATGGATTATAACTCTAGGAGACAAAAATAAATTTAATAAATCTTTATTCGTCTTATATATAAAACTAATATACATTCTGGATATGCTATAAAAAGTATCAAAAGTTTAAATGGATTAATAATAATTATTCATTAATTATTTTTTTTTAAATACTAGTGTTACTTAAATAACACAAATTTTCTATTAAAGTAACAATTGAAACTAATATACTTCATCAATAAAAATTGTGTAGAAATTGAAAAGAATTTTTAAACTCGGGAACAATTAAGAAAAGAATAAATGCTATGTTTCATAGAAAAAAAAAATAATAAAAAAAAAAACAATTACTGTCTATCTTGTGTGCAAAAAATGAGAAATATAATAATAATAAGAAGAATACGCTGAATTCATCGAAATCAACTTCGAGTCAACATAACGGATTTTACCGCTATTTAATAGTACAGTTTTTCCCTTTGCTTTGTCGATGACTTTCTCCTACAGTAGAACGGTTATGTTTACGTGGGATTGCTATAGTATATTACCAGCTAACTTTTCTTGCATCGCACTAGACGATGATACCTATTGCAATGTCCAATCTCTCTCAGACATACTGAATATCTTTATATATACATATGTATCTATTTCTTCTGTGCGTATGGTTGTCACTGAACTCCTCCTAAATGGTTGGACTGATTATAATGAAATCTTTTGTGTATCTTCAGGTGGATTCGAGAATAGTTTAGATTCATAGTTCAGTTGACGGAAAAATGTTTATTTAATTGATTTTTGATTTCCCGCTGGGAAAAATTGAAAATTAGAAAGTTTTTGGTTTTACTCCGTTTTGCGAAAATTGAAAATTAGAAAGTTTTTGGTTTTACTCCGTTTTGCGAAAGTCGAGTTTTCATCAAGTCTCGACGATTTGAGATTCTAGAAATCTTCCCTGACTATTTTTACGGTGGTGTCCGTGCAGCTGTGTGTGTATGTGTATGTGTAAAGCTCTCATAACTTCTGAACGGCTCGACCGGTCGGGTCCAAACTTTGACATTCCAAAGAGTATCGTTGCCATTAAATTTTCTGAAAACTTGAACCAATTCGGTTCACTAGATTTTGAGGAATCTCAAAAACAAAATTTTCGAAAAATTGTTTTTTTGGAATAACTTCTAAATGGCTCTATCGATCAATCTCAAAAACTTATCAGCTTTTAAGCTTGGAAAACCACGTCGATCACCACCCAGCTGGTTACAATTGGTTGATTCGTTCGTGAATTATCAAAAACGAAAAATTTCCAAAAAAGTGTTTTTTTTACATAACTTCGACATTTCTTGTCAGATCGTTTTTAATGAAACAAAATAATTATTAGAACTCAAAAAACCACGTCGATCGCCGTCAAGAACGTCAAAATCGGTTGATTGGTTCGTGAGTTATCGTTGTCGAGAAAATTCGGAAAAAGTGAATTTTTTTAATTTCTCCATAATTTTTGGTCTGATAAATTAGTGTTTAGAAGTAAATCATAGGATTCAAAAAACTGCGTCGAATACTGCTAACCGCATGAAAATCGGTTTATTCATTCAAAAGTAATTTCAGTTTGAAAATGTTATTAAACTTCTATCAGACTTTTGAGCTCAAAGACGTCATAAGTACAATTTTAAGCACTTAAGTATGAAATTAGTGGGAAATTGCAGCAATAGATTTGAGGGTCAACTGTTTTCCTAATTTTTTATTTATAAATTGTTGTTGATTTTGGAATGCTTTACATTGGATCTGTAGACAGCGCTGCGATCGCAATATCGAATATTCCAAAATATTTTATTTTAATTTCTGTGTGATCCAATAGCAGGCACTGCGATCATATTCAAGAAAATATTGAGTTATTGTGGTAAAATCAATCACGTGCTTATTGAAATATTACATTGTACTAACGTTTTAATAATAATTTTCATCAAAACGGTCCAAACTGTAACAGCTTATTCAAATAAGCTTAAAATTTATAAATTTAAGATGTGTGTACAGGACAACGTCTGTCGCGTCCGCTAATTAATCAACAAAAACTGAGAATCAAATAGTTCCTATTCAGTTAATATCATTTTTTTTTAAAGCTCAATTATCCATAAACGTAATGAATTTTTAATAAAAAATTATTGTACCATTTTGGCACAATAGTCAAAATACATTTCATAACTAAATGAAGACAAAAATTTTACGCTGACCGACGATCATTAAAAAAATTAGTCTATATAAGTCAACCCATTTCTAATCTATTTTTTTGTATTCTACGAGTAAGAACAATCAACAAAATTTGTAAATAAATTTCGAAAATGTGAATTTTTTCATTTTTTCCAAAAATTTTGTTTTTGACGAACTTTCATTAAAAAATGTGCAATTGTTAAAAAATAATTTCAAATATTTTTCGAGGTTGAAATATTGTGGACCTTACTTCAATATAATTACTATCATATTATTATGGTTCATAACAACGTTATATTTTTTTTTTTCGCACAGTTCATCGAGGCTTTCCATATAAATATGTGATGTTCAATGTATGACATACAACAACTTACTACTACTATTTAACAAAATACTATTCGTTTTTTTTTATTCAACTTCAACAGACGTATTTTTCCAAACGGTACTTTTAACTGTAAAACGTGAGTTGTTGACTGCGCGCGCATGCATTCGTGTATTTTAGTTAATTCATGTTTATATAGTGTAAATAAATTCAACAAAATAAATAAATAAGTCACGTACAATGAAATCATAATATTGTTTTGAATAATACGTGTTTATATTAGAACATATTGTTGTAAAATGAATTGTTAAATAAATATGTAAAAGTAGGTAAGACATATAAACATGATAATGATTATTTGTAATAAAATAATAGTTATTCTTTTGTAATTCGTTTATTAGCTTGACTGATAATATATTATAATTGTAAATAAATTTGTCACTATTGAAAATAGTACATAGCGATGTATAGCCGACAAACGTTAACTTAAACTACGTGTGTGTACGAGCAATCACGTAATGTAGGCTTGTCGGCGAAGATACCGTTTGACGTGATTACGTCACAAGTTCGCGTTCCTGTTTTTCGCGACTACGTGCCTAAGAGAGAGGATAGGAAGGAATAGAGACGAAAATAAGTAGAAACATAAGTAGAGAACTGCAAAGGTGTATTCCAGTAAGGAGTAAAGAAGATGCCAAGTAGAGAATAAGTTGTTAGAAGATCTTGGAGTGATAGGTAAAAAGATGTCTGTCTTTTAACGACAACAATAATGATAAACTCGTTGGTCAGAGATTTTTATAAAGAGAGAAAGAGTTGGAAAAGCTCAAACAGTGAAAAATAAACAAGTGAGAGAAAGGTGAGATACAGGATATACGTTTCTCTTATGAACGCAAGATAACACTAAGAACTTAACTTGTTCTGTACACTCCAAGATACATCGGAAAACTCTAGATCAACTAAGTCTAAGAAAAGTTTTACCACTTCCTATCATCAATAGACTTTCTTACAATATTTTTATGGATTTCTTTTCGAATTCATCTGTTGTTCGATTTTCGTTCCCAAAAAATGGGAACGAAATCGATCTGTTGTTCGATTTTAGTTCCCAAAAAATGAGAGAAATTGGGGATAGTAAAGTGCCTAAATTTTTTTTTTTTTTTTTTTTTTTTGTTTTTTTTTTTTTTTGGAGAAACATGGAAATATAAGAAAATTTTTTTGACCCTTAAATTTCGTCACTCGATAACAAATTTTATTATAAAAAATACATAATAGAAGATTTTTTTTCAGTTAAATCAACACTACTTTTGAATTTCTTAAACTTTATATTTTTTTATTTGTAAAATTTTTAATTTGACATAAAATTTTTGTAGAGTTAGAAAAAATACATTTAGTTTTTTAAAACCATTGTTGCAGTATGTTTATTCACGGTTGATTTATTTATAGAGATAATTAACTACTTAATTATTAGATAAATAACTAAGACGACAATTATATCTCAAGTAATGTATAGAAACTAAATTTTTTAGGACAACAAGTAAAAGACAATATGCATAATTTACGTGAGCTCTATCTTGAATCTTACGATTTATAGAAAGAGTTATCGCAGTACACGGACACGGTTGAAGAGAGCGAAGCATTCGTCTCGTGATAATACGTAGCGGTAAATCGCCTGCTCTCATGTGGGCCAATGTCCATGTAAGTAAGAGAAAGAAGGATGATTTGAGCCACTGTGCGCGAGAGAGTAAAACATATCGCAGATATACGCGAGCGCACTATAACATATTATACACTTATATATTGGGCTTACAATATAAACTATAAGCTACTCGTCGCTAGCTGTGTTGTATGTCCGGGTTCAGGGGCATTTCAGTAAACAGCTCGTTTATGTATAATGCACTATTGTGCGTTCGCGTCTTACGTTTTGCGTTTCGCGAGCCGCTCCCTCCTTTGATTTTTTTATTATTGTAGATTCATATGCTCAGAGAATGTTAGTTTATTTTTTTCGTAAGCCACTGATCGTGAATTGTTTCTTATTATCTTTATAATGCACAAATTTCGCGTGAAATTTATTACTTATTTAATTTTTTTGCTGTTATTTTATTTTTATAATGAACTATAATACTATGAGACAAAAATAGTCATTGATTTGCAAAAATTTTTTTCGAAAGGTTTTTTTTTTTTTACTTTTCTAATTGTTGTTGAATAAATTTAAAATATAGGGGACAATGCAGAGAGTATGATAAATCTTGAGGTAAGATCCATGGTTGTACAGTTATACGATCCCGGATTTTGTACAGCTCTGAGAGAAGGTAATGTCGTGAATACACAAGCTACTCTTTTCGTTATACCGAAGTATTCGTCCAGGATAAAATGAAATCATACTCCGGAGTTTTATTATTTATTATTATTTTTTTTTTAGTCAAGTTAGAAGGCGTGAATAGAAGAACTTCTAAAGCTGTTAAATATATATATATATATATATATATATATATATATATATATATATATATATATATATATATATATATATATATATACCCATAAATTGTATTTTTGAGCTCGACGAGCTCGTTGGTGCAATTTTAAGCGCCTAATTATGGAATTAGCGGGAAGTTGTAGGGATGGCCTTCAGGGTCAACCGTTTTCCTAATTTTTTGAATTTTCAAATCACAATCACTTTTGAATGAATGAACCGATTTTCAAGCGGTTGGTGGAATTCGACGCAGTTTCTTAAGCTTCATGAAGAATCTTTAAGTTTAAATTGATAGAACGAAAAATTTCGGAGTAATTCCAAAAAAACACTTTTTTTGGTTTTCTTTCGTTCATGCTATCTCTCGAACGAATCAACCGATTTTGACCGGATTAGTGGTGATCGACGTGGTTTTTTAAGCTCAAGGGCGGATTTGTTTTTGGAGTTGATCGATGAAGCCGTTTAAAAGTTATTCCAAAAAAACCACTTTCAAAAATAATTTTTTTCCGATTTTTTTTTGAGATTTCTCAAAATTTCTCAAAATCTATCGGTCTGAATCGATTCAAATTCATAGGAAATCTAAGTTTGAGGGAACTCTTTAGAACGCCGTTTGGTAGATTCCGATCAGTTCAATCGTTCAAAAGTTATAAGCGATTCACATCCCCCACGGAAAAATTATGTATCCTAGAATATATACTGGGAATATATCCTAGTGTATATTCAAGGATATATGCTGAGTATATAAAAATTCGCCGAAAAATATATCTTAGGATATATCCTAGAATATATTCTAGGGTATATTCTAGTATATATCCTAGAATATATCTAAGAATATATCCTAGGATATATTCTAACATATATATATGCATGTGTTACGTCCGATTATGAACTAGACTGTAGATCTCACGACCGACCAGACTATAGATCTCAAAAAAATTTTACGTACAACGGGACACATACGAGCACAAGTATATATATCCATGGATATATTCGGGATATATACTAGAATATATACTAGCACATATATCCTAGCATATATTTTTTGGCGAATTTTTGTATATTCCAGCATGTATTCTAGAGTATATTCTAGGATATATTCCCAGCATATATTCTAGGATATATCATTTTTCCGTAGGGGATACACACACACACACATATATATATATATATATATATATATATATATATATATATATATATATATATATATATATATATATATATATATATATACAGACATAGTGACAACCTCGCGGGGATAGTCAGGGAAGATTCCTGTGACCTTCAAACGTTGAGATCTGATGAAAACTCGATTTTTGCAAAACGGGGTGAAAACAGTAACTTCCCAATTTTTGAAAATCTTCAATTTTCTTAGCGGAAAGTTAATAAAGTTCCAAATTAAACCATTTTGCGAAAAAATACGGATCCTCCAGAAAAAATTCGATAGCAAAAACTATTGCCTTATTTGATATCTTCAGTTCAATTATAACGTTAGAAGAAGAATAATAATTAGAATTATAAAATAAGATCAGGAATCGATAAAAAGTTTTTCTAATAAAGTACGGAAATATTTAGGCTCCAATTTTATTTATTTTTTTTTTTGTATTTTATGAGGAGTTTCTCTGCTATGCGCAAGATTTTTTTTATATTGTTTTATCAATAACAACTGATCAAATGATACTTTTGATGCTAGCTATTCATTAAATTTGTTTGAAAAATTTGACTTTTCAAAAAAGGGAATAAAATTTATACTTTAAATGAATGATATAGTAGTCGTCATTAAGAAAATAAGCAAATTTATGAAAATACAGTTTACTTGTCCGTTCTGTATTTATAAATGGTTCAACAATATTATTCATAGAGCATAATAAAAATGTTTCTGAAGTCATAAATTTTTAAAGACGATTAAATAATAACTTATTGCCTATTAGCAATTATTAATCGTTCCTTATTTTCATGAGATAAATGAAAGTGAAGGTATAAGGATAAGCCTTCATGGTTGTATAATACGATCATTATCCGATGATAATGATGAAATAAGGGGAAACTGGACTATATAATCTATTACGAAAAGGAATACGGCTCACTGAATATTTTTGGGAAGTAAATTCGATAACTGTAATTCTTTGTCAGTGAATGTCAAGTTTAAATATCCAGTGAAACAAAGTGAATTAAAAAAAAGTATTTTCTTTTTAGTTGCACACATTGTCGTGTAAATGGAATTTTGTGTAGGAAGATTAAACTTTTAAACTTGTATAAACGCTTGTGTGTATTCATATAAATCTTGACTGTGATAATGTTAGGACGGTTCTCTGAGAGTTGATCCACCTTGTGGTCATTGCACGAGAAGAAAGAGAGAAATAAGATGGGACCGCCCATCCTGTTTTCTTTTACTTCAGAAGCCGATCTAATATAACGCCTTTCAACGGTTTCACAACCGTTAGAATCTCTTCGATTGCGTAATATATATATATATATATATATATATATATATATATATATATATATATATATATATATATATATATATATATATATATATATATATATATATGTAACAGTCTAATATATACATTAGACTGTTTTAAAAAAATCGAAAATTTTTTTTTTTCTTATTAATATTGAAAATATTGTTCGAAATGACGAAAAAAAAAATCTTGTAAAAATTTGCCAAATTTGTAAATTAATTTTTACAAATATAGATAATGCTGTGAAGCGGGAAAGAATAGGAGTTACGGTAATTATTACGTGAAGCGTTCCACATTCACGTAACAGGATATTGGTAGGAAAGGAGTGAGAAAGGAATGTGGAGAGGATCATCTTAATGTGAGTTTATAGAATATGCGAGAAAAAATTATTAGATATTAATATTAAGAGGTGCCGAGTCGAAAATTTCAATTTCCCATTTGATTAACGTGGGAAAATTTTTTTTTCTTACTTTGGAATTTTGTAACTCTTTAACAAGTCATCGGATAAGTTAAGTCAGAATATATTTTTATAGAAAATTGAACGCTCTACAAAAAAGCTTGCTTATAATTTTTCGATAAACCGATGCGTTTCGAAGATATTCAACTTTAAAATATAATTTATAATATTTTCTCATTTTTTTCCAATTTTTTGACGAAACTATCAAGTTTATCAAAAAATTTTGTCAAATTTCTAATACCATCGTATCTAAATTTGTCAATAAATTCAAATTATTTTTTTTTTTCAGCTAATAATTATTTTTATTCAATTTTTTAAGTTGCCGCTAAGAAAATTGAAAATTTTCAAAAATCGGGAAGTTATTGGCTTCACCCCGTTTTTCAAAAATCGAGTTTTCAACGGATGTTGACGTTTAGGGGTCCTCGGAAGCTTCCCCGAATGTGTGTGTGTGTGTGTGTGTGTGTGTGTGTGTGTGTGTGTGTGTGTTTGTTTGTGTGTTTAAACCTCTCATAACTTTTGAACGGCTCGACCGATTTCATCGCGGTTGGTGCCATTCGAAAGGGCTTGACCAAACTTAGATTTTGAATACACTTTAGACCGATTCGGACCTGTAGATTTTGATAAATCTTAAAAAAACTACAAAAAAAATTTTTTTTAAATGTGGTTTTTTTGGAATAACTTTTAAACGGCTGTGCCGATCAATTTCAAAAACTAATCAGCTCTTCACATCAAAAAAGCACGTCAGCTCAAAATGACACGAAAATTATATTTTTGAGCTCGAAGAGCTCAAAAACGTAGTAAGTGCAATTTTAAGCGCTTAAGTATGAAATTAGCGGGAAATTGCAGGAATGGCCCTTAGGGTCATCCGTTTTTCTAATTTTATTTTCTTAACTTTGTGACATGTTTGTAACTTGTGCGAGTAGTTTTAATACAATTCTGAAATATTTTCCTGGACTTTTAAACGAAAAATTTTCTTTTGGTACAACTCTTAAAAAAACTGATGACAGCTCCAAAAATTCTCTATAGTCACTCTTTGGATGATACTTCTGCAAAGAAGTTTAAATTCAAAATATTGATTAATAAACTGTTATTTTAAACTCGTCGAAAAGAAAAGAAATGATGAATGAAATTGAACCAAAATACAAATAAATTTTGAACCGATAAAGAGAAAAGTAAAAAATCTCCATATTTTATAATTCTTTTTCTATCATTTTAAAGTCAATAAATTATTCAATCAGCAACTAACATAAAATATTTGTGAAAAACTTGAATTAATACATATTTTCTTCATCTACCTCCAACAGTTCTTCATATGTTAGAGGTTTTTGTGAAAAATTATCAATAAATCCACGCCGACCTGATGATTTCTGGGCTAACAATAATTAATTTCCCTCTTCACTTAAGGTTTTGGCTGCTATCTTGTGAGCAATATTAAATAACTCCTTCAACTTATTCTTATAAACAGTTTCATTTTTTATTTGTGTGGATGATTGTTTTCGTTTACAACTACGCTGCAACTTTTCCACTTTTCGAAAATTCTCAATAACTTATTGATGGCATTTAGAGTTTAAGAAGTAGGAATTTGGGCCTTTTTTCATTGTTCTTGAACCTCGGTCACAGTAAATAAAGCACTTTCTTCAATACTACATTTTTGTACTTTATGATTATAGAAAAATAAAGCTAAAACGTCCCTAAGAGTTGGAAGTTTACGTCCAACAAGACCACTTAATGGAAAACCAATTAAATAAACTTCTTTATCCATTTTTCATAATCGATTTCATCCATTCAAAAAAGTACTCAGTTACGAAATAAATTAGAGAAAAATAAGTATCGGTCAACAAATAATTGGACAAATAACACATGAAAAAAGAATTCTAGGATAAGAATTAATTAATTACAAAAAAATGAATTTAAAATACAAGCCAAAATATTCACAAAAAACAATGATAAACTATAGCAACAATAAAAGTCCGAATTTGGAGGTAAGAACATTGGGTAATTATTACCCAAATCAAAAAAGCTCGGTTAGAACGAAGAGTCGCGAAACAATGAGCGTTGCAGTGCAAGGTGGTTAGATACTAAGGGAGGGGGCGTCCTCGAAGCATTTTTGATGGTATGGTAGTAGTGAAGTTAATTAAGAACAAATAGTACAAACGATGTCTTCTTTGTTTCGCGCTTCGATCATTTTAACTGTGAAACTAGCTTCGATAAATAATAAAATTATAAACGGCGACTGCGTGGCGGAGCGGTTTAAGTCTTAAACTGCCCGTACAACACTCGCTCAGACGGGGGTTCGAGCCCTGACAGTCGCAATTTTTCTGCGATTTCCAAGGCTTGCTCCCTTGCCGACTGTACCCTGGCCAGGTTTCTGTGGTTTCCTTGGTCACTGTGCTAAGGGGCGGGACACAGGCAAATGCGGGTACAGATTGTAAGTCGGCCACAGCCACGGAAAGGAGGTAAAGATGTGTATTTAGACACATCAAGGACAATAAATAGTCGGAAGGGACGTAAAAATCCCACGTGTCTAAGCCTGAAGGCTGACGCGTAAGATTCCAAAAAAAAAAAAAGAAAAAAAAAAAATAATAAAATTACATTAGCACATTTTTATTAAAATAATAAAATTAATTGCATAAATTTGAAATATATAATATTATGAACTTATAGAATCCAATAAATAATGGATAATAATAATTTTAGTTGAAAAAAAAAAATTTGAATTTATTGGAAAATCAAGGTACGATAGTATTAGAAATTTGACAGTTGAATAAAAGGATCAGTGAAACCAAATAAAATTTAGAAAACAAAAAATTTGAAAAATTTGACAAAATTTTTTGATAAACTTGATAGTTTCGTCAAAAAATTGGAAAAAAATGAGAAAATATTATAAATTATATTTTAAAGTTGAATATCTTCGAAACGCATCGATTTATCGAAAAATTAATAGAGAGGTTTTTTGTAGAGCGTTCAATTTTCTACAAAAATATGTTCTGACTCAACTTGTCCGATGACTTGTTAAAGAGTTACAAAATTCCAAAGTAAGAAAAAAAAATTTTCCCACGTTAATCAAATGGGAAATCGAAATTTTCGACTCGGCACCTCTTAATATTAATATTAAGAGCTCTAATTTTTACAGGATTTTTTTTTTCGTCATTTCGAACAATATTTTCAATATTAATAAGAAAAAAAAAAAATTGTCGATTTTTTTGAAACAGTCTAATTTTGTATATCCATGATTGCATAATTGAAATCATAAAACAACGAAATAAAGTATGAAATATAATTTTATTTGTTTTGATTTATATCAGCCATATTAATTTTTAATCACTTTAATTTAACATAAATCTGATAAGGTAATAAAGATAAAAGAAAATGTGATAACAATGTTTGAAATCTAGGAAAATTTTATGGGCACCCAAAATTCCAGTGATGAGTATTTTAACAGGTAATATTAATCTGAAACTTGTTTTTTATATTGTGATGATCGAGGTGAGTGACCTTAAGCCCTTACTCAATATGAGGCAATTTTTAAATTTTTTTCTTTTCTGTTTCAGATTTTTTTGTCGTTATTTATTAAAATTTTTGGAGATATTTTAAAAATAAGATTTTAATTTTCATAAAAAATTGCAAAATTGACTGGAAATTTTTCTTTTCCTACATATTAGCGCGTTTAAGGTTTTAATTAGTTAATTTAGAACACGCACTAGATAGTATAAATTCAGTTAATTTCGCTAAATAGATAAAGTTATGTTCTTGTATAATAAATTAAATAAAAAATAACTAATTTTTCAAAATAAATTTTAAATATCATTTTTACGGATTGAAATTATGTAGACTCTACTTTGAATAATTAACACTAAAAAAAAATTATAAAATAGTTAAGTGTAAATTCAGTTTATTTTGATTAGAAATTTTTGGTAGATAAAAATAATCTAATTTATTATCATGAATATATAGATTTCATAATAAATTTAAAAACGTGACAATTATAAATGAAAAACCTTAAGTGAATAATTGAAATGGAACGTGGAAGTATTTCATCATAAAAAAAGAAAATGTAAAGCAAAGCAAATTGAAAACAATATGAGTGAATAATGATTCATTTATGAGACAGCAGTTTAAGTTTTGTTGCAGAAAGTGTAAAAATAAACGGCTTAAAAGTCATGATATGATAACAGATTAATAATCATTGCTTTGCATAAAGATATTTCCTTGATTATTGAAATAGAAACCAATGAACTTAGCCGTGTATGAGTATGAGGAGATTGTTTTATAGTTTGGTCGGACGAATGTTACGTCGGTCACGTATCAAGGCCCGTGACTTTGAACTCAACTCTGACTCGCTCTCTTTCTTTCAGCTGTAGTTATATTAATGGTATACTGTTGCAACGCGACGATAACGACCGACAACGACGTAACACGTGCGAGGACGTGAGTTTAAACCTCAGCGCTTCGGTTGATGCTCTTGAAATTTAATACCATACAACAATATTTCATTGACACGCGATTCATCTTTTGTTACAACGATGCCATTCCATACCTAACTATGCAATTATTACATTTATGTATAACTTATACATCAAAGAGTATTTATAAATTAGTTTACGTTTGTGTTTCAATCGTAGACAAAAGATCGAGTCAGATGTTCGTATACAGTAGAGTGATTTACAATAGCATAAAACAAAAAAATCCTCGAGGCAGAGAAAAAAATTAGGTAGTCGAGGGTAAAAAATTTTTATCTACGAGTTGTCTCGCTGGATTTATTTTTCAAGGTATAAAAGACTTTAAATTGAAGATGTTGGCCAGCAAGCATTACACCTGCGGCCAATGACCCTTGATCAAGCTATCGAATACCTCGCAGCCACAGTTGGGACCGGCGACAATGACCGACTGCGGAGGAATTTATTTGACTACTTAAAATAATTCAACAGTTAAATATTTTTTACCTACGTTGTTTAACATTCAAACATGCACTCACACGTGTTTAAATAAATTTTATTGATAAATAATTTTTAAATTATCAAACAAACTATAGATGATTATTAAAATTATGTTCGTAATTAAATTATAAAGTTTTATTATTTTTAATTATTTATAACCAGACACTAAAAAGACCGCGAGATGAAGATACGTGATTTGAACGAGCGGTTAAGCGATAAACTCTGGTCTCATTCAATTAAAGTTAAGTCTAATATCTTGTGGGATTGCAGTATATATAGGTATTAGTACATGGAAAAAAATTTTGAATAAAAACGTAAATGAAAATCGATTAGTCTATTGTAAGATAATGAATAAGATGACGTGGAGAAAAGGAAGTTAGGAGATGAGATGAGAAAGGTTTCTTTGAGTAAATCATCGAATATAAGAAACAGCTGGTATAGGTTGGTCGAGTCTCGAGTTCAATGACTGAGAATCAAGAGAACCCTGCCTGAGGTGATATGTCCCCTCTCTTCTGTTTCTTCTTCGTACTTTGCCACAACTGCTTTTCATCCAACATCCAACTCATAAGATCATCCTTCTCTCCACTGTTCTTCATCACTATAATCTTTATTTTTTTAATACCTAGGAATTCGTGTGGCTCATTATTTGTTCTCACCGCATAGTACCAGAATTTATAAAAATAATTGAAAATTTACATGAAATTTAATTCATTACTTTTTTATTTTTTCGGGTGTGAACATTTTTTTTGTTAATTAAATAATTATGTAATTAAACAAAAGAATTAACGGATCATCCAGTCATTATTTTTATCTAATTGACACAATTATAGCGTACGTAATGGCAACCAGTCACGTTTTATTATCATGTTGCACATAACAAAACCGTTAATGCACGCTTTCCAAAAGGTTATTACCATGTATTTGTCTACATTATGTTTAATTTATATTACTATTATCCATATTTAAAAATTGTTTAATAGTTTTCTTTACTAGTTCTAAAAAGTCATATCGCTAACTATTCGTCTTTTTGGCATTGCAGATTTGAAAACGCGTATAAAAAAATTTTTATTTTCCTTCAATCATCTTAGGAATGTAAAAATTTACTCTAACAATAAAAAATAAAATTTTGTTAGTTGTACACCCTCTTGGCCTTAAGAAAAAAAAATTAGGAAAACAGTTGACCCTGAAGGCCATCCTTGCAACTTCCCGCTAATTCCATACCTGGGCGCTTAAAATTGCATTTTCGACGTTTTTGAGCTCTTCGAGCTCAAAAATACAATTTATATGTTGTTCTGAGCTCTCCGAGCTCAAAAGTTTGATAGAAGGTTGATAAAACACTATTTTTTTAGTTTTCAAACCGCAATAACTTTTGAATGAATGAACTAATTTTCACGCGGCTGGCGGCATTCGACGCAGTTTTTTAAGTCTTATGAAAAATCTTTAAGTTTGAATTGATCAAACTAGAAATTTCGAAGTAATTCCGAAAAAACACTATTTTGGGTTTTATTTCCTGCACGATATCTCTCGAACGAATCAACCGATTTTGACCGGATTAGCGGCGATCGACGTGGTTTTTTAAGGTCAAAAGCTGATTAGTTTTTGGAGTTGATCGATAAAGCCGTTCGAAGGTTATTCCAAAAAAACCACATTTAAAAAAAATTTTTTTTGTAGTTTTTTTAAGATTTATCAAAATCTACAGGTCCGAATCGGTCTAAAGTGTATCCAAAATCTAAGTTTGGACAAGCCCTTTCGAATGGCGCCGACCGCAATCGAATCGGTCAAGCCATTCAAAAGTTATGAGAGGTTTACATACTTACACACACACACACACACACACACACACACACACACACACACACACACACACACACACACACACACAACTGGTCGCAGAAGTCGAGAAAGATCCATGGGGCAGACCGTATAAGGTGGTTATGACCCACTTGAAATGCCAATCAATGCCATCACCTACGTGTCCACAACTCCTAGAAAAGATTGTTACTACGTTGTTTCCCCAACAGCTGGTATTCACCTACAAGTTGGAGCAGCTCAATTCTGAAGACATCCCAACTATCACGTTGGACGAGTTGATAGAGGCAGGAAATCGAGTAGGGAATAATAAGGCGCCGGGATTGGACGGAATTCCTAATATTGCCCTGAAATCAATCCTTAGGGCAGCACCGACATTATTCCTGGACGTTTACGATACATGCCTGAAGGAAGGGACTTTTCCCCAGAAGTGGAAACAGCAACGGCTAGTGTTACTTCCGAAGGGGAAAAAGCCGCCGGAAGAACCGTCATCCTACCGACCACTCTGCATGTTAGACACGGCCGGCAAGATATTCGAGCGCATAATTCATCAGAGAATAGAGGCTTTAGTCGATCCACTCCTAGCAGAGAACCAGTTTGGTTTCCGAAAAGGACGGTCAACTCTGGATGCTATCAAATTGGTTGTTGATATAGCCAAGGATGCAATCGCCGGAACGAGATGGAAGGGTGGAAAGAAGAAATACTGCTTGGTGGCTGCTTTGGACATCAAGAATGCCTTCAACTCCGTTAACTGGGACTGCGTTATGCGGGCTCTAGAAGAAAAAAACATACCAGGATACCTTCGCAGAATAGTAGCGAGCTACTTCACGAACAGGCTCCTGAAATATGACATGACGAATCGTACGGAAGTGTACGAAATCTCCGGAGGAGTGCCACAGGGATCAGTCTTAGGTCCTCTGCTATGGAACATCATGTATGATGGCCTCCTGAGAATAGGATTGCCTACGGGAGTCAAACTTGTAGCATATGCAGATGACGTAGCTGTCGTGATTGTCGCAAAGCACCTCGAAGAGATAGAAATGGCATTTGATATTACATTCAGACGAGTCAATTTGTGGATGGACATGATGAACTTGCAACTAGCCAAGCATAAAACCGAGGCAGTGCTCATCACCAGCAGAAAAACGGTAGAAACCATCAAGTTGAGAGTCGGAGAACAAGAAATCACATCACAACCATTTATCCGTTATCTGGGAGTGATGCTGGATGCACAACTCAACTTCAAACAGCAGGTGGAACATGTCAGTGCCAAAGCGTCAGTAGTGAGGGCTAGTCTCGCACGGCTGATGCCTAACATCGGAGGCCCAATGCAGAGCAGGAGGCTACTATTGTCTAGTAACACGTTTGCAACAGAAGTCCTTAAAGACTTGCGTTCCACCGAAAGAAGAGCAAATAGCAGAAGATAGAAGGAAGGTAGTTAACACCTTAGCCACCAGAAGGAAGAGCAGTAGCTAGATCCTCCCTTCACGAAGTAATGCCTGACGGTGGTTTCCATGAGGGATTAGAGGAAAGAAGGAAAAGGGGTTTAGGGTTTAGTGGGTAGGGGCGTTAGTGTCGAGTTTTAGTATGACGCTGCGTCGAGTCGCCACATATCCAGGCCAAACAACTATGCCTAGAATCCGTAAAAAGGATTCCCCCCCTAAGGGAAAAAAAAAAAAAAAAAAAAAAAACACACACACACACACATACAGACATAGTGACACCCTCGCAGGGATAGTCAGGGAAGCTTCCTGTGACCTTCAAACGTCGAGATCTGATGAAAACTCTATTTTTGTAAAACAGGGTAAAACCAATAATTTCCCGATTTTTGAAAATCTGAGATTTTTTTAGCGGGAAGTTAAAAATTGTTAAAATCATAAGTACGCACATGACAAACATTTTTTGTTCGAAAAATTATTTATTTCAGTAAAATTTCTATCAAATCTCGATGATTTAATGTCTCAAGAACCTAGTTTAGAAAATTTTGAATTTTTACAACTAGAAGTCTTAAACTTTTAATTTATAAAGCAGGAAGTTAAAATATTTTATTTTTATTTTTTTAGTAAATTTTTACATTTCCATTCCTGAATTTATTGGAGAAAAAAAATTTTCTATACTTCCTTTTGGTTCTGCAGAACATATAATTACACAGAAAAAAACATTTACTTGAATCAAGTAAATAATTTTGAAGAACTTAATCTTCTTGATTTGAATAGAAAAATTCTTAAACTAATAAATTGTTCTTTGTTTAAGTAAATTTCACCTGATTCAAAAATTTTTCATCTTGATCCAAGACAATGAAACTTTTCAAAATTATTTTCTTGGTTCAAGAATTTTTCTCCTAATTCGTCTATTTTTTTGCTGTGTAGCAACACGCCCTTTTAGCATTAGTAAAACGAATTATTTATAGTTATTGAATACAGATACCATTTTTTATATACTATACTCTAGTATACGGAAAAATTAATACCCTATTGGTTACACGACTCATCTATGTAGGAAATATTAGAATATTAGTACACATTAAATTCGTCCTGAGCAAAACAGCACGTAACAATCCGATTTTTCATCGACAATGACTCATGTGCGTACTCGGAGTAATCCTGATTGATATATTGAATACTTCAATCAGTTATCTAAGATTCGAAGACAAAATATTTAGGGTTAAATAAAAAATGAATGAATTTTCATTAAAGGTGTTTTTAAGGAGGTATTGCCCAAAATCACTTTTCTTACAATATTGTTCAATTTTTGAATACGCGTACTTTTAAGTGTCCTCTATACGAATAAATTTTTTTTAATAGTTCTTGCGGTGCTAATTTTTGAAATATTAGCAATTAAAAATCGTACATTTAAAATGATTTCCTATCCTGACCGTAGTTAGAGTGAACATTTTATTGAACAACAACCATACTTTTCTTAGGATTTTTTTGAAAAACTGAGAATATTTAATTGAAGTTATAATAAGTATTTTTTATCAAAAATAACACAAACGAGCGGTATTCATTTTTTTATAAGAAATGTTTGAAGTTAGTGACTTTCGATATTTTACATGAGTGGAAGTAAGTGATTACAAATTATGTAATTTTGATTACAAATTATAAACTTCTTTTAAGTATTTTACAAGAGTTTTCATATATGTATAGATTTTTTAGACTTGGAATGAATAATTGTTAAAATATCGTCGGTAAGCATATAAAAAATATATTTTATTTTTTTTTGTTTGTTAAAGAAGTGTAATTGAAAACTATTTATTTTTATTAAACCATACGAGTAAGTAAAAAATATTTAATTGTAAAAC
Organism: Cotesia glomerata; assembly: GCF_020080835.1. Taxonomy (NCBI): domain Eukaryota; kingdom Metazoa; phylum Arthropoda; class Insecta; order Hymenoptera; family Braconidae; genus Cotesia; species Cotesia glomerata. The sequence goes on from NC_058161.1 coordinate 10,400,104, forward strand.
ACTTCACAGTACACAGTAAAAAATTTTTCGTCATTGTGTAGAGTGTTAAAATTTGTGTGTTGAATATTTACACTCTAGTATGCAGAATTTAACATTCTCATGTGTTGATTTAATGATTTAACACACTAGAATGTTAAATTCTACACACTAGAGTGTAAATATTCAACACACAAATTTTAACACTCTACACAATGACGAAAAATTTTTACTGTGTAAGACACACTGCACTCATGCAATAAGTACAAAGTTTTTTTCAAAAATTGATGAGCCAAATAATATAAAAAAGATAATACGTGTACGAAAAAATAAAGGAATGAGAAGGAGAGTAAATATTCTTAATATACAATCGAGGATTTATGTATCGTAAAGATGAGAATGTTGAAATCCGAAACTAACGTAATACGAAGGTAAAGAGAGGACAGAGCAAAAGAAAGGAAGGGACAAAAAGACAGAAAGATCTGTATTGTATACGGTACGCGGTTCTTTTGACTCTCAAACTAAACCTTTAACTTTTAAGAAGAAGCCACGGGTTCTTAACGGTATAAAACTTTCGCCCCGTAATTTTTTTTTTCTCAAACTCGCACTTCCTGGCATTAATTCATGCCTTTGACTTGGCTTTATAACCACCCATAAACCATACATGTATCTGTACACTATGAAATCAAGTATATATTTATTATCAAAAATTCAAATCAATATTTTATCAGAAATATAAATTAATAAAAATAACTTACTAAGATGAAAATAAAAATATTTAAAGTATTTAAGGTTACGCATAGGTTCACTGCCATGTCTTTGGTATCTCACGCTACATCTTCTATTTGGCGTTAAACTAAAATACATTTATAGAATATAGAAAGATTTAATACGAGAGAGTGAGAGGACTTGATATCAGTCGAGTCGAAACCCTGACGTATGCTATAAATCGTAGACCGTACACTAGATAATCTCGAATCTCAATACAAGTAAAGACGTGAGTCCGTCATCGGTATTAACCAAGCTAAGATACTATAAGTCTGTATAACTAATATAAGACCACAAAGTAGAGTAAATGTCTTATCAGTCTTGGTATTATAGATAAAACCTAAGTCTGTCGGCAGTCCCTGGGGTTTGCGAACGAGTTCTTCAGGAAGCAACTCGCCAACAGAAGAGTGGGCGGTGTAAATAATCAGCTTATACAGTAAATATCATATCATTTTTTTTAATTGTATACTGATTGAAAAACTAGCTTGATTTAAGAGTTTCATTTTGACTTTGAATTAAGCTATAGTATATTACAACCCAAGGCCAGAAAGTTGGATTTCCTGGCGTATGGGATATGATGGCCGAGGCGTAGCCGAGGCCATCATATCCCATACGTCAGGGTATCCAACATTCTGGTCATGGGTTGTATACTATTTTTCTTGCTCTCCAGCCGAAAGTACGTAACCCCGTGGAAGGGGTTTTACAAAACCGAGGCGAAGCCGAGGTTTTGCCGGGCGCGAGGGGGGCGCCGCCCGACTTTTGACTTTTGCAAAGCCGAGGCTTTGCTGGTCGGGGCGGGTATAAAAAAAAAAAAAAATAAAAGTTAATAAATTGAAAAAAATGTTATTTTAAACTTTACTAACAAATGCTCTGATTAAGAGTGATATCATGCACAGAATTTGTCACAAATATTTAAACTCATTCTAATTACAGAATTTATTTTTTTAAGTTGATTCAAAAATTAGTTTTTAATTAGTAATCGACGGCTAAGAAAGATTGAAATTAAATTATTACAAGTTTGTAGAGTACATGGATCGTTTTATAAACATTGCTTTACTAACTATCAAAATATAAAAAAAAAAGCAAATAAAATTCACAAAACTATTATGTTTTATTTTTTAAACTTTTTATATAAATTATTTGTGCAGTATTATTATTAAATAGTTCATTAACAATGATCTAATTAAAAATTATTTTTATTTTTTTGACATTTTTTGGTTAGTTTATGCGCTGACATGTTACGTACAGACGATGTTGTGACTGTTATATATACAGTTGAAACTCGCTGTATAGGCCGGTCGCGCCACGAAAATACGAAAGAAAGCGAGGTTCTGTGCTGCCGAGCCAGAAAATATGCGTAGCACGCATGCGTTAGAGCAGGCCATAAAAGTTGCTCTTCCTGGAGTAAATTGCTGCCAGGAAGAGCGTACTTTCGGCTAGGAGAGCAAGAAAAAAAATTATTGAATCAAGTAAAATTTATTTAAGGTAATATCGCAGATACCACAAGGGTCAAATATCAAATACAAAGCCGATTTTGATTCACGTAGTAGATCTATCTATATTTGTAACGTTGGATAGGAAAAAAAATGACAGAGATAATTTTTTATTAATTCTGAATCTGTACTTTTAATTATGCAAAGTATTCAATATGATATTTCTTTTCATTAATTTAATTTTTATTAAAATTATAACGGTACTTTTTGTAAAATAAAATAAAATCTGTTATTTCTCATAAGGATCTATGCTAAAAGAAATCATTTTTTATAGATTAATATCTTATTTTTGATTCTATGTTTTTTTAAAATGTGTTTTTTTTTTAATAACTTTTAAATGGCTTTACCGATCGATTTCAAAAAATAATCAGCTTTTAACATCAAAAAACCACGTCGATCGCCGCCAAGCCGGTCAAAATCGGTTGATTCGTTCGCGAGTTATCGTTGACGAAAAAATTCGGAAAAATTGAATTTTTCAAATTACTCAAAAAATTTTGGTTCGATCAGTCTGTGTTTGAAAGTAAATCACAGGATTTAAAAAACTGCGTCGAATACCACCAATCGCGTAAAAATTATTTTATTCATTCAAAGTTTCATAGTTAACTCTATACTGCTTCATTATAATGATTGTAAGACTAGTTTTGAGAAAACTGAGGTTAATACTAGAAACAGACTGATCCCTCTGCCTAAACGAAACAAAACTATATCAAGTAAAAGCTCTAATTATATTGCTATCAAGTATTACAACAAACTACCATATGAACTTAAAAAACTAGATTGCAGCAAAAAGTCAATTAAAAGTAAATTAACAAAATGGATAATACAAGTTAATATATAATATAAAAGTTTATGATCGTCGAATAAGTATCACTATGTTATTTAACTATACGTTTTTCTTGGATTTATGTATACTGTTCCAGTCCTATGTACAGATGTAAAACATCTCTATAGGACAGATATTAATGCGTACTCACTTTTTTTTGTACTATGTATTTTATGTATCTGTTTTTACTGGTAATAAATATTATTATTATTATTATTATTATTATTATTATTATTATTATTATTATTCAAAAGTAATAGTAGTTTGAAAATTTAAAGAGTAGTATTTTATTAAACCTCTATCAGACTTTTGAGCTCAAAGAGCTCAAAAGCGTAGAACAGCTAACTTTTTGAGCTTGGAGGGCTCAAAAACACATAAATTATATTTCTGAGCTCGAAGAGCTCAAAAAGATCATAAGTGCAATTTTAAGCACTTAGGTATGGAATTAGCGGGAAGATGCATGGATGGCCTTTAGGGTCAACCGTTTTCCTAATTTTTTTTTCCGTATTATGATGAAATTTAGAAAATTTTTATTTTTTCACCTTTCAATAATTTTTTCCGATTTTTTGTATGCACAAATTGACATTTATAAAAAATCGGTTTTTTAATTATTCTATTTATGATCAGCTAAGAAAAAAGTATGTGTTTGTTCAAAAAAAAATTTAACTACTTGAAGTTCTTCAAATTGATACCCCTAATTTAAAATTTTTTTCTCTATAATGTCAATTTAGTTTTTCTATCAGTTTATCCGTTATTAAAAATATTTTACTTTTTTACTTAGTAATAATAACAATAAAATACACAACATAGAACATTAATTAGTTCGGAAAAATCTACGTTATTCCTATATTATCAAATTTAGGAACACACAACGCGCAATTCAAATTTTTAATTCATTGGATAAAACACACCATGCATGCGTGCATGCCTGCAGCGGCGTGAGATTAGTGTACCAGTCATGTATGTATTGGTATATTTTTAAAAACTATATATATCTATACATATTTACGGGCATGGTTCATTGACCCCTGCTTTTGTTCATGTCCGAACCGGGAAGAGGCCCGAAACTTGTACGGGGCCAATGAAACCAGCATGTCGACAATACAACTACGACTATACTCCGAACTTTTAGTCCCTTCCCTTTTCGTTTATTCTTTCTCATTCTTTCACTTAGTATTATGCAGCAACCTCAACTCTTATTCACTCTTGTTGGCTTACCGAGGTTCATCGAAACTCACTCGGTTGGGTAATCGATCGTAATGCGCCAAGGTCTTTGCCACCTGCCGTCAAAAGTCCCTATGAACTTATTGCATTTTCTTAAGACACCTCTTTTTTTAACTCTACTTAACGCAATACATGTGTTTGTAATTCAAGTACCTTAATTGTCATTCTACTTTTTTTTTTTTGTATTTTATTTAATACATTTATTACACTACATTTGTATACTTTCTTCAGATTACTCATGATTAAATTAAATAATGAATACATTATTTTAAGCTTTTCTTTAATGATGAGTAATCTAAAGATCATTGACCTTACATGGAGATTTCTTTTTCTTTTTTTCAAGATACCAATAAAAAAAAATTAAATATCATCAAATAAATTAAATATCATCATATAAAATGTTTGAAATAAATTATAAAAAAAATCTTATCGATAAATTTTGATTCAAATTTATTAATTAATAATTTTTAATGTGGAAATTTAATTAATATTACTCCTTCTTTTCGAGTTAATGACCTTAAAGAGTCTTGAAATATTATGCAATAACCAAGTAGTGCTTACAGAAAACTTTTTATAATGCACACACTGGTAAAAAAGTTAACTTTATTGAAAAGAAAAAAATTTGAATCAAGAAATTTTTTCTTTAAATTTCACTGTCTTGAGTTAAGCAAGAAAATTTTTGAACCAAGTAAAATTTCTTCGATAAAAATCTTTTCTGCTCGATGCAAGGCTACTAAATTCTTCGAAACAATTTTTTTGATTCAAGATTTTTTTTCGTCAATCGATTTTATTTTCCTTCAGTGTAGAATTAAGTAAAACTATTAATGCATAGTGTTCTTTAGGGATATTTTTTTCTAATATCATAAGTAGATTTAAATGTAAATAAAATTTCAGCGCAATGAAAATAGTATTGACATGTTCCTTCAATTCAGGAAACTAAAGATCAAATCGTTAATCAATTTAACTATGTATAGAAACTGAAATATATATAGTTAGTTTTTAAGTTAATTTGCGGTCAATAGATACAAGATTATTATTATTATTATTATTATTATTATTATTATTATTATTTTTATATATGTACATCATATAATAAATCTCATTATAATACAAGAGTGAAAAGAGGACATGCTGGGGTCCAAAAAAGCGTTGAATAAACAAGGACAGTATAAAAACACAGGACGGTGGCGCACTCGCGGAACGCGACAGCTACCATCTACCCAGCCTTGTAAAAACCAAGAACGGTATACAAGTAAAAATCGAAATAAAAAATAATAAATCTCATTATAATTAATGGTATTATTTTTAATTATTATATAATAGACTCGTAAACAAAGAGCATAGCTGTAATATTATCAATAAATATTAATAATTGGCTAATACGAATTTCAAGAGTTCATAATGGCTTAATACACGCAAGAAAACTTAATACTAACGGAAGATCCTCGATCCGTTTGTTTATGACGCTCGACTGCCTCGTGAGAACGGTAAAAAAAACGTATAGATATTAAAAAAAGTATTATTTTACACGACTCTATTATAATCTAATCTATTATTTTCTACTAATTATTAGCATATTGGTAATTAATATACACCTATAACAATATTGGACGATAAATCAGTAAAAAAAAATGTACCTCTTATAGTGCTGGGCATCTTGTACTAAATGTCATATCCTGATATCCAAAATGAAAACACGTTAATATTTCGTGATTCAAGTAAAATTCAAACACATCACTGTTAATGCCAACAATTTTAATCACTCACACGTACTTTGGAGCTTATTAAATCAAGTAATTCAAAAATTTTTAATTAAAAAAAATAACAATTGACAATTAGTATTATAATTTTCACTTAAAAGTTTCTTAGTAAGAGATCCCAGTAATAGGGAATTAGGTAGCAAATGTCAAAGGCACTTCCATTACATTTTAAGATACACTTTACTTTGTATTTGTTTATTATTATTTTATATTTAGTGTTATTTGTTATTATTAGAGAAATGCTCGTTCGGTTCGTGATACATAAAGATTTACCATGAATCGATCGAGTATTTCTCGGTTGTCGTGTGTCAGGTGTAGGTCGACGACATTCGTATAAAATCAACGTTAAATATACCACGTCTAATCTTCACATATGACATTCAATTAATGAAAAATAATTTCTTATTAATTTTTTTTTTTGATTAATTTAATAGTTATGTCATAAGTTATTAAAAATTGTTTAATTTCTAGTCCGACTAACGACGATATATATAAATAATAGTAACACTTTAATTGTCAATAAAATATCCAATCCACACTGTAATTTGTAGTAAACATTTACACTTTGAGAACACTGTTTGTTTAAAAACTATTATAAATACTGTTTTTATGAATTAACTTTATGAAAATGATGACAGTAATTAATGATATAAGAAACGTGAAATCAAATAAAAATCAAAATATAAACAATACATTTTTATATGATAAAATTTGATCACATCAAATCGAGAAATCCGTGCGAGGTTTGGAGGTCTGGTGGTGGTGGTCGGTGAGTGACTCTACCGGCAACGGGGTACAGAGAAATCCACAGGTGCTCTGAGACCGCGGTGGCCCTTACTCTCTCCCTTCCTTTTTCCACCACTTTATCCTCATCGTTCTCTGTGTTTGGCTCTTTCTCCTCCCACCATTATATCAACATCAACATTATGTTGGCTTTGACTTAACTTTTAACTTTACTTTAAACCACCGTCTATACATAAAGATAAAAGGTGCACATGTGTTCAATTTTTGACATTTTTTTCCCACATTAATTTGCCGTCTAATTTTTACATTTTGGATGTAACTAATATTTGTCTCACTTCCACCAACTGCTCTTCATTATTAACTTGATATGAGTTTCATTTGGTTTTTTTTTTTCATTGGATCTCAAATCTCAAGCTCAACTCATTCGAACAGTTGAAAGCCTCTAAAGTTTTTTAATTAATTTCTTTTTGTGTATGTACTTAGTTTTGTTTTTTTTTTGTTAGAAAATTTTCACAGTTTGAGATTTAAAAAATGATAATGGCATATGATGAAATTTTTATTGAGATTAACGATTAGTATAATTATGATAAATATTTTCGTGCACATTCCATGAAGATTGATGAGTGTTTTCGTGTTTATAAATTGTGCCGTCAATTTTATTCATTTTTCTTTCAGTTGTATAATTTATTTTGAAAATATATTTTTTTTTTTCTAAGCAGAATGACAGATTTGGACTCTTACCAAGTAGTCGGTAGTCTTCAGATAAATTTATACAGATTTTTGTTTCAAGTGCGTGGATGTCTTTGACCAAGTCAATGTCATTCCATATCATCCCGACCAGAAATTTAAGTTCAGCGGTGGTTCGTTTCGAATTAGGCATGCCGAATTCCAAGTTCGCGCCGAACCAGGAAGCCAAAGTTGGCCCACGTCCCGGAAGTAACGCAGTCGCGAGTTTGGGCCTAACTTGGCTTCCGACTTAGGCGGTGGTTTAGAAACCACACTTGCTGGTGACTATCCAAGCCTCATTCGGTCCGAATTTGGCTACCTAACTAGGCAGCAATTCAGAAACTAAATGCGCACGGAAGAATCCAAATTGAATTCTTTTTTTGTTTTTAGCTATTGTTATTGTAAAGCAAAAATTAAAAATTAGGAATGTTGATTTTTTTTAATTTACTTTTTAAATTTTAAATATAAATATCGACTTTAGGACAAAATTTTTTAAATATTAAGTAAATAAAAAAATTTTTTTTTGTTTATTAAGTATTATTTTTTTTATATTTTCGGTCATTTTTTTCGCTTTTTAGGGTTTTTCTTACTATGAAGAAGTTTTTTTTTTGATTGGTCGATTTTATGGGTCAAGGGGGAAGGAGATGATGGAGTTAGATACATTAGTCACACATAACACTTAAATTTACCTCACAATCACCTTAAGAATAATTATAATTAATAATTATTAATTATTAAAAATTCTACATGTCGAACGCGAGACTCGAACACTGTATCCGACGCACGAGAGCCCTATACCATACCGCGACGCTACGCCGATGATGAGCGACCTCTTGCCTCAAGATACTTATAAGCCCGACACTTCAGAAAACATTCGATTACCGTTGCAACGGTCGAGTTAGGAATTCCGATATTATACCTAAGTGAGGACTTGCCACAGACTTACCTAGTCAAGTTTCATTTTGATAGACCAAGCTTCAGAATACCTTTAGTTACTGTTCGGTAAGCTTTTGGTTACCGTTATCTCGTATCAATTTGGCAATTCATGGCGTACCGAACTTAGGCATTGCCACAGGTTTGCCTAAATGGGCCCGAGCTTGGTGAATCGAACTTTGGTAAGCCTCTTTGGTTGCCGTTATTTTATAACAGTTTGGCAATCCATAACATACCAAACTTAGGCATTTCCACAGTTTTGCCTAAAGAAGCTCGATCGTGGTATGCCAAATTTCGGTAAACCTTTAGTTACCGTTATTTCATAAAAGTTTGGCAACCCATGAAATGCCGAACTTAGGCATTGCCATAGATTTTCCGAAGTGAGCCCGAACTTGGTGAACCAAACTTCGGTAAGCCTTTGGTTACTGTTATTTCATAACAGTTTGGCAATCCATGTTATACCGAACTTAGGTATTGCCACAGGTTTGCCTAAGTAAGCCCGAGCTTGGTGAACCAAACTTCGGTGAGCCTTTGGTTACCATTATTTCGTACTAATTAGGCAATCCATGACATGCCGAACTTAGGTATTGCCAAAGGTTTGCCTAAGTGAGCCCGAGCTTGGTGAACCAAACTTCGGTAAACCTTTGGTTACCGTTAATTCGTACTAATTAGGCAATCCATGATATGCCGAACTTAGGCAATGCCAAACTATTACGAGATTACATCGAATGTGGAATTCTTTTGGCATACCAATGTTCGGCTTGCCTATTTTAAAACAAATAAGATCCGAATTGGGCTAGCCTAAGTTCGGAAAGCCAACTTCGTCCCGAACTGATTTTTCGGCATGCCTCACTAAAATTCTAGTCGGGATACCGGTGTTGAGTTTAGGTGTCAATAAACTTTGCCAAACGTTCTTGAAATCGTAATTCTCAAATTGACAAACTAAATATCTAATGGTTCGGTTTTTTTTAAAGTTATAACTTAAATTTAAATAATTTTGTTTTTTAAATTGCTTCATCTTGTTCAATTTTTGAATTTTTTTTTATTACGAAATTGACATTAAAAACAATTTTCTTTTAATTATTTCATTTTATTTTTAAAAAGCTACAAAAAAATATGAAATTATTTAGAAAAATTAATCACGATAATTTAAAAATTTTTTATGATCAAAATTTTCTAAGCTCGCAATTTTGAACAACTGAAAATTATAATTATAAACAATTGTTTCCTTTTTTTCTTATTGATCATCAGTTTCAGGAGTATTGAATAAATCCAATTATTCAACAAGTGTAAATATTAAAAGGTTGAGAAAGGTCAAAGTATGAAAAATAATTATATTAAAATAAAACACTTAGCATACCAGTTACCAGTATTTGGTGAATTTAAAGGCAGAAGTAACATAAGTTTAAAAGTGTGGTAAAAGAATATAATAACCTGCCGGCGTCTTGGTATTAAGTATCGTGTCTTAACGTGGCCATTTTGGAGATTGTTGAACTCTCTTGGCTGATGACTCGCCGCAATTTCCAACCTGACTCAAGGACTTTTTATCCGAAGAATCTATCTTCTGGATCCTGATGCCCACACGTATAATTGCATTGTGGTCATGTAGGTATTTTAATTTGAAAAGAATAAATTTAAAAAAGTTTCACGAACAATCGAAAATAAAATCAAATAACTGTTATGTTTCAACGTATGCATGTATAAATAAAAGAAGAATATATATGGTATACATATTATGAATAATTTCAAATATTAAGTATCTTTTTTCGCTTCACCAACAGTTTGATAATGGACGATAAGAATTGATTGGAATAACGGATTTTACGGAGAAAACCAACGACGATAAAGTTACATCAATACGTCAATCATAATTACCTTTAGGGTAGATATGTACTATTACAAGGCTTTGGGTTTAAGAAAAAAAAAATACTATGAAAAAATGAGAAGAGGGAGAAGTTCGGCTGTGTCCGTATTACTCACGGTCGTATGTGAATATTCTGGTGGTCATTGACCCCTCAAGTTGTTCCTATAATACCAAACCTTATACGACCGTGCTATTGAGGTATAAATTAATGCTAACGTACAATTAACTAGGGACTAATTGTGCATTTGGTGATTATTCATACGTTATTGTCAAACATTCTGCTGTCTCTGCAACTAAACATTTATTCTTACTAAATATATATATATATATATATATATATATATATATATATATATATATATATATATATATATATATATATATATATATATATATACAGGGTGTCCCAAAAGTTACGGACGCCATTGTAGCATCTGATGAAAAAAATAATTCTGAGACGAAAAGTCCTTAGCCATTTTTCAATTAACCGCATAGATAATTAATTATTAATTAAAAATAACGTCTCTTTATTTGTTAGAGAGAGAGAGCGCCAGTGTCCAGTAAAATATGTGCCAAATAAAGACACAACTGCTCTCTCTCTAACGCATAAAAGGACGTTATTTTAATTAATAATTAATTATCTATGCGTCTGATTAAAAAATGGCTAAGGACTTTTCGTCTCAGAATTATTTTGTTTATCAGATGCTACAATGGCGTCCGTTACTTCTGGGACACTCTGTATATATATATCTATATATATATATATATATATATATATATATATATAAGAATATTAACTTCATCAAAATATTTTTAATCAGTAATTATAAATGAACGATAAAAAATTGATTTTGTAATTTTTAATCAATAGAAATTTAAATCGTAAATGTAAGTAATCATCAATAATTTAATTAAATTAAATGACTTTGTCAAGTGGTTTTAATTGATTAAAGTGATAAGAGTAATTATAATAAACGTTAACTACGTTAGAAAAGTTATTAGTTAAATTAAATTAAGAAATTTTGTAGCGATCGATTTTGGGAGTGCTGAATGTTATGACGTGGCATTTGACGATTGGTAGGATAAATACGGAATTAAAATAACGTATACGTATAGACATATTATATAGTTGACACTCTCTTCTTCTCTCGTCCTTTTCACTCTTTACATTTCCGTTTGTATTGTTATCGCTTTTCACTATTCATTGCCTACATTTCCTTCTTCTTCCGGGTTCATTTTTTGAGATCTATTATTGCACGCCTCATAGCGCGAAGCCTGTGAGGTTGTGCTTTATACTCGACTCGTCAAGATCAAGCAATTTTGTGATCTTTAAATGCCTCTATCACAACCATATTACACATTCAATAATATAGGTAGATGTACACTGAAAAACACTTAAATTAAACCATCTTTTACTTTCTAAAATCATTTCATGTTGCTATTTTGAAAAAAAAAAACGTTTTGAAAAAAATTTTACGTGGACGTCCGGATGTCACCCCATTATGGATGTACCAACGATTACTCCCGAACAAATTGATATTTCAAGACCGGGCCTTTTTTATTAGTTTAAGAATTCGATGAACTGGGTCCGTATTTCGTATCAGTGGCCTAGCTTATGTATTTTTTTTTAAATTGAATTTTTATTAAAATTCACGGATACAACCGTACAAAGCCAAACGAACTTTTCTTATTTGTCACGTGAAAGCTATGGCGCCACTTGATCGAGCTAGATTTTTTTAGGCTGCGTGCGCATATGACAAGAAAAAAGGGTGGCGATATTTAAAAAAAAAATAAAAAATACTCTAAGAAATTACTTAATTATAATTTTTTTTTTTAATCAATTACACAATTAATTTTTTTCCTAAAAAATGATTGAGCGTTATGAGGCGTGCACTTTTGGATTTTCCAAACTTTTTTTTTTTATTCTGGAATCTGTTGTTTGACTTTTTTTTTCGCAAAAAATGGAATTTGTAACTAACTTTTTTGACTCATCAATATTAACAATACTATTCTTATTGATATTTTTTAAGTTATCATGCTCAATGTCGATCGTAAATAAATGAAAAAAATATTAAGCTAAAAAAAAAGTTTCAGCAGAATATTGGGAGGACTTTAGCTGGCTCAGCGGTTGGGCATCAGCTTAGTGGTAATGTAAGAAGTCAAGAACCTCTTCTTCGGGCGAGTCTTGGTCGCATCTCTGGTTGAACGAACTGTGGACCGTGCGCGTTGGCTCTCTACGTTAAACATGCGGCGGCGAGCCGGACAACGGTAAAACTTACCGGTGTGAGTTGTGTTGCTTGCCAGTATCAGACAAGACCGGTAAGAAAGTATTGAAGTAAGAGAAAGAAAATACAAATAAAATGAAGAATAAAAAGAATGAGAAAGAAAGAGAAAGAAAATAAAGAAAAACGAATAATGAAGAAGAGAAAGAGAAGAGAGAATCGATGTAACACTGCCACCTAGCGGTAAAGTATCCCCTCCTAATCGCCAAGCTGCTCTTGAGATCTTTTTTCAAGGTTTTGCCCTCACTACTGATTTTCTATTTGTTTTACTGTTTATTTTTTTTTTTTTCTTTTTCAATACGTAATTATTTTCTAGTAAGTAGCTTGGTGAAAACATTTAATGTTACTATTTAATCATTTTTCATTATTTTTAAGCTACAAGTAAAATAATCGATATATGTATTATCACGTAGATTAAATACATGAGCATGGTAAAAAGCATAAGAAAATTTTTAGTTTTTTCTTTAATGTACTGTTACCAAAACTTAAAACAGGAGGTTAAAATTTAGAAGAAATTTTGATTACTACAGTATAATTTTTACGTAAAAAAAAATAATTAAAGGTTATCGATCACTTTCAAGTACAGTTTAATTTTCGTTGAATAGTTGAATAATCCTTTGAAAGGTATAATTTGTTGTTTTAAGTCGTACACATATTATAGATACGAAAAAACAAATTGAATTATATTCTTCAAATACTTCAATGGTTGAAGCCGAAAAAATTACAATTTTTTTACTATATTTTTTAACTTCCCGCTAAAAAAATCAATGATTTTCAAAAATTGGGAAGTTATTAGTCTTGACCCAACTTCGGAAAATCGAGTTCTCTTCAGATCTCTACGTTTTGAAGTCCTAGGAAGCAATAGTACTATTTCTGTGGTAGATTTTATAAGAATTTGAATTAGCTCTGCGCAGTAGATTTTGAGATATCTCAAAAATAAAATTTAAAAAAAATGTTTTTTTTTAGTAAAACTTTAAAATTAGAGTATCGATCAATTCCAAAATTTCATTAGCTGTTGTCTACACGGAAAGAACAATAACCCACTGTACATCCTCGTATAGTATACTCCGTGGTATTTGTAGTGAAAAAAAATTTCAGACTATAGTCAATATCCTTCAAAGTATACTAAATTATTTTTGGACTGTACTCAGTGAAGTCTCCGATTTAATCGATTAATTTTTCTGGTTATATCGCGTAAAACTTCACGGGATATAATCTGAAAAATTATTTCGTGTAAATTAAATTATACTTTGTTGAAATTTGGATTATGCCCACGGTGACTCCGCCAATTTTTTTTCCAGCGCCTGCGCACTTAGCATTATCATATCTATTATGTATTTTAAATATTAGGTTAGTCAAATATTGTTTTAAATAATTATTACATACATCAAAAACATTTAAGGAGCATTAAAGCACAATTTTTCCGATAATTTGGGGTTAAAAATCTTTTTTTTCTTTTCTTCGACTCTTTGAACTTAAAAATGTTAGGCTAAGAAAAAAATATTTTTACATATCAAAATATATAAATAGTCACACACTCATATAATTCACTGATTATATTTTAATTAATGTCCAATATGCTGATTGACTATAACTCACAAATTATAAAAAGCACTTTACGCGCAGGCCCTAGAAAAAAAAATTGGCGGAGTCACCGTGGGCAAAATCCAAATTTCAAAAGAGTATAATTTAATTTACACGAAATAATTTTTCAGATTATATCCCGTGAAGTTTTACGCGATATAACCAGAAAAATTAATCGATTAAATCGGAGACCACTGAGTACAGTCCAAAAATAATTTAGTATACTTTGAAGGATATTGGCTATAGTCTGAAATTTTTTTTCACTACAAATACCACGGAGTATACTATACGAGGATGTACAGTGGGTTATTGTTCTTTCCGTGTAATTAGTTTTTTTTTTTTTTTTTTTTTTTTTTTTATTCAAATAGCATTACAAAAAATCTTAAAAATAATAATTGTTAAAATCGGCTATGTGCAACCTTAGCCACTGTAAAGACGAATAAAACGAAAAAATTTGTAAAAATCGGTTTATATTTATTTGAATAGTTGATGCGATCAGCTTGAAAAAAGTTGTTTTGAGAAAAACGCTTTTAAAATTTTTAGATTTAACTTTAAGTCAAATTATCTATAAATTCGTGTGTCTCATTAAATATTTATACACTGTAAAAAGAGCGGTGTTAAAAATGGACTTATTTTAACACCGGCGTAACGGTGTACTTTTCCGGTGTCAAAATACCGGTGTTAAATCGGTGTAAAAACGGACTAATACCAGTGTAAAAGTGGAGTAAACAGTCTATTTAAAATATCAAGATTATAAATCTATAAAACATAATAAAACTTAGTTTTTAAATTAAGAATACTAATAGAAAATATATATTAAAAGTAGTATTCATTACACCGGCCTACAAAAAAAAAGTGATCTGTACTTTTGACCGGACCTATCTATCTTTATGTATTTTAAAGCGTTGAATTTGAATCTGAATTCAGTTTTGCCCGTAGACCCTCAAAAGTTTGAGTAAAATGCAAAAAAAAAAAACCCCGAAAATTGCGAAAAACTGGTCACAGCGATGAATAAATTTTTGTGAACCCAGATAAAGTATGATTTTTATGTATGTCAATTCACTGAATCTGAATTTAAACGTTAACCCGACGAGAAATTTAAGTTCGGCGGTGGTTCGTTTCGAATTAGGCATGCCGAATTCCAAGTTCGCGCCAAACCAGGAAGCCAAAGTTGGCCCACGTCCCGGAAGTAACGCAGTCGCGAGTTTGGGCCTAACTTGGCTTCCGACTTAGGCGGTGGTTTGGAAACCACACTTGCTAGTGACTATCCAAGCCTCATTCGGTCCGAATTGGGCTAACTAACTAGGTTGCAATTCAGAAACTAAATTCGCACGGAAGAATCCAAATTGAATCCTTTTTTTGTTTTTAGCTATTTTTATTATAAAGCAAAAATTAATAATAATGAATGCTTATTTTTTTTTTAATTTACTTTTTAAATTTTAAATATAAATATCGACTTAAGAACAAAATTTTTTAAATATTAAGTAAATAAAAAAAATTTTTTTTTTTTTTATTTAGTATTATTTTTTTTATATTTTCGGTCATTTTTTTCGCTTTTTAGGATTTTTCTTACTATGAAGAAGTTTTTTTTGATTGGTCGATTTTATGGGTCAAGGGGGAAGGAGATGATGGAGTTAGATACATTAGTCACACACAACACTTAAATTTACCTCACATTCGCCTTAAGAATAATTATAATTAATAATTATTGATTATTAAAAATTTTACATGTCGATCGCGAGACTCGAACACTGTACCCGACGTACGAGAGCCCTATACCATACCGCGACGCTACGCTGATAATGAGCGATCTCTTGCCTCAAGATACTTATAAGCCCGACACTTCGGCAAACATTCGGTTACCGTTGCAACGGTCGAGTTAGGAATTCCGATATTATACCTAAGTGAGGACTTGCCATAGACTTACCTAGTCAAGTTTCATTTTGATAGACCAAGCTTCAGAATACCTTTAGTTACTGTTCGGTAAGCTTTTGGTTACCATTATCTCGTATCAATTTGGCAATTCATGGCGTACCGAACTTAGGCATTGCCACAGTTTTGTCTAAATGAGCCCGAGCTCGGAGAATCAAACTTCGGTAATCCTTTGGTTACCGTTATTTCATACCAGTTTGGCAATCCATGACATATCGAACTTAGGCATTGCCACAGGTTTGCCTAAATGGGTCCGAGCTTGGTGAATCGAACTTTGGTAAGCCTCTTTGGTTGCCGTTATTTCATAACAGTTTGGCAATCCATGACATACCGAACTTAGGCATTTCCACAGTTTTGCCTAAAGAAGCTCGATCGTGGTATGCCAAGTTTCGGTAAACCTTTGGTTACCGTTATTTCATAACAGTTTGGCAACCCATGAAATGCCGAACTTAGGCATTGCCATAGGTTTTCCGAAGTGAACCCGAACTTGGTGAACCAAACTTTGGTAAGCCTTTGGTTACTGTTATTTCATAACAGTTTGGCAATCCATGGTATACCGAACTTAGGCATTTCCACAGGTTTGCCTAAGTAAGCCCGAGCTTGGTGAACTAAACTTCGGTAAACCTTTGGTTACCGTTATTTCGTACTAATTAGGCAATCCATGACATGCCGAACTTAGGCATTGCCACAGTTTTGTCTAAATGAGCCCGAGCTCGGAGAATCAAACTTCGGTAAACCTTTGGTTACCGTTATTTCGTACTAATTAGGCAATCCATTATATGCCGAACTTAGGCAGTGCCAAACTATTACGAGATTACATCGAATGTGGAATTCTTTTGGCATACCAATGTTCGGCTTGCCTAATTTAAAACAAATAAGATCCGAATTGGGCTAGCCTAAGTTCGGAAAGCCAACTTCGCCCCGAACTGATTTTTCGGCATGCCTCACTAAAATTCTAGTCGGGAAGTAGCCCCTTGAGCCGTCAAAATTTGAAAAAATGGCAAAAAACCCAAAAAAATTGCAAGAAATCGAATTCTTCTGTTATTAAACGATCTTGATCTTCAGAATTTTTATCTTCAGAACCAACGAAGAACAGTTTCAAATTCGAGAAAATCCTTCTCTTCATTCTATTTATACATAATTTTTTATAGACTTTAAAATTTTGTCAATTTTTCAATTCTAAGATCATATTTTATTCATTAAAATTCACCCAAGTCATTAACAATCGTGTTGAATAGATTTTTTCTCATATTTAAAACTGCAATTTTCTGGATTTTTTTTTAATTTTTGAGATTTTTTTTAATTTTAAAACGTCAATGGGACAAGAAAACTTCAGATTCAAATTCAATGAAACAAAGTACATAAAAATCGTACTCAATATGAATCCAAAAAATTTTTTTCATCTCGATAATTTTGATTTTTCATGATTTTTTGCAATTTTTTGGGGTTTTTTGCAATTTTTTCAAATTTCAACGGCTCGGGAAGGGGCTATTTAACGTTGAGATTCAGATTCAATGAATTGACAGACATAAAAATCATACTTACCCATACAGGAAGCCCCAGAGTTGAACGACGGGGCCATGCCTGGGACATTATTGGGAAGCCCATCTTGGCAAACCTATATTGTCCCATGCCCGGGCCATAACTGGGCAATCAACCGTGGCCATTCCAATGATTACCTAGGTTTGGGTCAAGACTGAATAACCTAGCCTTGGCCAAGCCTAGCGTCACCCTATCTTAGGACAAGTTTGAGTAACCTAACCTTGGCCGTTGGATGGTAACCCTAATATGGGCCAAGACTGGATAACCTAGCCTTGGCCAAGCCTACAGTCACCCTAACTTGGGCCAAGTTTGTGTAACCTAACCTCGGCTGTTGAATGGTAACCCTAACATGGGCCAAGACTGAATGACCTAGCCTTGGCCGTTGGATGGTAACCCTAACTTGGGCCAAGATTGTATAACCTAACCTCGGCCGATGAATAGTAACCCTAACATGGGCCTCGACTGAATAACCCAGTTTTGGCCAAACCTAGAGACACACCTTAACTTGGGTTTTGAAGTCTTTATATTCACGTGACATTGTGATATGGCGACCCAGACTTGGGCCAGGACTGGGAAACCTATCTTTGGCCGACGCAATGATCACCCGAGCGTTAGCCAAGACTGGGAAGCCTAGCCTTGGCTTTCGAATGGAAACCCAGACTTGAGCCAGAATTGAGCAACCTAACTTTGGTCATTTAATAGAAAATCCAAACTTAATTAATCATTAACTTACAGAATTTGGAACAGTAAATATTTATTGCTTAACGAATATTTGATAGCAAATGCTGAAATTGAAAATTTATTTTTTAAACAAAACAATTGTGTATCGTCAAAGTTAATATGGTCTTAAAAAAATTAAAATATAATTTACAGTTGAATTTTTAATATTAATAATTTTAAACATTAAAATTTATAATATGATATTAAAAATATACAGAATGATTTACAAAGTCTAAAGTAATATAAGAATTTGACTTTTGCTTTTTTTTTAATTACTAAACATTTGTAAAAAATAGATAATTTTCATCAAAACACAATATTAAATAACATAAATTATATAAATAATAAACCGTCACACTCCGTCACCATATAGATTTAGTTCATATGAATGATGAGATATATATCAATTTATCGGTCGTACGGCATAGGGGTTAGTTATCGGTACCCATGTAAAAAAAAATTTTCCTGAAAAGTTCCGGAATAGTTCTTGGTCCGGAACGTTCCTATGATAAGACAATCCGGAACATCCCCGGAATACTTTTGCAATGTTCTCGAAATAGTTCTGGATCATTCATGGAACACTTTCGGAACATTTCCGGAAAATCTCCGACAGACTTATAAAACATCGCTGGAATACTTCGAGAATAAATTAGGAATACTTCCGGAACATAATCCAAACGTTTACCCCGATTTGTTCCAGAAGTATTTCGGGAATATTTCAGGAATGTACCGGAGATGTTCCGGAAGTATTCCTAATTTATTCTGGAAGTATTCCAGCGATGTTCTATAAATCTACCGGAGATTTTCCGGAAATGTTCCGGAAGTGTTCCACGGATGTTCCAGAACTATTTCGAGAACATTGCAGAAGTATTCCGGGGATGCCCATAGAGGAAAGTACCACGGGGCCTAGCTTGGCCCAACTATGTAAAAGTCTGGGCCAAGCTTGTAAGCCAGGCTTGGCTCAGTCTTGGTTGAAGTCTGGGATGATAACGATGGGCCAAGCCTGGTTACCAGGACTGGCCCACGCCTGATTACCAGGACTGGCCCATGCCTGGTTACCAGGGCTGAGCCATAGTTAATTTTCAAGTCTGGCCCATGCCATTTGATAAAAAATGATAAAAAAGAATTATTGGGATGTTATTTTTTTATTTTATTTTGTAAGTAAAGTAAATTCGAACCTAACTGTTGCTAATTATAGAAATAAAGTGAAAATCGTATCCGTTCTAACCGAGATTCGAACTCGAGCCGCGCGCTTGCCAGACTGATAACTAACCCTTACACCGTACGACCGATAAGTTGATGCACATCTCATTATTCTGATAAGCTAAATCTATATGGTGACGAAGTGTGGCGGTTTATTATTTATATAATTTATGTTATTTAATATTGTGTTTCGATGAAAATTAACTATTTTTTACAAATGTTTATTATAGTTAAAAAAATGCAAGAGTCAAGTTCTTATATTACTTTAAACTTTGTACATCGTTCTGTATATTTTTAATATCTTATGATAAATTTTTATGTTTAAAATTATCAATATTAAAAATTCAACTGTAAATTATTATATTTTAATTTTTTTAAGACTATATCAATTTTGACGATATGCAATTGTCTTGGTTAAATAATAAATTTTAAATTTTAGAATTTGTTAGCGAATATTCGTTAAACAATAAATATTTACTGTATAAAATTCTATTACTTAATGATTTATTAAATTTGAATTTCCCATTGAATGGCTAAGGCTAGGTTACCCAATTCTGGCTCAAGTCTGGGTTGCCATTCAACGCCCATGGCTACAAAGAAAAAAAAATTTACTTAAATCAAGCAAATAATTTTTAAGAATTTCATCTTCTTGATTTTAGTAGAAAAATTCTTAAACTAAGAAACTTTTCTTGATTTAAGTAAATTTTATTTAATTAAAGAATTTTTCGTTTTGATTGAAGACAATTAAACTCTTCAAAGTTATTTTTTTGGTTCAAGAATTTTTTTCTTGAATCAAGTTAATTTTTTTTCAGTGTAGGTTTCCCAATCTTGGCTAACTCTTGGGTAATCATTGTGGCCGTGACTGAGTGACCCAGTTCTGGCCCAGGCTCGGGTAATAATTGGGCCGACCAAGGCTTGGTTGCCCAGTCTTGGCCCAAGCTTGGGTCGCCAATGAATCGCCAAGGCTAGGTTAGCCAGTCTTGGCACAAGGTTGGATAATCATTGGCATGGTCGAGGCTGGGTTAACCAGTCTTGGCCCACGTTTTGGTCGCCAATGAATGGCCAAGGCTAGGTTAGCCAGTCTTGGCCCAAGGTTGGATAATCATTGGCATGGTCGAGGCTGGGTTAACCAGTCTCGGCCCACGCTTGGGTCGCCAATGAATGGCCAAGGCTGGGTTAGCCAGTCTTGGCCCAAGGTTGGATAATCATTGGCATGGCCAAGGCTGGGTTAAACAGCCTGGCTCACGCATGGGCCAATACAGGTACGCCGAAGCTAGGTTTCCCAGTACTGGCCCCTTCGTCAACTCTGGGGGTTTCCTGCATGGGTGTTCCGGATTGTCTTATCATAGGAACGTTCCGGACCAGGAACTATTCCGGAACTTTTCAGGAAATTTTTTTTTTACACGGGTATGGCAAGCGCGCGGCTCCGGTTTAATCGGCTCCGGCTCCTAATTAATAGTTTTATGAATTAATGAATATACTGTCCAATAGTAGTAATTTACCCGAGTCGAAATTCGAGGTCCGTTTTAACCGCAATTTTTTCCCATCTTAATTTTACGGTCAAAACAGACTTGGCACTGTATTGATAGCTCATTTAAACTGAGGCCTGGTTTCACCGTAACTAGTGGAGTTTTGTCCCATTCTACCACGATTACGGTCAAACCAGGCTTGAAATAATAATAATAATAATAATAATAATAATAATAATAATAATAATAATAATAATAATAATAATAATAAAGTCTCCGCCACTAACATGCTCGCTGTCCCAGTCTTACTATACTCTTTCGGTGTCCTGAAATGGGCCCGACATCAAAACCCGTAAGGTTATCAATATGAATCGGAGCATGCACCCCAATTCATCAGTCGCCAGATTATACCTCTCCCGGTCCATCGGTGGGAGAGGTCTGCAGAGTTTGGAGCGGCTGCATGATCGTTTGGTCCTGGGCTTAACATTCGAGGTTGTCAATTTCACTGCAGACGAGGATGACTTCCTTATGCAAATCGTACATAAACATGAAAATGCGCATAAGGGGTCGTTCTTGTATAAGGCAGCTATATATGCAGCAAGAACCCTTGGTCTTGGAGAGATAAACGCTCTTATGGAACTCCGAAAGGAAGAATTTAAGAGCGTCATCAGGAACGCCGAGGAAAAACAACTCCTAGGCGAACTGATGGACAAGTCCATGCACAGCGTGTACTTCAATCACGTGCGTGATCATGGCTTGTCCACCCAGCTGACCTTTTCCTTCTTAAAGTCAGCTGGCCTGATGTCCGAGACTGAAGGGTTCATATTTGCCTGCCAAGATGGTGTCATTAACACTCTAGAATACCGTAGCAAGGTGCTCCAGGTGCAGCTTCTGGACACGTCATGTAGGATGTGTAAACAACACCCGGAGACGCTCATACACCTTTTGTCGGCATGTCCTGTGCTGGCGAGAGGTGCATATATCCAGCGTCACAACGCTGCCCTGAGAGTACTGTACTACTATCTTCGTCATTACTACGGTATTGATATGACACCAGTGCTGCCTTATCTACCAGGAGATATTCCCCAGGTTGTTGAGAATGACAGTTGCAAAATTTACTGGAACATGCCATTTGCAACAACCCGGCGGATCGATCACAACAAACCCGATATTGTGCTCTTCGACAAGGCCACTCGTGACATTTATGTCATTGAGTTCTCGGCCCCGGCTGAACACAACATCTCAGCCAAAGAAGAGCACAAAAGAAAAATATATCAGGATCTCCTATTTGAAATTGGCAAACTTTACCCAGGTTACCGTGTCAAACTAGTCGTCCTAATCGTTGGCGTCCTTGGAGGGATGAAACAGTCTTTTGTATCCTCACTTGCCAAAGTTCCAGCTTGCACGTCAAAATCTGAGTTCTTGGCTGTCAGGATGCAGAAGGCTGTAATATTAGGTTCCCTCCGTCTACTTAGGGAAATGACTTTGGCCTGCTGTGGCCGCTAACCGCCTTGTTGTGCGGATTGGTCCAGCAGTAATGGATGGAGCTCAGGCTGGGCCCTCGGAGAGTCGGACTTCGGGGACAACCCCCCTGAGCATTTAATAACATAATAATAATAATAATAATAATAATAATAATAATAATAATAATAATAATAATAATAATAATAAATTAAATTTTAAAATTCTTAGGAGTCCGGGTTCAAATCCAACTGAAATCCCATTTATTTATTTATTTATTTTTTTGTTTTAATCGCTGCAATAATAATTATTATTATGAATAATAATTATTATTGTTATAAAAAATAAGTTGTAGTAACTAATAATAATTGTCAGTAATATAAAAATTTGTAATTAACAATTATTACAATTACTACTATAAAAATCGTTTATGAGCACAAAAAAATATACAAATTAATTTTTTAACAAAAAAACAAAAATGAATGATTTCCCAATTTGGGAGAGTATTTTTTCACAAACAGGGATTATTTGCTGTCCAGTTTGTACAGATAAGGAGTAAGGAGGTAGGAAGAAAAGATTACTGATGTTAAATTGACCTAATATAATACGCTTAGAAAATAAAGAAATAAATAAAAATCGCATTGCCCTAATCGAGAACCGAACTCGGAACCTATCGCTCGCCAGACTAACGCACTACTTGCATCGCTACACGGCCAACTGAAAAAAGCTGAATCTCAGTAGTCACATAAACTTTTTAAATGACGCGTCTTCAAATGACTAAGTTCTGAGTGAAATATGAAAAGGAACTTTACAAAGAAATTAAATGAATAATAATAATAATCATATCTACAGACATTCAAAATTGAATGTCTAAACTAAATGTTTCCCATTCTCAATTATTTATCTTATACTTTTATTTTCAATTGTAAAATTCGGCAATTGTTTATTTTCACGGCGTGTGAAATCAACATGATTAGATTATTTTCTACTTAATAGATAATTTTTTTTTTTTTTTAGAATAAATCTAAAATAGAAAAATTTTTCTCAAAAATGGTAATTTTGGGATAAGAAAAACTATGATACATGTTAATTTTTTAACTAAAAACAAATTATGAAAAATTTCAAATTTTGGGTTAAAAAAAAGTTTTAGCAAAAAATTAATATTTTTGAAAAAATTTTTTTTCTACTTGTAAAATATATTTTTTTTTTTTATAAGAGTAAATCTAAAATAGAAAAATTTTAATTTTTGGATTAAAAACAATTGTGAAAAATGTCAATTTTAGAATAAAAAAAAATATGAAAAACGTCAATTGTTGGATTAAAAAAAAACTTTGAAAAAATATAAAAAATTTAATATTTTCGAAAAAATTTTTTTGTATTTGTTCATTTTTATCCATAGAATACGAAACAAATCACCAAAAATTGATAGACCAAGTGGATGAATTTTATTGACGATTTTCAATCAGAGCAAAATTTAAGTTAATATTTAAATTGCGACAACTAGTTTACTTTTAAAAACGTGAATAAACAACTACCTGCGATTCTTATATATTTTAAAACTTTTTGCTGTGAAAATATGTAAACTAAGCTGAATTTAGAAAAGAATAATTTTTTTTTTCAAAATTCAAATTTTTGAAAAAAAAAAAACCCCTTTTCTGAGGTTATTATTATTATTATTATTGTTATTATTTATTTATTTTTAATTTTTAAATGTCAACTTTTCATGAAAATTTGTTTTTTATTAATTTGAATTTTCGCGCCTAAGAACTACAAGATGTCAAAAGAAATAATAATAATCAACAAGATGACAAATATAGTAATAATATTCATAATGATAATATTATAATCCTGAAAATTTTTACGGTCAAAACAGACCTGCGTAGGCCTAGTTTAACCGTACTTATTCTCCGATACCGTCTTGTACGGTCAAAAAGACTTGATTTTCAGCGGCATATTAGACTTCAAAGAGTTGGGACATTTTTACGGTCAAAACGGGACTTGAATTTCGACTCGGGTAGTGAATAAAAATATTCACAAAGTAAAATATCTTCAATATCGAAAACTATTTTAACACGGGAAAATTTTTAACACCGCTTTAATTTAACACCGGAAAAAAAATTTACACTGGCAGCGATGTTATTTTAACACCACTTTCGGTGTTGGAATTTAACACCGTAAATTTTAACACCTACACCGCTTGGACTTACCCCGGCTTTTTTTACAGTGTACTTTAATTAAACTATCGAGTCCAGAGCCGTATGAGAATTCTTTTCCTTATGAGCAGGTCCCCTTTTTTTCTCGCGTCGCACACGTAGCAGAGCGTTTTTTTCAAAATTTTTCATTGTCTAGAAAAGAAATATAAAGCTGCAATCGTAGAAACCGGCTGTTATCTCCAGTAGTGTCCATGACTTTTTTAATTTTTTTATTGAATGTTTAAAATTCATGTTTCAGCGGATTCGACAATTTTATCAGAGCGCTGTGCGAAACCGGTCGATTTACCTGTTTTCACTAAAGTGACTATAAATCCAAAATTTTATACACATATTTTTGAATGTATAAACTTTGATTTGAAGTAAAAAAAATTTTTTTTTTCGATTCGTCACAGTGCACGAAGAAAAAAATATTGCTACTCAAGCCATCTACTAGATTGCTACTCATAGATCGCTACTACAGCAAAACGTCTTCCTACAATAGCAATACCGTATGGTTCTGGTAGCAATACTTTAGATGGCTAGAATAGCTATACTATTTTTCAACGGCACAATCTAACATCACCACATACACACATACCAATATCGATTGATTGGATAGCATTTATAAATAATGATTTCAAAATAACTTACAAAAAATCTATCAAAAATTAAATTTAATAATTGATGAATTTCCAATTATTTATTTTATTTTTATTGAATAAAAAATTAAATTAAAGAATATAAAAAATTTGGATAATTGTCATAACAAATTATTATAAATTATAATTCAAATAAAAATATGGTTTCATATTATTTATCACCAATAAGTATAATTATAGCCAGAAAATTGACAATTTTCAAAAAAATAAATAATATTTGAAAATAACAATAAAAAAACGCCTAAAACTTGAAAAAAAATTAGGAAAACGGTTGATCCTAAAGGCCATCTCTGCAACTTCCCGCTAATTCCGTTAATCCTGGCCGCTTTTTTTGTTCTCTTCAAGCTCAAAAATACAATCTGTGTGTTGTTTTGAGCTCTCCGAGCTCAAAAAGATACCTTTTCTATGCTTTTGAGCTCTTTGAGCTCAAGTATCCCCTTTGAAACTTACTCAATGCGATTTTTTTAATTGCAATAGTTTTCGAGATTTTTAAAACATAAGTTTAAAAACAAATATAAAAAATATGGAAAATAGTGAAATTTTGGATTTTGCATAACTTTTGAAAAAAATTTTTTTAATTTTTTTCCTTTGGCAGAACTTCGTTATAGGATAAAAGAAAACTTCTGACCAAAATTTATCCAAATCGAAAGGGGTCGAATCCAACTATTGGTCGATTTGACGTGGAATGACCCTTATAGTAAATTAATTTTGAGATTTTTTTTGTAGAACGAAAATTCATCCTTATTTTATTTATTTTAAAAACTCCGAACGCGGCCCGTGTAAAAAAAAAAGTTCCGGAAACATTCCTCAGAAAAGTTCCGATTATGAGACGATCCGGAACTTTTGCGGAACTTTTCCGGAACTCTTTAGAATCAGTATTCAAAAAAATTTCACTTATAAACTTTTGAGTAACTAAAAATTAGAAATACTTAAAATTTTTAAGGAACTTTTCCGGAACTTTTGCGGAACTTTTACGGTACTCTTTAGAAACAGTATTAAAAAAAATTTACTTACAAATTTTTAAGTAATCAAAAATTTGAAATTCTTAAAATTTTTTAGGGACTTCTCCGGAACTTTTGCGGAAATTTTGCAGAACTTTTTCGGAACTCTTTGGAAACAACGTTAAAAAAGTTTACTTACTAACTTTTGTGTAACCAAAAATTTAAAATTCTTGAAAGTTTTAAGGAACTTCTCCGGAACTTTTGCGGAACTTTTGCGGAACTCTTTAGAAACAGTATTAAAAAATTCACTTACAAACTTTTAAGTAATCAAAAATTTAAAATTCTTAAAATTTTTAAGGAACTTCTCCGGAACTTTTGCGGAACTTTTTCGGAACTCTTTGGAAACAACATTAAAAAAGTTTACTTACAAATTTTTGAGTAACGAAAATTTTGAAATTCTTAAAATTTATTTGGTACTTCTCTTTTTTAATTTTTTAATTTTTTATTTTATATCTTTTTGTTCGGATTTTATATTCATCATTTATAGGAATATCTCTTATTTACATTAGTCTTGTGACACTAAAAATTATTTCCACAATCATTTTCCCCACTTGATGCTAGTAATATTCCCCGCCTTCTAGTTTGTATAGCTCCCTAATTCTGATAATTTCATTGTTGTTTTCATAGTATGCGGTATGTTGAAGTTTGTTCTAAATCTTTATCTATTGGGCCAAGAATTTATTTGAACAAGAGAGATTCTAATGTTTTCGAAAATTCTTTTTAAAATACTAAGAAATAAACCGACTAAGCCTTTTACGTATCAATGTTTATAAAACAAAAGTTAAAAAATTAAAGAATACACTCACTAATTAATCGATAGAAAAATTTGAGTTTCTATTAGTCGTATTAAGAGTTGAAAAATTTTTACAACTAACTAAAAAAGTATATTTCCGGTGAAATTATTGACCAATGTTACGATGTAAAGATATAATAATATTGATTTAGTATTCACTATTGATTTCAGAATAATCAGCTCCACTATTGTAGTTAGATAACAGACGGTTGTCAATATTATTCAATTATAACTCTACATTTAGCGATAGCAGCTCGCACATTCATGTATATCAACAGTCACTCATAATATGAATATTGTTAAATCAACTTTTGTTTCTACTAATTATATAGCTCTAAGATATTCAAGTTTATGTAGCTGATCATAAAAATCAGATTATAAATAACTGTAAGTTAACAATAGTAAAATACTATTTTTACTACGAGGAAACTGAAAACTAAATTGAATGATTTTTTTATAAGCTACATGATTTCACTAGATAATAATTTTTCTTATTATTTAAAATTATAGAATAATAGAATTTATTTGTTATTGAATAGTTCGTTTTGAAACCAATAATAGTAAATATTCACACAATTTATGAAATGAATGAAAATTTACATTACATGTGTAAACTTATAAAATAAAAGATAACGTATCGAACACACTTATATATAGGCGTCAAATGAAGTCGATTTAACTATGAAAATTTCCACTAAATCAGAATCCTCCATTTTAACATTCCGTTTGAACCTTTTATTTTTCATTATTAAAATTTTTATTATTTTATTACATCATCAAATTAATTATAATAAAAACATATTTCTACACTGAATTTATACTAAAATGAACCAACATCAAATTTTCAACGATAAACGCAAATATATTTTCAGTCAAAATATACATTTATATATCGATGTATACATTGAGATCTTCTAAAATCTTAAAGAAATTTTTTTTCGATACATGTATTGTGCACAATACCTAAATTATGTTTACGTCAGATTAATTATTTTACAAATGTTTTTATTTATGGCGTGTGTATTAGGGTGTGTCATATTTAGGCGATATTTTTTTTTTTTACTGCTATACCAGAAAATCTGGTAGTATATAGAAAACAAAAAATTATGCCGCTGTGCTAAAGGTTTTAAGTCCAATAGCGGCTTATAGCTCATCAAAAAATTCGATTTCTCATTTAAATAACACAGGAAAAATTTTTTTTTTGTTTCAAGTGGACTTTTCGTTATTAAAAAAATTTTTTTTCGAAAAACCTTGTTATGGTTTTTGTAGAAAATTAAATTTTCTACAAAAATATTTCTTTGGACGAAGACTGTAGAACTACTATTTTCGAAGTTATAGTCCGTTAAACGGTAACATTTAAAAAAATACACATTAAATTCCATTTAATTTTCAATTTATTACTCTTACATGAATAATTTAATTTTATTGTACATTTTTGAGCATTAAAATTTTTAATTAAAGTATTGACTCGTTTCAATATAACAATCTAAGTCAAATTATTATTAATTAATCGTTATAATTACAAAAAATTTCATTTTTTTATTTATCTAAAAATGGTAACATTAACGTCTGCTTGTTAGCATTTGGAAATTTTTTCCTGTGCATAGCTACAACTTGCAATAAGTACTGTTCCTGCTCTTCATCAGCAGTTAAGCTTTTATTGTAGGCTTCCATCAATTGGACCGCCCGTTCCGCAGTATCATTAACAACGTGTAAATTTTTTAAAATTTTGAGGCACGTATTGTAACTTTTGTCAGATATCCACTGATCAGGATGTAAATTTAAAAAATCAGTTGGGAGTTCCAACCTTTTAAAAATAATCATCGACTCTTCTGATGCAAATTCATACAATTCTTTGTTTAGTAAGGAATTAATATTAACATTTTTTACATTAAATCGTTTAAAGTTTTTAATTTGACTTTTTTTTTCTGAATCGATTCAATTAATTTTAATTTGATTTCTGCACTAACATTATTATCAAATAATGACAAACACATAAGTTGTTCAGATATATACCACAAGTGATTGCTGAATTTTTTTGACGCTACTTCTGAAATATTTTTATTTATTTTTTTATAATTCAGTAAATCTCTCATAAATTCTAAATCCTGTCGAGGAGCTTAGATTGCTGAAGGCGCACAATACCATGCTTTTATGTATACTAATACAATGAAAATACAAATGTGGCAGAGTCCCGAAGCCTCTATCGGGCTGAGTGAAAATTGTTCTTGAAACAGATAAATTTTTGAGGAATATATTGCTTTAAATATGCGCGAAAATATGATTTCAATCCATAAGTGTTATTATTTCACAATAGTAATAACTATTTAATAATAATTTGACTTAAATTGTTATATTGAAACGAGTCAATACTTTAATTAAAAATTTTAATGCTCAAAAATGTACAATAAAATTAAATTATTCATGTAAGAGTAATAAATTGAAAATTGAATGGAATTTAACGTGTATTTTTTTAAATGTTACCGTTTAACGGGCTATAACTTCGAAAATAGTGGTTCTACAGTCTTCGTCCAAAGAGATATTTTTGTAGAAAATTTAATTTTCTATAAAAACCATGAGAAGGTTTTTCGAAAAAAAATTTTTTTAATAACGAAAAGTCCACTTGAAACAAAAAAAAATTTTTCCTGTGTTATTTAAATGGGAAATCGAATTTTTTGATGAGCTAAGCCGCTATTGGACTTAAAACCTTTAGCTCAGCGGCATAATTTTTTATTTTTTTTATACTACCAGATTTTCTGGTATAGCAGTAAAAAAAAAAATATCGCCTAAAAATGACACACCCTAGTGTGTATTCTTTTTGTATATTTTTAACTAATTTTGTTTGATGCTTTTCATTTTATTTTTAACTTTAATTACCTTAAAATTTAATAACACTGTCCAATTCGATTCTTTTTATCTTACGTAATTCCAGTCTTGTCAGAGGAAGAAATTTTTTGAAAAGAAATTTTGAGTTATACTCTCTCTCTATATGCATCTACAATACCTAATACCACATTATTAGCATGTCTTACAGCCCTTATCCCTCCATAAATAATTAAATAAGCCTGGTAAATCATTTACCATATCAAGTGTCGCAACAAATCATTTTAAAACAAAAAATATATTTCTTTACCACTGGGAATTAGAGGGTAGATACTATAATCTATATATTTTTTATAAAATATCAACTTGATGAATAGACATTGATTAATAAATTTAAATGTTTAAACATGATCTACCATGGGGTTTTTTTATTACCTCTTTTTTTAACGCAAATTCTTGCATGTAATTGGCACTTACCGCTTTTGTATAGCGGTATACGGTATATACATATATGTTAGAGTAAATCGTAGCTATACACCCATAGTGTGCAATGCTTATGAGTCTTGTGAGTACACAGCGTCACACGCGACATTATATTGTGCCGTTTCTTGTGGAGGGCATAGAGGCCACAAGGGGCAAACTGTCGAGACTTACAAGTCTTCACTGAATCATCGTGCAATCGATACTATATTGCTTTCTTTCTTTCAACGTTGTTTTATTTTTCATCTTTCATCTCCCTTCTTGTCTTCCTCTTGCTTAATCTGAAGTTTAAACTCTTTACTTGTTCACCTTGGTGGAACGAACGTGCAATGAGATACATTATCTCTCCTTTCGCATTAATGTTGCTATATGTTTTATGGAATCGAACAGAGTTGAAATTTACTCTCGCGGTACAATCGTTATTCAGAGCAAAGCAATCGATTCCGGTAAATTGTAGGCACGTGCTTTGCTTCGTACTCTCTGTATTTTATAATACTACTAATACTACTTTGGCTAGTATAAACCTCCATCTAATATAAAGGATACAACTAGAGTGTAAGAGAGATAAACTTCTTCAGTGGTAGGTCTTTATATATGACTCTCAGCTTCAACTACAATAGAATACCGTTTCCATATGGAGCGATAAACGGGAATCCAATACAAAGTTATGTATTCCATCATACAATGAGAAGCTCAAACCTTTTTAGTGACAACCTCTCTACGGATAGGATTTCAAAAATCATCATATTAAATTACTTCGAATATTATTAAACTTTTGAAATGCAAGTATTAGAATCGAAAAAAAAAATCGAAGAAAAAATTAATTTAAAAGTTGAACAAAATATCATTATCTGCATTGCCGACAGTTGATATTAAATATAATTTATATAATTATTTTTTCTACCGTGGCGCTGCTTAAACTTATAAATAAACAATATTACATCGAAAAAAAAAAAAAAATAAATACTTAAAAATAATTCCCATCATTTTTTTTCCTCACACTCATGAATTAAGATAATCCATGCTACCTTTGCTGTACTTATACGGTAAGAGGAAATTTCAAAATTAAATTTTTGAAACCACAAACCGTATCAAAAACGGTATATTTGTTTGGAAGAAATCGCAGTTCAAAATTTTCAAAAAACTGTGTTTCCAATAGCTACTGGATTTTCGAGCTTATCGAGCTCGAAAATGTCTATAATTTTTTTTTTTCAGCTCTAAAACGGTAAAACCGTAGAATATTTTTTAAACGTTTTGAGCTCGAATATAGTAAGAAGTTTCAGAGATTGCCTGTAAGATTAATCGTTTTTTAGATTTTTTTTTTATTTTCGAATTTCATTTGTTTACCTTTCTGAATGTGTTTATATTATTACATTTTGAAATGTATTCTAAATAACTAGGTAATGATAACTTATAATTAATTGTCTCTTATTAGACTACAACTTGTGTTAAATATTTTTTTATTTAATTTTTAGCTAGTATAAATATTTGACACTTCACTTGATTAATATACCGTCTTCGTATTTATTACCCGTAAAAAAAACTTTCTGATATGGCCTGATCTGATCATATACAACCATATCAAGTGGTAACAGAAATTGGTGGAGTAGATTATTAATCTATAAACCAATGTCAGACAAGCTTTTTTGGAGAACAAAAAGAATGATTTTTATTATTGAACTTAATACCTCACACCTAACTCTAGTGTAAAGAGACCATTTAGCGATCATGCGCTCTCCGTTGTGAAATATGGTCAAAAAATTGTATGGGCATATATTATCAAATGATCATATTACACAGTAAAAAATTTTTCGTCATTTTGTAGAGTGTTAAAATTTGTGTGTTGAATATTACACTCTAGTATGTAGAATTTAACATTCTAGTGTGTTAAATCATTAAATCAGGTAGACATATCAGATAATTTTTTCACAGATAAGAAAACTATTTGAATGAAAAACGGATTATGATTTATATTAAATTTTTGAAACTTGAAAAATACATTTAATTTAATTCCGTAATGTTCCAGATATTTTAATTGCAAATTTCTTAAAGTGGCTAAAATTAATTAGTTTATAACTATGCTTTTTTGCATTCAAATGATATAAGAATTATAATAAATTTTTCTAGTTTGGTTCATTAGCCGAGTGGTCGAAGCATTTGGGCTGCCCGAACGAGTTGACAGGCGAGGGTTCGAATTTTGAGACGCCGTTTTTTCGGCAATCTCAGCGCTTCGACCGGTAGCCGGCTGTACTTTGACCAGATTTTCCGTGATTTTCCTGGTCACTGTGCTAGGGTGAGGCATTGGTAATTGCTGGTACAGTAAAAATCTAAGTCGGCCACAGCCGCAAAGCGATCTACTGCGTGTAACTATAGATAACAATATTGGGACATAAGAAAAAGTTGAGATCAGACAAGGAAAAAAAATAATAAAACGAGAGCAGAGAGGATAGTCACACGCAAAAAGAAAGTATGACCTTCTAGGTCCTTGTATAGCACAATAAGTAATACAAGTAAAATCCAATTATTTAATAAATTTTTCTATTATTTACAACTACGTATGTGTATTTTGTGAAAGTTGCTAAAAATATTTTAAACGTGGTGTATCGAACGGCAGAGAAGAGATCAGAAAGATCAAAGGGACAATGTAGAAGTACACTGCCGTAGACTACTAACGGAACATTCTCGTGGTGTAACGTACTATCTACCTTTGTAAGCATGAGTCACCATTGCACATCAATCTACTCAGCTGTATCATTTAATTTAATATAATAATTTTTTTAATGTCGTACTTTGAAGCGTTAAATTATGTACTTCATCAAGAAGTATAACAAAATATGGATTTTTCTTTCAAATATTTGTTTTAATGTAAGAAAATTGGTATATTGTCGATAATGTTTGTTTAAGCCGTTAAAACGAGACCGATCTTTTTGAGAGTTTAAGAATAATTAAAGAAAATTGTAAATTATGTATATGGATCATTCCATGTCAAATCGACCAATAGTTGGAATCGACCCCTTCCGATTTGGATGAAATTTGGTCACAAGTTTGCTTTTATCATAAAACAAAGTTGTGCCAAAGGAAAAAATTTTTTTCGAAAAGTTATGTAAGATTCAAAATTTCACCATTTTCAGATTTTTCAAATTTGTTTTTGTAATATCTCAAAAAGTATTGTAGTGACAGACATGGGTCAAAGTTCATTTTAAAGGGGATACTTGGGACTATAAAAAAAATTTTTTTTGGGTAAAATTTTTGAAAAATCACAGTGGAAAAATTTTGAAATTTAAAAAATCGTGAAAATCAAAGCCTGCTATGAAATTTTTGGCTCATTTTTTTTACAGAGTAAAAAACGAAGAGTAAAAATCGAAGACAGAAATTTTTGAATTTGGGAAAAAAAATTTTTTTTTTTTTCAACTTCGGATGATGTTAAGTTAAATAATTATTTAATTTTGTTATTCTCAATAATAAAAAACTGCAAATATTATCTGTACTACCATCAAGTTGGTCAACAGAAAAAATTGTAAATATTTTTGGCGCATTAACATGCATGATAAAAAAGGTGAAAGAAAAAGTACAACAAGATGATATTTTATTTCTTCCTGACTAGCAGTTCGCCCCGGCTTTGCACGGGAGTATAACAAAAATTTCAAAATTAATTATAATATAATATAGCCTATGTTACCCGGGGATAGTGTAGCTTTCCAACAGTGAAAGAATTTTTCAAATTGGAGCCTATGCAATGCAAACAAACAAACAAATAATCAAATCTTTCTTCATAATATTAGTATAGATGAAAACAAAGACCACTCTTTACTGAAAGCTGTTGAAGATAGAATCCAAGAGTTTTTTAAAAGTCAAAATGTCAGTCGAAAATTACCCGGCAAAAAATAATACAAATCTATTATTGAAAATGGTCAACGAGTGAAAATGCAAAAACGGTTAGTATTGGGTAACAACCGAAATTTACCAATCGTTTAAACAAAAATATCCATTTGATAAATTAGGTTTTTCAAAATTTGCGAGTTTAAGACCACCTGAATGCGTTCTTGCTGGTGCATCTGATGCTCACGTAGTATGCGTTTGCCTTATTCACGAAAATTTTAAGCTTTTTTATATGATGGAGCAAAACTTGGAAAATTGAAGCTCGAAAATGAAAGCCAATCGTTATCTTCACATCGGGATTGCATAAAAATGTTTATCTGTCAACCACTAACGAATGACTGCTACTTTGGATAATGTAATAAATATGTCCTGGCTCAACAAAATTGAGGAATACAGTACAAAATCTTCTCAGTGAGAATTTTTTAGATGAAATTACATGTCAACAATGGACTCAAGTAGATCGATGTTCCTTAGAGACAATTATTAAATCAAGTGACGATTTTGTAGATGTTTTAATAGAATCTATTCCAAAATTGGTTCAGCATGACTTCGTAGCTTAACAACAGACATAATATTTTTAGCTTACAAAAACACGCCTCAAAGTTGAACAAGTACTTGTTGTTGCTGATTTTTCTGAAAATTATTTATTTATACTTCAAAATAGCATTCAAAGAGTATATTGGAATAATATATAGGCGACAATTCATCCATGTTCTTTTGCCCATTTACAAAGTTCTTCGGGTATCTGAATTTGGTCATCAGTCGTTAGCTGAAGGTTGGCTCGACTGGCATTTTGACTTCTAAAAAACTCTTGGACTCTAAGGTAAAAGACCCACCCGTGTAAAAAAAAAGTTTCCTGAAAAGTTCCGGAAAAGTTCCTGGTCCGGAACGTTCCTATGATGAGACAATCCGGAACATCCCCGGAATACTTCTGCAATGTTCTCGAAATAGTTCTGGAACATCCGTGGAACACTTCCGGAACATTTCCGGAAAATCTCCGGCTGATTTATAGAATATCGCTGGAATACTTCCAGAATAAATTGGGAATACTTCCGGAACATCTCCAGTACACTCCTGGAATATTCCCGAAATACTTTCGGAACAAATCGGGAATAGTTACAAAATATATTGGGAATACATCGGGGATATGTTTAAAATATCCCTGGAATAATCCTCGAATGCTTCTGGAACATTTCCGGTAAACGTTTGGATTATGTTCCGTAAGTATTCCCAATTTATTCAGAAAGTATTCCAGCGATGTTTTATAAGTCTGTCGGAGATTTTCCGGAAATGTTCCGGAAGTGTTCCATGAATGTTCCAGAACTATTTCGAGAACATTGCAAAAGTATTCCGGAGATGTTTCGAATTGTCTTATCATAGGAACGTTCCGGACCAGGAACTATTCCGGAACTTTTCAGGAAACTTTTTTTTACACGGGCAATACCGGGGCGATTTGACAATTATTATTTTATATTTTATCTCGTACTCAATCAAATTAAACAAACTTTTCTTTATTAGAAACCTCAATCTTTTTTTTACATAATAAAATATGAATGAAACTTTAAATTATATTGGAAATATTGAAAAAAAATGTTAATCATATCAATAGTCTTAGATTTCGGATTTATCAAGGTCTCTTAATGGTTTTGCTAAGAAATCACTCGATGATCTTAAGCTCATAGAAACCTAATGGAAATACTTTTCACTAAAATTTTTTTTTTATGTATTAATACAAATACTAAGAATTCGATGCAATTAATTGATAATACAGAATAAACCATATTGTTATTTAAAATTTACTATTCGTCTATTGGTACACCCGAAATGAGCTAATACCCAGTATCAACAGACTCGATAGAGTCTGGCGCCAAGTTTCGTTCTCAAGCCAGACTACCGAGTGTGTATATACCGTAAGCAGAACGGTTTTTTGAGGTTACAAATTTTTTTTCAAATTTATTTTGATTTTTTTTTTATATGATATTTTATAATAGTAGTTCATGCTTTTTATTACGCGTATTACTTGATTATTATCAATTATCTTTATAATTTCTATTTAAAATTACTAAAAATAATCAGCACAAACTATAGCGACCCAGATTTTTAGATTTTAACTTTTTTCTTATGTAAAAAGCGGACGGCCAAAGACTAAATAATATAAAGATGCATGCTAATCTTATAATAGATGGGAAACTACAGTGGAAAAAAGATATTTGACAGCTTGCAATTACACACGCCAGGCGGCGCAAGAATAACTTTTACATGAACTATAGCTTAAAGGGGATAGTTTGCCACCGGAAATGTATTAAATTAAAATTGTCAATTTTTATTATAATTACAAAAAATACTGAAATCCGAGCAAAAACAGTTTCACTGTAAAAAAATCGCGCCAAGTCCACGTTCATAAGACTATTAAGAAAAAAAAATTTTATTTCTTTACAAAAAGATATAAAATAAAAAATTAAAAAATCCAAGATACCGATATGGTTGTATATGATTTTCGGAAATTAAAAAAAATTTTTTTGTAAATTTAAAAATTAAAAGAAAACAATTTTGGAACGTACTTGGTGTGTATGATTGTGTACTTTAATTTTTTTTAAAAGTCTTAGTAGATAGATTTTAGGAATTTCATAAAAAGTGAAATATTTTGTAACCACGCACACTAAATACGTTCCAAAATTGTTTCTTTTAATTTTTAAATTTACAAAAAAATTTTTTTTAATTTCTGAAAATCATATACAACCATATCGGTATCTTGGATTTTTTAATTTTTTATTTTATATCTTTTTGTAAAGAAATAAAATTTTTTTTTCTTAATAGTCTTATGAACGTGGACTTGGCGCGATTTTTTTACAGTGAAACTGTTTTTTGCTCGGATACTAAGAATTCGATGCAATTTATTGATAATACAAAAAAAACCATATTGTTATTTAAAATTTACTGTTCGTCTATTGGTACACCCGAAATGTGCTAATACCCAGTATCGGAACGGTCAGCCATATTGATATTATTTATTGACATTTACGATATACTGTGTTGATTGTTTACATCAAGCACAACAACAAAAGTTTTTGTGAAATAATATTTAATACAGAAAGTAATTTTATCATAAAAATTGCTTCAAATATTTGTAAATTTTAACTTGAAAAACAAAAGCAAATTTCTGTTTTGAAATTTTCTTTTTTACATAAGTGTCGTCAAGTATAACCTCGAATCGTTTATTTTTAACTTCCCGCTAAGAAAATTGAAAATTTTCAAAAATCGGGAAGTTATTGGTTTTATCCCGTTTTTCGAAAATCGAGTTTTCATCAGATTTCGACGTTTTGAGGTCCTAGGAAGCTTTCCTGACTATTCCCGCGAGGGTGTCACTACCCATACGAAGAACGGTGATCGGCCGATCATTAGGCTATGATAGCTGTTCGATCCTCGAGCATCGTTTGAGGATCAGAATCTGTATAGAAGCAAGACTCGCTGAGCATCGGATGTTAACATCAGCCCGAGACTGCCAATTGAGCATCGGCCGAGGATAGTAACCGAGCATAGGCCGAGAATAGTTATCGAGCATCAGCCGAGGACAGTAACCGAGCATCAGCCGATCATAGTATACAAGGATTATCCTATTGTAGCTGTCGAGGATCGGCCTATCATAGTAATTCAGTCTCGGCCAAGGATATCAGCCGACTGATGATCAAGCGCGGTTAAAATAAAATTTCCAAAATAATTACATAATACAAATATTTACAGAAGAAAGTATATATTTTAGAACAATAGAAATATAAAAATTAAATAGAACAAGTTTTTGAATCTTAGATAATATTATCATAGTATGTAGTAGTAAAATAGCTATTATAATAATAATAGTAGTAATAATCGTTATAATCATAATAGTAGTAATAATCGTTATAATCATAATAGTAGTAATAATAGTTAGAATGATAATGGTGATAGTAATGAAAAATTTTCTTAAACTTTATAATTTACGCCCGTTTTCGCTTACTGCCATCTCTGTCCCCAAAGTTTGCCAAAAATGACCCAACGCTCGATCTCAAATTTTTCTCTTTTTCAGAATCTTCTCTAACTCATCGCGCTATTGGTTGAAACGTGGACACACAAAGAAAACATGCTCCGCATCTTCATTGACCCCTGGACAGGACGGGCACTCTGGAGTATCATCGTGCTTAAAGCGGTGAAGATACTTCCGGTAACATCCGTGTCCTGATAACATCTGCGTTAAATAATAGTTGATCTCACCGTGACTCCGGTTGAACCACACATCAATCCGAGGTATGAGACGGTACGTCCACCGAGCTTTCTCTGCAGAATTCTACTCCTGTTGCCATCTTGCGATGCTGTGTTGCCGTTCTTCCTTTCTAAGTTCTTCAGGGCTCAGTGTGGTTGACCTTTTTCGTTGATATAGGTTCCGTCTTTCCTCAGCTAGGACTCTGAGAGGCAGAGTACGCGAAATAACACACACTGCTTCCTCTGATATTGTGCGGAAGGCGCTAGTTACTCGTAGGGCACTCAGTCGATATACTGGTCCAGCCTTTCTCCATGATTCTTGCGTCTTTAGTGCGTCGGCCCAAATGGATATTCCGTAAGTGAGCACCGATGTGACTACTGATGACAATAATAGCCTCCTGCTCTGCTTTGGGCCTCCGACGTTCGGCATCAGTCGTGCGAGACTAGCCCTCACTACTGACGCTTTGGCACTGACATATTCTACTTGCTGCTTGAAGTTGAGTCGGGCATCAAGCATCACTCCCAAATATCGGATATAAGGTTGTGATGTGATTTCTTGTTCGCCGACTTTCAGCTTAATGGTCTCTACCACTTTTCTGCTGGTAATAAGCACTGCCTCAGTCTTGTGTTGCACTAGTTGCAGGTTCACTGCGTCCATCCACCGGTTAACGCGCTCAAAAGTGAGATCGAACATATGGTTTATCTCGTCCAGGTGTTTGGCAACGATCACTACGGCTACGTCATCTGCATATGCTACGAGTTTGACGTTTCTTGGCAGAGTTAGTCTTAATAGACCGTCATACATAATATTCCACAGGAGCGGGCCTAGAACGGAACCTTGTGGTACACCTCCACTAATATCATACTCCCTCAGACCGTTCTTCGTGTCATACTTCAGGACCCTGTTTTCAAAGTAGCTTGCTACGATCTTAAGAAGGTATTCTGGTACATTCTTCTCTTGGAGGGCCTGCATGATGCATTCCCGATTGGCGGAGTTGAAGGCGTTTCTGATGTCTAGAGTCGCCACCAGGCAATACTTCTTCGTTCCACCTTTCCATCTGGTTTCTGCGATTGCTTCCTTGGCCGTATTAACAACCAGTTTGATTGCGTCCAGGGTTGATCGTCCTTTCCGAAATCCATACTGATTGTCTGCCAGGAGTGGGTCGACTACTGCTTCAATTCTCTGGTGAATTATGCGTTCAAATATCTTACCCGCTGTATCTAGCATGCAAAGTGGGCGGTAAGATGACGGTTCATCCGGTGGCTTTTTCCCTTTAGGAAGCAGCACTAACCGTTGCTGTTTCCACTTTCGAGGAAAAATCCCTTCTTTGAGGCAGGTGGTGTAAACATCCAGGAATAATGCCGGTGCTGCCTTTATAGCTGTTTTTAAGGCAATATTAGGGATTCCATCTAATCCTGGTGCTTTATTATTCCCTACGCGTTTGCAAGCCTCCGTCAGTTCTTCTTCCGTGACAGGTGGAATGTCCTCCAGTTCGCCTTGAGCTAACTGGTAATGAAGCTCGCGTTGCTGCGGAAACAGCGCGGTAACGATTCTCTGCAGAAGTTGTGGGCATGTGGGTGCCGGCATTTGTTTGACTTTTAGGTGAGTCATGACCACCTTGTACGGTCTACCCCACAGGTCTTTGTCCACCTCGCTGATGAGCTCTTTCCAGCATTGCCTCTTACTATCCTTGATGGCTTTGTTTGACAATGATCGACGGGCTTTTTTGTACTCTGCGACCAGCTCCGCAGAATTAGGTCGTCGATGGCCACGCTGGGATATTCTTCTTTTCTTTAGACACTCTTTCCGAAGAACGCTAATGTGGTCGTTCCACCAGTGTACTGCCAGGCGTTGGCTTATGCTGCGTTTCCGGACCATACTTGCGTCACAGACCTGGACAACTCTTTTCATCAGGTCCTTGGTCATTTCTTCTGCGGATCCAGTAGTCATCAGTTCACTATTCAGGGCTATTACCAATGTGCTTGTTTCAAAAGACTTCACTTTCCATCCAATGGTATTGAGTGACTTGATTGGACTTCTTGTATACCGGTCATGTGATATTTCCCAGAGAATTGCCTTGTGGTCGCTGGCTGTGTAGATATCCATCACCTTCCAGTCGTATTTTCCACTGATGAGGCTGCTGCTGACGAAAGTGAGATCTACAATAGAGCTTGCTTCTCCTTTAGTATAGGTTGGCGTATCACCACTGTTCAGCTTGACTACATCTAGTGTAGTAAAAGCTTCTAGTAGTGCTTTTCCTCACGCATTGGTCTGCTTGCTGCCCCAGTCTACTGCCCAGGAGTTGAAGTCACCGGCAATCGCGACTGGATAATGCTGCTTGGCGTCCTCGGTCAGTTTGTCCAAGAATTCAGTGAATTCAACAATGGATAGGCTAGGTGGTGCATAACAGCTGTAGAAACGGATGCCGTTAACTGTTGCTGCTACAAAGCCGGCATTATCATTGTTAACTATCCTCTGGAAGGGATGCTCACCACAGGACCAGATGACAGCCTTGGCGGTGCTGTCAGATTCCCAAGGCTGGGTATTTAGGTGTCTGTATGGCTCTGCTATCATTACTAAGTCTAACTCTAGTTCTCTTGCTGTTTGCATAAGCAGATCATGTGCAGCTTCGCGATGGTTTAGGTTTAGCTGCAATATCTTCATGTCTGTTTGTTTGTTATCTTTTGGAGTGCCTCTTTAAATACTGGGCACCTGGATGCGCCGGCATGATGGGCCGCGCTCTCCGCACTTTGGTCCGCGCATAATACACATTTCGCTGGGTTTTTGTATTCAGCAATCTTGTGTCCCTCTTGTCCGCACCTAATACATAGCTTAGACCGATCCACATTGCTCTTGCACTGGGATCCATGGTGTCCAAAGTGCCAGCACTTGAAACATTGGATTGGTCTCATTGCTAGTGTCACAACAGCTGTCTGAGTACCTCTGTAGGCTTTACGAATCTTAATTGTCCCAGTGGTATCTCGCAGGTTTCTCCGATTACCATTCGCAAGGCGGCCTGAACATCCTCCTTGGTTGTGGTATCGTCAAGATCTCGGATTTCGACGTCTTCCTGTGGTCCTTTGCAGATTACCTTCGCGTCTTCTTGGAGGATGCCCGCGATGGTCTTCTGTAAGGCTTGGCCTCGGTCAGTGCTCTTCCTCGAAAGCGTAGTCAGCAAGCTCCTGGTCCTAGTTCTTTGGATCTTATCCACTGTAGTACGGACCTGTTCGTCAGGGACGTCCTGCTTTATTCGCTTCAGAATCTCAGCATACTTTGCCGTCTCTGCTGGGCGGATGATCAGTGCGTCCGGCCTGATCCGTTTGCGCGTTTTTTTCCGCTTAGTCTCTGGCCTGGGCTCCTTCGGCGGTTGCTTCTGGAGCTTTTCTTTTGCTTGCTTTCTCTTGGTCTTCCTTGACTGGACTTTTTGCCACTCATTCACCTCCTTTTTTTCACCGTTCTGTTACCGCGTTTTTCGGAGGACTTGGTTTAAGGTCCTTCTTCTTCTTAGTACGGCTGGTCATTGAGTCTGGGGAATTTCGCTCCTTCCTTTTCCCAGGCCTGATATCAGTTCCAGTTTCCTCACCGTCTTCGACAACTGACTCGACGTCACCCTCGCCACCTGTGTCCATCTCTTCGACAAACGTGTCGGCTTTTGCAGGTGAAACCGCTGTCGCACTCGTCTTCATCACGACATTTGTTGTATTGCTGTTGGATGTTCTGCCACTCTTTGTCCAGTTTCTTGAACCTTCTCAGGGCACTGCAGATGTTCGTCGACTTCGACTTGATCTCCTTGTGAACATTTTGCTTGGTTTGGAGAAAGTCCTGCAGTCCACTGACTAGCTTCTCCAAATGTACCAGAGCATCTGTCCTCTTCATGTTTGCACTAAGTAGCAGTGCGTCTTGCTGGGCATGAGGCCCGTTTTCACTCTTGTTTGTTTCCTGTGAATTACTCATACTTTTTGATTTACCAGCGCATCGTACGGAGTGGAGCGGGTTGCCATAACTAGGAACGGGTGTACCCTCGGAGATAGTACTCCTACCCCAGTTCCCTGAGGCCTAGCCGAGACTTAGCCAGTCCCGGAATACACGGACGGACTAGACTCGCTCGGAGCGGTGAAGATTCCGATCTCTAACACTCACTGCGTACTTCCTGATCAAGGCCCGAAGTGGCTGGCTCCTGATCCACTGCTGCAACTTACACCTCGGCAGAGCAAGCTCACATCAGCCGTGGCCTGCATCGTCGGAAACTACGATACCGGTTCCGGTCACTCCCAGTGGGTCACAGCAGAGAACGATCGTCTTGCTAGGTCAGTTAGTGTGATCAACCCATTACAGGGGAGTTTTATCCACAGGAGCTTATTTTGTTTGGTTATTTTGCTTGGCTCCTACCCGCTGTACCTTATCAACTAAGAGATTAAGTGTCATCCAAGGACAGCGAGCATCCTCCCATCCGCTCGGGGAAACGCGTTCGGTAGCAGTTTCTCCTCAGCCCCGAATGTGTGTGTGTGTGTGTGTGTGTGTGTGTGTGTGTGTGTGTGTGTGTGTGTGTGTGTGTGTGTAAGTATGTAAACCTCATAACTTTTGAACGGTTGAACCGATTTCATCGCGGTTGGTGCCGTTCGAAAGGGCTTCGCCAAACTTAGATTTCCTGAAAATTTGAACCGATTCGGACCGATAGATTTTGAGAAATTTGGAGAAATCTAAAAAAAATAGGAAAAAAAATTTTTTCAGAAATAATTTTTTTGGAATAACTTTTAAACAGCTCTACCGATCGATTCCAAAAACTAATCAGCTCTCAACCTTGAAAAGCCACGTCGATCACCGCCAATCCGGTCAAAATCGGTTGATTCGTTCGAGAGATATCGTGAACGAAAGAAAACCGAAAAAGTGTTTTTTCGGAGTTACTCCGAAATTGTTAGTTTGACCAATTGAAACTCAGAAATTCTTTATGAGGCTTAAAAAACTACGTAGAACGCCGCCAACCTCGTAAAAATCGGTTCATTCATTCAAAAGTTATTGCGGTTTGAAAATTCAAAAAATTAGGAAAACGGTTGACCCTGAAGGCCATTCCTGCAACTTCCCGCTAATTTCATACTTAGGCGCTTAAAACTGCACCAATGACGTTTTTGAGCTCGAAGAGCTCAAAAATACAATTTATGGGTTATTTTGAGCTCTCCGAGCTCAAAGAGATTGCTTTCCTATCCTTTAAAGCTCTTCGAGCTCAAAAGTCTGATAGAGATTTGATAAGACACTATTTTTTGAATTTTTAAACCACAATAACTTTTGAATGAATAAACCGATTTTCACGCGGTTGGCAGCATTCGACGCAGTTTTTTAAGCCTCACAAAGAATTTTAAATTTTGAATTGATCGCGCTAGGAATTTTGGAGTTATTCCGAAAAAACACTTTTTTTCGGTTTTCTTTCGTTCACGATATCTCTCGAACGAATCAAATGATTTTGACCGGACTGGTGGCGATCGACGTGGTTTTTTGAGGTTAAGAGCTGATTAGTTTTTGGAATTGAACTATTAAGCCGTTTAAAAGTTATTCCAAAAAAACCACATTTGAAAAAATTTTTTTTTTCAGTTTTTTGAAGATTTCTCAAAATCTATCGATCTGAATCGGTCCAAATAGTTTTCAAAATCTAAGTTTGGTCAAGCCCTTTCGAATGGCACCAACCGCGATGAAATCGGTCAAGCCGTTCAAAAGTTATAAGCGGTTCACATACTTTCACACACACACACACACACACACACACACACACACACACACACACACACACACACACACACACACACACACACACACACCGACACACACACACACACACACACACACACACACACACACACACACACACACACACACACACACACACAGACGCCGTGACA
Source organism: Cotesia glomerata (assembly GCF_020080835.1). NCBI lineage: Eukaryota > Metazoa > Arthropoda > Insecta > Hymenoptera > Braconidae > Cotesia > Cotesia glomerata. The sequence goes on from NC_058161.1 coordinate 10,444,563, forward strand.
ACCTCGCGGGGATAGTCAGGGAAGCTTCCTGTGACCTTCAAACGTCGAGATCTGATGAAAACTCGATTTTTGCAAAACGGGGTGAAAACAATAACTTCCCGATTTTTGAAAATCTTCGATTTTTGTAGCGGGAAGTTAAAAATAGTGTTCTATGAAACTTCTATCAGACTTTTGAGCTCAAGAGCTCAAAAGCATAGAAAAGGTATTGTTTTGAGCTCGGAGAGCTTAAAACAACACACAGATTGTATTTTTGAGCTCGAAGAGCTCAAAAAAAACGGCCATGTATTAACGGAACCAGCGGGAAGTTGCAGGGATGGCCTTTTGGTTCAACCGTTTTCCTAATTTTTTTATAGTACTTAATATCCCCTTTAAAATAAACTTTGGCCCATGTCTGTAACTATAATCGTTTTCGAGATATTACAAAAACAAATTTGAAAAACTTGAAAATGGTGAAATTTTGAATCTTGTATAGCTTTTCGAAAAAAATTTTTTTAATTTTTTCCCTTGGCACAACTTTGTTTTATGATAAAAGCAAACTTGTGACCAAACTTCATCCAAATCGGAAGGGGTCGATTCCAACTATTGGTCGATTTGACATGGAATGACCCATATACGTTTTTAGTCTGTTAAAATAAAATTTTTACAATGCCAATTACACCATACTTAGCACCATTATTAAAAATAAAAATTTAAATAATAGAAATTCTAATATTAGAAATAAAAATTGGTCTCCGTACACTATAGCTACCTGTTACTGTATAAATAATGTACCTTAATGTTTTCTGCATTCTTTTAATATAAATCTATGTAAGAAAAGCTCAATCTTCATCGTCGAGAATTTTTAAGATTTGATTCAAGGCATAAAAATGAACAACCGATGACCAAAGAGATCCAACCCGAGTCGAAATATCAGACCCGTTTAAGCTGTAAAAGTTTCCAAATCCTTTGTAGTTCAATTCGCCGCCTTAGAAGACGCCTGTTTTGGCAGTAAAAGTCGGAGTGAACTATGGATACAGTGAAAACAGGTCCATTGAGTTCCGTTTTCAATGTAAATTTTATCCAAAGAATAATAATAATAATGCAGAGTCGAAACATCAGACCCGTTTTAGCTGTAAAAGTCGAGGTGAACTAAAGACATAGTGAAAACAGCTCCACTGAGTTCCGTTTTCAATGTAAATTTTATCTAAAGAATAATAAATAATAATAATAATACTAATATCATTATTAGTAGATTTCATAATAATCTAACTATTGCAGTCGTCCTTATAGCGCAACTTTTAAAAAATTCACCCATTTTCTGAATCAGCTTGACAAACTGAGTCAGAAAATATCTTTCATTCAAAAGTTTATATGTCGCGTTCCAGATATCATAAAGGCGTATACCGGCAAAAGGCCCCGGTGAAAAGCTATCGGTGCGTATAAAATAATTTTTTTCGGGAATCGACGAATTTTCGTCTGAAATGTGCGGAAATGCAGAAAAAAAATTTTATACGCCCTTATGGCTCCCGGGACCCACCTCGGATGCCATAAGGGCGTATAATAAGATTTTTTTTTTACGGGAATTAACTTATTGTTACCTGAAACGTTGAGAAATACAAAAAAAATTTTTCTCAAATAAAAATTTTTTTTGAAAATTTAATTTTTTTTTGTCCAAAACAAATTTTTAGTTTGGAGAAAATTTTTTTTTTGCATTTCTGCACGTTTCATACAAAAATAAAATGATTCCCGAAAAAAATGAACCAATATATTTTTGTATTAAACGTGCAGAAAAGCAAAAAAACATTTCACTTCAAATTAAAAATTTTTTTTGGACTTAAAAAAAATTAAATTTTCAAAAAAATATTTTAATTTTGAGAAAGATTTTTTTTTGTATTTTTTGACGTTCCAGGTAAAGATACCTGATTCCCGAAAAAAAAATTATTTTTATACGCCTTTATGGCTCCCGGGACCCACCTCGGATGCCATAAAGGTGTATGAAAAAAATTTTTTTTTGGGAACCGACGTATTTTTTCGTGAAATGTGCAGAAATGCAAAAAAAATATTTCACCAAAGTAAAAATTTTTTTTGGACTTAAAAAAAAAATGAAATTTTTATTCTACGCCCTTATGGCATCTGTAACGCGATTTGTTAGCGATTGCTAAAAATGAAAATTTATTATTTAACCGAAAAATTGCATACCGTCAAAATTGGTATAGTCTTAAAAAAATTACAATATAATAATTTACAGTTGAATTTTTAATATTGAGAATTTTAAACATTATAATTTATAATAAAACATTCAAAATGTACAGAACGATGTACAAATTCTCAAGTATTATAAGAATTTGAATTATGCATTTTTTTAATTAATAAACATTTTTAAAAAATAGTTAATATTTATCAAAACACAATATTAAATAACAGAAATTATCTAAATAATGAACCGTCACACTTCGTCACTGCATAAATTTAGCTTACAAGAATGATAAAGTATATTATCTTATAGGTCGTACGGTGTAGGGGTTAGTTATCGGTCTGGCAAGCGCACGTCTCGGGTTCGAGTCCCGGTTAGAACGAATGCGATTTTCACTTTATTTTTATAGGTAGCGAAAGTTAGGTCTAATTAAAGAATCAAGCGGGTCTAAACATGTGTTAGCTCTATATTAAAAATAATATAAAAAAAAAAAACTCGAAAAATTCTTTTTTTTATCATTTTACTAATAACAAAATTATTATTATTATTATTATTATTATTATTATTATTATTATTATTATTATTATTATTAAAAAAACAAAAAAAAATCGGTCTCTAGTTGGGTTCGAACCTGCGTCCCTAGGCACGGTACAACAAAAGTAATTATTATTATTTGAATTGTTATTATTATTCAACGCCTGGTTAGACTGTAATCCTGTCAAAATGGGACAAAACTCCACTATTTACAGTCAAACCAGGCGTCGAGTTTATATAGTATTTAGCTGAGCAGTCTTTCCTGACCACTCAATTTTTTAAGAATTGTTGGAAAAAAGTACAGCTTCAACGGGTCTGAATTTTCGACTCGGGAAGTTCAAGACCCAATCACGCCAAAGACTTTTTCATTAGATAATTTCATCTCAATGCTATTTAAAATCGCCATTTAATTTTGAGATTATAATGAATATCTGATGCCGTATCATTCTTAATTTTTTTGAAAATTAGTTTTCTCTTTCAAAATTTACATTGGTATCTGATTGGGGCTTTGAGCTGATAAAAATTTTTAATCCTGTAACAAATCATGAGTACAAGTAAAAAAATCAAATAATTAATTCATGTGTAACCTGTTTGTACGTTCGTATGGAAAATCTGGTTGGATCATGCATGTTATATAGATTGAATATCATACGTAACGGTACAGTAAATTTAAAAAGTTTATCTTAAAAAACTAATAAAAAATATGCTTTATGAACAAGTCAAACTAAAAAGAAGAAACGCATTTTGATTGATTATCAGTGTTTAAAGTAATTTTAGAGTGATTAAAAAAAATTATTTTATTTTTAACTTTCTAAAGAAAGTTTGAAATATTTGATATTAATTGTTGTGAATATTATTTGGTAGATGTTTGTAAGACGACACGAAAAAAAATATCGCGATGGTAGCTACACGGGAAAAAGAAAGAAGCAAAAACTATATTCTAAATAGTAATAAGTGTCGATTCAAATTTAAAACTAGAAAAATTGCAGTTCGAAATAACATTTTTAAATTTTAAACATTGAATGTTAATTTTTACAGCTTTAAATATAATATTCGCATTTTACAATGTGATTCTTCCAAAATCTGTAAAAATTATAGATAACTGTAGTTTCTCTACTTTTTCATACGAAGCGCCACGTTACATTACATAATATAATTTTTCCTTTTTTCTTTTTTCCGTATATTGAGTAGATCGTTATCGTAGTATCGTGTTGATTACAATACAACTTCATTATTTTTACGAAACTTTGAATCCTGATTACCACGATTTGTGTATTTTTAATTTATCAATACGTATAGTAATCGTAATGGAATTTTTACTCACTACCGCGACCCACGTTCGCAGCGCCATCACTTATAATCAAAGTCTTAAGTTACTCGTGAATGTTTATTGTGACAAAATTGATAAAACAATTTTTATTTATTCTTTTAATTTATATTAACAGCATAATAATATTAATAGTGACACTTTAAGGCTAAATATTTACCAGTATGAATTATAAATGTGGAATTAATCCTTTGTGGAATCGCGATATGTAATATGGAAACGCCGTCGCGACCATAGCGATACAAGCGTACGATATCCGGATCCATGTGAATCGTAATCATTTCGATATAGTGTGTTAAGCATATACTGGACATATAGAGTATAGTCACTTGAGTATCGTGATAATCACGATACTGTTTAGTGATGAGCGCGATATTTTTTTCTTCGTGTAGTCATCACGAAAATATTTTAATTACTATTTTTGAATGATTGATTACAAAAAATTTTGACGAAAAAAGGGTGTCAAACAACTTTAATTTTTGGGATCCGAGTCGTATAAATTTTTTTTAATACCATATAATTGAAAAAAGGGCAATATTTACTGCTATTCTACGGATAGCGTATATTTATGAATTGTAAAATTAGCAATTTTTTTTATTCTAATAATGATATTAAGATATATTCATAAAATACTGTATTGCCATCCGTCTTATAGACGTATGCAAATTTTCAAATTAATAAAATGTCTTCAAGTTGATTAAAATGACGTAAAAGATTCTGTTACATAGATAGATAGATAAAAATCAAATTAATATAAAAAAATCTGAAAAACGGTTAACCTGCAGGCCATCTCTGGAACTTCCCGCTTTTTTCAAGCTTGAAAATTCAAGACTTATATCAAAACAACAATTCTTTAGAAATTTTTAAATCGCTATAACTTTTAAACGCCTCATTTGATTTTGATTTACTTGACGTCATTCAACGCAGTTTTTCAAGTACAAAAATTGTTTGTGAAGTCTTAAGTCGATAGATCGAAAAATTTAAAAGTTATATAAAAAAAAACGATAATTTGGAAATTTTTAAATGGCTATAACTTTCGAATACATCATTCGATTTTGACTTACTTGGCGGCATTCAACGCAGTTTTTTAAGTCAAAAAAGGTATCTCTGAATACTGGAGTTGATTAGTCAAATATTTTAAAAGTTATTTCAAAAGAACTTAAAAAAAATTTTTTTTTGAGTTTTTACTTTTTAAATATCTTTGAAACGGCTCGACAAATTGACATAAAAGTCTAATCAACTCGAAGTCTCAATGAACACTTTTGAACGCTGTATCGTTCATCTTGATCGGTTGATTCGTTCTCAAGATATCGTAGAACAAAATTTTATTTACATACATACAAACACACACACACACACACACACACACACACACACACACACACACACACACACACACACACACACACAGATACACACGCGCGTCCGGAAGTCCAGTCGGAAACAGTCGCAACAGTGTCCTAAGACCTCAAAACGTAGAGATCTGATAAAATCTTGCATTCTCAAAATCGGACCGAAATCTATAACTTTTACATTTGAAAATAATTAATCTTCATAGCGGAAAGTTAAAAAAAATCTATGAAAATAGTGTTAATAATAATAAAATGCAGTTTGATTGGTCACGTTTTATAACATTGTTACTCTGTTGTCGAACCGAAGAATCATTAGTATTTTCTCTTTATTCCTCAACCCTTTTTTGGTCGCGCTATGAGTGAATCGCCGTCTAACAACTACTCAGCCTATAGAGATTCGCTATAGTGCGAGCGAGAAACTAAAAAAGACACGACCAACGAAGGGTTAATCCTGAACTTCTTATTCCAACCACAGAACATTAGTTAGAAAAAAAACGTCATTGACAATCTTTAACTAACATCTACATGACGAAAATTAAATAATTACAATTATTATAGTTTTTTTATAAGAGTTATTAGTTATTAGTAATTCAAATGTTATTGATTAAAATCTAACTATGGTAATAGTTTTCATCATGATAGTAATAGTTACCATCTCGTGTAGTCAAAAATTATAAATCTAATAATGGTACCTATTACTATTATCGTGATGGTACCATAATAATATTTTATTCAATACTAGTAACTATTATAAAAGAGCGATAATAATTATAATCAATTAATTTTCTTCATGTATTGCAAATATCAATCACCATAAGAATCGTCCATAAAATATCAAGTTCTATAGATAAAAAATATTGATTAATGTTTTTAGTTATTCGAGGATTTTTGTTTTCTAACGTTTCATGTCTTAAAATTCTTATAGAAACGTCTTCTATAGACTTGAATTAAAATTATTGAGCGAAATAAAATTAATACTTTCTAACTTTATCGTGAATTTTTCAACAACTTTGACTGAAACGAAGCTGAAATTTTTAAAATGGAAAAAGAATTCTCAGCAAGATGACCAGCCAATCACTACTTTTTCATAAAATTACGAAATAGGAGGGATTCAATTTTATAAAAAAGAATTTGGTTTAAGAGAATTTGTTCTATAAATTCTTTCAAAACAACATTTATTACTTGCATTTACTCATGGTGCTAAAATTGCCATTGGTTCTTATGTATTTATTATTGTTGATTGTTTATTTTGTAGTATAATCTTGTTTAGCAAGGTTGTACCATCTGTAAGTTAAACTCAGAACTTTACTAACAGTCTTAGGGTATTCAAGAGCTCTATTGTTCCGTTTGATAACTTTCTTTTGGAATAATCATTTCAATGCAACTCTCATGACCAGTTGATGTCAAGCTGTTATCGAGACGCAAAATACAACAATATACCTTGGATAGCTTCACTTTCTATTTAACATGCATTAAGAACATGCAGTTCAGTACTGTTAGTAAAGTTATTGTAGAGTTTACGTAAAATCTTTCTGAATCAAAGTTGTATACAATTTGATGAAAATCTACGACCGGGATTGGAATGAAAGTTAACATCAAGCTTATAGTCAACTCTTATACTACAAATTTACTGAAATAACTCGTATGTTAAGTATTGACATCAACTTGCAGAGCTTACTGTCAACTTAACTAAAACTTGCTTTGTCAACTCTTTACGTTCAGTTGGTTGCCGAATCCGGACGCAGATCGACGGCAAGTTACCACAGTTATCAGGGTGTGTATCAATCTAGATATCTGGGTATACAGATAGGCAGCAATAGGAGGAACGCAATAATTACCTCGCTACGACAAACTTGATAGAGATTGACAACGATTATTGTTGTTTTGTGTACCATTGAAAGATGAGTAATGTAGAAGACCAAACAGTGATGACAATTCGAATATATATTGACCGAAAAGTTTAGGATTTTCAGATTTTGTTGAGTTGTCTTCAACGTACACTTATCTAAACTACGATCGCATTGCTTCAAAGACAAGGATGTTAATCTGACAAAAATATTTGGAAATAAAATTTTGCAGTAAACTGAAGTTAGAATGGTTTTAACCATTTTAAATTAAACATTTTTATTCAAAAACCATAGTGATAAAAATGTATTATAGCACTATTGATCTAATTCTTCTGCTTTGCGGGCTAATACCAGAGTGAAAGATTTGCGTACAGTGTCGCCATTTTGATTAAGAGCGTTGTACTTAAATGTGCGGGTAAATTCGGAATTTATTTAAATTAATTAAAATTTTTATTTTCTTAATTTTTATGTTGTTTTTAATAATCATTACAAAAGTCCATTTGTTTTTATTAATTTACTAAATAAATAAACGATTGAAAGTTTTAATATTTACGATACTCTTATTCTGTTCCTCGTTAATTTACAAATACTTAAAAAACTAATTAAATTTACTGAAGGCGATTTTCAAAACCAGGTTGTTTATCAAAACTTATTGCACGCCTCATAGCGCGAAAAGCGTGAGGTTGTGCGTTATACTTGACTAGTGATTTCTTTCTCTTGCTACCAGAAAAAAAGCGCAATTCGGTCAAACCCGACATGGATCAGTAGATTTATTTAACGAATATAGAATAATTAATAATAATAAACATGAAAATACGTGATCCTAAAGAGTTCACCCTAAAGGCCATCCCTGCAACGTCCCGCTAATTCCATACCTGGGCGCTTAAAATTATACTTATGACGTTTTTGAGTTTTTTGAGCTCAAAATATAATTTATGTGATATCTTTAGCTCACTAAGCTCAAAGAGATAGTATTTCTATGCATTTGAGCTCTTCGAGCTCAAAAGTCTGATAGAAGTTTCATAGAACACTACTTTTGGAATTTTCAAACAGCAATAAATTTTGAATGGATCAACCGATTTTCACGCGGTTGGTGGCATTCGACGTAGTTTTATCAGCTTCATAAAGAATTCACGATATCTCTCGAAGGAATTAACCGATTTCAACCAGCTTGGTGGCGATCGACGTGGTTTTTTATTATATAGAGCTAATTAGTTTTTGGAATCGATCGGTGGAGCCGTTTAAAAGTTATTCCAAAAAAACCACATTTGAAAAAATTTTTTTTTTCAGTTTTTTGAAGATTTCTCAAAATCTATCGATCTGAATCGGTCCAAATAGTTTTCAAAATCTAAGTTTGGTCAAGCCCTTTCGAATGGCACCAACCGCGATGAAATCGGTCAAGCCGTTCAAAAGTTATAAGCGGTTCCCATACTTTCACACACACACACACACACACACACACACACACACACACACACACACACACACACACACACACACACACACACACACATTGTCGGGACATGGGTGTTTTCGAGAGTATCTACACCGCTTTAAGCACGATGACTCTTCGGAGTGCCCGTCCTGCCCAGGAGCTGCTGAAGACGCGGAGCACGTCTTCTTTGTATGTCCTCGTTTCGATCCACAGCGTGAAGAACTGGAGAGGATCCTGAACCAGAGAATGCAACCAGATTCACTAGTAGAAGCAATGTTGTCATCAGAAGCTGCCTGGAACGCTACCAACACGTTTGCAACAGAAGTCCTTAAAGACTTGCGTTCCACCGAAAGAAAAAGAGCAAATAGCAGAAGATAGAAGGAAGATAGTTAACACCTTAGCCACCAGAAGGAAGAGCAGTAGCTAGATCCTCCCTTCACGAAGTAATGCCTGACGGCGGTTTCCATGAGGGATTAGAGGAAAGAAGGAAAAGGGGTTTAGGGTTTAGTGGGTAGGGGCGTTAGTGTCGAATTAGTATGACGCTGCGTCGAGTCGCCACATATCCAGGCCAAACAGCTATGCCTAGAATCCGTAAAAAGGATTCCCTACAAAACACACACACACACACACACACACACACACACACACACACACACACACTCATACATACAGACACAGTGACAACCTCGCGGGAGTAGTCAGGGAAGTTTCCTATGACCTTCAAACGTCGAGATCTGATAAAAACTCGATTTTTGCAAAACGGGGTGAAAACAATAACTTCCCGATTTTTGAAAATCTTCGATTTTCTTAGCGGGAAGTTAAAATCGTTAAAAAGTCAACGAATTCTTGCTTAAATTAAAGATAATTGTATAAAATTGACGATTAATAAAAAAAGCCTCTTAACGTGTTTTAAGCTAAATTTCATTCTTTCAAAATGTATTCAAGGTTGAAGTCAAAAGAAAATTTCAGTTTTTCCAATGTAAAGTTAATTTGTTCGGATTAACTGAATAATTTTTTTTTTATAGGACGTTCAATTTCCTTTGAGAGTACTTGTTGCATTTTTTTTTATTCTGACTTTTTTGTGAGTTACAAAATTCTGAAGTCAAATAATAAAATTTTGAAATCATACCGATGTTCAAGGAACGATTGTAAGGAAACGGTTCATCTGACGACAAATTTTAATTCTACATTCTTTCATGTAGAGCATTCAATTTCCTATAAAAAAGGTGATTAAGTTGATTTTGTTTACCGCGATAGTTTGGAACATATGAATCAATGACCCGCTCAGTATGAAAAAATCAAAAATTGCGATGATAGATCTCTCAATATTGATATTAAGAGCTCAAATGCTCAGAATAATTTTTTTTTGTCATGCCAAATAATATTTTCGAAGTACAGTTAGAAAAAAAAAATAGTCGATTTTTTTGCCCCAGTTTAATATTTGTATATTACAAGTTTTCCTTCAACTTGTATTTGATTACCGGCCGTAGATTTCGATCAACTTGCATCCCAATGTTGCTCACGAAGAAACTTACCGTAAGCTTGGCATCAATTGATTCCTAACTACTGATAACCAACTAACTGCCCAGTTAGCACAAATGAAATCAAGTTTACGTAAACTTGAGGCCGGAATAGGACGTAAAGTTTACGGAAACAGTAAAGTAACAGTTGTACTTGTACCTATTTTATGTCACGTTAACGTCATCTTTTCGTAAACTTCGCGTCAACTTTGAATGAACCTTTTGATCGATTCCGACAGTAAATTTGCGTCAACTTGATGAGTAAGTTATAGTCAAGTTCTCTGAGACTGTTGCAAATGGAAATGTTGACGCGAAGTTTACGTAAACTTGATGTAAACCATTGAACATCAACTAGTTGATTGTTAACTCGTGTTAACTGGGCGGTTATATGAATATTATTACGTTATTTATAAGCTGATAAAGGTACTTACTTCACCTCTTTCTGTTTCTACCTTATCAAACACCAGTAATAGATATTTCTATCAAAAGTCACGAAATATTTACATTTAAATTTCAGATTCCTAGTAAACTTAAATATGATTTACATATTATATTGGAATTTAATCAATTGTGTCCATGGATATAATAAAAACATGTAAATTGATTGATTACTACATGGAAAATCATTGATTCTCCGTGTCGAATATTATTTGCTAACAAATATCATATATCCAAAAGATATAAAAAAATCCATGTGTGTATTCAAATGAAAGGTCTCGATAAGTGTAATATCAGGATGAGCTTATCCGGGTCAAAAAATTTAGTCTGTTTTATGATTAATAAAAATTTTTAATATTTTTCATTCAATTTAATTTTATTATGTGCATCTATATTATATAAGAATTTAATCTGTTTTTGCCCGTACTATTCCCAATTCAGACCAATTTCAGATCATTTTTAATGTTATAATAAAATTGTTTTCTATTGTTTCAAGACCAAAATCAGACTTTTTTTGTCACAATCATTTAACTGGTTTTGATCGCATCAAGGTCAAAAACAGACCAAAACGTTGCATAATTTTTAGTCGGTTTTTGATCGCCTGTAAATCAAAAACAGACCTGTTACGAATTAGGTAGTAATAATAATAATAATAATAATAATAATAATAATAATAATAATAATAATAATAATAATAATAATAATATATTTATTTATTATTATTTTATTCATGTCCTCGAAGATCCTCTACAGCGCACAGTTTTTCATTCTCTGAAATGGAAATAGTGACTATTCACTATTTCGTAGTGCAATGTATACCAAGCGGTATTCTTCGCACTACCAAATAGTGAATATCGCTCATTAAATGATGCGTGAAAGTATAAAATTTAACATTAATCTTGTCACCTTGTCAACATTTTAATCTTGTCGATGTATTCACATTGTGTTTAATAACGATAATTAGAAAACTCTAGATTTAGATCCATAATCAAACGATGAAAACTATTTTATTTACGTATGTTAATACAAATTTATTAGTTATATCTGCAACTAATATTCGCAGTTACAAAACTTTTATAATCCATGAAATGTTAAGCTATGACAAATAAATATGACAGATGTAAGGTTATAATCGACGTTCAGTTCATAAAACAAGAGAGCGCATGAATATATCATAAATTAATTTTTTTTTCAAATAAATGCGACTTATAATTTTTAATGAGATACTTGTGAGTCCAAAAAATTATAAGTCACTATCTTAGTCGACTTTTGGCCTTCGAACATTATTCGCTGGGTGCGTAAGGCATAGTGGGGGACACAAAACTGATGTCAGCGCCCGCTGCGGACAATACGGAACTAAGGGTGGCTCTTTATTACTAAAGACTATGAAAATAACACGTGTCAGTTTAATTAAATAAATAAAACAAAATGGGTCATCAAAGTTGTTGTGTAGTTGATTGCAAAAATACTAGTAGAAATAGCAATTGTAAATTTTATAAGTTTTCGGTTGCCAACTGGAAATTAAATCAGCGAAAAAAATGAATAGCTGCTGCTCAACATCTCTCACATGTTCAGTCAGGACTAAATTTTTACCCTTTATTTAAGTTTGTGGTTGAAAAATAATATTATGGATAATAGATTGAAAGTTGGTTCTTAACACAAATTCAATTTTTTATCTGCAAAATTAAATAAAAAAACATAAAAATTTAAGATACATTCGTAAATATATAATTAAGTTGAATAAAGCTATTTGTTATTCTTTATATAATTTCAAATTGTTATATATTCAATATTAATACTGATTTTTCATTCAATATTAATTTAACAACAAACACCTTGACAGATTTTAACACTGCTTAACCTAATTCACTTGAGACTTGTTTTAGTTATTGTGTTTATTGTCCTTACTGTTTTCAGCTGACCCAAGGAAAAATTTTTAATTTAATCTACACTCTGTGTAATATGTCACATTTTACATAGAAAAAAAATTTTTTTCAAGTTTATTTAATTTCTTAAATAACTATTTGGCATCCAATACATGTAAATTTTCTTAAAAGAGCCACCGTAAGTTGTATCGTAAGGTGGCGCTGAGGTCACGCACCCAGCGAATAACGGGTAACTTTTGTATTTTAAATGTTCATTAAAGGAACGTCCACTGCGACTCAAACGCCCCCTTGCTCGAATCTGAAGCTCGCCAAATTCCAGAGTTGAAAGGGGGTTGGCACCAATAGACAAAACCGAAGTAAAACCAAACTTAATGAAATGTGTAAGTAAGGAGTTCACCTCCTTATTACAACAATTTGGGATCAAACATGTCCGAACCCCACCATATTCGCCGCAGTGTAACCCGGTCAAGAGAACAAATCGAGTGATAGGGACGATGATCGCGCAATTCGTTGGCTCGAACCAACGAAACTGGGACAAGCAAGTCCTAGAACTCGTTTTCGCCTATAATACTGCGAGACACGACGCGACAGAATTTTCTCCCGCATATCTGAATTACGGACGTGAAATCCAGTCTCCTGCGTCGATTAGGTCGCGAATCGAGAAGGCAAACGGTGAAGTCTATGACCCCCATCGGGCGGCCAAGACCTTGGAAGATACCATAGAGTTGGTCAAGGTTAACTTGGCACAAGCCTATGGGAAACAAGCCAAATACTATAACCGTAAACGAGGCTCATGGCAACCCGCTCTGGGAGATCTGGTCAGCAAAAGAGAGCATCACTTGTCGTCCACTGTGGATCATTTCTCAGCTAAATTGGCTGAAAAATTTACGACGGGTTTTACCGTGACCAATATCGTCGGACCCTCAGTATACGAGGTCACGAAAGACGGTAAAACTTTCGTCGCGCACATTAAAGACTTGAAACCCTTTCATGAGGGAAATCCCCCGGAAGCTGACCATGGAAATCCTAACCGTGAACAAATTGACCGCGAAAATCCTGAACCGGATTTAGATGAAACCCTGGGACCGCGTCGTGTAACCCGAGCTATGGCCAAAAAGGCAAAATTAGTTTCTGTCGCCGGAGAACTGGGTTGAAAATGGAACGCCAGAAAACTGATAGAATCAAGTTGCAAATTCAGACTGGGTTAGATTGAAAACGTTGTTCAAGTTTACCACCGAAGTAGCCTATCACGTAGTTTCTTAAAATCGAAATGTCTGTACAGGGTTATGAGTCAAATCATGTCAAACAAATGCCAAAGTTCTTATAGAAAATGTTAAAGTCTCATTTTGTTTTAAAAGTAAAGTAAAATCTGGTCTTGCTAACGGTCTAGTCACTAGTTTTATTTTATTTAATATTTAGATTGTATAAAATGGACTACCAATTCACCGAAGAGGAGGAAATATGGTTGTTGGAGGAGATGCTGCGCAGATCACTTCACGTCGTCTTCAGCCACCTACCTGAGCCAACCACGTCGTCGAGCCCTAGCTCCGGAAAAGACGCAACGGCTGTCCACGAGCCCTATGATCCGGCCAATCCCGGCTTTGAAAGATTGGATCGACTGCCAGCCAAGTCGATCACTTCTGGGACCACAACAGTAAAACAGACCCACTACGGCCTGTTTAAACGAAGGAGGCCCAAGACGCTGATCAGGCCAATCACGGCCAGCTTGCTAAAACTGGCCAGAAGACCAGAAACCAAGGTTGACAAGAGGGCCGCCGACGTTGTCGACCCGGGCCCACGTCAAAAACGCAGTCCCCAGTCGATCGCTGCACCAACAAAACCTGCCGTGGCTGAACCAATCATCAATCCAGTTGCTGAAGTTGCTGAACTGGCTGAACCAGATATCAAACCAGTTGTCGTCCCTGATGTTGAACCGGTTGATCCGGTTATACCTGCTGACGAATCTGGTGTTCCGATGGAAGTCGATGAACTTGGGGTACCGACCAAGGAGGATCCTGCTGCCGAAACCGCCGTTGAACCAGTGAGACCTGCCGATGTCGTCGTACCTGCTGCGGAACCTGCAAAGGAGAAGAAGGGATGCGACACTTTCCATCCGGGCCCACGTCTGAGACGCAGTCCCCAACGAAAAGGGCCAACTATTAGTCACGCAGCGGTACTGCAAAAGAAGATCTCGTTGAAAGTACCTCCAAGGCCCAGGACAGTAGCAGCCGCGGCGGAGAAATCGACGCAGCCAGATGACACGGACCAGCATAACGAGTGGGTCTGTCCGGAGTTTCCACGATTGGAGGACTACCCACAATCGTTCTCAGACAAACCGGGAGATTTGTTCACTGGGCCTCGAAAGATACAGACGCTGCTAGACCGAGTGAAGGCTACCCTGACACCCCTGGAGAACGTGCAAAGCCGCCCGTTTCTACCAGGACAACATTTAGAGTGAAAATTGTAGATCAAAAACAGTATAAGATTTCATATTAAATTTGAAAACAATACATAAAGTCCATCTACAAATTAACTAGACTAAAAACCGATCAAACTTCTTAGTCTCATTAGATTAGAAACAGCATAAAATATTCATAGCTGCTCAATTATTTTACTAAAAAGTTATTTAGACTTAAAACAGATCAAAAATAGTTTGAATAGTAGATCAAATATAGATGAAAATGTTTTTAAAAGTTCAAATACAGATCAATAAGTTCAAATGCAGATCATTTAGCTTAAAATCAGTTTAAATTTTTCGACCCGGATATATCATTAAAAATGTCATTAATGAAATAATTACAGGGTATCTTATCAACTAATGATGTTGTTAATGACATAAGATCAGCCCCACATCACACTTATCGAGACCTTTTATTGGAATACTCGTATTAATTTTCTATATATTTTATATATTTCACAAATATTGTTTAGATACATATATTGATTTATTTATTTTATACCGACGAAAAAAAATAGGAAATGAGAATTCATCCGATGAGGCACGGTGCACGGGTCTGCATATACTACACCCGTGCAGATATTTCATGAGCACGGGCACGGGTACGAGCAAGGATACAGTGTATGATAGACCCGTGTCCCGTGCCTCATCGGATGAATTTTCACACTCTATTTGTTATATATGTCAGAGAGGCAGGGGCTTTTGTTGGAGATTCAGCATCTTGTGATTTACTCATTTTTATTAATACAATTAATTAATGTTCGCGATTACAACAAGATCAATTATTAAGAATGAATAAATAAACTCGTACAAGGTTAACTTAATTTAGAATACAAACAATATTAATAATATCTTGCGACAGACTGAGACTTAGGAAATAACGAATTCGCGATCACCAGGACGTCCGTTCGATCTGAATCTCAAAGCAAGACTGTCTTTTCCAAAACTATTCTCAAATAGTCTGTCTGCTGCATATTTCTCTTTTCCTTATTAATTTTATGATACCCCTATCGTTCTGGGATCCCGACTACGTTGACAACCATGTGCCTACCTAGGCCTAAGCCTACCGCAATAAAACAATTTCGTTAAACCTTATTTTAAAAAATATTAAAGTAACAGTACATTTCTTAAAATTACTAAAAATAGAAATATCCTAAAGAATATCCTCATCACTTCGTCAGAAAATACTCCACTGTACTTTATTCTCCGACACGGCCATTCTGACAATCACATGCCCTCGGGTGTATCTAAAACATTGAGTTACAGTGGTATTTTAGTTTTTGATCTTAACTGACCTCGCTTATTATAAAACGTTTTATAATAGATAAACTACATAAGAAAAATTTCAGAAGTCCTTTCCAGTAACAAAAATCCATTAATTATTTATTATACTAAGATAGTGCAGCTCAACCTCAATCATTGTGAGGCTGCGCATGACCTGCTCATGCAAACTGTGCGCGAATTAGAGGCAGATGTAGCACTTATAAGTGAGCCTTATAGACATCTGAGTAACCAACCCTGGGAATCTGACAGCACTAACAAAGCCGTCATCTGGTCCTGCGGTAAATGTCCTTTTCAGAGAACAGTCAACAATAAAGAAGCTGGCTTCGTAGCAGCATGGGTAGATGGCATCCGCTTCTACAGTTGCTATGCACCACCTAGTCTCTCTAATGACCATTTTGAAGACTTCCTTGATCGGCTAACTGAGGACGCAAGAAAACACTTTCCCGTGGCAATAGCTGGTGACTTCAATTCCTGGGCAACAGACTGGGGCAGCAAGTTCACTAATACACGTGGAAAAGCACTTCTCGAGGCAATGACCACTCTGGACGTGATCCTTCTTAATACCGGTGACACGCCAACGTATACTAAGGGAGAGGCAAACTCAACTGTCGACCTTACATTTGTCAGCAGTTGCTTAGCTCGAAGAGGTTTTTCTTGGAAAGTATTGAACATCTATACAGCCAGCGACCATAGTGCGATACTATGGGAAATATCAACTGGCCAGAAACTAACAAGAGACAACAGGAGCGCTAACGCGGTTGGGTGGAAAGTTAAGTCTCTCGACCCCACTGCTTTAGTAGTAGCCTTAGACTGCAATCCGATCATCGTAGAAACTGCTGAAGAGAAGACCAAGGACCTAATGAGAAGAGTCACCCAGGCTTGCGACGCTAGTATGTCTCGGAAACGTCGCATAAATTCAAGACCTTCAATGCACTGGTGGAACGATCACATTAGCATTCTACGCTCAAAGTGTCTTAAAAAAAGAAGAAAGTCTCAGCGTGGCTAAAGACGATCTAACTCCGCAGAGCTGTTGGCAGAGTATAAAAAGGCCCGTCGAGAACTGAACAGAGCCATCAAAGAAAGCAAAAGACGTTGCTGGAAGGAACTGGTCGCAGAAGTCGAAAAAGATCCATGGGGCAGACCGTATAAGGTGGTTATGACCCACTTGAAATGCCAACCAATGCCATCACCTACGTGTCCACAACTCCTAGAGAAGATTGTTACTACGTTGTTTCCCCAACAGCTGGTATTCACCTGCAAGTTGGAGCAGCTCAATTCTGAAGACATCCCAACTATCACGTTGGACGAGTTGATAGAGGCAGGAAATCGAGTAGGGAATAATAAGGCGCCGGGATTGGACGGAATTCCTAATATTGCCCTGAAATCAATCCTTAGGGCAGCACCAACATTATTCCTGGACGTTTACGATACATGCCTGAAGGAAGGGACTTTTCCCCAGAAGTGGAAACAGCAACGGCTAGTGTTACTTCCGAAGGGGAAAAAGCCGCCGGAAGAACCGTCATCCTACCGACCACTCTGCATGTTAGACACGGCCGGCAAGATATTCGAGCGCATAATTCATCAGAGAATAGAGGCTTTAGTCGATCCACTCCTAGCAGAGAACCAGTTTGGTTTCCGAAAAGGACGGTCAACTCTGGATGCTATCAAATTGGTTGTTGATATAGCCAAGGATGCAATCGCCGGAACGAGATGGAAAGGTAGAAAGAAGAAATACTGCTTGGTGGCTGCTTTGGACATCAAGAATGCCTTCAACTCCGCTAACTGGGACTGCGTTATGCGGGCTCTAGAAGAAAAAAACATACCAGGATACCTTCGCAGAATAGTAGCGAGCTACTTCACGAACAGGCTCCTGAAATATGACACGACGAATGGTACGGAAGTGTACGAAATCTCCGGAGGAGTGCCACAGGGATCAGTCTTAGGTCCTCTGCTATGGAACATCATGTATGATGGCCTCCTGAGAATAGCATTGCCTACGGGAGTCAAACTTGTAGCATATGCGGATGACGTAGCTGTCGTGATTGTCGCAAAGCACCTCGAAGAGATAGAAATGGCATTTGATATTACATTTAGACGAGTCAATTTGTGGATGGACATGATGAACTTGCAACTAGCCAAGCATAAAACCGAGGCAGTGCTCATCACCAGCAGAAAAACGGTAGAAACCATCAAGTTGAGAGTCGGAGAACAAGAAATCACATCACAACCATTTATCCGTTATCTGGGAGTGATGCTGGATGCACGACTCAACTTCAAACAGCAGGTGGAACATGTCAGTGCCAAAGCGTCAGTAGTGAGGGCTAGTCTCACACGGCTGATGCCTAACATTGGAGGCCCAATGCAGAGCAGGAGGCTACTATTGTCATCAGTAGTCACATCAGTGCTCACTTACGGAATATCCATTTGGGCTGATGCACTGGAAACCCAAGAATCATGGAGAAAAGCTGGACCAATATACCGACTGAGTGCCCTACGAGTAGCTAGTGCCTTCCGCACTATATCAGAAGAAGCAGTGTGCGTCATTGCTGGAACCCTACCTCTTAGAGTTCTAGCAGAGGAAAGACGGGCCCTTTACCAACGAAAAAGGTCAACTGCACTGAGCCCGGAAGAACTTAGAATTGAAGAACGGCAGAAGAGCATAGGCCGATGGCAACTACAATGGGATGCTGCAGAGAAGGGTAGGTGGACGCACCGTCTCATACCTCGGGTCGACATTTGGTTTAACCGGAATCACGGTGAGGTCAATTACTATCTTACGCAGATGTTGTCGGGACATGGGTGTTTTCGAGAGTATCTACACCGCTTTAAGCACGATGACTCTTCGGAGTGCCCGTCCTGCCCAGGAGCTGCTGAAGACGCGGAGCACGTCTTCTTTGTATGTCCTCGTTTCGATCCACAGCGTGAAGAACTGGAGAGGATCCTGAACCAGAGAATGCAACCAGATTCACTAGTAGAAGCAATGTTGTCATCAGAAGCTGCCTGGAACGCTACCAACACGTTTGCAACAGAAGTCCTTAAAGACTTGCGTTCCACCGAAAGAAAAAGAGCAAATAGCAGAAGATAGAAGGAAGATAGTTAACACCTTAGCCACCAGAAGGAAGAGCAGTAGCTAGATCCTCCTTTCACGAAGTAATGCCTGACGGCGGTTTCCATGAGGGATTAGAGGAAAGAAGGAAAAGGGGTTTAGGGTTTAGTGGGTAGGGGCGTTAGTGTCGAGTTAGTATGACGCTGCGTCGAGTCGCCACATATCCAGGCCAAACAGCTATGCCTAGAATCCGTAAAAAGGATTCCCCCACAAAAACATACATACATACATACATACATACATACATACATACATACATACATACAGACAGACAGACAGACATACGGACATCACCGCGGAAACATTCGGGGAGGCTTCCTAGAACGTCAACATCCGTTGAAAACTCGATTTTCGAAAAACGTGGTAAAACCAATAACTTCCCGATTTTTGAAAATTTTCAATTTTCTTAGCGGGAAGTTAAAAATTCCAAAGCATTAGTCATTACCTTCATATGGAAATAATATTTACTAAAATAGCCTAAATTTTAGGCCGTCAGACCACCGGGTTTGGGTCTCCTTAACAAAAAACATAAACAAAATAAAAAATCTTAGTTTTTCGTAATAACTCAATAACTATAGGTGAAACTAAAAAAACGGGAAATAAAGATTCTCATAGAGGAGGAAATTTCTGAAAAAAAGTCTCGACATCTGCAACTCTAGCTTTAAAAACAATAATTTTTATTTAATGTTGAAAATAGGGTCCCGCGCAACTGCTGCCGTATTTTAGCATCGGCGTGGCCGTGTGACAAAAGTGACGTTTTAATCATCCTAAATGATTGGAATTAAAAATTTAGTATAATTAGCCCAATTATTTAATTTTATCCGTGTATGATTAAAAATTTTCAATCGTAACGTAATCATTTTGAATCATTGAAGTGACAAAAATTTCAAAAATATTTCATTATAGAAATGGTTTGTCATGATTGCAAATTTTTAATCCTAACATAATCCTTTTTAATCATTATAGATAACCGAAATTTACCCCTTATATAATAATTTAAAACGATTGCACATGATTAATAATTCGAAATCCTCATTGAATCATTTCAAATCATAACAAGTGACAGAAATTCACGAAGTATTTCATGATCAGGAATGATTCGACATGATTAAAAATTTTTAATCCTAACGCAATTATTTTGAATCATTTCATAGACAAAAATTTCAAAAGTTTTTTATGATTAGAAACGATTCGACATGATTAAAAATTTTCAATCTTGACTTAATCATTTTCAATCATTCCAGATATCAAAAATTGAACGATTATTTTATGATTTGAAATGATTAAAAATTTTCAATCATAACTTAATCATTTTCAATCATTATAGAAGTCAGAAATTCAACGATTAATTTATGATTAGAAATGATTCCATATGATTAAAAATTTTTAATCCTAACTGAATCATTCTAAATCATAAGAGGTGACAGAAATTCACGGAGTATTTTATGATTAAAAATGATTTGACATGATTAAAAAATTTTAATCATTATTAATCATTTTATATTCTGTCAATTTCTCAGTATTTGAAATGATTTATAATGATTAATTGTGAAATTTCTAAAATGATTTACACGATTCGGTATGATTAAAAATGATTTAAAAGTTAATCATTTCTAATCATTTCAAATCATTTTGTTTTATCAGGGACATCATAAATATAATAGCAGAAAAGTTTGGGGCCAAATATGAAGCCTTGGGGTACTCCAGCAGATATGTTTTGTTTGTTTGATAATGCATTCTTAATTTTAACTGAAAAGGGTCTGTTTTTTAAATAGTGTAGTATAATTTTGATAATATATAGTGATATTCCTACCATGTGAAGTTTATATATTAAGCCTCGATGCCAGACGGTGTCGAGAGCTTTTTCGATGTCAAGGAGCACCATGGCTGTTGAATGTTTGATGTTAAAGTTATTGGAGATATGGTTAGTTATATGAGCTAATTGCAATTAGCTCAACAATTGTTGTACTGTGCATTTTCTTTCCTGAAAGCCAAATTGTTCCTCTATGATAATTTTATTGTTTTGTTCGAAATTTTTAATTCTGTTCAATATTATCATTTCAAATATTTTGCTTAATGTGGGTAATAGAATAATAGGTCGATAATTTTGAGGGAACAATTTGTCCTTTCCCGGTTTAGGAAATGCAAGTACTTGAGCTTCTTTCCAGCTTACTGGAAAGTAAGATATTTTAAAGCAATGATTGAAGATGTGCGTCAATTGGACTAAAGCTTTTTGTTCCGTCGTACGATTAGTTTTATCAGAAAAATTTTAATTAATTAAATAATTTTTTATTTGTATAGTCGAAAATTATTATTTAAATTTAGTAAATGATATAAATAATATATTTTATGTTAAATTCAAACCCGTATTTTCAAGTATTTCATGTTATCTAGAAAAAGGTTCATTCATTTGTTTAATTTTATTTATGGCTGTAAATTTCCCAGCCTATGTATTGCAATACCAGCCTAGACAATTTTTTGCTTTTTTAATATTTTAGTTACTTTCTAGCTTTAGAATAGAAAATGAGTTTTTAATGGTAATTTTTGGGATATTTTCTTAAATAGTTTTTAATCTCCTTATGGTCGTGAATTTGATACCTGGGTTATATTACTCTAGGTTTTTACTTTTAGTAAATTTTGTATTTTAATCTTTTAATTGCCAACTAAGTTTAGAAATATTTTGTAAATCTATCGCCCATCCAAGTAAAAACCTTAGCATCCGTATTTCCTTTCCTGCTTATTTTTCCAAACTGCATAGCTTGCAATTATCCCGCCTCCAAATTACTTCCTGGTCAACTATTCGTTGCCAAATATTCCTACTCCTAATTTTTCCTGCTTGTGATTGTAACGCCTAGTTTTTACTCTCCTTGTAATAATTTTTGTATTTTCTCTAAGTTAGTTATTCTCACATACCTTGTAGCGTACAGTCGCATTTCTTTGCTTTAAAATAAATTAAAGTTTAATTGAACCTCATTGGTTTTTACTTGGCGCAATCTAATAGTAAGATTGCCCACGTACCTTGTGAATTAAGTATTTAATTCACAAACAAACTGAATTAATTATTTGGTATAAAATATGATTATTAATTTTATACGTAACCGCAAAAATACTCGCGATAAACTAATCGCGAGTCAAAACACTTTTTTGGTAAATTTTTTAGTAAAATATTTTGTATTTCGTCTGGACCCGGTGCTTTTGTGATTTGGTTTTTTTGATTGCTTGTGAAATTTCTGATTGTGATGTAAGCTGAATTTAGTTTTCGTCAATTGGTTGATTTTTGATCGTGTTGTAAGTGTCTTGAACTATCTTTTCAAAATCTTCGTCTCCGTCGAGTTCTGTCAAGTGATGGACTTTGTCAAAGGTTTGCGCTAATACATTTGCTCCATCAGAATCGGAGAAAACGAGTCCGTTAGGTCCGTGCAGAGTTGGTATGTTTGAGTCGTTTCTTTTGGTAAAAGCTTTGGCGGTTTTCCAAATTGAATTGTCTTTGATTTTCAGGTTTTCTAGTTTTTTGTTCCAGGACTCATTGAGATGATGTTTGATTCCGCGGTTTACTAAGTTACTTAGTCTGTTCTTTTCAATTTTATAAATGGAAAGGCGTGTCCTTTGGTATTTGCGACGTGCCGTATTTCTGTCTCTAATTAACTGTTTAATTGTATCTGGTAGCTGGTTAATTCTGGGTTTAATTTTGATTTTAGACACGGCTTCATCTTTTGCTTTATTTATTATTTTTGTTAAGTTATTAACTGATTCATCTATGTCGATTTTGGTATTTAGTTTATTGTTAATTATTAGGTCATTATTTATAATTAATCTGAACTGTTTCCAATTTGCCTTTTTATAATTTAATAGATAAAGATTGTTATAAGGCTGGCAATAACCTAATCGGCCCGGTACCTGCATTTCGAAAGAGTGGGACCAGGGTTCGATTCCAGCACGCACCACTATTTTCAGTGATTATAAAATAAAGAGAATATGTGCGTTACGTTGCCAGCCTCTGTACAGACCGGGTTTTCTGTGGTATCCCCGTGTAGTTATGGAAGTAAAAAATATTATAGAATCTCTCCATACTACTTAAGGTCGTAATGCAAATGCAGGTACTGATTATAACGCGTAAGTCAGCCACAGTCGCAGGACAATGTGATTACAAGTGGAAAATAATATGTTGAACGCAAAGAAACCAAGTGTTAGTTGAAAGGGCGAAAGCCAAAAAAAAGTATAACATTAAGAGAGTTATATGATAACAATAGAGGCACTTGAGTGGAATTACTGTGGTAATAGCAAAAATGTCGAGAATACGGTTACAGTCTTGTAAAAACCAAAATAGGTATACAAGTAAAAACGATATAATAATAATAGATAAAGATTGTTGTGTTGGATACGGTCGTTAATCTCTAGGATAAAAGGGAGGTGATCCGAGTCCAGATCATTTATTTCTTCTAGGCTATATGGGGAGTTGATGTTATTTGCTAACGCGAAATCTACTATGCTAGGAAGCCCATTATTCGTGGGATGTAAAGTGTAGGTGTCAGGGGCTAGTATAGTATACTGAGAGTTGTTTATTAGTTTGTGTATGATTTGACCATTTTTATTACTTCTTTTGCAATTCCAAGTATTGTGTTTAGCATTGTAATCACCTATAGCGATTACTCTGCTTGAACTTTTTAAGACTTTATCAAGTTCAGCTGGGTCAATAGTGTTTGTCTTGTTGTCTTTTGTAAGTCTGGCGTAAACTGAATATATTGCTAAATTATTCTCTAGTAAGATTCCTAGGGCCTCAATAGTATGAAAATCAAGATCAGTATTTATCTCCGAATGTTCAATATTATTTTTAATTAGAATTACAAGACCACCACCGGGATTAGTTCCTTGGCGGTCTTGTCTATATGATTTAAACCCATTTATGAAAATATTCTTATTTTTTGGCAATTTACTTTCATTAACTAACATAATGTCAATTTCGTTATCTATTATAAAGTTTTGTAGTTCAGCCCATTTGTGCTGAAGTCTATTTACGTTCCAATGGGTTATTTTTATAGATTTATGGTCCATTAAATTCGGATAAGAAATCTAATACTGCAAAGCATTGAGCTGTTTTGTCTTTGCATGTTTTTAATTTAGAATTAAGTTTTTTAATAATGTCTAGAATAAATTTTATATCACAGAGTTCATTGAGTGTCCGAAGTTCATAGATTAAATCTGATATATTGCTTAGATCTATGTTACTTGTATGTGGAACATCGTCTTGTTTAGAATTATTATTACTAATACCTGGTTTTTGGTTATTATCCTTTCCTTGATTAGATGTGTAGTTTAATGGTTGTTGTCAAGTAGCAGTTCGGGCCTTGAGCGGTGGGTAGTTTGCTTCTGTGAAGTCTGGAGGTGGTGGAGGTGGAGGCTTCTTCGTGGGTTGACGTCGACGTTCGATCTTCTGGAGATGCTTCTGATATATTTCACATTTGGAATAATTTGCCGGATGCTCTTCTCCGCAGTTGACGACATTCGTTGGTTTTGTGATTTCCTGAGCATTTAACACACCGAGGTGGATGATGGCAGTTTGAAGTACCATGGCCATAGCCTTGGCAGTTATAGCACTGTGTGACTTTTCTGTGATTTTTATATTTCACAATTTTAATCTTTATTGAGAGTAGATGTTTGATGCTGTATATTGTTGTGACATCAGTTTCTGGTGTAGTGGCTAGGTAGTAAAGAAGAGTGTTTGATTTCTTTGGATCTTTTTGTTTCATGACCGATAGTTTTTTGGCTGCAACTCCTAATTCAATTAGTTCTTGAGCAATCGCATGGAGACTTACTGGAGGAAGGCCTCGTATGACGAATTTTTTGTCCTTTTGATGTTGTAAAGTATAAGTGTGGTAGTTAATAGATGAGGCATCAAGGTATTTGGTCATGGAGTCATGATCAGTCTGAACAGTAGGATAGAAAGTCACTGTTTCTTTTGAGTATCTCATTGTTAATTTTGTAGAAATTGTTTTGATGTGATTAATGAAGGCTAATGCTTCCTGACTGTTGAAATGTTTGATGTCTGCGACTATTGGTGGTGTTTTTTCACTTTGATTTGATGTTTACATTGTTTCTTCTTGGTCATCTTCTGAGCCGCAGTATTCATCAGACAGTGGTTCGAACCTGTTACTTAGCGGTACAGGATTTGGTTTGCTTAATTTTGTTGTTGGATTTGTGATATCCGGAGGTTTACGTTTCCGATTCTCCTTTGAATTAGTAGTATTGTCCATTTTGTTCGAATCAACACTCATCACTCCAAATCTTTTATCTGTCTCATCTGTCAAAAGCGAGTCGACTGTTCAATCTACTGTGTCACTGTCGAGTCAACAAAAATTATCACGACTCGGTTTCGGTTTTATTAGCTCGGCGATTTTTATCGCGAGCGAACAGTCGACGCCATCTATCGCACGATGGCGAACTAACAAATTCCTTTTTCTTTTAGCCGTCATTTAAAATAATTTTAACCAAAGAAATAATTATAAACAAAAATAATAGCAGATTATTATTTATAATAATCGTCGTAAACAAATAATAAAGTTGTAAACAAAACTCGTCGAAGTAATTATTTCAATTAATTATTCTAAACGGCGTTTTAACCGATAATAATTTTAAAAATCTTTCATTAATACTTTTATAGCACTGCGTGTCCTAAATTCGTATTTAGGACTCGCTCAACTGTTGACTTAAATAAACAATTATGAAACGAGTAGAGAGGAATTTTTTAGGCTACGGGCTCATATTTACGATCAATTCTTACATTTCTGCTCTAAAAATTTGACTTTCACCGCAAAAAAAAACGAAAAAATATATTTAAAAACATTCAAAGCCCCGAAAAAATACAAAATAATAAATAATTAATGATTAAAATTACATCTTTTTGTCGGTTATGATTCAGTCTGAAGTATGCTAAAACCTCTATTAATGATTCTCAAATGTTTTTTATTAACGATTTCGCTCAGTCGTAAACATTATTCTGGTGTGAAATATTTTCTGAACATTATTTAATTTAACAACAATCTTATTCCATAATAAATATGGACAGTGATTACAGTGATTTAGACGATGATTATAATGATTTTTTTCCTGACTAGATAAAAGAAAAGGCGAAGAATATAGCTTTACAATCAATGCCAACAAAATCTAGACGAATGTATTTGGCAACTTATAATGCTTTTAAAGCATGGCGTAAAGAAAATCTTAAATCAAATTCTTTTGCTGAAGATGTAATTGTAGTCTACTTTGATAATCTTTCTCAAAAATATACCCCTCCCAGTTTATGGGCTTTTCATTCGATGTTGAAAACTACTATCAAAGCATTTGATGATGTTGATATTGGTAATTACAAAAAAGTAACGTTTTTTTTGAAGAAACAAATGTGTAAATACGTTGCTAAAAAATCTGAAGTTTTTACAAAAGAAAATATCGAAAAATTTCTAAATGAAGCCCCTGATAATAAATATCTTGCTACAAAGGTAATTAAATATTTATTGATATGTTTAGTATGAAAATGTCTGAATAGTCTAAAAATTTGTTTATTTTATTCTTACTGTTGCAGGTTTGTTTAATATTTGGAATTTCTGGTGCTTTAAGAAGAAGTGAATTCATGAACATGAGACTGGAAGATGTCAAAAAAATTGATGAGAACACTTTATTTATTAAAGTTCCGATAGCAAAAAATAATCAGCCAAGATCATTTACCATTAATGGTATATATTACGACTACGCAAAAGAATATATGGATGCTAGGCCCCAAACCTGTAAAACAGATAGATTTTTTTTGAATTATCAAAATGGTCGCTGTACTTGTCAGCCCATAGGAATTAACAAGTTTGGTTCAATTCCTAGAACCATTGCTGAATTTTTAAAATTAGAAAATGCAAAGAAATACACAGGACATAGTTTCCGTCGAACATCTGCCACATTGTTAGCTGATGCTGGAGGTGATATGACAGTGATGAAGAGTCATGGTGGTTGGAAGTCATCAACAGTAGTTGAAGGTTATATTGCCGATTCCGTTAACAACAAAAAACGTACTCATTCTATGATCACCGATGGAATTGTTTTGAATAAAAAAACAAATACTGTTGGATCCACTCCTCCATCTACTAAACCATCTCCTGTAATTACAAACATTACCGTTTTGAATAAATCAACCGATTAAGATGTTTCGACGAAAAACAATTTTACAAAAATTTCAAATATTTTACCAGTATTAAATGAAAAATTAATTAAAACAGCAGTCTCAATGTCCAAACCCAAAGATAATGTTTCATCAAACTTTGACCAACCTTGTTCATCAGCATCAAATGAAGTTAAAGTTGATACATTACGCCATCAAAAAAAATTTAAGTCTACTTTGCAAGAAAATACTGTTGCATGAAAGAAAAATTCAACTTCTCAATTCGACGATTGTGAAACTCCTCATTCATTTATCTGTTCTACAGTATTTTATGATCAAGACTTAGGTTTGTGCGTGAGAAAATTTGAAGAGTCTCAATGTATGGTATTCCAAAACTGCCATTTCACCATTGAAGTTCAATCAGAAGAAAGATAAATATTCGTTAAAATTTTAATAATAAATAGAAAGTGGAAATTAACATTTTTAAGAAAATTAAAAAATTATAAAGTGACAGCTAAATTTAATGTTATTTAATTTTATGTATTGATTGTTTCAATGTGTGAATTTATTTTTTGTTAATTAATATTAATCACTTTGGATTTATTATTTGATATTTGTACCCACATTTTGGACCCGATTTTGGGCCCACATATATCACCGCATTTGTAATAAAAAATAGTATGTGCAACTCGTGCGACGTTGTCGATTACTACAATTAGATTATACTATTAGACTATTTTTAAGCAATTATTTATTTTAGCATTCTAAATTTTATTTATTTGGAATGCTTGCGGTCCTGCTATGCATGACATACTATTTTTGCTTTTCCTTAATTAATTTTTATATTTAAATTTGAATAAAACTGAAGACGAATTTAGGACACTGCTGCTACAAAATAGTGTAAGATACTCGTGGCTTAAATGAGCGATCATTCACGGTGTGTTAGCGCACTCGCTTCGCTCGTGCGCTAACTTCACGCCGTGTCATAATCGCTCATTTAAGCCACTCGTATCTTAATGTACTATTAAATAAACAATTAAACATAATAATAATTAACTATAAATAAAATAATTACTCATGAACAAAAACTAAACCTAAATACATAAATGCCGTAGCACGGGCAGTCGACGCGGTCGCGATAGCGATGGCTAGCGTGTATCACTGGCTCGGTCCGTCGATAAGTCCCGCGGTGTCGACTCTCGTCGATAGCGACACCCCTCCGCCTCCCCGCTTATAATACTTTCTTCACAGAATAGAAATTCGCATCGTTGAAAGCAAGTCATTTCTTAATCCAGGCTAATACAAATTTTCGTTTCTTATAAGGTAGTACCATCGCCAAGTAGGTTTTCTAAGGATTGTTTTTAAATGTGGACAGATTTATCTTTAACAGGCGAGACCATCTTTTTCTCGCTTTGCTCTCACGGAGTTCAACGGAACTATCTCTGTCGCACTCCCAACAGCAGAACAATTGCAGTTTCGATTGGTTTTACGAAACGAATGAAATTTTTGAAAAAAACGCTTTGTGGTGAAATAGTTTATTAAATTATCTATTATCTCTAAAAACGTTTTTCCAAAATTTCCATTCGTTTCGCTAAGCCGATTGAAACTGCAATCACTGGTCTCGGCTGTTAAATACACTTCTCACAAAAATTAAGGGAGCAAGAAAAAAATCAAAATTTTTGAGGGTTTTTCAACAGGCTGTAACTTGAAGAAAAATGATCGTACAGCAAATAAAAGAATAGCAAATTGTAGCTCCAAGTGCCTAGTTTTT
Organism: Cotesia glomerata; assembly: GCF_020080835.1. Taxonomy (NCBI): domain Eukaryota; kingdom Metazoa; phylum Arthropoda; class Insecta; order Hymenoptera; family Braconidae; genus Cotesia; species Cotesia glomerata. Next base: position 10,473,834 of record NC_058161.1, read on the forward strand.
GGATCTGAGTTCCAAAATTTTTTTTCGAGTGATCTCAAAAAAACCACTGAGAAAAAAATTTGCATATTGCACTATACGGAAAATCGCCAAGTTTAATTATATGTGTGATTAATAGCACCAGGACTTTCGCAAATATTCAAATGACTGTTCATATGTTCAACCCCAAATTGGAACGGATCAAAAAACGCTTACTTTCTGGCCCTAGTGATTATAACGAAGAAGCCCTTCTTAAGATTGTTTTAAAAAACTAAACTAATCCTAAAAAGCTAGATAGAAACTGAACAATTTAAAAGAAAAATTTTTAAACCAAGAAAATCATTCTGAAGAGCTTCATTGTTTTGATTTAAGTAGAAAAATGCGAAAATAATCTTTTCACTCCGATTTTCAAAAATTAAGTTCTCATCAGATCTCCACAGTGTGTGTGTGTGTGTGTGTGTGTGTGTGTGTGTGTGTGTGTGTGTGTGTGTGTGAAATTCTTCTTACTATTGAACGACTTCACCGATCGAAACGTGATTTGCGTTTTTAAAAAAAAATCTGGAAATCGGTTGACCACGCAGGCCAACCCTAGCACTTCTCGCTAAGTTTGAATTTGAGGCGCCTTAAAATGTGTTTTTTGATTAATATTTGAGCATTTTAAGCTGAAAGCACCGATTTTCAAATTTGAGCTCTTCGAGTTTATTAAACAACTATAACTTTTGAATGCGTCGTTCGATTTTCATTTTTAAAAAAGTATTCGACGCAGTTTTTAAAGCATACTAAGAAAATGTATTGGTTCATATTGATTAGTTGAGAGATCTCGAAGATATTTTTAAAAAATACCGAAAAACAAAATTTTGTGAATTTTTAAAAAATTATAACTTTCGAATGCGTCGTTCGATTTCCATTTTGCACTCGACATTTCAAAAAAAGCAGTTTTCTCGAAACTGAAATTGATTTTTTGTTATTTATATCGCACTTACAGATTAATATGAGTACACTTATATCAAGTCGAATAATTTGTCAGGCACATAAAATTTATTTCAATAACAATTTTTTTGTTTAACATAGTCAATAATAACATTAAACATAATCTTTTCTGGACGTCCGTGTATGGATGGGTATATGTGGCAGGGAAATTGGTCGAAAAAATGATCGTACCGGAATAATTTTTTTTTTATTATCTAAAATAACACACGACAGATTTTCTTAATTAATATGAGCGTTCAATCCACTGTCGTTAAATTATTATTTTAAAAAAACTAATTTATGACTGTGGATTTTATTGTATATCTATCTATACATTTTATTATACTATTTTTTTTCCTCACCTCAGAGTTATGGCGCCACTAACCATAGCAGAGTTATCTGTTTTTTATTATTTTGCTTTTTATCATTTATTTTAATCAATTTTATTGTAAAAAATGAGATTATAAGGCGTGCACTTTTGGATTTTCCAAACTTTTCTAAAATGCATTTGACGCGGTTTTTTAAGCACAAAAAATGTATAAGGTAAAAGCCCCAATGTACCAGTACATGATCACTCCATGTATTTATGTATCTATATTCACAAATATAAATATACAAATACATGGAGTGATCATATACTGGTACATGAGCATCTATTGGGACTTTTACCTTTCATGGTTTTATTATGATTTTTCAGCACGCTCTAAAGTTATTTTAAGAAAACATAAAAATTCAAACTTTTTTTTGGTTTTTTTTTTTTTTAATTTCTTTGGAATGGCTCGGTGGATTAACTCTCAAATCTAATCAGATCTAAGTTTTGATGAACCCTTTCGAATGACGTGTCGTAGAATTCAATCGGTTGATTCGTTTTTGAGAAACCGTTCGACAAAAAATTATTTACACACACACACACACACACACACACACACACACACACACACACACACACACACACACACACACACACACACACGGCTGGGCACTTCGGCGGGAATAGTCAGAATGGCTTCCTGAGACCTCAAAATGTGGAAATCCCATGAAAACTCGACTTTCGAAAATCGAATCGAAATCAATAACTTCCCTTTATATTTGTCGAGCATTTCGAGCTTAAATATAGCGAGAAGTTCAGGGAATAGCCTGTATTGGAGTCAATCACTTTTTAGGTTTTTAAAAAAATTTTTCTATTTTTTGACGGATTAAAGATATTGACTCTTTTTTCAGAAATTTGAACTCGATAAAGATTTTTGAAATTGAAAAGCCGTAAAGTCAAAATGTGAGCTTCAGATCAACAATTTAAAGATGATGCAAAATTTCGAAAAATTGTAATTTGTTTTGAGTATCCTCAAGTTTTGGAACTAGTAACCAACATCTAAAACTTTTTTCATTTCTTTATGATTCCTCATAATTTGCAATCGAATTCAAAAATTAATATAAAAAAAAAAAAATAACTGCCTTTAGTAAATCGATAACCATGAATCTTGACAAAATGTTCAAATTATTAATAAAATACTTAAAAAAATTGTTTTTAATTTAAATGACAGTTTGATAAATATAATACATTTATTTCTGGTTTAATGACGCAAATGGATCTATTCTTCTGAGTGATTGCGATTAAACAAAGATCCCTAAGATGCATTTTAAGAAAAGGAGACAAAGAAGGGAAAGACAACCCGAGAAAATGATGTTTATGTGAAAAACAATTGTCACAAAACACACTAAGAACCAACTGATTTGTTCCAATTCAATCGTATCTATATTATCTATTCTCGTCAACTTATATAAAGCAATCTGTACTAACTTTGTCTGGGGAAAAAATTTAGAACTAAAGAATGAGCGAGAAACAATGATAAGAAAAAAAAAAAAAACAAAGAACTGTGATCCCCAAAGGATCGTAAAATGTTCCTGGGATACATTTCTTCGGAGTGGCGCTTGCGCGATGTACTGTACTTATATCCTCTGGGATCCTTATATAAATACCGCCACTTGTTGAGCAATGCTCATACCTTCACAACACCGTAGGTATCATTTATAATCACCGTCCAACATTCGAACGTCCATTTTTCGAAAAACTCGAAATTTATTCTTCTGACTAAGGTTAGTATTGATATCCATCAATTTATTTTTAATTAAATGTTAAACAAACATTAATATTCTCTCACATCATTTATTTAATTTCTGTCTACAGTTTTTTTTTTTCATTATAATAATCTTTTATGGAATTAATAAGTGCAATATGGTAAATGCTTTCGGTAAATATTTCTAAGTTTTTTAATTATCAGTTCACACAAAAAATAAGATTTTACATTTTTATTAAATTTTTTCTTTTTTAATTTCTTTCTTTTTTTTTTTTCAACTTTTATTTCTGTTTAACAAGTGAATTTTCAATGACAGTAGGAAAATTTCTCGCGGTTCATTTGGATTCTAAAAGCTCAGGGGGAAATGAGAAAAGTCGGAAGTGCCGGACGTCCAAGCTTTTAATAATATTGACTGTCTTTTATTCATTTAAGCTCAATCGCGATCGTCGCGTAAAATGTTTTTTTTTTATCTTTACATGTTCCTTTTAAATAGGTTTTAAACATTTATATATTTAAACTTAAACGTCATGAACAGTTGGGCTTATTTATTCAGTGTTTAATATGTCTATGTTTGTTATTTTATCATGAAATATTTTTAAATTCTTTATGTTCATTGAACACAGTCATTAAGTAGTCTTGATAGACCGTAATCTATAGATATACTAAGGTATATAAGTTTTGTTTAGTGGTGTTCCTTGTTCACGAAACGTACTTAGCAAACTTGTTGCCTACATCAACCTACATTTTGGTGCAATTTCCTAATTTTATATGTAATCGTTACATCCAGTACGATTATATCTGTTTTATCTTCAAATTCAATAATAATAAAGTTTTTCTTTACGAAATTATGTAATAGATTGCAAAGCGATCAGCTGTTAAATCGAATAGGTAAAAAGTAAGGCACCGTTATCGGCATTTTTATGACTTCATTGTTTACTTCATTGATTGCATCTATAAATATTTTGTAAATAATTGCATTATCTTATAATACAATTTGAAATTTTTAATTTCTAATTATCACTTTGATTTCTTAATTTTCATCAAGCCTTAATTTTTTGAAATATTTATTTCAATACTTTCAAATTTTAATTACTAAAATAAAAATGAGTAAGCAAATGATTTTCTGTAAAAATTAGAACGTACATATATTTATATTTATAAGACATTTTAAAATGTAGATTAAAGTGAGCCTTGTGACACTAGCCTAATAAGCTTGAACAAATGACAGGGTGGATCGATGATGAAACCGTAGAAAATCATTGACTAACGAAAGCCTTGGTGATAGTTCTTTCGATCATTCTTACTACTGATATTCGCTAACTGCTAACATTTATCTAGTTTGAATGCTCAATTAATACTCATTGGAATATTCATAGATATTCGTTGTTCTTTAACGCTAGTGTTTATCGATAAAAAGGCGCGGCAACAGCCGCAATAAAATTATTAAGTACATGCGGGTAAAACGGTCAGATCGTAATTTCGAAATTTGGGTATTGTGAGGCAAGTAAAATAAGTTCGAAAGAACTTTACAGTTTCTAATTGTAAGTTACGAAAAATATATATTATTATTTCTATAATTTGATATTTTTCTTTGATTAAAGTTAAACGTGATACCTCAAATTCAACTGATTTCCATTTACAGCTACCATGAACCTTGAAGAATATCGCCAACATGGTAAGTTTTTTTTTTTTAATTTACTATAATTTTTCAATACAAATATTTTTCAAATTTTATGGTTTCAATAGTTTAACGTTTTATCTTTAATAAAATTGATAAAATAAAAAATTTAATTCCTACAATTACAAATCAATTTTTTGGTGAGTGATGAAAACAAAATACACTTGTTTTCTAAATCGTAATTAATCTTAAAGAAGAAAAAAAATCTAAACATTTTAAATGTGCACACGAAGTTGGTCAAATTTTTCATTTCAAAAGGTTTCATCGTAGAAAAAAATTTTACATTAATTAGTATCATTCTTGACACTACACGGAGAAAAAAACATAGGGATTTTTCCTATTTTTCCAATGTTAACATAGAAATTATTCTAATGCTAACATAGGAATTTTTCCAATGGTAACATGGGAATTTTTTTTTTATTAACATGATAGAAATATCCATGTGACATATGAAAAATTCATTTATCACTAAAATTTATGTATATGTAATATAACGCGGTATATTGCCACGATTGTGTCTACAGTTCTTAATGGATCTAAATGAAATTAGACACACATATACTTCAGACGATTACCTCAAATGAGTTCCAAGATAGGCACAATTGGTCGACTTTTTAAAAAATATTTTAAAAAATGTCAATAATCAAGAAATGACGTTGTATTTTGTCCACTAATGATATTGTTAACGATATAAGTTCATCCTGGTGTTACACTTATCGAGACCTTTCATTTGAGTACCCACATGCATTTTTGATATATTTTTCATATATACATCTATAAAATATACATAAATATGTGAAAAATTGATGTACACGGAAAAAAGTAAACTGTAATAAATAACAGTCGATTTGTAATAAGTAATGATAAACTGTTAAAAATTACCATTTCAAACAGTAAAATCGTGATTTTACTATTCACTTTATGATATTTACCATTTAAACGTTACAATTTACTCTTAACATGGAAGAAAATACTCTTTCAAACCGTAATATTTGCTATGTGAATGTCTAAAATGTTAAAGTATAATAATTAAGAATTCAGACTTTGATATTTATCATTTCGTACCTAAAAAATGATCTTATGATATGTAAAAAGTATAAAATAAAGTTAGTGAATTTCTAATATAAGCAACGTCAATATTTACAAAGTAAAATGGTAAATTTTAAACGCAACGCTAAAAATCAAACTGTAATTATTGACTTGGACTGGTAAAATGTATATTTTAAAAGTATAATTTTTACTGTTTCAAATGTTAAATTCTCTCAGAGTAAGACCCCCTTCTCTTTCATCTGAGTTCCCTTTCTCCTCATAATATGGACTAAATATTGAAATGGCAATTTTTACTGTTTGAAACTGTAATTTTTTAGGATTAAAGAGTCGTTATTTACTATAGTGACAGCTACTAATCACTTATTTTGGATATTAAATTATAAATTGTGGCTATTGTACTTTCTACATTAAGTTCTGTAATATTTATATTTTTGCCACCCCGATGTCCGCTTTACTGTTTGAAACTATAAAAATTAACCGGAATCAGAGTGAATATTACAGTTTACTTTTTTCCGTGTAGGTAATCAAATGAAAGCTCTTGATGAGTGTAACATTATACGGAAAGAAAATTGTACGAAAAATTACGATGAAAACATCGTAATTTTTAGTATAGGACACTGTAGCACCGGACCAGAACTCAAACATCATAATTTATACGATGTTACATCGTAAATTTCTATCACTCAAATTAAAAAGAAGTTTAGTTTGGCGAAAAAATAATTCTGTATCACCGAGAAATCGAACCTGGAGTCCTCTCCGCCACAAGTCCAAGGTTTATCCCCTTACGCTATCGGAGGGAATATCCAAATTTTCTGTTCAGTCACATAATAAGACCCTCCATACAGTAGTTGGTCATCTTTCGATGGTGGCGTCGCAAACTACTGTACTCTGTCTCTCTTTTATTAAAACATATAGTATGCGTCCTTATTCACTTGCTCTTACGGAAAAAAATTTACTAAATAACACCGTAATTTTCAATAATTCATAATGTATTCTGTAGACGGCAGCATCGTAAAAATCAACATACTGAAAGTCTAGTCCTGGATTACGATGTTACCATTGTAATTTTTCATAGGATTTTTTTTCCGTGTAGGATGAGCGTATATCTTCAAAAACGTCATTAATTAAGTAATGACCGTGTATCTTGTGAACTATTGACATATTTTAAGATATAAGATCATCCCGATGTTACACTCATCGAGACCTATCATTTGAATACCCACACGAATTTTTTTTTATATTTTATATACTTCACAAATATGAAAAATATCATATATATGAAATGTATGAAAAGAATCGTTTGCGTATCTAAATGAAAGATCTCAATGAGAGTAACATCAGGATGAATTTATATTTCGAAAAATGTCAATAATTAAGAAATGACGTTGTATTTTGTCCACTAATCTTATATCTTTAAACGAGCTATTCATATATATAATTGGAAACGGCTCCAACGATTTTCATGAAATTTAGTATGCAGGGAGTTTTTGGGGAGATAAATCGATCTAACTAGGATTCATTTCTAGAAAATGTCGTTTTATTCGTGTTTTCAGGAGATTTACAAAAAAAAAATTAGGAAAACGGTTGACCATAAAGACCATCCCTGCAACTTCCCGCTAATGCCATACTTTAGCGCTCAAAATTGCACTTATTACATTTCTGAGCTCTTTGAGCTCAAAAATATAATTTTCGTGTCATTTTGAGCTCTCCAAGCTAAAAAATCTGATAGAAGTTTAATAAAACACTATTTTTTGAATTTTCAAACCGCAATAACTTTTGAAGAAATGAACCGATGATCGAACAAAGAATTTCGAAGTAATTCCGAAAAAACACTTATTTCGGTTTTCTTTCGACAACGATAACTCACGAACGAATTAACTGATTCCTACCGGTCTGACGGTGATCTACGTGGTTTTTAGATGTTAAGAGCTGATTAGTTTTTGGGATCGAACGGTAAAGTCGTTTAAAAGTTATTCCAAAAAAACCCCATTTGACAAAATTTTTTTTGTAGTTATTTTGAGATTTCTCAAAATCTACCGGTTTGAATCGGTCTAAATTGTATTTAAAATTTAAGTTTGGTCAAACCTCTTTGAATGGCGCCAACCACGATGAAATCGGTCAAGCCGTTCAAAAGTTATGAGAGGTTTACACACACACACACACACAAAATATCATCAGTAGACAAAATACAACGTCAATTTCTAATTATTGAAATTTTTTACGATATAAGCTCATCCTGATTTTACGCTTATCGAGACCTATCATTTGAGTACGCTTCTGTCAAAATGTTTATCATCGAAAATTTAATTAATCACTATTTTTACAAATTTTATTTATTATTATCTAACCGTTGCCAAAGTGGTTGCCATAGCAATGAAAAGCGACACAATGAAAACGTTACATCAACTTTTTAATAAAGGATTGCCTGCCACATGAAAATCATGTTACTGCCACGTGAAAATCATGTTTCTATCAACTAACAACTCTTTCCTAATATTATACTTGACGGGGAGCAGTTAACAGAATACCAGACTAGCAAGCGAGGGGTCGCGAGTTCAATTTTTTTTTTTATTAAAGTTTAATGATATGAAATTTTATAAAATTGTATAAAAGGCTATCATTTTTTATACGGATTTATGAGGCCATTTTCGGTATGAAATTTTCTTGAATTTTTTTATCACAAACTTGAGCTATCTTAAAATTCGTTCGAATATAATTTCTACACAGAAAAAAAAATTCACTTGAATCAAGTAAATAATTTTGAAGAATTTCATCTTCTTGGTTTGAGTTGAAAAATTCTTCAACTGAGAAATTTTACTTAGTTTAACAGCCGAGACCAGTGATTGCAGTTTCAATCGGCTTAGCGAAACGAATGGAAATTTTGAAAAAATGTTTTTAGAGATAATAGATAATTTAAGGGGGTATTCTGGTCTAGAAGCCTAAATTTTAGGCATTTTTCAAACTAACATAAAAAAAAAATTAAGAACATTTTTACCATCGGTTTTTTTATATGATGTTTATTAACGTTTCAAGAATATAAAAAAAAATTGAAAAAAAAAAAAAATGATAAATTGGACAAATTACAGGTCGGTGAAGTGGGGGCTACAAAAAAAACGGTGCACCCTGGTTGACATGATTCCAGCCCTTGTAGTGATCTGAAACAAAAAAATTTGAAAAATTCTCAATCTGTAAAGATGTCGCTATCGCGTTGACTTTAGTCAAGAAAAAAAAAAAAATTCACAAAATGGCGTCGACATGAAATATCAATTTTTTTTTACCCCCTTTTTTTGACCTTTTCGAATTTTTTAAAAATACTCCAAATTGAAATTTTTTAGAATCCAAGGCAGACGCGATAGAGAGATATATAAAGAAGATTTCCACCAAATTTCAAAAGAATCGGTCGGGTAGAACTTGAGATATCATGTCAACCACTTCAAAAAAAGTAGTTTTGAGAAAAACGCGTTTAAAGTTTGAGAAACAATTATAGTAGAATAACTCGTATAATAACATTCAATACTCACTTTGGATTAATCGGCGATTCCAGATCCATACATTGGGCCTTCCTCAACTTCATATTCGATGTTTTGTGAAGTTCTTTCAGCTAATCGAGCTGTTCTGCCTTCTTTGGAAGCAGCAGTAACTCGTAGCTCAGAGCGCTCAATCCGAACTTCGTTACGTCTGATAGCAAATGAATGAGCTTCAGTACCAACGGTGATGCCCATAAGTTCCATCATTTTTAAGATGGGTAAATAACCTTCATTAAAAATGGCAACAGCTAAATAATTCGCAATTTGAATTGTTTGAGATCCAGCGTGAATATGCTTGGGAGCAAAAGTCCATATTAATGAATTGAGCGATTCATTGTTATTTTGAGTTTCGGATCCCAAACATCGATGTAGTAAATCGTCAGACGATAAACTGGTATAAATGGGCTCAATTACTTTCAGTACTTTTTCATCCAGGGGGGGATGTTCGTGGACAAACTCTTCAAGAGTGTTCTCAGCTGAGGCTTGTTGCCATTTACACCAGCTTGACGAACCAGTTGGGCAGTGCATGTGTTGTGGATTCTTATCGCTTGAACTTTTATGATAATAAGTAGCCCATATTTCATTCTTTATACTCTGCAAACAATCAGGATGCCGACGAATTGCCAGACCGTAGTATAAACTCAACTCATTGATTACTTTATCTGTCAATTTACCAGCTCCTCTGCCGCCAATACCACTATTGTCTTTTTTTGCTTTACGCAACCTGGAACCCATACGTTTCTGGACATGCCCAACACACTCTTTTTTTTCTACGACTGGATCATCATCATACGGGTTGATATCAAGAATACCTTTAAATGTCTTGGAGTCTCCATCTCCAATATATTTTATGTACTTTACCCCGTGCTTCTCGACCGATCTGTTGAACATCTCGACAACAGCATCTACCTCCATTTTCCCAGCACTTCCCCGATGATTGATGGCACATGAATTTTCATGTTCCTCATACCAATCTTGATAAGCTTGAGGATCAGATTTCTTCTTTTCTTTCCACAAGTTACAGCCTTGGCAAAAACTAGATTTTACGACAGTATCGATAACTTTTTTACTGTATTTACCAATAAGGGTTGTAACGCCAAAAAGTGAAGTAAACCCTCGCTTCTTCCAGATGCCATCTCCAGAAACCGTCAAGTGTTTTGGATTTTCATTAGGCTCAAATTCTGATAATAATTCTTGCTCTTCTTTTACAGCTTTTGATATTAGCTGATCGTAAATTGCACTTGCGGCTGTATGTAAATTATCAAGACAACTGTAGTAAGTACTGATACATAAACCTTTGCATATATCCATGACACTACAAAAAATATTTATTCCTTCTCTTCCTACTCCTAAAAGTCTCATAGCTGTAACGATCCGGCGATTAATTTCATAAGCTTTGTTCACCAACGGACATGATTGAATGTATCGAACATTTTCACAACTGCACTGTAATGTAATTTTAAATCCTAAACCGCGTGGTGCCGTTTGAGAAAATTTAATTTCTTCTTTGCAGGTAGCATACACAATTAAAGTTGAGAGAGTTTGAAAAACTGAGAAAAATTCCAGAAGACAGTACCCAAAATTTTTGTTAATAACTATTTCCTCATCTCCAAACTTTTTTAACTTTGCTGCGGAAGCACTCGTATAACTCCAACCTTTTTCAGCCGAAAATTGATTTCATGAAAATCGTTTCTTCTTGTGCCTATCTGGACGACTACTGCTCCCCGCGCACTTTTTCTATCCATTTTTAAGCAAATAAAAAAACAAAATTTATTATTTCACAAAACTATCCACAGAGCACTTGTCTACTTCGCTTCAAGATTGAAACTAAACTGAACAGAATAATAAATGATAAACAATATCAACATTATAACTTTCGCATTGAACAGTTCCTGGTATATTTAGTATGTATATTCCTAGTGTATTAAGTATGTATAAAGGTATATATAGAAGTATAAAAATATATATTGAATATATATGAAGGCTTATGTCGAAAACAAAAGAGTTCTTGGAAAGAACGAGTGCTCAAGTCTTCCAGGAACTGCCACTGTTTATTGTGTGATTCGCGACGATCGGCCGGCTTAGATGCTGCGTCACAAAATCGACTGTATCTTCGAAAATAATTCGAATTTTGAAAAATCCATTTAAGAACATATTTTTAAGGGTCTAAACTTTGAAAATATGCAAAAAAAAAAAATCGATTTTTTCAAATTTCTAGACCAGAATACCCCAGAATACCCCCTTAATAAACTATTTCACCACAAAGCTTTTTTTTCAAAAATTTCATTCGTTTTGTGAAACCAATCGAAACTGCAATTGCTCTGCTGTTGGAAGTGCGACAGAGATAGTTCCGTTGAGCTCCGTGAGAGCAAAGCGAGAAAAAGATGGTCTCGCCTGTTAAGTAAATTTTACTTGATAAAAGAATTTTTCGTCTTGATTCAAGACAATGAGTTTCTTAAAAATTATTTTCTTGGTTCAAGAATTTTACTCTTGATTCAAGTTAATTTTTTTTTCAGTGTACATCTCTTACAGAAAATTCCTACCCAATGTAGAGTCTGTAGGAGCTATAGCTTGAAAATTAAAAATTTTCATTGTTAATACCGACCCCCGCAACCCCCTGTAGGCTGGGATATCGTAAAATTCATTCATAAATTATTTTTACATCACTTACAGAAAATTCCTACAAAATTTGGAGTCTGTAGGAGCTATAGCTTAAAAATTAAAAATTTTCATTGTTAATACTCACCCCCGCAACCCTCTGTGGGGTAGGATATCGTAATATTTGTTTATAGATTATCTCTAAATTTCTTACAGAAGATTCCTAATAAATTTGGAGTCGATAGAAGCTATAGTTTAAAAACGGGAATTTTTCATTGTTAACGCCCCCTCAACCCCCCTTGTGGGTGGAATTTCGTAAAATCTGTTCTTAGCTGACCTCTACTCGGCGAAAGGAATATTCCTGCCAAATTTCAAGTCTCTAGGTCTTATAGTTCCAGAGATATCGTGATGAGTGACTATATACGTGGAAATCTTATATATATATATATATATATATATATATATATATATATATATATATATATATATATATATATATATATATATATATATATTAGGGTGTGCCAAAATATAACTCCAGTGGAGAACCTTTTAAAATTGGAATTTTTAGTTCTGCTTTTAACAGGGGCTGCGTTTGGGCATTTCCTGATATATTTTGGTGTGAGACAATGTATTTGATTTTCATAGAATTTATTAACAGAAGCTTAGTTTGGGTATTTCCGGTGAAAATTCAAAATTTGGCCGGAAGTGCCCAATTAAATCTCCTGTTAAAAATCCTATAAATAATCAAATGAATTCTCTCAATCCGAAATATTTCAGGAAATGCCCAAACACAGCTGCTGTTAAAAGTGGAACTCAAAATTCCAATTTTCAAGGTTCTCCACGGAAGTTACATTTTGGCACACCCTAATATATAAATATATATATATATATATATATATATATATATATATATTAGCGTGGCGCAAAAAAGCCGACTATTTTTATTTTTTGAGTCTCGAGTGAAAAAATGTTAGTATTTGATGTTTTAAGAGCCCTCACCAAAGGACAGCTTAAAAAAAAATTTTTAAGAGGTCACTCCAAATTTTTTAAAATTTCAAAAATCGTCAAAAATCGAATTTTTTTTTTTTTTTTTTTTTAATTTTTTCTCGTTACGATATAATTTTATAGACCAAAAAATAAGTTTCTGAAAGTTTCAGTTCAAAATTTAAATTTTGAAAGGTCGCACATAATGTTTTTTTTTTTCCTTTAATTAGTCATATCGCCGACTTTAAGTGTTGGGAGTGGTACGTTGGGGTCTTTTTGGTTTGAAAAAATCTTAACCTACGCGGCAAGGTCAAATTTCAACCAAGCTGGTTTCTAAGACCAGCTTGGGATTCGAACCCACGCCTGGCAGTTGATTAAATAAAATTATTAAATTAAAAAAAAATTATATTTTCTATGTTATGCTTGATTTTTAGTTCATCTCGTGATGTATTTTTATCGATTATTGTACTAAATAAAAAAAAAAAATGCATGGAATTTTAATTTGAATCGTAAAAGGTCGCTCGAAAAAATCTAAACTAATTCACTAATAAATTGAAAAAAATTATGAGCGACTTTTCAAAATTCAAATTTTGAACTGAAATTTTCAGAAACTTGTTTTTTTTTAGTCTATAAAATTATCCCGTAACGAGAAAAAAAATTAAAAAAAAAAGAAATTCGATTTTTGACGATTTTTGAAATTTAAAAAAATTTGGAGCGACATCTTAAAAATTTTTTTTTAAGCTGTCCTCTGGAGAGAGCTCTTAAAACATCAAAAACTAACATTTTTTCACTCGAGACTAAAAAAAAAAAAATAGTCGGTTTTTTTGCGCCACCCTAATATATATATATATATATATATATAGATTATTTATTTTAATAGTATGAATAAGAATCTAAGCTCGTTATTATCAATTATTTTGAAACATCATCTATTGGTTAAGAAATTAGTCTACTGTGTCATTTTTGAAAATGTCTATCTTTTTTTTTTTTTTTTTTTTTTTTTCAATTTTATAGAAGTTAATCTTAACAAAAATACTCTCTGAAAATTTTGGAATAACCTGAGCATTTTAATTGTAGTCTATTGATAATTCGTTCCAGAAATGTGACTCACGAGAATGTATTTATTATGCCCAACAACTTTTAGATCAATATTTATAATGAGAATTAAAAAAAAAATTCGTAAAACTGAAAATAAGCTTTTTCTCAGTGCGCACAGTGGACTAATCTCATAAGACTCACATGCATTTCACTTTTAGTCTTTAATATTAAAGAAATAGGTAGTTCTATGTGAATAAATAATATATTTATACATTAAAAAAATTTCGGTTATTGTTTAAAAAAAAAAAGAAACGTTTGTGTTAAAAAATTTCAAGAAAATAATTGTATTGAATTAACGCATAAAAATATTAAATCAATACGCATAAGTATTTTAAATATCTAAAATAAACATTTTTCACATTAAGTTTTTTGGTCTAGAGAAGAAAAAATTTTTTATTGTATAAATCCGTTTTTCGCTTAAATCGCTTCTTTTATATTTGCTCTAAATGTTATCATAATAATATATTTCAATTATTCTCTTCGAATAAGTATGTTATTTGAAACAATCAATTTAAAGAAGATATATAAATGTTAGATAAATGCGTATGCAATAAAACAGTGATAAAGTAAATTTTACGGACACAGAGATTGTCTTACCGTAAACTTTATGAGATTCAAGCTAGCTTCTCTATACATATATTTCTATTTTTTTTTCTGTGCCTGTGGTAATAAAAAAATCCAATACGGATTTTTGTATGTGCATTAAATCAATAGTGTTATATTACGATAACTAAATTCTTTTTAACAATTCACATAAGGGAATGTGATATCGATTTTAAATTTCTAACTCAAAGACATGCAAATAATACCGTATATATGTTTAATGTTAACATGAATAAAAAAAAATTGGTTAGAAGAATTTAGAGAAAAAATGTTCATCACGGAATTTTCAAGATACCCTATTTAGCTTTCAATTGCTATTTAGCTCCAGTTTTACTGATAAAACTATTTTTAATATATTGTATTAAAACTATTTTTTATACGTTTGAACAATTTTAAGTCATGAAATTATTTTTCATATCTCAATATTTGATTTAGGTAAAATGATGAGACTACTGTAATACGTTTTTTTAGTTACATATCAAGGCAATATATTTTTCTGTAATATTTTTATGGTAAAAAAATTAGTAAAATGGTTGACCCTACAGGCCATTCCTGCAACTTCACGCTAAGTTTAAATGCAGAGTACCTTAAATTTCACTTACTACAACGATTTTGAGCTTTTCGAGCTCAAAAACATGGTTATTCAGCTATTTTAAGCTCAGCAAATACTCCATGATAAAATTGTTTTCCGCTTTTTAGCTCTTTCAGGTCAAAAATTAAATTTGTATTCAGTAAATTATCATTCAGTAAATCACATAAAATCTAATGGCAATAAGACTCTTTTGAATGTCGTAAACCGCGTTTGAATCGGTCAAGTTGTTCAAAAGTTATGATATTTACACACATACACATACACACATAGTCAGAATAACTTCTTAGGATTTTAAAATTTGAAGATGTGATAAAAACTCGGTTATCAAAAACCGTGGTAGAACCAATAACTTCCCGATTTTTGGAAAAACATTGATTTTTATAGCAGGTAGTTAAAAATTCAAATTGGCAACTTAAATTAATTCAGGCTCGAGTAAAAAATTCGATAATACGTTTTAAAACAATTAATAAATTTCAATCTTTTTTTTTCGATAAACAAGGCAAAGAAATGGTGGATTACATAGCTAATTACCTTGAAACTATTCGGACAAGAAGAGTGTATCCAGCTGTGTCACCTGGATATTTAAGGAATATTTTACCAACATCAGCACCAGTTAATGGTGAACCATGGGAAAACATTTTTCAAGATATCGAAAAATGTATCATGCCAGGCGTAACTCATTGGCAAAGTCCTCATATGCATGCATATTTTCCGGCACTTAATTGCCCAGCTAGTTTATTAGCGGACATGTTAGCCGATGCTATTAATTGTCTTGGATTCACTTGGGTAACTAATTTTTCTTTATTTTATTTTTTGAATTTATTATATGTTTATTTTTTTAATAATAGTAATAATAATAATCATATTTACTAATATTTAATTGAAGGCATCAAGTCCAGTTTGTACAGAGTTAGAGACAGTTGTAATGAATTGGCTTGGAGAAATGATTGGATTACCTGAAGAATTTTTACATTGTCCGGAAGGATCTGGTGGTGGAGTAATACAAACAACTGCTTCTGAATCCACGTTAATTTGTCTTTTAGCTGCTAGATCACGAGCTTTACGTACTATACAAGAAAATGATCCTGATAAGTCACCAGGAGAAATTAATTCCCATCTTGTTGCTTATTGTTCTGATCAAGTAATTATGAATTTTATTGAATTTATTTATTCGGTAATTGGACGGTGATAAGTAAAAATGTTTTCACAAAAATTTTAGAAAAAAAATTCTCTAAAGTACATTTCCACTAAAAAAAAAACATTTTTTAACTCGAATATTCTGTCAGAACCATTTCAGAAAAAAAAAATCTGGAAAACGGTTGACCCTAAAGACCATCCCTGCAACTTCCCGCCAATTCCATACCTAAACACTTGAAATTGCACTTATGACGTTTCTGAGCTCTTCGAACTCAAAAATACTATTTGTGTGTTATTTTGAGCTCTCCGAGCTCAAAGAAATAGCTTTTGTATGCTTTTGAGCTCTTCGAGCTCAAAAGTCTGATAGCAGTTTAATAAAACAGTATTTTTTGAATTTTCAAACTGCAATAATTTCTAAATGAATGAATCGATTTTCATGCGGTTGGCAGAACTCCACGCAGTTTTTTAGAATCTATGATATACTTTTGAACACAAACTGATCGAACTGAAAATCTTAGAGAAATTAAAAAAATTCACTTTTTCCGAATTTTTTCGACAACGATAACTGACGAACCAATCAACCAATTTCCACGTTCTTGGTGGCGATTGACGTGATTTTTTGAGCTCTAATAATTATTTTATTTTGTTAAAAATGATCCGATAAGAAATCTCGAAGTTATGTGAAAAAAACACTTTTTTTGAAATTTTTCGTTTTCGACAACTCTCGAACGAATCAACCGATTTTGATGGAACTGGTGGCAATCGACGTGGTTTTTCAAGCTCAAGAGCTGATTAGTTTTTGGAATTTATCGGTGAAGCCGTTTAGAAGTTATTCCAAAAAAATGATTTTTTGAAAATTTTATTTTTGAGATTTCTCAAAATCTAGCAAACCCAATCGATTCAAATTTTTACGAAATTTAATGGCAAGGATACTCTTTGGATCGCCACCTATTTCGATCCGATCGGCCGAGCCGTTCAAAAGTTATAAGAGGTTTACACACACACACACACACACACACACACACACACACACACACACACACACACACACACACACACACACACACACACACACACACATACACACACACACACACACACACACATACAGCCGCACGGACACCATCGCGGGAATAGTCAGGGAAGCTTCCTGTGACCTTAAAACGTCGAGATCTGATGAAAACTCGATTTTCGCAAAACGGGGTAAAAGCAATAACTTCCCGTTTTTTGAAAATTTTCAATTATCTTAGCGGGAAGTTAAAAATATGCTAGAAAACTTTATTGCGTATCACTGACCAATATATTACAGTATATTTTTCATTTATTGAACTGAGTGTTTAAATTATCCAATAAGTGATCTTAATTAAAAATATAGGTTTACCAAATCTCGGTTTTATTGTTAATTATTTGATTATAGGCTCACTCCAGTGTAGAAAAAGCCGGGCTAATTGGACTAGTACAAATGAGGTACATCGAATCAGATGATAAATTGAGTGTGCGGGGAGACATGTTGATGGAAGCAATCATCCGGGATCGTGAAGCTGGATTAGTACCATTCTTTGTAAGATAAATATTTTTTTATTGTACATTTACAGTATGAAATAGTGATTTTAAGTTTTATACTTCGAATTGTTTTACGCCCATCGAATTATAAAATATCATTTTGAACAAGAAAAAATTTTTAAATTTGAAGTAGATTATGATTATCGTAAATTGATAGTAGTTATTATGATTGTTTATGTTTCATGCAACAAAATCAACAGTTTATATTTTAGTTTTAGCAAATTTTTTATAAAAAAACTTTTTCATCATCTGAACTTTTTTTAAGTTCAATTCTTCACTTAAATTTACAGATAATTAGAGTATTCAAATTTTCAAAAAATTATATGTGATATATTTTTAATTATATTTAAAACTATGTGTAAACTAGCATAAAAATTACTTTTAATTTTTAGTTACTTTTCTCTCCTATTTTCCAAAATTAATCTTCTCTTTTTCAAAAAAAAAAAATTCATAAATTTATATAAATTCAAGTATCCATAATTTTAATCTTTCGTTATGAGAAAAATTCAATACCATGTTATGTTAAAAATCAAAGAAGATTAATTTAAAAAAGATCAATATTTCATTCATATTTTAAACCGTCATTTGTAAGATCAAAAAGTATAAGAAATAAGAATTTAATTTGAAAAAGAAAATAAAAATAAAATATCTTTCTGAAAATAAAAAAGACAAGGATTATAATGTTACGAAACAGGAAATCTGCTTATAAGCTTTCTTGACTACTGGGTATCTCATTATTTTCGCTTCATTTATAAATATCTGATGTTTTAAGACTGACAAATTAACTCCTACGGGAAGCCTTATTTCATTTTATATTTTTGTTATAATAACTTTAATCATGGTTGGTATTTGTATCTATAAAAACAGATCAAATCATATCATAATTTAAACTTAAAGTTGTAAAAGAAGAAAATTATTTTTCCAGGTATGTGCAACTCTTGGAACAACTGGTGCTTGTTCTTTTGACAACCTTAATGAAATAGGACCAATCTGTAAAGATTTTTTCTTAGAATATCAACTAAGATTAAATTACATTAATCTGATTATTATTTACTTTAAATTGAAGGTGAAAAAAATTGTATATGGTTACATATCGATGCTGCGTATGCAGGAAGTGCTTTTGTCTGTCCTGAGTTTCGAGGATGGTTACAAGGTGTTGAATTTGCTGATTCTATAGCATTTAATCCAAGTAAATGGCTCATGGTCCATTTTGACTGTACAGCTATGTGGTGAGATAAACTATCTTTTTTTCATATTGTTTGCAATATATATTAACTGTATGCTTCATTGAATTGTATTTATGAGGATGTTGAAAAAAAAAAAAAAAACTTTTTCTCTTTTTTTTTTATGGAATCCAACAATTGAAAGTCTACTTAAAAGTAAAAATCTTAATAATAATAATTATTATTAATAAGAAAAAAAAATTGATTATTTTGTTTATATTAGAAAGATATTTGAAATTCTTAATAAATAACATGTTTAAACGCTGTCATCATAGGAACGGCTAATTTTAAGAATTTTCTACCTCAAATCTTTTTTGTAGAGCGTACTATTCCCTTCCAAATCCATCATTTAAAAGTTTTTTATGATGAACCGCCTTAAAATTGTAGAAATTCGAAAATAGATTTCAAATATATTGATTTGTGAACACCATCGAAACGAAAACGAATTTTTTTTTTAAACCTTAATATTTCTAAATTTTGTGTTAGTATAAATTCGACGCTTTATTGTATTACAGGCCATTTTTCTGGCCACGTAAATCAATTCATAAGTTTCCGATTTAGACTACCTCCGGATCATCCTCATTTTCCTTTTATCATTTCATTTCCAATATAAAAACATTTAAAAAGTTATCTGATTCTTTTAAAAGAATTTTCAATTTTTTTTAATTAATCGTTTTTAATTATCAATGGTATTTTTCTAATATTTTATTCAAATATTTTAAAGTAAGATTGTTTTGATAAAAATAATTGAATAATATTTTTCAGGGTCAAGAATAGTCAAGCACTTCACAGGACTTTCAACGTTGATCCATTGTATTTAAAACATGAAAATTCTGGTAAGATTTATAAAAATGAATTTTTTTGATTGAATCAGCATATTAGGAAAACAAAGAATATTATAAAAGCTCTGAAATTAAAAAAGTTATGAATCCGAAAATAAGAAAAGACGTTAAGCATTCGGCAGTGTTATATCAGAATATTTCTAAAATTTTATCTGAGACTTTGGTCTTTCTTCTATCTGGATTACATTTTTAACATCTAAATTTTGTCTAATAATAAAACTGAGATTTTTCTAAACTGTTCCTCATTATATTCACATTCATTCCATTAATTCCGTAATGCCTTTCGATAGAGAACTAATTAAATTTCCATAGCTACAACTGAATTTTCAACAACAAAAAAAAAGATATGACCTACATTTCAATCATTACTGATCAAAATAAATCGTAGTCACCGAAAAAAAAATTTTTCTTCATTGTAAGGTAAAAAACCCAGTTATTGACACTGACCTAGTTATTGACAGTTGCAATTTTATTTTAATAAAAAAAAATCAACTCTAATAAATTAATAAATATAATTTTTGAGTTTTAAATTTTAAGATAATTGGTCTTTAGAGATTATTGTATTTTTATAATTAGAATAAAACTGCAAGTGTCAAACAACTAGGCCAGTTTCAATAACTGTGTCTTTTACTTTACTCTACTAATTCTAAATATATCTCAGTAATTTATTAATTAAATGTAAAAATTTATCGACTTAATCCTTAATAATGAACAAAATATTCATTTTGTCAATGAAAAATGAGGAGTCAAATTTCACATATTTATGAAAAATGATTGTTGCAGCATAGCGATGTGTGTTATTTTTAACTTAGTCATTTTGAAAATGGCTATATATAACGTATATAAAACGTAAAAAACCAATCTAATAAATAAATTAGTGTTAAAATGTTCAAGATTGATAACACGAACATTTCAATAAGCAATGTTTAATTTTATAAGACAGATGAAAATTTTATAATTAAGTATTACACGAAGAAGAAAAAATCAAAATAAAAAGAAATATTGAGGAAGATCAAAATAGTTTCAAGTGAAATATAATTTTTTTTAGCGAAAATAATTTTCTTGTCTTAATAAATTTTAACCTCAGCCAACATATTTTTTTTTTCTGAATAATTTTCTCGAATCAAGAAAGTCTCTAAATAACTTAAACTAAAAGACATAAACTTCATAGTTTAATATCTTGCACAGACAAAAATTCTGTTGATTATATTCATTTTATCTAGCCTAAGTTAGAAATTCTATAGTAATAATTTAAAATGATATTTTTTAGGACTTGCAATTGATTACATGGTAAAAAATGTTTTATCCTCTTAGAGAAAAGTAAGAATGGAATGCTCATAACCATAACTGTAAAAAAAAATTGATTATTTTGCAGCATTGGCAAATACCGCTATCAAAGAGATTTCGAGCATTAAAACTTTGGTTTGTGATCAGAAATTATGGAATAACTGGGTTGCAGAAGCATATTCGTGAAGTATGAACGAATAACAATTGATTGATAAGTATTATAAAAATGAAAAAAAATTAAATTAAAGTGAATTTTTATATTTATATAATTCAGGGTGTTCGTTTAGCTAAAAAATTTGAGGCTCTCGTTTTGGGGGATTCGAGATTCGAAATTCCAGCAGTAAGACATCTTGGTATGGTTGTATTTCGTCTTCGTGGAGAGAATTCATTGACAGAGAGACTTCTTAAAAAAATGAATAGCAATGGCAGAGTTCACTGTGTTCCAGCATCATTGCATGGAAAATATGTTATACGTTTTACTGTTACTTCAACAAAGTATGTAATTATTTCTTAACTTACTCATAAATACAACAAATTTTATTTGTTATTTAATTGAAAATCATTATTTCTCTTCAAGTACAACCAATGAGGATATTTTGCGTGATTGGGCTGAAATAAAAACAACGGCTTCTGAAATTTTATCAACGGCTACTGTTTCACCAGCTAGAGTTAAAGTTTCTCTTGCAGGTAATTGAATTATTCATTACCTGTTGTTTGTTAGATTCAATGATAATCTGAAAATAAATAATGATTTGATTATTTATTATTATCATAGAAACACGTCAGAAAAACGAGAACTTTGGATCAAGTTTATTACTCGCTAATTCGCCAATGTCACCAAAAATAGTTAATGGAAGTTTTGCAGCAATATATGACACAGCTGACGTATTCAATGATTGTATGAAGGCATTTGGACAACTGCGCTTAGAACCACGTGACAGCCCAGGTAAACGCATCCGAAAAATCAAAGGCATGCACTTCTAATCTTCTTTTATGATTGTTTGTAAATTAATTATTTATACATTAATGTTAATTGAATACTATAATAAGAGGAATTTATTTTAATATAACATTTTTAGCAATGCGACGTCGCATTCGAGGTATTTTAATGTCAGGTAAACAATTTTCGTTAGATTCACGAATGGACTTGGTTCAGGTTCGTAAAAAAAAATTTAAATGAATAAAAAATTGCATACCTCAAATATTCGGGCAGTAACTATAATGCTTCACTTTTAAAATACATTATTTCTGTTTATCTAAAAATTTTTATTCACTCGCATTAAAAATAATTATATAATTAACAAATAATAATTACATCATATCATCAAGCTGAGTTTGCAATCTTTCTTCCAACTAAGTTCGTCAAAGTACATTTTAAAAAACAGGCGGTATTAAAATTTAACAAAATGAGGCGTATATATTTTTAGAGTTAATTTGATGCTTTTTAATTTTAAAATTAATGTCAATAGTTAACGCACAAAATTTAAGTTACATCTAACATTGATTGACAAGTTTAGATATCATTATATAAGTTTTACTGTAGTATTTTAAAATTTAGTTTTTTACGTGTGAGAAAAATTATAATAAAATTAAAAAACTCTTATATGTAACATAATTATGTTAAGTCTATTCCTACCTTGAACATTGGAATATCTTTTATTTACATTATTTATTATTTATCTGTCACTGTAATTGTTATTGCTACTATTTTTCATAACACTGATGAGTTTCTAACAGTTATTGAAAGAAAACGATTTTCAGCTAAATGGTTTTAAAATATTATAAGCATTATATACCTTATTTTTGTATAATATTATCGATAGGTTCTCTATGATGACGCCCGTTGATTATGTTATTTTCTGAACTGTGCGTCACTCCTGATGTCGTTAGTATGTTGAAATTCTTCGAATTGTGCGTTATATAGCTAGTTATTTGTTAACCTTCAGAAAATTATTATTGTCTTCGCTTAATATTTTCTTCATCAGCTCTTTGCCGTAAAAAATAAATACAAATTGATCTCGTAGATGTTTCTAAAAATTATATAATTTAGCACCGGCAATTTACTGATACCTTCCTTAGTCTTGCAATAAACTTTCCAATACTTGATTCTGACATTTGAGGTGTGCAGAATTGTAAATTTAAAAAAAAATTATACAATAGTCAGATTGTTATTGTTTTAGGGATATGCATCTTGTGGACGTCCTTTATCCGAACCTTCTACGACATTACCTTTAATGAAAGAAGATGAAGATTATAATGGAAAAAATGATTCGAATTTCAGTATTGACAAAACTGACAAACCTATTGGTAAGAATGTTTCATCAAACAGCAATACTATACGAGAGTGAATTTAAATAATAAGTATTTTAAAAATAATATCAAATGTGTAACATTCAATCTTTCCAATAAAAATTACAGTTAACTACGTTACTATTTAATTAATTAATTATTCGCGTTGACTAAATCAATAACTCTCATATTAATTGTTGAATTTAATTATAGAAATCAATAGTGAATAATTATAAAATAGATAATAATAAAAAATAATTAATGAGGAAAGATTGTACACAATTGATTAATCTACAATAAATTATTAATATTTCTTGTGTGTAAATTGACTAATGATGATAATAATAATAGTAATAATGAAATAAATAAGAGTAAATAAATAATAGCTTAATGAAAACTTTAAAAATTAAATTGAATAATTTAAGGCATCTATTACGATAACACGACATCGAAATCAAATTCAGACGATTCGATTGGCGTGAATAATCATCAGGTGAGTTTTCAAACGAACGCTGAGAACACTATGATGAGTTTTAAGATCAATGAGTTATACGTGGGAAAAACAATTACAAAGAGCGAAACCATTGGTGGAATAAGTGGTTTAATCAATACTACATTCACAATTCAATCACAATCTGATGAAACAATGAATAATAAGGATTTAAAAAAGAAATAGAAAAATACATTCATCAATAGTAAAGTTTATTTTGTGAAAGAAAAAAAAATTAAATTAATTATAAATAAAATTTAATCATTTAACATTAAACAAAAAAAAGTGGTAATGTAAAATTAAGTATACAATAAAATTTTCTTCAGTTGATTTATTTTATTTTATTTCTTATTCCAGTCAATAATAGAACTGATAAATAATTGTTGCAATACATCCATTTATTCGAATATATAATTTATAACTTCAATATAATTGATGATATGACATGACAGATCACTACAGTTATTTTAATTATATTCCTTTGAAATTGCATTTATAATTTAGATTATAAATTGAAAATTAATTTATTGCATTAATAATTGCACTCATACATTACTTAAACTCGAATATACGACCTTATATACTAATATCATTTTTTTTATCAATGGCAAAATATGATAGCATTTTAAATAAATTGTAATACTCTTGACATATCACGTGAAAGCGCTTTTCAGTGTCATAAATCTATGATATAATTTTTTTGTTTTACAATTAATATGCAATTTATCCACAATATTGCTAATTCATTGCAAAACAATCGCTTCTTAAAATATTTTTAAAATTTACGTCTTCATAGACTTCGATGGTTCTTTTTTTTTTGTTTTCAATAAAATATTAAGTGCGAATTTAATACAATAGTTACAAAGCTTCGTACAGAGATAAATAAAATCATTGGTAATTACGACATTTAAATTTAAAACACAAAAAATTTTTCCAAAATAAACTCTTCTTAACAATTTTAAAAATTAGCCTATTTTTAACATAATAATAAATTCACTTAAAAATATTTAACAGCATTATAGATATACCCTCTTGTCTATTCTATCCTATATAAATATGTTAACTGATAGTATTGAACCTGATAATTATAAATTATAGCTTTACAAGTAATAAAAATGTTATGTTTAACATAATATTGTGGTTAATTGATACTGATCACTTTTATTGAATCAAATTTATTATAACAAATGATAGTTGTTCGGAAAGTCGGTCCACCTTATTTTTAACCCTTCGTCACTCGCGTCTTTTTTAGTTTCTCGCTCGCACTATAGTGAGTCTCTATAGGTTGAGTAGTTGTTAGGCGGCGATCTGCTCATGACGCGAGTGACGAAGGGTTAACTATAAAATATCAAAAAATAGACATTCTCGAATTTTTTTTTCCATTACTCTAATTCACAGATTTATTTTATCAATTATTAATTAAGTCAAAAATACATTTTTCAAGTAACTTTAAAGTTTTTAAGTTTAAACAAATTTTATGTCAACCGAAAATCACTAATAAAATGTATCCACATGAGTTTAGCGATTTCGAGTTAATTTTTTGGTACCCTGCGTGTAAAAACAAACAATTGAGAATAAAAATTTTTTCGAAAACGTCAATTATAAACCTTTATAAAATTTAAGAAAAAGATATGTAATTGCAAAAAAAAATTTCTAATATTTTTATCAGTCAAAATATTGTGAACCTTACTTCTGAATAATTACCAAAAAAATTGTTTGCAATTGACTTTATTATTGAAATGAAGTTGATCATATAAATAAACAAATTTTCAAATTTTACCAGAGTTTAATAACCCTTCGTCACTCGCGTCTTTTTAGTTTCTCGCTCGCACTATAGTGAGTCTCTATAGGTTGAGTAGTTGTTAGGCGGCGATCTGCTCATGGCGCGAGTGACGAAGGGTTAAAGAACAAATTTGAATAGTGTCTGGATACTTGAACAAAGATTCATTAGTTGTTATTGAAATAATGGTATAAGTATGTAAATGTGAACATTAAAGTGCGCCAAATGTGTTGACACTGAATGTGAGTGCAACATAAAGATTATATGTTACATTGATAATTTAAAGATTAAAAAAAAGATATCGTATGTCGTGTTTGGAATGCTTATCTCCAATGTTGATTATGTTGTTGTAATTGTTTTTGTTGCTATTAAATAATCGTTTGTCAATATACAATACTAATAACAATAATAATTATTATTCAATAATGTTGTTAAACATAGATAATGTTGATATAGCTACAGCCAACAACAGCCAATATAATATGTTACGCATTTTTTACTTTTATGACTCAATTATCATTCTCCTCACATGGCACGTGGATGTAATTCAACTGTGAGACCAACAACTATACATAACTAATAACAAAATCATAAAGAAACAAATAAACCAAATAATTTTTTTAATCAAACTATTTGTTCATTTTTCACGTGAATGTTATAATTTAGACTAAAACTCTAAGGCACTTTTATCTCACGTGATGTAAAACTGATAGTTTCATTTTTGCTTAAATAGTTATGAGAAACGTGGTGATTTTACATTTAAAATATGAAAATCAAGTTTTGAATATGACAAAAAAAATTAACATAATTAAATAGTATATTACACACCTGTGGCAAGAAAATGAGAAATGTCTCAGAACACATATATGTTGCCCGAGGCGAAGCCGAGGTCGACATATATGTGATCTGAGATATTTATTATTTTCCTGCCATAGGTTTGTATACTATTTTTCTGTCCGACAGAGGCGGAAAGCGGCAATTTCGTTTAGCGCAGCGGGCCGAAAGTTGCCACTTTCCGCCTGGAGGGCAGAAAAAAAAATTACTAAATTAAACACAAGAAATTTAACGAGCATAGTCAATGGCCTCACAGATGCGCGTGCGAAAATGAACAAATGACCCGACACGAGCCGCATGGCTTGCCAAAAAAACCTCACGAATCAAATAATTATCCTCTCAAAACGTGTAAAATTCGTTTGGCAAAAGGCTTTTTGGGAAAGCCTTTCTGTGAGGACATGCGCGTTCAGCTTATGTTTATTTTTTACTACTTCTATAAAATCATAATAAATTAACAATATGGCACATTAGATTTATAATAAAAAAAATTTTTTTCTTTACTTATGTATTATTGACTTGGTCAAGTGGAAGTAGAAAAAAATAGAAAGCTGAAGGCCCACGCAGTGCGTTGTTTCAATTATTTTTTGACAAAAAGTATACTTTTGGAGCGGAAGGTGGGGTTTTATACTGTTTACTCAAAATTCGTTTTGATTTTAGCATTTTCATTATTAATAACAATAACGATTTAAGATTTCGCTTTAATTATGATTATAAGAAAAAAAAATTTCTTAAAATCATTGGAAATTTCATCTTGAGTAAAAAAAAAAAGTTAGTTATTTCGAGGAATAATTTCGAATAAACAGCATTTATTAAAGATAATGGAAGAAATATTTACAAAATTATACATGGGAAAAATTAACCGTGCATCGGGCATTGCTTTTTAATGGCAAATAAAAGAAAAAAGTAATTTAATTTCGGATATATAACGAAGCTAAGTATTGCAGTAAATTGTGTAACTTAAAATTAATCATGCTTAGTAATTTTTAATGTGATTTAATAATTAGACGAAAAACTTAACAATAATAATAAAAAAATAATAATAATAATAATAATAATCAAGACACCTTAACGTAAAAAATATTTAAAGAATCAAAAAAAGCTGCAAGAATGAAAAAGTTAACTTGATTCAAGAAAAAAATTTTGAACGAAAAAAATCATTTTGAAGGGTTTGATCATCTTTACACTATTAGAAATGTTTTTGAGCCATGTTAAATTTACTGAAATCAGAAAAATTTCTCAAAACAAGAACTTTTTTTCTTGATTTAAGATAATCAAAGTCTTAAAGTTATTTTCTCAGTTCACGTTTTTTTCTTTTGAACCAAGTTTATTTTTTTAATCATTATGAATAAAAAAAATACGCTGAGTCGTATTAACAACAAATAGATAGTTGACGTTCAAATAATGTTTCATACACCTGTACCATTTGTTCATACATTAAAAGATTTTCAATTTCTCATTCCAACTTAATACTTATTTTATCTAGACTTATTTTTACTATCTACATACAATTTAATTTATAAAATCCAACTAGAAATTAATATTATTAATTATTCAGTTGGTTGCAGCAATGTTTAAATGTAATTGTAATTTTAGTTTTAATATTTAAGTAATTAAAATTTAATAAGGTCTACTCGACTAAAATTATTTCCAGTTGGTATTTTATTGTAACACAGCTAATTGGTGAACATGCTGTAAACACGCCGTGAAAGACGCTATCTATGCGTACTATAGTTTATTGTTTTTTGTTCGACAGTAAATCGAACGAGTTAGGACAGAGAAAAAGTCAAGAGTATATATGTGAATACTACTCCTAAAATAGTGTGAAAGAAATCAATCAAATAAATAAGTTATAAAAAATGATTTTTTAAAAATAAACTTCCGTAATAATTGATTTTAGAGGAATTATTCTTAATAACTATCAATCAATAATTACTTTATCTATTCTTAGTATTTAAAATTTATTATTTTCTAATAGCTATAATATTTTTGTTACCGAGTATTTAAAACGTTATTGAAGATTTAATAAAAAAAAATAATATTTTATCAGATAGACCCCTATGCTAAGCACGGATTAAAATTGAAGAAATGTCTATTAAAACAACCACTTTTCATACTTCTTTAATATTACAAATTCTTAAACTGCTAAGTTATTAATTTTGAAAAATATTAACTAATGAGTTAAATATTTAGCTATGGAATTTTTATGATTTACGTTAAAAAAAGTTATGACGAATTATAGTAAATATTTATAAAAAAATTTTGAACGGCTTTTACTAATTTCACGCTTAAATAATTAAGTGTATTTTAAAACTTTTTAGGGCCTCTACAGGAGATAAGAATAAAGAATGTAATGTAAATACAGTGGTGATAATCACAGCGACCTACTAAGCAAGCCTTAGCTCCTGACGAGCGAACTAAGGATTAGGAATAAAGTAGATAGGATCAGGAGAGTTTTATTTGAGCTTGAGGAATGAGCTACCCTATTGCACATATCTTCCTCACAGAAGCACATGTGACCAGTGCCGGTACTTTCCATCATGCACACGTGGTCCACCATGAATAAGTTTATTTGCAATTGTGAAGTGCATGTCCTTCGTACACTCTCGTATGCTGAAAAACAAATTTATAAATTAGTTTAATTATTTATATATAAGCATTATAAGTTATCAGAAATAATTAGGGGAGCGAAGCAAGTCTTTACGTTGATGAGAATTTTATATTTTTTGGTACACTTTTAAAAAAGAAACTAAAAAATATCTAGACATGACCTTGAATATAATTATTTATATTCATGTATAAATATGTCATCAACCATTATTAAAAAAAAATATTTGTATTTCTTACTTTAAGTGTGTGTATGTCTTTCCAATTAGTCAAATCTTACATTATGGAATATCATTTGTTTTATATTCAAAGTTTTTTAAATAATAAATATTTATCAATATGCAAATTATATTTTTTTCGTAAAAATATAAATAGGTCATGGGATATACTATATCAAATCGAACAATTGATGGAATCAACCATTTTCAATCTAGATGAATTCTGGTCATAATTTCTCTTTTATTATAAAATAAAGTTCTGGCAAAAGAAAAAAATTAAAAACATTGATTTCAAAAAGTCATGTAAAATTCGAAATTTTACTATTTTTCAAGCTTTTCAAGTCTATTTTTCAGATAGCTCAAATCTGAATTAAAACTATTATGGTAACAAAAATGTATTGCATGCCTTAAGCGCGAAGCGCGCAGGTATGCTCTACTCTCGCCTAAAAATCGTGATTTCGATTAAAACGTGGTTTTCATAATTTAAACGAAAAAAATTATGGATAAAAAGCATATTGAAATAAATAATAGTAACTACAGAATACGTTAAAAAAATTTTCTTATCGATTAAATAAGATTTCTCAGAAAAAACTCGTTTTTCTGATGAATTAAATGAATAAGAGCGTGGTATTCACGGAAGCTATGGGCATGATAACACCACAACTTTGTCAAAAATCACTTTCACGATTTAATTTTTTTTTTTTGTTATATTCCTGAGGAAGTTTATCAAAACCCTTGTGAAAATGGCGTGTCAAAATAATTCCGTTTCGATACAGTTAATTTTTTTCGATTGTCAGTTCGGTGACTTTTTCTGCGATTTCGGCAGCCATATACAGAGTGTCCCAGAAGTAACGGACGCCATTGTAGCATCTGATAAACAAAATAATTCTGAGACGAAAAGTCCTTAGACATTTTTTTAATCAGACGCATAGATAATTAATTATTAATTAAAATAACATTCTTTTATGCGTTAGAGAGAGAGCACTAGTGTCAAGTGTGACACATGGCTAGTTAGAAACTAGTTAGTCATACAGTTAGTTGTGTCTTTGTTTGGCACATACTTGACTGGACACTGGCGCTCTCT
The DNA here is from genome assembly GCF_020080835.1 of Cotesia glomerata. Lineage (NCBI taxonomy): Eukaryota > Metazoa > Arthropoda > Insecta > Hymenoptera > Braconidae > Cotesia > Cotesia glomerata. The sequence goes on from NC_058161.1 coordinate 10,504,338, forward strand.
CTCTAACAAATAAAGAGACGTTATTTTTAATTAACAATTAATTATCTATGCGGTTAATTGAAAAATGGCTAAGGACTTTTCGTCTCAAAATTATTTTTTTCATCAGATGCTACAATGGCGTCCGTGACTTTTGGGACACCCTGTATATTATTTTTCGTAAACAGAATTGAAATAACTATAAGCAAGCAGAAACTATACATACATGATGGTATAATTACTAACTGTTTTATTATCTGTTAAAATTTTTCTTTAGTTCGACCTACAGAAGGGATAATACTACTCGCGAGAAAATTCAAATTAAAAACGAATAATTTTTGTTATGATCTAAATAATTTATGTATGATATGAGCGCTTAAGGCATGCTCATTTGGATTTTCCAAACTTTTTAAATCTATTTGGAAGAAAATATGTGGGGCTACAGAAGAAAAATATATTCGAAAAATGGTAAAGGAAATTTGTAAAACTTTGAAATTCAGAAAATCGTAATAATCGAAAGTCGAGATTCAATTTTTTGCTCAAGTTTTTTTTTGTATAATTCTTTCAACTGATCTTAAAATACTCTGAAATTTGCAGAAGCATGTAATTCTATTTATTTTTTCAAGATATACATTTTTATGTTTTGATAAGAAAAAATAATTTTTTTTGCAGCTTTTAAATAAAGTAAAGCAAAGTAAATGTTTAGTTTTATAATTTTTAAGCAATAAAAAATCTAATCTACATTGAAATATAAAATAAAATTATTTGTTTTTGTAACTATTATTTGTAAACGTTAATAGATCAAATGCTGCACAATACCACAGTGAATTTAAAGGTAATGTTTCAAGAAAATTTTTTTCCACGTAAGTACTCGAATTATTCCACTAAATGAAATTATTTTCATCAGATCATTAATGTTTAACCCGTCAGCACTCACGTTATGAGCATTTTGCTCACGCAACAACATCCGACTTATAGAGCGGCGCTGTAGTGCAAGTGAGAAACTAAAATTCACGTGAGTTCTGACGGGTTAATTACTTCAGTTACCTACTTATTATCTGCTTATAAGTTTTTATTAAACGGTAGAAGTCCGTTATTATCAAAACTTATCTGCATTAATGTACTGACTACTGACAAACCTATGTAAATCATTTACAGTCGTATAAATTCTATTTAAACGAAACTAAATTATTGACTATAATAATTGTATTGAACGCCTATTATATTCAAATCTGAACTATATCGATTTAATTTCGTATTTATGTTCTTTTGTAAATGCTATTTTATATTATTAATTGGTTTTTCTGTTATCAATCCACAAAAAAATTGATATAATTAAGTAACTCACGTGATTTTGCATTGCGGACCATTTTAACACAACAGCCATTACAGGTCATGAGTGGTGGTTGATCTCTTGGAAGCGCAGTGTAATTGAAAGGATCCTTGCATCTGAGATCTGTCCATGAATCACATTCGTAACAGTAAACTGAGCGTGCTATTGATTATAAGATATTTAATTAATAAGGTTTTGCAATATTTTTTATAAATTATTTTAATTATACATTGATTCCTTATCTTAGAAGTATAAATTAAAAAATCAACTTTTGTGTCATAAATATAATTTTTAATAGGAAATAAGTTCTTAATTAAATTTAGCATATTCAATTATCTGCGTTATTTTGCGCTTCAATCAATTCAAAATTGTTTATATTTTCATGAGAATCACTAATTTGAACTAATAATTACATGTTTATATATTAAAAGTTGAGTCAAATACGTTCTACTTTGAAACCTGTTCGACTACTGGGTACTTTACCTTAGTTAGATTTCTATGAAATCTATTAAAAATCTGTATATTGCCGAGATTAGAACTCGCTATTTAAAACTTTTATCCATTGCATCATTCTATGTAATCAATGTAAAATAAACTCACGTTCAAATTTTTACTTATTAACATCAAAAATTTCATTTAAATTGTTTAGACAAAAAATTACTTCTTTTTCAAGTATTTTGTTCATAATTTGTTAATTGCCCGTAAAAATATTTTTTTATATGATTCCATAATGTTTGATAGGTCAATGTTGGTCATATCAAGCCATATATGGACATGTCTGGCCTGATATGACGATGTACCCGCATCAGGCTTGAAATGGTCTGATATACCATATATAATTTTTTGTTATACTCGCTCCCAAAGTTCAACTTTTGAGCGTTGGGTGGCGTCCGAAAAGATACTCATTTCTAGAGACTCTACCATACCGCCTTTTTTCCGCGGCCTAGGCCGCAAAGTTTACTTCCCCCGTTTTTTTCGTACTGACCTTGTGCAATCGGATGAAATTTAGAACGCAATAAATCAAATTCTAGTATACCGACCGATAGATTTTGAGTAAATTTTAAACTCAGTTACTATTGAGTGACGCTAATTCATTTCTCTGCTGGCAGTTTATTAAGAAGCGGCCCTAATGTTAATAAAATAACAACCACGCCACAAATAAATATTAATAAAGAGATAATTAATATAAAATTAAGTTTTTTGCCCTTGTGAAACTTCATAAAATTTGAATATGTCATTATTTGCCTCATATCCCTCAAAAGTTAAACTTATGGAGCGACAATAACAAAAAATATTGTATGTCATTTGGCCACTAAGTGGTGATTTTGACAACGATGATTTTACGATATTCGCTTTAAAGTTTGTGACGCGAATGTACGAAAACGAGTGTAAGTTTCCGTTCTCGACTTCGCCTCGGACGTTAAAATTACGCCCGTTTTCGTACATTCCCGCCACGAACCTTAAGCTCATATCGCAACATCGTCGTTATCAGAAAATCGCCACTTTGCGGCCATATGACATAAATTACTATTTCAAATGTATTCACGGAAAAAAAATTTACTTGAATCAAGTAAATAATTTTAAAGAACTCCAAATCCTTGATTTAAGTAAAAAAATTCTTAAACTACGAAATTTTTTTTCAATTTAAGTAAATTTTACTGTATTCAAGAATTTTTCATCTTCATTCAAGACAATGAAACTCTTCAAAATTTTTTTCTTGATTTGAGAATTTTTCTCTTGATTCAAGTTAATTTTATTTTCCATTAAATATATATTATCAGATCAAGCCATATAAGATATATCAAAACGGTTTTTGACTAGCCCGTGTAAAAAAAATTCGTCTTAAAATTGTCGTTCGTTTAAGATCTTAAACGTGACACAAACCAAGACTATTTTAAGACTCTTTTAAGACGCCAAAAAAAAATCCGAGAGCAGATTTTTGAAAATTTGCTTTTCGAATTTTTTATGAAAATTAATTTTTAGACGATTTTACGACTTTCTAACCGCAATATTTTTGAGTAAGATGTTTTTAAATTGAATTTAAAATTGTTAAAAAATTATTATCTGACAATTTTAAGACTTTTTTAAGACGTTCTGTTTTAATGTTTCAGGGCTCTGTCGCTGTTTGCTCATTTCAAAATAGTCTCTAAATCTTTTTTTAAGATTTTTTTAAGACTAATTTAAAAATTATTTTAAGACTTAAATCTTAAAATAGTCTTAAAATCGTCTTGAAAAAATCTTAAAATAGTCTTAAAAAAATTATTAAAAAATTTTTAGGCTATTATAAGATGATATCACAATGACAGCTCCAGAAAATTATTATGGAACGTCTTTAAATTGTCTTAAAATTATCTTAAATTAGTCTTAAAAAAATCTTAAAAAAAAATTTAGACTATTTTAAGATGGGCTAACAGCGACAGAGCCCCGGAACATTAAAACGGAACGTCTTAAAAAAGTCTTAAAATTGTCAGATAATAATTTTAAATTCAATTTAAAAACATCTTACTCAAAAATATTGCGGTTAGAAAGTCGTAAAATCGTCTAAAAATTAATTTTCACAACAAATTCGAAAACCAAATTTTCAAAAATCTGCTCTCGGATTTTTTTTTTTTTGGCATCTTAAAATAGTCTTGGTTTGTGTCACGTTTAAGATCTTAAACGAACGACAATTTTAAGACAATTTTAAGACGATTTTTTTTTACACGGGAGAGATCATGAAAATTTACAAATAAATAATTTTGATTTAAAATATTTCTTTTGCAGATAAAGAATTTTATTTCCACTAATTATCAAGTAAATTAAGATTAAAAATCTTTGTGCTATACATGTAAGTGTTATCAATGCTAATGAATATTGAAAAAAATTGATTGTTTCATTTATTCAATTAAATTTATAAACATTCAAACTAACTATTCTATATTAAAACCTCTATAACTAGCTAATTAGATAAATAATTAAAAGCTTGTCAATAAATTGACAATTCCCTTGACATAATAAAGTTGAAGCACATATTTTGTATTGTTCTAAATCACTTACTTTGGCATTCAGCATGACAGACGTTGGCAACAGCTAGCATTATTGCCACTGAAAAAAATATATAAGTATTCGATTAAAAGTTTGTTTTATTAAAATTATTATCACGTACATTATCCGTACATATCAATAGTTATTGAAAAAAAAAAAAAAAAAAAAAACTAAAATTATTTATACCTACAATTATATGTACATATCTAATTACTATTTTCTAATTTTTCTACAAAGATATTTAAGAACAATCAATCAGTAACAATTGTCTGATGTTTATTTTTATTTCCTTTACCAACTTACCCCTTTGGAGAATGCACCAGTCGTAAGCTTATCTTATATTTTGTTAATTATTGTTAGAAACTTAAAGACTAGATTAATTTAACTCTCTGTTTAAAATAGTACTTTAAATCTATTGAATAATTTAGTTAATAATATTTAATTAACAAACCTGCTAGAAAGTAGTCGGGATCCATTGTTGGCACCAGTCTATGTCGATTTCAATGCAGTAAAACATGCGCGCAAAATCATGTGTTTATTTAATTTTTGCCACGTGATTTTGACCTGAGAAAATAGGATTATCAAGACTTTATTTATAAAATAATCTTATTACAAATAAATTTAGATATGTGATGAAATGATAACATACATAATTATAATTCAATAAAAAATAGAAATGAATGAAAAGGTCAGAACTGAAAGAGTGTAAGCGGCAAAAAAAAGATTTTTTGTCATGCATTAAAAAGAATAATAAAAAAAAAATAACAAATTATTTTTCTTTACTACTCAAATAAGATGTCGCCAGTAGAAGGTACATTATTTTGTTACTATCCTCTGAACGTGTTATTATTCATTTGAATTAAAGTTATAGCTTTTCTATTTTTCAAATATTTCAATATATTACTTTTTAACATTACAAACTAACTTTAATCATTTTAATCCAAGTTAAATTTCTAAAATGAGATTTTTTTGTCACATTTCAAATTTGAAAATGTCGAAAGTTGCATCAATTCGTTTACATTTTTGTATAAAATACTGTTAAAAAAAGATAAGAAATAAATTAATATGAAATATTTCGAAAACAAGCATCGCTTGTTAGCTGAAAAAAAATTTAGTGCACCTATCAAAGTAAAATAATCCATTTAAACCAACACAAATTTTAGAGAAATTAAAACATTATTCTATAATAAGCTTTGAGCTATCATAAAAATATTTGAGTTAAATACCTTATTGAATGGTATTTATCTAAGATGATGTTAAATCGAGTCAAAGGTCATTTTCTTCAAAACAGATTTACATAACAAGTATCCGTAGATTCACAGTCGTTCTTGTGCCTTCTTTAATATGTTTATCAAAAACATTAAAGAATATGATTATAGTTTAACTTTTAAGAGAATATATAATTTTTTTCGATGCAGCATCAAAACATCAACTATACTAAGTATTGTCGTTATAAAATCCATCGTTTTTTTTTTTTTTTTTTTTTTTATTTAGCACATCTGCAATAGTAAACATGATTTTTAAATCATAAATACCGTATCCATTTGTTTTCTTGAAAAACTAGAAAATGATAACGCACCCTCTTATTTGAGCAATACATTTGGCTACTTCTACGAACTTTCAATTAAAATCATGTGGTAAAATCATGTCATAATATTATGTTCATAGTTGAAAATAAATACTTGAAAGTGATAAATCCGATTATTTATTTGAAACATTTCTATTCAATTGTAATATTTATCAATCCATTGAATATAAAGTTTGCATGAAAAGAAAAAAGAAATGTGAGTTTTAATAGAATTTAAATTTTTTCAATAGATGGTTATTGAAAACATAAAATTTTTATTAAAAAAATTCAACATACACAAAATAATACAAATTAATAATAATAATAATTATTATTATTATAATAATGTAATTTAATTTTTTAGTTGATAGAAAATATTGACAAATAAGTCCAAAGATAAATAAAATGATAAATATAAAAAAATTCTTGAACTATGTATTTTTTCGGGTCTTAATAATAAACCAGAAAATGATAGGTTCTATACGAATTCCTGGTGACGAACTATTTAAATTGACCATAAAAAATTCAAAAATATTTTTGTTTATAACAACACCCACGTGAATGACAGTGATAAGCTTAAGCCGAGTCCACTTTCTGCACTAATTTTGCGGATACTAATAATGTATGAGAAACGTGAGTGTGGCGCTGGTGAAGATCTTTCAAAGCTCATCAGAGAGCTTTACGCGATTGCGCATTCCGAAAATATTATTTCTACAAGCTTAGAGATCAATATTATAAAGTTTACTGCAGCAATTTAATAAAAACTATATAATAGAGCAAGCTCTAATTACACAGCAACAAATATATAAGAATGATAACAAAATATGACGGAGTAACTTTTTTCATAATGTCTACGAAACGGTAGAGAGAAAATCTTAATTACATACATAAGAACCATTGCTAAAATTATGGGTACCATTTTCATACTATATTGTAATAGTCTCTGATACATTATGCATTGATGATGAACCCATAATTCATAGTAATTGTTCATAATTTTAAAAAATTAGAATTTTTCGAAAGGATGTTGTTGATTTAATTACGATTTATAATGTGCAAATTTCTAAACTTTATACGTTTACCACTCAAATATCTCAAAAATTTAGTATTCTATTTTTGAGCTCGGAGAGCTCAATACTTGAAAATACATACTTTCTTATAACTTCCGAAAGAAATAAACATTAATAATATATGGTGCAAACGAGAAATTGAAACTATTAATCAATTCTTAAATTGAAAGCGCATGGATCGGATATGTAATTTAAAAATTCCCGCGTTTAGGAGTGCAGACGTTACCAAGTCGATCGAAAAATATAACTGATGCATGTCGATGGTGCATTCCATATAAAACTTAATTTTTTGAAATGAAATAATTTTAAACCTCATCAGCTTTTAATTATCTCAGAGAATTACAAAAATTATGTAACAGAAAGCGAATTATTTACACTGATAAAAAAGTTGACTTGAATTTAGAGCAAAAATTTTGAACCAAAAATTGTTGAATAATTTCTTCAATCAAGAATTTATTCTCTTAAATTTAGAAAATCATTTTCTTCAAAACGGTATTCTTGGTTCAAGATTTTTACTTTCGAATCAAGTTAACTTTTTTATCATTGTAGACACATTATTTCTTCATCTTACCTGAAATTAATTTTTTCTTATAAGAAAGTAGTAATTCATACAAAAGTACTCGAATAAAATTAATAAAAAGGCCATTCGGCAGCCGAAATGGGAAGTAGATTTCTCAAACAGCTAATTTTAATTATAAATATTAGTAATAACATAATGATAATAATGATTTAGAATTTTCCTACTGGGGATCCGCCATGTAAAAGAAAGGGAATGCGTCGTTTTATACAGTACCTCAAGGGTGATGCGGAAATCTATGTCATAACAGATTGACCGATATACGAATATAATTAAATCTTAATTATAAATACAATACATATTGTAAAAATAGTCTACATATTATATATTTTTTTTTTTTTAATCGAAAACATTGATACAACTGAAAATAAACCGTAGAAGAGAAAAAATGTATTTAGATTTCACAAAAAAAAATTAGAAAAACGGTAGACCCTGAAGGCCATCCCTGCAACTTCCCGCTAATTCCATATCTAAGTGCTTAAAACTGCACTAATGATGTTTTTGAGCTCTCCGAGCTCAAAATGACAATTTATGCGTTATTTTGATCTCTCCAAGCTTAAAGAGATAACTTTTATATGATTTTGAGCTCTTCGAGCTTATGTTAAAAAAACACTTGTTTCCAAATATTTCGTCGAGGATATCTCTCGAACCAATCTACTGATTTTTACGTTCTTGGCAGCGATCGACGCGATTTTTTGAGCTCTAAAAATTATTCAATGTCATCAAAAACCTTTGAAAAGAAATGTCGAAGTTATGTGAAAAAAACACTTTTTTCGGTTTTCTTTCGTTCACGATATCTCTCGAACGAATTAACCGATTTTGACCGGATTAACGGTGATCGACATGGGTTTTGAAGGTTAAGGGCGGATTAGTTTTTGGAGTTGATCGATAAAGCCGTTTAAAAGTTATTATAAAAGACCACTTTCAAAAAAAATTTTTTTCTCAGTTTTTTTTAGATTTTTCAAAATTTCTCAAAATCTATTGGTCCGAATCGGTTCAAATTCACAGGATACGTAAGTTTGAGGGAACTCTTTAGAACGCTGTTTGGTAGGTTCTGATCGGTTTAGTCGTTCACAAGTTATAAGCGATTCACATACTTATACACACACACACACACACACACACACACACACACACACACACACACACACACACACACACCAGATGGAAGGGTGGAACGAAGAAGTATTGCCTGGTGGCGACCCTAGACATCAGAAATGCCTTCAACTCCGCCAATTGGGAATGCATCATGCAGGCCCTCCAAGAGAAGAATGTACCAGAATACCTTCTTAAGATCGTAGCAAGCTACTTTGAAAACAGGGTCCTGAAGTATGACACGAAGAACGGTCCAAGGGAGTATGCTATTTCTGGAGGTGTACCACAAGGTTCAGTTCTAGGCCCGCTCCTGTGGAATATTATGTATGACGGCCTATTAAGACTAACTCTGCCAAGAAACGTCAAACTCGTAGCATATGCAGACGACGTAGCCGTAGTGATCGTTGCCAAACATCTTGACGAGATAAACCATGTGTTCGATCTCACTTTCGAGCGCGTTAACCGGTGGATGGACGCAGTGAACCTGCAACTGGCGCAACACAAAACTGAGGCAGTGCTTATTACCAGCAGGAAAGTGGTAGAGACAATTAAGCTGAAAGTCGCCGAACAAGAAATCACATCACAACCTTATATTCGATATTTAGGAGTGATGCTTGATGCCCGACTCAACTTTAAGCAGCAGGTAGAACACGTCAGTGCCAAGGCGTCAGCAGTGGGAACAAGTCTAGCACGACTGATGCCGAACATCGGAGGGCCAAAGCAGAGCAGAAGGGTACTGTTATCATCTGTAGTCACATCGGTGCTTACATATGGTATATCTATTTGGACCAACGCTCTCGAGATGCAAGAATCATGGAGGAAGGCTGGACCAGTATACCGACGGTGTGCCTTAAGAGTCGCCAGCGCCTTCCGCACAATATCCGAGGAAGCAGTGTGCGTTATTTCCGGAACTCTGCCTCTCAGAGTCCTCGCTGAGGAAAGACGGAACCTTTATCATCGTAAAAGGTCAACTACACTAAGCGCTGAAGAGCTCAGAACTGAAGAACGGCAAAACAGCTTCGACCGATGGCAGCTCCAGTGGGACGCTGCAGAAAAAGGAAGATGGACGTATCGTCTTATACCGAGGATCGACGACTGGTTGAACCGGAGTCATGGAGAGGTTAACTACTACCTTACGCAGATGTTGTCAGGACACGGCTGCTTCCGAGCCTATCTTCACCGCTTTAAGCACGACGATTCTCCGGAGTGCCCATCCTGCCCAGGTGTCGCTGAAGACGTGGAGCACGTGATCTTTGCATGTCCTCGTTTTAACCAACAGCGCGATGAATTAGAGAAGATTCTAAAAAAGAGAATTCAACCGGAGACAATAGTAGAAGAAATGCTGTCATCAGAAGCTGTCTGGAACGCCACGAGCACCTTTGCCACTGAAGTGCTTACAGAGTTGCGGTCCATCGAGACCTTGTTTATAATTATGTTTTGAACAACTTCACAGAAATTCAGCTTGTTGGGACTTTATGTAACTTCGAATGTCTAAATTGACCGGACTATTTTTATGGTTGTTTTAGATGGGCAAAAGATAAACTAAATTTTAAATTTGAAAAACTACTTCTCACTGATTCAAGTAGCGATAAATATTCTCTATTTATAGTCTATCCTTTCGAGGGGCGAGGAGGGGAGGGGGTATTCTGTACCAATCATTGTACAGATTGAATTTTCCGGTAGAGATAGAGGACAGAGTGGGGGTATGTATAAAGGAGAGGGGGAAAGAGTGTGTTTTAACGAACCATGGGGGGTAAACTTTCTCAATATTTAAATCATACGGTGGTAGTTGTATTATAACAAAAAAATGGTTCGGGCGCAATGTAGTAAATATGTGAGTGCGGAAGAAATGTTAATTAACCGAAAAAAAAATAGAATAAGTAGAAATAACTTTCTAAAATTAATGTATAAAAGTACTATTCGTAAAATATGTGTCATTAACAATAGCGCAATTTATTCAAAAAGTAGTTGTCTTCAGTGTATAAATGGTGTTAAAAAAGACCATATTTCTAAATGGGAGCTCAATAAATATTACAATTAAAAAATGAAAATAAATTTTGTTTTTTCATTCATTAGTAATAAGAACCTATTTTCTTAACTATAATTATAATATATATTAATGGAGTAAAAGACATAAGGTTTCTTTCAATAATAATAATTTTTTTATGAAAATATTTATTTTTTTTTATTTTTTTAAAGATAGAAATTTTTACAACATTCTTCAAATCAAGATATAAGTTTACACGAAATATTTTTCAATTACTAAATTAGAAATTACATTTTTCAAATATTAATCAATACTTGTTTGATTGCATGCTCGACCATTGCCAGTTAAATTTTTAAAAGGCCTCTTTAATTTATTTTTATTTTTAAACTTGTTTCTAACAATATTTTTAAACATTTTTAAGAGTTTTGTATCGTTTTGTTCTGTATTGCCATTAAACAGTTTACAAAAGGATGATAGGGTGTTGTTATTAGAAAGCCAATGCAAGACAACAATGCAATATTGACCACAATAATTAGAACCAATGTTTTGTAAATGTTGTTTGTTCCAACGGTATTTTCTGCAGTTTCTATTAAGTCGTTGAATAAATTTATGATCACTTGGTGGGAGGCCAAAGCTGTCAAAGTAGATCCCATCTCCATGTTTGTTAACGAAGAATGCGATCCAGTGAGATCCCGGTTTTGTGTGATCATCGGTATTGACAATGATTGAACACGGTTTAGGCCAGATCCATGGGATCTTGTCTGCGGGATAGACTCCTCCAACGGTTGCATCGGTATAAGGTAAAAGTCGTACTAATTGAAGAGTGTCCATAAAATTGTCTGTACAGCGAGGTATCACACTGAATACTAATTCATCTTCTTAAAACTTTTAGTTATATACTTTTAGTCAAAATTACTAGTAATAATTTTGTCTAATAATCGAGGAAGCGGATGATAGACCGTAACTATATACGAAGTATACACTATTTTCTCTTTAATTATAATCCACTATAACCTGTCGCGATGAATCAATTTCCAAAATGTTATCAAACTCTAAGTATGTAATGCAGTTTACATTAACTTCAAGAGCTTTAGTAAAACGTACTTCTAGTCTAAGACTTCCGTTTTAACTAAATTCCAATGAGAAGCCAAATTTGCGGATAGGTCTAGTGTTAAATCAAAAGCATAAAGAGTGCTTCCATATTGATAATCTAAGCGTGTGATCCATGACCCCGTATTTCCGAAGTGGACACCCGTTCCACTAAATAAGGTGTTATATGCTTCTACCTCAGAGTAACTATCTTTACCAAATTCCGGCTGTAGCGCCCTACCCAACACTTGTTGGCCATCGATGTATAAACAAAGATAATTTAATGAAAAAGTTTGAAAAGTGAAAGGATTATGTGTTTTGGAACCGTTGTATGCTCTATTGTCCACAAAACCAACTATTATTCTTTTAGGTAATTGGCCCAATACCACATTATCGATAGTATTTCCAAGTATTCTTTTGGATAAAACAAACGATTTTACTTCAACTCTAGTAAGCGGATACTTTGCAGTTGTTTGACCCAATGTTCTTGCATGAGCTATTAAAATAGTCGGGTTAATTTTCACTCTTCTCGTTATTAACATAGCCTCCAAAATCTTGACAATGTAGTTATTTTTACTTCCATTCATAAGACAAAATGTGTTTTTTGATCGAACTAAACAAATTCTCATTGCTACTCCGTTAAGTAAAAATTTATCTTGATTAAAAACATCACAATGTAAATGACCCATCATTTCAAACTCTTTTCCATTCGCTGTGAATGTCATTCTATCTTTTAGACCCCTTTTTTATCCTTTTCTACACTATCAAATTCTCCTAATGTATCCATACTCCACAACGCCATTTTGAGATCAGTAGTTTTTGCATCGACTCCATAATTTAAACATGATTCAATATAAACTCTATAAGCGTAGGCATTATTAGGTGGTGAAATCATTTTTTGATTGAAAAAGACATCTACTTGATTAAACATTGAATGTAAAAAATTATTTATTGGACCCACAACATCATTTTCAGCAACTGTACCATCACTTTGTACAATTTTTGCTTTAATTTTTATCATAGTATGTGATAAGTCAATGTATTCTTCACCGTGTCCAGGTATAACAAATTCTATCGGAGTATCGTCCGATAAAGATGCCATAGGGTTGTAATATGTCCTTTGCGATTGTTCAATACTTGTTTGCGTTGGAGGTAGTGTGAATAAATCTAGTTCTGATTTTGCACACTCCTCTGAGTGAGAATGTAAAAATGACATTTTATATTAATTAAATATATCATAAACGTCACGCTTCTTAGATTTTTTCACTTTACGTTTATTTTGTTTTGAAGTTATGCACTTTGTGAGTTAATCTACGTATTCGCTGGCTTTTATACCCAGACCCACGCATTATCTCATCCAATTTTTCTGATGCCTTTCTTTTAAGTCGCATCCCTGTTTCTGTAAGTCTGTGTTCCAATGATTGTTTGAAAGGTACTTGACCCGTTGCAACATCACTCAATACATTCACCCCCGTATGAAGAGCCTCTTTTCCTATTGTACGTACTGTTTTTCCAAGAAAAGGTACTACTCTACGAAAGAGTCCTCTCAGAAAAGCACCTATTCCATGACCATTTTGATAAGAGCCGACATAAACTTTACCAAATCTATTATATTTTTCTTTATAACCTCCACCCGCTTGAGTATTATAATACTCAATATAATGAGTCATTCTTTAATCAATTCTTTTAAAATGAAGTGTCACGTTCAAAGGTCCGTACTCAAATGGCATAGGATCACCATTATTATTTCTTATATCTATTTCAATTGTTCTAAAAGAATTCGATATAATGGGTATATAATTAGGAGAGCCGTAATTATTGGTGACAGTCATTCCGTATGAATATAAACTTATTTTTAAAGTTACTGCTCGTAATAACGACGAATTTATGTCTCCAGTTACATATGGAGCACAAATATCGCAATAAATGAAAAATCTATCGGGTATCCCTCTTGTCAAGCTGAAGGGTCTTTCACTTACATTTATATATTCATAACTATCACTGTCTTTTGTACCCAAAAGAAAGTCTGTTTGATTGGTTCTATCGTCATAGCGGTTAAAACCTAAAATATCTAATAAAGTTGGAGACAACAAAAGACGATGACTGGTATCTTTACATTTCGGAGGTTTATAAATTCTTTTTACAGTGGTAAATCCTGAATCATTTATTTTAAAGTGAAAATGTTCTGCAGTATCAGGGAAGTTATTCAAAGCTGATATGAATTTCCTTGGGTCTGTATAATGTCCTCTGGGTAAGTAAAAATCTGAATATATATCAGGAACTCCATAGACGGCAGGGCCAGCGCTAACTAAATACACCCCTCCTTCTTTTTTTGACTGAATGTGAAAAAAACTTGCAGGGAACTGTATTTCTTTTAGTCCTACTACCCATTGCCCTTCCAATTTAATGTGATCTGGTAGCATTGTTGGGTAATGAGCTGCCGTGTTGTCCGGAAAATAATTTATACAACTATCACTTGGTAAAACCATAAGAAACTCTGTTTTATTCATTCTGATATTGTTGATGCAAGAATCCAAGAATTAAATTTGTCTGGATATCCCTGCCACTTTACAAAATATTGTTTATTTTTTCCTTTTCCTTTGGTTTTAATGATTTTTTCAATTAGAAATTCTTCTTTTTCAAGATCCTTAATCACTCGCACTATTTCTTGTTCATAGAAAAAACTATCAATTTCTTCACCATTTAAATCTTTTAATTCATAAGTAGGAGCCAGTCCCATGGCTAAGCGGTATAATGCTTGTCATGCTTGCTTGGGACTGGTGAGGCGTGGGTTCGAATCCCGGTGTGAGCTGAAATTTAATTTTCAGTGAACATCGGTGCTCGTAACTCACGCCGGGCTGTACAGGTTTGGGTTTTTCGATGGTTTCCCCAAGCCCTGTGCTACCGGTGGGGCACAGGCAAATGCGTGCAGTTTCCCCAAAGTCGGCCCATCGCCGCATTACTCTCCAGGCTGAAAAAGTATGTAATACCGCCAAAACTTATTCTGCCAAAACTTAATGTACCGATCAGCCTGGAGTCCCCTTCCGGTCTCGGCCGGACCCCCATTGAGACAGAAGTCTGAAAAGCGGGGTTAAAATAAAAAAAAAAAATTCATAAGTAGGAATATTTTGACGTAGTTTAGTTTTTGTAACTTGAAAAATTTTTTCAGTATAACCAGCCTCATAACCTTTCTCGAACGTAGACTTATATTTACTGATCCGCACATAATCATTCACCTTATATTTAAAGAGTTTTTTTCGAGGTCTTATTACTGGATATCGTTTCTGAATATTACGAAACACCTCCCCAGCGTTATCTAAATTTACTGGTGCAGGCTCCATCCTTATCGAACTATGTTTTGTATGATTATAAGCCTCAACTAATTGTTGTAAAATATCAACGTATTTATAAGTTTTCCGATGACTAAAATAGCGCCACATTCGTTCTTTCAAAGTTCTGTTAACACGTTCTACTACACTTGCTTTTACATCGGGGTTTCGTGCAGTTCTAAAGTATATGTCTTTTGATTTTAAGTATTCTTGTACACTACCTGCTACAAATTCCTTTCCTTTATCTGTTTGGATCATGAAAGGTTTACGGCCATTACTTCGGTCAAAAATATTTTTAAATCCTTGCAATACAGACTTGGCAGATTTATCTAATAAGGGTTCAACCCATACATATTTACTTAATACATCTATTACAACAAGGAGAAATGAGACACCATCGTTATAAGTTTTTAAAGATTTTATTTCTACAAGATCAGCCTCCCATACATCATCTATATTTGAAACAGTATAATGTAACCTTGGAAATTTACGCCGTGTAGGTCTATGTCTAGTGTAAGTATCCTGAGCAGCTAACCATTCATTTATTTTTTCTTCGGGTATATTTTTAGACTGACTCCGCCGTGACTCTCGCATGGATTAAAAGTCCAGCAATCCGCTGGAAGACATTCTTCCGCAATAGAATGGGAAAAATCCAAGAAACGCTTCGAGATGTCTCCTGGAAATTTATTCCAGGAAAACAAAACCCCGCTGACTGCGCTTCAAGAGGTATACCTACGCTAAAACTGAAACAACACGCTCTCTGGTGGCATGGACTAACTTGGCTTCATGAACCAGAATCCTCTTGGCCCACTCTGGAGCCTCCAACCGACAACGCAACGCATCGAGAAGAACGCCAAGGTCTGACACTAGTAACTTGGAAAGCAGAAAATTGCCTGCTCCAACAATTACTGTCGCATTACACGCAGCTGTTTCCACTGCTACGGAAGCTTAGCATCTGGCATCGTGCCATCGACCGCTTTAAAAGAGTTCCACAATCTTCGCTGGCCTACCCGCTTACTCCATCAGACCTGGAGCGCGCTAAATTGACCTTGATTAAGTTCACTCAAGGACAATACTTCGCTAGAGAGATTCACACGCTACAAGATGGTGATGGTCTGCCTAAAAATAACAGCATCACTAAGCTGACTCCGTTCATCGACCATCAGGGGTCCTGAGAGTCGGTGGCCGCTTGAAAAACGCATTGCTGGACCCAGAAGAGAGGCATCCAGCGATTCTACCGCGACAATCACCGCTTACATCAATTTTGATTGATGATTCGCACCGCAAAACGCTTCACGGAGGTACTCAGCTTACGCTCGCTGACTTACGCAAGAGTGTCTGGATCATTGGAGGCCGTGTTCCAGCCAGATCATTTATTTTACGCTGCGTTATCTGCACGAGACACCGTGGAGAACGCGCTCAACAGTTGATGGGTCAACTACCCGCCGCACGAGTACAGCCAACTCGAGCCTTTTTGCATACAGGACTCGACTACGCTGGACCTATCACGCTGAAAACGTTTCAAGGACGTGGAGCAAAAACATACAAAGGCTGGATTGCAGTCTTTGTATGCATGTTCAGTTCAGCTGTACATTTAGAGCTAGTAACTGACTACACCGCTGCCGCTTTCATCGCCGCTTATCGCCACTTCACTAGTCGCCGAGGTATCTGCCACACGCTATATTCAGACTGTGAAACCAATTTTGTAGGAGCAGATAAAGAGCTGAAACGACTATTCGCTGCAGGATCCCGCACATTACGAGAATTATCAACCTTGATCGCTCAAGATGGCACGAACTGGAAATTCAATCCGCCTGGAGCTCCACATTTTGGAGGAAAATGGGAAGCCGCTGTGAAATCTATCAAATTTCACCTTCGACGAACAATCGGAGACTCGCTGTTGACGCTTGAGCAATATTCAACGCTACTGGCTCAAATTGAAGCCATATTGAATTCCAGACCGCTCACACCGCTGAATGAAGATCCTGCTGACCTGGCTGTACTGACTCCAGGTCACTTCTTAATCGGACAGTCACTGACCGCTATCCCAGAGCCATCGCTGACAAATTTACAACCTGCTCGGCTCTCGCACTGGGAACAAGTCCAGCAAATGGTTCAACATTTCTGGGAACGCTACTACCAGGACTGCATCCACCGCTACCAGGCCATTTCAAAGTGGCATCATCGACGCAACCAGATCAAGGTGGGTTCAGTTGTACTGATCACCACTGAGGATCTCCCGCCAACCAAGTGGCCATTAGCCAAAGTAATTGCTGTCCATCCAGGTGAAGATGGACAAATCCGCGTAGTAACTGTTAAGACAGTTAACACAGAGCTGGTACGTCCAATTATAAAGCTCTGTGTCCTGCCGCTAACGCATGAAGAAGATGATCTTGTCGACGCAGCCGCCAACCCGGGGGAGAATGTTCGGTGAACAAGGCCCAGTAGCGATTAACTCGCTCCTGGGGGACTCCCAAATTCAAGAGACGCACCTGTCCACCGCTAGTTCCCGCAAAAATCGAACCGCCAATAGAAAATCAGCCTCTCGATCACGCCATTAATCGACCGCTTTATTAGCTGATTGCTCCCGCTAGACATGCGCAATAGCCTTCTTCCCCAACTCAACGAGGAAGAAGACGGACTATTGTTATTATCTTTCGCTTCTACGCTTTCGCTGCATCAAGTCGCCATTAGTTTTTCTTTACTTTCGCTTTTCGTTAATAAACCGCATTTCGCTTATTTTATAATTTAAATTGCTTAAATTAATTGTTAATAATTCACTTTAGTTTGTTTCAGATAAGTTGTGTTATTTGTGCATTTTTTTCACCGCTTTTTTAGTGCCGACAAAGTGTTCAACCACGTGTCAACCGGTATCGCTTGTGCTAACCACGCTGTGTATTATAAATCCGCTTTTATTTAAACAATCCGCTATTTAACATATTAAATATAACTTGTATTTAGTGTAAATAAATTTATAGTGTTAATTTTGATAATTATTTACGCGTTTTAATTGAGATATCCAGACCTAAACCTGATCCCCGCTTTTCCGCTCTTTCAGTAATTATTCACTTATCGACACAGATCCAGATTCTAACGTTTTCCTGAAGTCCATTCGAACATTCAACTCATGCTTTCAAATGACATTGTTATGTCCGAAGGTGTTAAAAATGCGATAGCGAAGTAACGGTGGAGGATCGGACTAACTATTAAGAATACACAACGAGGGGTTTTAATTCTCGTTGTTAAATTATTTGTTGTGGGAGCTTTCGAGAGACGAAATACCACGCCTTTTGAAGAGACTGAGAATTTTCGTAGAGATTTGATTTTCTTGAATTTAATAAATTACTTTCCACTTACCGTTAGATGACTTGTTCCTTACTGATCCGGGCCTTGAAGGGCGGCTGGAAGCGCTCTCGAGTCTGGATGTTGAATTTGAGGGCCAGGAATGGATGATCAAGGGCTGCTTTCTCAGTAAAGAACGACTCGAGATTCGTGTAGTTGGTCTTTATTAAAACAGCAGCAATCAGGAAGTTACACGTTTTACAATAATTTTATTTAACACTTATAAACTACTTATTGAAATTTTACACTTTAATTTACGGTTAATGTCTTTCCAGTTTCCCGCAGGAAAAAGTGCGTAACTGACCGAATAATAACTAAACTTAACGGATTCAAACCGATGTAAATGCGGAGCAAATTAAACGGTTAATCCCTTATATTAATAAACTTATCTATTTTACGTCTGCCGGAATACCGAGACCCGCTTGAACTAAGTGCAGCGCAAATTAGAACAAAAGCCCTTACAGACGGCGGCCCGCTTTAACTAAGTGCAGTGCAAATTAATTAAAAGACCTGAATTTAATTTTATCACGTTCGCCGTACAAACGGGGACCCGCTTGATCTAAGTGCAGCGCAAATTAAATCAAAAGCCTCTACGAACGTGGGCCAGTTAACGAAGATACTTGAATTGAAATAGTTAAAAGACGTTGGGCGGTGGTTGCCGCCTCTTTTAAAAGTTCCCGCTGCTTAGCTTGCAGAAATCCC